>NW_027466467.1:6765000-7462500 GCF_050575085.1 Anarhichas minor | reverse complement strand
CCAGTGCACAATATTGTGCAGCAACTGAGCAAGGGGTAACAACCTGCATACTTTATATGAGGATAGTTTTCTTTTTGGACTTGGCACAGACTTACATTCATTCCCTAGATGTGCACACAAGCCCCAACCAACACAGTCCTAACCAGCAGTGTGAGCTTAACTCAATTTGGCAGAAACCCAATTGAGACAAAAACATTTTCTTTATCCTGAATGCTACTGCAGCAAAAAACAAAGACAAACAGTGGACACACATTTTGTCTGCACTCGGACAAGCTGTTTCTCCTAATGGGAAATCTATGAGACTTAGACACACAAGCGGACACAATGCCTTTCTCTTGTAGAATAGTCCTAAAATAGATCAACCTCTTCACATTTATCTATTATCAATTCTTCCTCTAAAAACTCATTACACTCCGATTAAGACTTTTCCAAATCACCTCACGATTGACAACACTAACTTTTCCCGCCTTCCACTGATTCTAATAGAAAATTTAAAATGTTGTTTATGGGCATGATTAAAAATCATGAGAAAAGAATATTGTGAGGAATAAAGTTCGCTTGAAAAAGTTAGTCTCACAGTAATGGGCCCCACCGTGAGGCAGCCAGTAATGGGACCTGCTGCCATTTACTCCTCTTTCAGCCGGCATCAATAATGTAACTCCATTTACACGGTAGCGTTTCTACAAAGGTGACTACTCAGAGAGGTTTGTCTCATTCCAACAGCGCTCAAGCCTACAAGGTGAGAGTAGCATGCGTGGACGTGTGTGTGTGTGTGTGTGTGTGTGTGTGTGTGTGTGTGTGTGTGTGTGTGTGTGTGCACAGTGTTGGATGAGGTGAGAATTTGTGTAACTGTGAACTCAGAGGTCAAGCATGACTCATGAGATAAGTGCTGCTGAGCACTGGATTTTGGAAGTGAGAGGCGGTGTGACTCGGAGGGGAGATCCAAATAGGAAATTAGAAAAACCTCACGACTAGTGTGATGGAAGAACGAAGCTGTTTTGCTTGTGAGATAATGTGAGGGGTGAAAGAAGGAAACGTGACTGAGACCATAAGAAATAGTCTATCGTTGAACGACTTTCATTAACACAGCAATAACGTAGTAATAAGTGTACTAGCTTCTCATCAGTGTCCTTCCATCCTCTTAGCAAACTATATCAAGTCTTTAAGCAAACAAAAGCAAAGCACCAAGGCAAAGCCTTTTCTGAGAGGTTAGCAAAGCTTCACATGATTCCTTATTTATCCCAAGTTTCATTACAGAGCCAATCATCTTTGCTATGGTTGCCCGATTTTATCATTATCAAGCAATTGTTCTCATCTAGGAACTCATCAACGAGGTTAAACAACAAATCTACTTCTTTATCGGGTGAGAATAGTGCTGAAATGATCTAGCAGCTATAGACTTAGGTTTGTGACCGAGTCATTTGAATGGGAAAAGCACCGTCTACTGGCCACAGGCAAGAATGGCAACACACTGGATGGGGGCGGCTATGTGGATAGTTGTGAGTAAATATGGAAGTTGCTTGGACACTTAGAGGACATGCCTGCATCACAGGACGTCAGAAGTGATTCACACTGAAATTTAAACACGTGCTAGTTTCATTTGAAAGGAATTAAATGACTCACTAGTACAACTAAGAAGCAAAAGTGGCCATTTAGAATGAAAATGAAAAACAAGAATGAATGAAAATGAATCAGCCCAATTGTTGTGCTTTGGGTCCCGGAGACCCAGGCCCTTGTTAACAACAGAAAAACATATTTAATATTGTTTTATCAGCTTGATACTTCCTGACTTTAACTTAATTTATGAGAATTTCTTATAAACATGATTTATAATTAATGACATGATAGATTACCCTTGTTTGGGGACCCGAGCTGTAAGAAAATAGTTTTTTACATTATCTATATCTGCGATCGGCGTTGACAGTACTTTTTATTCAGCACTACTTCTCCCAAATCCCAAATAAGTCTATTTGGATTTCTATTAGAGTTTTATAACAGTTAGTGCATAAGAGGTCTAACAGGGAGTTAAACCTCAAATGTAGATATCATAATTTAAATGTGTAATTACAATACGTTATGGCTGTTTTGTCACCTTTAATAAACATGTAGGCCCAGGTTGTGGTTAAGAGAAATGTTACCACTAAATACTTCTCAACATATTGGGTTTAATGAGGCCAGAAGAAAAAAAACAAAGAATTAATGCAAAACAATCTCGCAGTAATTATTATTTTACAGCAGGAGGGTCTGTGGGACCGCAAACAATGATGGAACACCGCTTTCAACAAAACAAAACAGGTAAATCATTACCCAAACAATTTCTCAAATAAAATAACCCTTTTGTGATTATTTATCAAGCTATATAAATGTAGTTTCTTCTCATTACCGTGCTATATTGAATCTGCCAATAGAAGTGAACAAACTGAAGCTGGGGCAGGGTGAATGAGTTTTTTTGTTTAGTTTTGTTGTTCCGTCTTGATAATTACCATATCATTCATCTACAGCATTAGCATGATATTGTGCTGAAACTGTATTTTAATCAAAAATAAACTAACCAAAAACTGCAATTCTGATCAAGTCCGAGAACAAGCATCACTTCATCTCTGTCCACACAACTCATCCAAGTCTCTATTTGTATTGGTTTGTCAGTCATTCAGCTCTGTGCGAGTGTGGATTCAGTGTCCACCCCCCGGCTGACCTTAACAGTTTGAATAACCCCGGTGCTTCGGAGATGCACTGGCTCTCCTCACGTATGAGACAACTATGTATTTTGCTCTGGTAGGGGGCTAATACAGCGTGATAGGATCGGGTTGGCCGACACTGTGTGTGTGTTCGTGATCTCAGCGGAGCGTCTGCGGATGATAGGGGTCACTGACACTGCTTGTTTCTTGCTGGGCAGGAGCTCGCGGAGCGGACAGATGGGTGGAACAAAGGTCTATGAAAACGACCCGCAGCTTCCCTCTGTCTATCATCACTACAAACACACACACACACACATAACTGACACAAACACACTAATACATATGCTTATTGTGTATGTGTGAGCAGAATTCCTTGGATGATGTATTTCCTCAAAAAAGACATGTGCTTTTTAATTATTGACTCAACATCGTAAACAACATACTTTTTCTTTTCATTTGACCCATATAACATTGCTCCCGCCCAGGCTTGGGTTATCATTATATTATTCTTTATTTGGATCCCATTAGTCTCCACAAAGCAGGCATCTGGTCTTCCTGTGCTCAATGTCTTGTTATGTCTTGACGTATAAAAGAGATCAGAAGAAAATACTGTCTCCCCATCTGTCGTGTACTCAAGTGGCCCGTCTAGATATGAAATGGAACGCTGTCCCAAATAAAATCAGAGCTTTTAAACTGCAGTTTAAATTTCCAGTCATGAGGCCGAGGCAGCCTTGGTCGACAGCTGTCGTATATTTGCTTCTCCTTTCATACAGCATGGGGGAATAAGGAGGCAAGGAGACACTGGTGGCTGTGCAGAATTACCTGCATTAGTGACTTTAACCTTTGATGTTACATGATCTCCTTGGGACATGATAAACCACTAACTGTTGGACCAGGAGGGAAGTGATATACAATTTTACATCATCCACTGTAAAACATGCCTATTTAACTCCTTTTAAAAAGTGCATATTTGTATCAGAATGGTGGATATGTATTCATTGTCTCAATTTCAAACCGCTGATTTTCTTCGCCCTCAGTGTTTAGACAATATTTTGTTGTTTCTTCCTTCTGATATTTGTTCATCTTCTCCCTGTCTCACCCCGTGTGGGCTTCTTTACTGTGTGGCTTTGCTAAGAAGGACAGAAAGGTGTAATTTTTCCATCAGCGTTTCATGTTTTCGACCACCTTTAAAAGGTTTAGCTCTGTTTGTGCAAGAAGAAGAGCAGTGTCCTGTTTTGTGCCATAAGAAAATCAATTTCCACACAGGAATCTAACCTGGCAGCAATTCAAAATAAAGTGCAGCCTATTAATCTTTCCTGCAGTGGACTCACTTATTTATGTCGTACTGAATCGGGTAATGATTTGTTTCAGGTGAGATGATTCATGTAGCAAATTTAATGATGCAAGATGATGAAAAACAAAAATTAGCCTTTTTGACCCGGTGAGATTCGGCAGTGCGTCGATCATTACAAAAAGATGTGGTGCAGCAATGTCCAAACATACAAAAACCTAATTCAGAATTCTAGTCATGATCAATTGGATACCAAACATTTCCAGCGGAATTATCCAGCTAGAGAATTGTGGGGGAAATGTGCATAGAATGATGCACTAGACATCTCGATCATTTCTCTTTGATTTAATGCATTTAATCTAGAAAAACACAGTGTTTGGGTTTGAATATGTGCTGACTGTATTGCTTTAATGAAGGGTTGGAACAGAATACACGGTATGTTTTCATACAGTGTGGAGCTTTAATATTGCTACTTAAGGGTACATTTAATGAATAACTAAGGGTTCAAGCGCTGCAGTTTTTGTATTTGGTGCATCTGCAGCTGACCAACCAGACTTACAGTAGACTGTTGGCTGATAGAGTCATTGTAGGTGATTTGTCGAAGGGAAAGGTTCTCCTTCAAAATACCATAGTGCTGGTTTTCATAATACTTTCAAAATATGTTGACAACTTCTGAGAATTATTTTTCTCACTCACACACACATATAAACAAATTGATATGAGGAACGCGCATGTTGGCACCCGATACTGTTGATGTCTTATTGTGTGGATACATTTGCACCTTTGGGAGATGTCTGGATTGTGGGGCTGCTATTACAGTGCATCACTGGAATATATACAGTATGAATTTTTATTTTTTTTTTACCTTCCACACAGGAGGGTCTGGTTCTGGTGGTGCCAGCGACCTGCCCAGGGAAACAGGAACACTTGACGGTTTGAGAGCGCTCCTCAATCTTATTCTTATTACAGCAGCGATGGATGGCCACCACCTCACATGTCCCCTGCTTCACCTGGTATGAGACTGAGAGAGAGAAAGAGAGAGAGAAAGAGAGAGATAGAAAAAGATGTGGTGAGGGGGATTATTTGCTAGAAATTCATAGACTTTAAAGATGGCTTATTGGTGTTTTGACGGTTTGTTGCAGCAAAAGAATTGGCATTAAATTCAAATAAATGTGTGCTGCAAATAACAATCAAATATACACCACAGCAGTTTATCTGAGGATTAAACAAATGTGATGAATTATTTACTTTTGTATAAACTCCTCAATGTATTCCAGTCTCATACTCTTTGATTCATAAGTAAATACTCTTTAGTGATGATTTGCTTTTATTCTCAGCACAGTGCCCTCATTAACTCATACACAGATGTTGTCCTTTTGTGCAGGGGGAAAGAAACGTTAAGAAAATAATAGTTTCTTTTGACTCCTTTCAGACATGATAAACCACTTGATCTCAGCAAAGAACAGACATGCACATATTATGAGCTATGTGGTAGCTTTTTGGCATTTAGCCATCACTGCGTATGTTTATGTATGGGCTTGTATGTACATATACAGTATGTCTGTCTGTGTGTGTGTGTGTGTGTGTGTGTGTGTGTGTGTGTGTGTGTGTGTGTGTGTGTGTGTGTGTATTGCACGTGTGCATCTGCTTCACACATCTCTATATGTTATGTTTCTGTACGTGTGTGTGTGAGTTTTATTTTCTGCATTTGTGTGTCTGTGTGTGTGATCCTCGAAGCCATCATTTATATGAGGATAATTGCTTTTCACCTGACACCGCCAACACACAAACAGCGTCTAATCTCCCATGATTATCTCCACACTTCCCTGGGGACCCTGGTCTGGTTCGTTATAATATTCTCTTGACAGTAATGGGACAGAAGTGCACGCTTAACTTAAAGTAAATTTTTACCCAAAGCTGTCTGTCCAGAAAGAAAACTAATGTGTAATTTGTAACATTGTAACATTTGTAATGTTCCTGAAATGATATGCTTTCTTACAGGGACAGTCGTGTGTGTAGCAGTTTATGTTTTATCATCGATACATCTGCCACATGTATGTCTGTTGACATTCAGTACAACATGTTAAGGATGCTAGGAGCATAATGTGTGAATAGGCTTATGTTCATGTTTAGAAGTGTCCACTTCATAAGGTTTATGCTAATGTTACATTTCCCTAAGCACATTAAACACATAAATCTCATAGGAAGAGGGCTTTGTGGCCTCCTGAAGGAAAACGTGCCGACCACAAATGTTGGGGGAAATATTTACTAAATCTAATCTTTGCTTATGGCTTCTGAACAGATTCCAGCTGCCTTATCTTCCCTCTCAACGCTTGTTGTGCACTCCTGAGAGTCTCTGGTACCGTTTCCCGAGCACAGCAAACCCTGCTGGCGACATTACTACCTATAAGCCTCTTTACAGCTCTGGAAAAACCTTGGTTATACTGTACCATAAGCCCAGATTTCATTTATGTACGTGACTTTACCCAGACTCCCAAACTTTTCATGCTCAGCTGAATGAGCTTTGCAGGCAGACCAACACAGCGCACACGCAGCGCACGCACACACTCTGTCGAGGGTTCCATTTCTGCAGGCCATGGCCCCTCTCATCCTTTCTGATTTAAAGTTTGTTTGTTCTCTTCTCCAGAGAGCCCCATCAATGATCCCAGGCTCTCTGAGGGCGCCCCTCCGCTATCATCCCTCCACTTTCATTTCCCTCACTCCTCTGTCTCAGGCTCTCCTGAGGCTGGAGCAGCTGCCGGATTACCACCGCGCACACACAAATATATAGCCTGCTGATCAAAACCTAGACTTTAATAAAATTGAACCAAACTCAATGGGACAAGAACTATCAGCGTTGTGGTAATTATAACCGTAATGATCACAATTAGAGCACAGAGTAACAATAACAATTTTTTAAAAAGAACGTCAAATTTAAACACTCCGACTCGTGCCCTCATTATTATTTATCTGTATTGAAAATCACTGTTAGTGCAGAGCGGTGACTGGGTAAGACTGGCCCTTTGTCTGCCCCCATCTCACAAATAGGCAGCTTGTTAGTGAGAAAGAAGGAGAGAAAGGAAGAGGAGGAGGAGAGGTAGTGTCGCAGGCAGCAGAGAGAAGAAAGAGCGGCTCGCCTCCGACAGCATAATGAGGTCAGAGGGTTCGCAGGTCTCCTCTCTTTATTGCTTACATCAAACCTGGGCCGGGCCTGTTTGTATTTTAAAACTGTAAAGCTGTGAAGATGTGTGTGAGCAGTGGAAGATAAACCCATCTGAACTTCATTTATGTTCCTATTTTGTGTCTGGCCAGCTTCATATGCTAATTTAACTTACTAAAAACTTACTAATTTATGGTTTAAATTCAACCAGGTGTAACGTATAAGAGGTGACCAGGTTGGAGGGCCTCCGTTGGGTTTTTCCTGTGGTTTACAGTCGCAGATTAATGAAAAATAGAGAGCTGAAGGTGCTTTTCAAGCAAATGTTCAAAAAGCCTTTCTTTCATGGCCATTTTAAAAGGACACTCAAAACTACTTCAGTGTGTTTCAGATGTGGCCCATGTGGCCTTAATCAGGGAGCAACACAACACTGCATGCAGGCACACATTCTTTGATGATCCGTTGCTTTAAAGAAATACCATTAATTGAAATAAAATCATGAGTAAAATATGACACGGATGTGGCTTTTTGCATTTGACCAAATATTTCTGAAACGTCATCCCATCACTTCACACATGATGGACGATGAATACATTAGTCAGACAATCTAGTGAAGGAATTAACCTCAGTAGTCTAAATGTTATGAGTGTGGGCTTGTTTCGAAGCAGAAATGTAAATCTTTGAAGGAGCAACATTGCTATAAATTACACACTTGAGCATCCACGATATGCAACCGATCCATAGAGGTTAGAGCCGTACAGAGTTTGCAGCCAAAATCTATGCAATGTGGGAGAAATGAACTCAAGACCACTCATTCCTGAAGGCACATTCTCACAATGTTCCGAAGATACATTTTTAAGGATACTTACAGGTATGTAGTTTTTCTAAAAATACTTACCATTTCCTTATTTACCACCTAAAAATGCTGTTCTAGAAATGGGAAAGGGAGTGTGTCAAAAATCTATAAAACAATACAGGACGTCAACTCCCCCTCATTCTGTCAAACTGGCATGGGAGGAGGACTTGAATTATACACTCGGATGAGAGTCTGAAGTTTAAAAAGTTGACATACCACCCCTTTTTGCATAAGACATGGTCTCATCCAATTCATAGTACTACATCGATTGCTTTTCCCCCAAGGTATTGGCCATAATAAACCCTGGCAGTAACTGGTAAATAACATGTGCAATTGACTAGATTTTAGTGCACAATAAACATATTTCCATGTATTGTTTGTGGTGTATTATTATGCACAGATGTGGCTGGAGCATTTCATATTCAATTCAACAAAGACTATAGGAGCCTAAAGCCACGGCAGCAGGTCTGTGCGTAGGCACAGCATGCCAACGCTGACAATGCTAACATGCTGATGTTGAGCTGGACCAAAGTGGTGGGTCAACAGACAGACAGACAGAAAGATCGGTGTTGCTATTCCTCACACTGCTACCGTGGCCAAAAATGGAAGTTGTCAAAATTGTTTTCAAAATGAATGTACAAATTAGATTTTCATGTTTTACTTAGAACAAACTGTCCATGTTTCAGTGCAGCCATCCTAACCTGTAAAAAAGCAAAATCATACAACAAAAAAGAAATGTCTCTGAGAAGTGATTTTTCAGAAGATGCTCCAGGAGTGAACAGCATAAAGTTGGACCAAGATTTGAAATAGTCGTACAAAACCAGGACAAGTCCCAAACATCAGAAAAGTGGTCTAGAGTGCAGACTGAAATACTGCAGCTTTACTGTGAGCACTCTCAGTCTGCACTCTGTTCAGAGAACGCTGCAGCCTCTCACAACTCATCTGCTTAAGATTCATGTGTTGAACAGTCAGCCTCCAGCTATATGCACACAATAACAGTGTATCTAATGTCTCAATGTTGCCTTTAAACCATTCTGTTATGGCCATCTCAACGTAATGGAGCCCAGCACACACTGAGATGAAAAGACTTCTCAAGCATGGCTAAATGCTTTTATTCCCGCAGCAGGCAAAGGGGGGGGGGGGGGGGGGGGGGGCAAGGTGGCGGGGGGTGGCAACAGAAGCCGGGCAGCCAACAAACCAAGCTACCTTGAACTGATGGGTTAGCCAGGCGATTGATGTATTCTGACAGACACAGGCAAGCAGGAGCATCGTGCAATTTATCAAAAAGCTGTGTCTTTCCCCGTTCAATACCCGACAAGAATGTCCACGGCTGTGAAAGGCCAGATACCTAGAAAATCTGTCGGAGGCGGCAAAGTCAATGTGAAGGGGACATACTGTACGTCTCTGTAGGAACTTACAGGTGGGTCTCAAGAGAGCAAGATTACAGAGATCAGCTGTGTGGAACAGAGTTGGAAACCGTACTTGCTGAAACTCCTTTTTTTTTTGTTTGAAATTCCAACCTTTCTTACTTTCTTTCTCCATTTGCCCTCTTTGACCTCCACTTTCCTAACTTGCTCCATCTCCTCCTCACCCTGGTCCTATACGCAGCCCATCAATCCTCCTGACATTATCAGTGTTTAACAGGCCCACGGGCTTCATGCTAATTATCACAACAGGTCGCTGGTACGGCTGAGTACTCCTGCGCAACAAATCTATCCCCAATAAAACCTGCTCACTAAGGAGACATCTTATATGACAGACAGACTGGTGTACAGAATGCTCAAAAATCCACCTGCATGGACGCACATTAAAGCTTGCTGATATTCAAAAAGCACATGAGTGTGACAGTATGCCTTTTCATGCAGAAAGAGACAGGCATGTTGTTCCTCACATGAGCCAAGGAGGGCCCAATAACACTTGAAGAAATGTGTCTTTATGGGAATTTACGATATCATTTGTGATCAACGGTACGTTGAAACAAGGATGAGCAATTGATTCTAGAAGCTGAAAAATTGTTTGGTTCGCTACGCACTAGTTCTGCAAGCTAGTGACTGAACGGCTGGTCTCAGATTATCAAATTTCAGGCATTCAAACAAGAAAACAAAAAGGGCATATGAGAACATTTCATTGTCAAAATACAGGAGAATATTGCGCAGAGCTGTAAGAGTAAAATAAATCCATTTAAGTCTGATGTTTATTCAAGAAACGGCACACAGGGTTGGAGTACATAATTGTTTGTGTTGCGCTACATTCACAGCTCCTGGAAGGCAATTTACTGTGTGACCTGCTGATGTGTAACAGTTATGAAATACAATAAAATAATATATGAATAGCAATAGAGATCTCATTGTGTGCTAAAGTATTTGGTACTGCATGTTTGGCAGTATGTTTCATATTATTCTACACAGCCTTGCACTATTTGTGAGAGGTACAAGTGTGAAAATGAGTTGATGATTTTGATGTGCTGAATGTTTCAGTGCTATAATAAGTAAGATAAGCTATATCCTGTGAGATTGTTTTTATTTATATATGTTTTTAAGATGGATCTGATACTTGGCTCATTTTGTATATTTTATTCCCATGAGAGTGCTGCCAGAACATAAAAAAAGAAAGCAGATGCTATTCTTTCCACGTCTATTTAAAGTGACAGCTGTCAGTCATATCATGTCTGCTTCGTTAGTTGCCATTCATTCCATCTGGTCCCATTATAGATTTGTTTTTCAGGTGAGTTTCTGTAAAATGACAGAGCTCTGAGAATGACATTGGACCAATGAGACTGAGATTAAGGAAAAAAATACATATTTACAGAGGAGGATTGTTTGACCTCTAGAGCCACCATGTGGCAGTAAATGGTACATCTCCAGAAACAAATGCCTCACTGACCTGCCAACACACCAGCAGTACAAATACAAACACAGAAAACATATCTAGCAGTCATAATGAACTGCCAATTATTTCTCCGCCTCAAACCGTGTGTGTGTGTGTGTGTGTGTGTGTGTGTGTGTGTGTGTGTGTGTGTGTGTGTGTGTGTGTGTGTGTGCTATGTTGGTATTCACAAGTCCTTAACTTCCACCAATTAGAGTAAAACCCTCGAATAAAAAGCACCAGACGATTTGGGAGCGAGTCATTTTGTTTCACAGCGAGAGTGAAATAAGAAAGGGGCAGAGCCCATGCTGACCTTCACGATACACAGGGCCAGCAATTAGTAGTGTCCCTGCCGTAAGCAGGCTGCCTCCTCTCCGTCAAAAGGAAACTAATACCATCACTCACTGCACAGACTGGATGCTGGTAGCATTTCTGTGGCACATAAAGGTCACCTTTCAGAGCACCAGCAGTGAGACTGTAGAGACCAAGAGATAATTAAGGAAATTGTCATAATTAAATGCGAATGGGAGGAGGTGACTTGGGAGTCGAAGTCGAAGCGCAAGATGCTGTGACTCAGCACAACTGTCCCTGCAGCCAGCCCCGATAAAATATTAATAAGACCGTGTTGGTCATTTTTTGGTTGGGTGGCGGTGTGTCTCTATGATTTATGGAAATTAAGGACAGAGAATAGATTTAGCTTGTGGGATTAAATTAAATCAACTGTGGTTTCTATCTTTTTTTTTCATGGATTTCTCAGGGAATAAGTAAAGTCGTGCTTTGGTTAACGGTGGCCCTGCAGAGCTATGCATATTAATGTCGGCACTGGCAATTTGGAGCCTGAGGATTAGAAGTCACGGGCCTACATGGCCTCTCCTACACGAGACACACACCCTATTTTATAGCAACCCTAAATCACTAAGAATTAAGCCGCTTGAGAACAATACCATCAGCCCTGAACTGCTGGTCGTCTGCAACCGCTCTGCAGAGATCAGATCACACTCACTCTGATCTATTTGTGTTGACAGCTCCTGACAGCTTAAGTGCCATTTGTATCTGGAAGGGCTCGATCATTCAAACAGGGGTGTGTTTGCATCCAAGCCCAAAACGAGGTCTCGTCTAGATTACATTATGTCACACTGAGGGACGGAGCAGATTGTTCCCCGCTCAGCCCCCTCCTCCAGGATCGGGATGACTCAGTCAGCATCGGGCTCGGGGAACATGTGTTGTACCTTTGCAGTGACAGTGTAATTAACCTATTGTGGTGTTGGAAGGGGGGTTCAGAGTAAGACCTGGTGTACCTGTCGGTCCCCGATGGTTACGGCTGCCAGCGGACACCGGGTCAACGCAGAGCATCACCAAGGCAACGAGGAAGGCCACCTGCACAGGCCAAGCTGACCTCCCCAACAGTTTCATCCTGAGAGAGGGAAAGAGGAGAGAGAGGGCCAAAGAGGAAGCCAAGGGGGGGAGAGGAGGAGGAAGAGGGCATGAGAAGAGGTCAGATCCCCCCCCCCCCCCCCCCCCACACACACACACACACCTAAAAAAAAAAAAAAAGACAGGATGCAGAAGAGCACAGCAAACAAAACATATTGCTTTTCAAACAACCAGAAACAATGTAAAAGTCGAGCAGGCAAAGGTCAAAGGAAAAAATGACAACCTGGAGAACAGAATTGACTTGAGTATTTTTCCAGCCAGCACAGACACACATTATGTGGGTAGAGCTAACTCACCCGCGGCACCACGGCAGTATGCTACCAGCATCCTTTTATGCCTATTAGTATCACATTAGGATTAACTCCTCCAATTTCCCTCTGGCAGCAGACAATTACAAAGAAGTCGACTTTATGAGTCATGACGGGTCACAAAGAAACATGAGGCTCAGCTCAGAAACGATCATTTGTGGGTTAGGGCTGCGACTAATCAATATTTTCATCATTGATCATTCTGTTAAGTATTTTCTTAATTCGTTTGCATATAAAATGTCAAAAAATTGTGAAAATCACATGACTTTCCCCAAAGTCGTCCGTAAATTGCTTTGTTCGACCTACCTTCAAAAACTAAATGATACTCTGTTACCTTTTATGATATCAGCTGGAACGAGTGAACAGTTACATATAACTGAAACGATCAATTATCAAATAGCTGCTAATACATTTTCTGTTGATCAACTAATTGTTTCAGCTCTATTGCGTTTTGGAAGTTGTAATCAATCATTTAAGTTATTTTTCAAGCAGAATTGCTGGTTCTGGGTCCTAAAATGTGAATATTTATATTTATTTATATCCATACAGATTCTCTATATTTAGGTTTTTAAACTGTTGGTTGGACAAAACAAGCAATTTGAAGATGTCAACTTGACTTTTGGGAACTTGAGGCGAGCATTTTTTTTAAATAATTTTCTGACATTTCATAAACGAAACAATGAACAGTTTCAGAAAAAGAAAGACTTAAAATAACAAGTTGCAGCAGTAGATGTTTGTTCTTGTGTGCATCTGCGCAGGATGCCGTCTCACCTGTTGGTTGTCTCTGTCTTCTCTGATCTGTCTTCCACTCAGTAGATCCTCTATGGACAGGGTGCACAGGCCATGGCTGCATTCACTCGCACCTTAGCCCCCCTCCTCCTCTTCCTCCTGCTTCTCCTCTTCTTCACCTCAAACAGAAGAAGCCCCTGGAGAGAGGAGGTACAAAGACACTCGGTCAGAGAGGCCAGTCTGCCCTGGGGTTCCTCAGTGGCCTCCAATGGCCTTGTATGAAGGTCTATACACACACACACACACACACACACACACACACACACACACACACACACACACACACGCACACACACACAGGGTAGAGATGTGAAGGCCTAGATTCTGTTAGATCCATTGTTTACAATAGCTTCACCTACCCTCAGGCTGAATGTGATCCCCACTCTAGATCACTCGCACTCATACACACACTCCCTCGTTCTCTGTCATGAGCACACACACACGGATGGACACACTAAAACAATGTTTATAACACAATAAAACTTAAATTGATTCCAAAATGGGTGTACATGAGGGAAAAACTTGCAGAAAAGCTTCATAGTTGAAACCTTAACTGGCAGCAAATCAGATGATTAAACAAGCCGTATACACAAGTGGATGTTCTACACACACACACACACGCACACACACACACACACACACACACACACACACACACACACACACACACACACACACACACACACACACAGAGTGAGTACATTTGCACAGTGTTTGCCAGGTAAATTAAAACAGTGTCGGAGGACAGCAGGAGAGACTCTCCCTAATTACAGCTGAGTGACAGCTTCTGATGCGTGTGCACTTCTTCTCACTCTCTTTCATGCACACACACACACACACACACACACACACATACAGAGTAAATTACCATGCCACCGCCGAGTATGTCAACCTCTCTTTACAAAAGGACTAACTCCGCAAACTAAATGAAAGACAACAGATTCACATTAATAACAAAATGTTCTCTTGGAACCTTCATTATTCATCATGACTCATTGATATGTAGCTCAGTCCGCTGCAATGCTCAGAAACGTCCTGGGAATGTGTCAGCTTCATCCAAGCCTGATACCTCCGCTGAGCCATCAGTGTAGTGCCACTGCCCCCTGGTGGGCAAAAAACTAACAGCAACTGCCACGAAAGAGTCAAAGATCGAGATGAGAAACATCAGGAACAAGCAAACCTTTCTACATAAGTGAGAACCTAGCAGGGCAATGTAGGTGAGATTAAGTTAATGAGTATTGTTTGTGTCTATTAAGAAAGATAAGTAACCTTTTAAAAACTACATCAAGGAGTGACACAGGTCAGAGACAAAGAAATAGGATCTTGAGAAGGTGAGATAATGAGAGGGCAGAAAATAAAGAGTGGACGAAAGGAAAGACTGGAAAATAAATAAGCAAGAATTTTAGGAGCAGTGGGGAAATTAAAAAATAACTGTTTAAACATATGCATCATATATTATGTTGTGTTGCACAGACACACAGCAAAAAGTAAAGGGATGTGTTTGTTTGTGTATTCTGAGTGTATTCTTGTGTTATGGAATCCTGCAGAGGAAGGAATAATATTTGTATAATTTGTGCATATAGAATGCATATGCATAATGTATACCCGTGCGTGTGTGTGTGTGTGTGTGTGTGTGTGTGTGTGTGTGTGTGTGTGTTCCAGTACAGTATGTGAAAGTATGCAAGGTGCATGTGCTGTGTGTGCAGTATGATTAGGCATGCTGCATGGCATCACTGTAGCGAATTTCTTATTCTCTTTTTAAAGGATGGACCATGGCACGCATTTTTATCAGCTTTGTTCTGTGATGCACTCATTAAAAGAGCACAATAGTGCATGTGTGTGTGTGTCTGCGTGTGTGTATGTGCGGTCTCCAGATGCAGCTCAGTCTTGTCGGGACTTGAGGGACAAAACGTCTCATCAGTCACAGCGGCGCTGTCACCTCTACTGGGTCTCACACATACAAACATAGTGATAAATAGGTTTAAAAAGACAAACAACAACAAAACAATCATGCCGATGCACATGAATATCAAACACAATCTCACACAAAACATTCATGTTACCAAGAAGTGTCCCTGGGAGCATTCTGTTGAAGGAAGCAGAGGTGTGTGTGTGTGTGGGGGGGGCTCAGCTGGTCATCACTGCTGTGAGGAGTCGTTGGATTTGGCAGCAGTAGGGACAGGCGCACACACACACGCACAAACATTAACAAACAGATCACAGACATGCTCAAGATTATCTGAGAACATCAAGTCCCGCTCTTTCTAAAATGATCCCTCCTGCTATATAACCCAGTCGCCACCTCATCTCTCTCTCTCTCTCCCTCTCTCCCTCTCTCTCTCTCTCTCTCTCTCTCTCTCTCCCTCTCTCTCTCTCTCTCTCTCTCTCTCTCTCTCTCTCTCTCTCTCTCTCTGTGGGCTGAAGGGCTGATTTGTGTCATTCCTTGGAGTAATCACACAGGAGTGACACGGGCGCTCATTGACATGCAATGAGACAATCCCACCTCGGCCACAAATATATCCGTGTGCCCTGCATCCAAACAGCATCATCTGCCAGCACTCTCCGAGTGCACATGCACGGTCACAAACATGCGCGCACAAAACGTGAATTCGCAAAATGATACTTGTTCATAAAAGCTCTGTGACCTTATCCGTCACATCGGGAAACATGTGTATGCTCTGCATCAAAAATAAAACGGTGAGACACTTTCTGCATGACGGGGGACGTTACGACTCTGCTGTTTGTCAGAGTACATCATTTGTCAGGACGGTACAGGAAGTTCAGTTCAATAGGACTGAGCTTCTGCGAAGAATAGAAACAGCAATATTACTTGATAACCTCTGTGCCACCTGTTTAGCGTGTAGCAGCGTCCGTCTTCGGGCTTTTGTTAATATCCCTGGTTTATCTTTCTTAAATCGATACCTTATCTCTAATTGGAATAATTGCATTTCCTTAAGTGCTGTTTATCAGACTTTGTTATTGAAATAAATAACAGGAATGATAAATGTATTATGTTTCAGATGGTCTCGTCATCAATCTACGATTGATTTAGCCTCACTAGCCACCTCAGGATGATGATGTTGGTCATTGGGTCGATCCATTTAACACTTTGGGCCAGAACAAGGTTTCTCAACAACTACTCGCCAAATCAACATATGTCTTAGGGTCAACGAGGACTTTGGTGACCTTTGATATTTTGTCTACTCGAGGTTGAAAAGAAAAAAAAGGAAGACTACTGCCTGAAAATGTATGAAACTTTGGGTGATACTGTACCCGACAAAAAACGTTTTGGTGACTGTTTTACATTTCTAATGACTCTGTTGTCCTCTTCCTCTTGTGCCTCATTATTATACTGTCTGTCACTGTGGGATGTAATCGACACCGTAGTGCTTTAGTCTTGGTTATTTATTTAGTCTCTCTCACACTCTCATTTTGTGAATGAGCTTTCAAGTACTGATATATTGGCTGGTTTATTCAATGAACCAATGGGGGCCTGCTGGGTCATGTTCTGAGGGAGACTTCCAAGAAAAACGTCTGAAAACCGGCAATTTAATTTCCTTTGTAAATTGAATGTATTTTTAGCAATTCAGTTCAGTAATACTTTACATTACCTGGAATGTATTCTACTACCACAAGATAGATAACAGCAGTTAACTCTGACAAAATCAGTTAGTCTGTGTTTTGCGCAACGTTTGATGTGCCATGACGCTGTAAATGCTGATTTGGAGGCATTTTTGTACACAGACAAGATTAGTTTTAAGTGCTAAATATTACATAACTATTTGCATTAAATACAAAATGAAATAAAGCTAAATAAATGTATGGATCCTAAAATCAGAAACAAGGAAAATCATTTCTTTTTCTTTTTGTGTCACATGGGCTTTGGTTGAGCTCCAGTTTGCATGTGTGAAAAATAGAAAGGCATTGAGATTGGAGATCACACAAGCATCACATCAGTATCTCAGTCTGCGGATTTTTCTATGCCCGGACAGGCAAAAAGCATATCAGTGTAAAACAAAGTGCATCTCCCTAAGGCAGAGTGATATTGAAAATGAAACGGGCGAAAGCACAAAGCCCCATGGAATCTTACGTGAAGCGTTTCAGATTTCTGCCGATATGCTGAGTATTAACATTCAGTTAGGGACGTGTAATGTTCTGCTGCTATATAATTGTCTGCCTCCGACTTTCAACCAGTACAGCATGCTTCACCTCGCCTTTCCCTCTGAGTCGCTGGGCAGATAGAACGGGTGTGTGCCCACACGCAAAACACTCTCACATACAGAGGCACAGAAAAACTTGAATTAACACACCAGTATATGTTTTCAGAAGCCAGAGCCCCATTTCTCTGTATACCCTTACGTTTAACCACCACAACCTGCTATTTTCCTGGTACTTGTTCTCCTTATGTCTCTCGCTATGGCTCTGGCATCCATGCCTCCGTACATGCGGGTGTGTCTCTGTCTCTCTCTCTCTCTCTCTATTTCTCCCTTCTATCAGTGTGCAGATGAGAGTGTCTGCTTTTTCCTTGCACACGGTTTTCTGGAGGACACCAGGTCAATAACCCCCAACTGTAATTTCTAATCATCCAACATTTGTTTCTTCTTCACGCATCACCAGGCATGTTTGTGTGTGACAAGTGAAGTAGAAATCTTGGACATGTTGTGAGTCAGACACATGAAAGACACAACTAACCACAGTTACATCAACGTGGAAGTAGAACAAATTAGTTGGGAAATGTACAACATGTATTCTGATACACACTGTATATATTTAAATAGTACATAAAGAGATTATACTAATACTTCTCACCACTCATGTATTAATAATACGTCTAACACACGACAATATTTTGCATTATCATAGTTTTTGTTTCTGACATACGTGCCACACATATGCACTTTAAAACTAGCATGAACAAATATTTAGGTTCGCCATATTTATTATATGTAATTTTTTTTTAGATAGGAAAAGGTCAGAAGTCATCGGAGGGACACATAATAACATTGCACCAGTTTATTGCCATCCATCCGTACTGACCCCCCCCCCCCCCCCCCCCCCCCCCCCCCGTATTGTTTCCTCCAATAAACCAACAAGCAATAAAGTGGAGGATCCTCTGTTTGGTGAAATGGTCAGGTGGGGAGACAGAGAGGAGAGAAAGTTGTGAGTGAAAGTCGGACTTCAGGGCCATTACCTGAGTCTGGTATTGACTGCAGAGTTCAGAGAACGGCCTTGGCACTAAGGTACCATTACAGCTCAATTGATCGGCCTGCACTTAAATCCAAATCCCACCTTGTTGCACAAGCCGTCCGATGAGGATCCGGTGACCACGGAATATATGCGTGTTTGTGTGCGTGTTTGCAAAAGTGCTCAGAAGATGTTGTTGTTTTTCAGAGGTTGCTCTTTGCCCCCCTTTCTCTCTCTCTCTCTCCCAACTTAATTTCATATTTTTCTCAGAACTCACTTCCTCTCTCTCTCTCTCTCTTATTCATTCACTCTCTCCCCCCTTCCCCTGGAGTATTTGTTTCATAGTTTCGCTGAATGTACCCGTCGCATTCACATATTTGCTAGCAAGTCTTATTAAAGTCTTTTAACATCCTCTTCCACTAAAGCAGACGAGGGGGAGAGGCAGATGTAGGCTGTTAGTTGTTTTATGGAAGGGGAGAAAAGCACAGACGCTAACAGGCTTATAAACATTAGCTCGCTAATACAACAAGTCTGCGGCCATGGCCCAGTCCCTGGTTTCCTCTTTACAAGTCAGTCGTTTAAAAACCCAGACAGCCAGCATTGGGTGGCATAGATCAGAGCAACCCTCATCAGAGCCGCTGACAGACAGAGGAAGGCCCTGCACTGTAAATCCGGCGCACTCTAATAAAGCAATAAAAGGCCATTAAAAGTCAGTGTCCCTCAGCACTGGAAGGTGGAACGTAAAGGAGACACTTTCAGACGGCTGAACACACCCACACACACTTTGGCAGGTTTTCTTCCCTTCTCCGCTCAGACAAACTAGGTATCTGCAATATTGATGCCTTTCTCCTGTTGTTACTCCTCTTTTATCCGTGCTGGCTGCAGCTCGCTTTTGCGATAAAAAAAAAAAAAAAAGAAAAAAAAAGAAGAAGAAGAAAAGTAAACACTGTGATTGAGAAAAGTGAAGTGCAATCTCTATGTACTTCTCTGTTCACTCAGTAAGCTCTCTGTTTACACCACTGATCTGCCTTCCTCCCTGCAAGGTCTACTGCAACGTTTCCCTCTACAGTGATTTCATACCAGTCCACATTTTATACACGCTATCATGCACAAATGCAAATGTGAAGTTGCCTCTCACATCCTGGCTTACCTATTTATTTATTTTACCTTTAGCAAAGAAGCAATATCAGACATTCTTGGGACTGTGATTGTAATTATTTACTGGAACAAATAATGCAAAATTAAGCATTTGCATAATCTAAATGTTTGTAACAGGAAGGACAATTTTCCAGTCATGGGAAACTCTTTTGTGCTTCTTTCCGTTCTCTCTTTATTTTCCCTCTTGTCATTCTTTCACTACGAGACTCTGTTCTTTTCAATAGTTCTCACACTGTCCCCAAGTTTTTCTTCCCTTCGCAACCTGTACAGGAATCAAAAGGAGGAGCGGTATAGAGGAGAGAAGTTGTGAACCCCAGAAGGGCAGGAGGCACAAAGCACAACTTAGCCAAGTAATAAAACATGGTTTCAACACACCCAGCCAATGCTCCTTGCTCCTGTTTGTACAAAGAATAAGAAAAAGATAAGTGTGTGTGTCTCTGTGGCAGTGTATTCCCAACCCCGACTGGACACTTCCTCTGTGGCTGCTGGTATCGGAGGGCGGCTCGGAGCCAAACAAAAGCCGTCCGAGGCCCTGATAGTGAGTGTCCCGAGAGCAGCAGCCATTCATTGTGCTTTGTGCCCAAATTATGATTAATGGAAAATAAACAACCTTGATGTGAAGCCTGCTTTGATTTTCTATGAGCCCCGGCAGCGCTGTAGTTGTAGCTACTCCTCTGGCCAAGAGAACAGCACTGGACAAACACTCAACTCTCGGCCTCACGGTGCTTTCACACAACAGCTTGAAATTATTGGACACACAGACAAAGAAGCTACTTTCACAACCTCCCCTCCTCTCACACAAACTCTCTCGCGCATCATCTCTGCACACACGCTCAGAAACTCATGTATGCACACAAACCAACATCTTGATGATATCAGTCCCCTCTGCCGCTAATGACCAGCTTGCGCGTAATTATATTAATTACTGTACGTGCCACGGCTGTCAATCGGCCAGCCAAAGAAAAGGGAGAGCTTGATACGAGTAGAAAGTAAAAAGAAGGGAAAGGAACAAAGCTACAGACGAAAGGAGTTGGAGAGTGGTCAGAGTGGCAAACGGCAGAGAAGGAGGGAGGAAAGGAGGGAGAGAGAGGTCGGGAGAATAGAGTGCGGAGAGTGCGAGAGAGAGGTAAAGATAGACAGCGGGGAGAGAGAGGAAGCCTGATCAATTGTTCATTTTACAAAGTCACTGAGACGTGTCAGCAGTGTCAATAAGTGAATTAATTTGTCTGTGGGTCTCCGGAGCATGACACCATATCACTCTGCTCCCCTGAGACAAGCAGGGCCTCTGTCACCCACACACACGCACACACACACACACACACACACACACACACACACACACACACACACACACACACACACACACACACACACACACACACACAGAACAATTCCATACAAGGATCATATATGGATATCAGGAACAGCTGACACAAAACCATTCTCATACAAATGTTCCCATGCTTGTAGATGCATATTTTCACCCCACGCACAACCTTTTTTTATCATTTGGAAGAATATTGCAGTGGCTTACATTCATTTCCTGGAGACTTGCCGGCCCTTATTCATAACCACGGCATGCCTAAACCTAAGATAACCCGAAAGAATAAAAAGTCTGAACCCAAACGTGTGGATTTTCCTTGTGGGGACCAGCGTTTTTGTTTCCAAAGTGGAGGTGAGTCTCTCCGTAACGTGACTATATGAAGAGATTTTTATCCCCGCACTGTGATTAATACTAGAACATATATGAATTTAGGCATCTATTCACCTTCAACTACATGAATTAAAATCCAATTGAAATATATTACTTGATAGCAATACAAACACACACACACACACACACACACACACACGCACATCCACACACACACACACACACACACAAAATAGTAATTCATCCTCATCCGAGCAGCCATCCCCAAGGGAGGCAATTGTCCGCTGGTGACTGACATCAGTCAGCCACCAAGAGGGACCCTCGACCACTGGCTGCCAGCTGTTTTCATTACAGAGCCATCACCTCTAGCACACACACACACACAGAGACACACACACACACACACACACACAGACACATAAACTGTGTGCACTGCCATACACAATGACACACACTCACTCACTCCTCTGACAGATTCCCTCTCAGTCCTGACTACCCATTCAATCCAACTCAGCTAACACCCACATTGGGCCCTGACTTCCTGACTTCCTGTATTTCCCTCTCTGTTGCTTTCTATCTCCCCCCCCCCCCCTCCCCCTCCTTTCATGGCCCACAGGGTTGAACCCTCCCCCCCCCCCCCATGAGGCGCAGTGTTGTTTGAGGGCTGCTGTGATGACCGCCCCAGGCTCCGCCACCACAGCACCGCTTCCTCTCCACAACTTCACAGTGGACCCACGCTGCAGAGCATGCTGGGAGCTCTTCATAATCCCACAAACACACTAACGCTGTCGCTCACGGTTACCAGCGCATCTGCCAGCTGCCAGAGGGGCGCGAACAGGGACGCGCTATCTCGCAGAGACGCACACAGACTGACACACATGAATACGTACACACACACACACACACACACACGAGTGGAAGGAGCAGATTGCATCCAAGGTGATAGATAGAGCACTGTGGGAAGGAACTGTGCCCGTTCAATTACAATCATTACTACCACTTTGGGAGATTTGTCATGGTTAAAGTGAGTTGGAGCTGTGGAGGAATCACCTTGAGCCCAGTAAAGTGCTGTTATTTTTGTTTTTCATGAAAGGGCCACGAGGTCCTCAAGACTCTCTCCCGGTTGAAAATGACTGACTCCTTAAAAGTACTTGGCACCTACAGAACAGTAATCCACGAACCCGTAAAAACTGCCACCTGCTTTCAAGCAGAAGAGCAGAACATTTAAATGTGGTTGGCTGTGCCTTTCACTGTCGCCTCTGGGCTGGACAGGGGGAAGCCATGTGGCACTGCAGGCTGTCAGTCAAAGCGGGACCTATTAGATGGAATTAGAGAGGGTCTGGACGGTGAGATGGCGCCACACAGGAGACCGAGGCCTTGCTGTCACTGATTGACAGACTGACAGAGGGGAGAATGGAAGACAAGGAACACACACAGCTGTGGAGCTCCAACATGAGACCTCCGGTGCTCTTACAAAATGATTGCTGAGTGAAAGTAAAGGCCAAAGTCATCATCACACCTTTGCTGAAAGGACACCATAGAACGCTTTTAGGATTGGATCAACTGTTAGTGAATGTGTATTGATATGTGCAGTGATGTGGGTAAACTGTGACCTTATAGTTACTCAATTGCGCTCATATTTTTTGGTGCATGATGCCGGTCTGTGCTGCAGTAGTGGTGATAAAGAAAAAAGGATGACGGCAATTCTATGTAAAATATCGATAGATAGGTGTTAAATTATTTGTTTTTGATCGCTTAGATTTGTCTCTTTAAAGAACTGTGAATATATTTAGTGGAACATTTTACAGCTGAAAACACCTTCACCTTGTACACAATGGTAATGGTAAGGCTGTTTCTGCACTCACTGCAGGTTGTCAATTATTGGCTGACATGCAACAATACCAACGTAGCTGAAGAGGTGGAAAGTGATTTCCTTTATTCGTGGAGGCCTAAACTTGGTGTATCACCACACGCTGTTACAAGGTCTCTCATGTTACCACTCTGGCCTGTCAGCAACATCTGACCTTTAACCTTTTACCATGGGTCGTGACCTCTATCCAACTGTGGTTTTTGTGGTTGAGATAAGAAACAGAGACACGCCACACTCACAATCAATTAATCTAATATCACTCGTTCCTCCTATAGAGTCATGGATCTCCTTTTTGAGAAAAGACATTGCACCCTGGGTGTATTTTCTCTGAACCTGATATCATGAGGATGAGGGAAGACGTTATTGTCCACTGCCTCTGCATGAAGCCTATTCATGTTCTCTGACTCTATACACCCAGAGGCTGCCCGAGATGAAAAGCTGTCCAGGACACTGTCATTTACACATGGGAGGCCTTTCTCCATCTTTCTGCCCATGACATGAAAGAAGGCCTCCCCTCTTTCCTCCTCTCAGTCGGGAAGTATCCATTCATCACAGTCAATCTGTTAATGCCAGTGTGTGTGTGGAGGTGATCTCCAATCTGTCGCTCTGCTGTCACCTCACCAGTGCTACATGCCTGATCCCGGTTTATTCATCTGGCATATCATCCAGAACGGCTTTCACACTCACTCACACACACACACACATCATCATCATCATCTCACAGTGTTTTCTCTCCCTCACACATGAACAAGCACACACAGATTCACAAGACGCCTTTGTGCAGAGTTCCTCCAAGTTACACACACACACACGCTATCTCCTTCCTCCGCCTCATCTCTCACAAATATTTTTTCTGTCTCTCCAGCTCATTTCTCTCGCCTCCCTTGCTCTCCCGTCTCCTCGCTGCCGTCCATCGCCTCTCTGCTTGGCCGTGTCCTCATGCACAATCACAAATGCACACAATCCATTCCCCCTCATCCCCAGCCAGTCATCCTGAACAGCCCTCTGTGGGGTAAGTAGATAGGAGGCTGTTGAGACATGTAGAGCCGAAACGGCCCTCTGAGGATACCGGCTGTCCCACTGCTGGGAGCTATAGGAAGAGGGGGGTGGGAGGGTGGAGGAAGGGTTCAGATGAGAGTGAGTCTGGAGAGAGGAGTAATTGCCAAGTGTGTGAATTTCTGTGTGTGTGTGTGTGGGGGGGGGGGGGGGGGGGGGGGGAGTGGGATGGTGGTTGGGTGTGAGGAGATGGAAAAGGGTGACAAAGACAGAGAAGTATAGTCATCCACTGCGGACAGGAAAAGCGGCAAAGCCAGACATCAGGGTGCCACTCTCATACGGGTGTGTGTGTGTGTGTGTGTGTGTGTGTGTGTGTGTGTGTGTGTGTGTGTGTGTGTGTGTGTGTGTGTGTGTGTAAGGCTGGGTGACAGGGTCAGGTTGGAGAGAGTAATCTCCCCAGGATTAAGAGTGCTGCTCCTGTGTTAATGTGACTGTCAATGAGAATTAAGTCCCTGGACCGATCCTCTCCACCCTGCTCTCCTCTCCCCCTCTCTCTCCCCTGTCCTGTCCGCCCTGTCACACTAATGACACCACTTTCTGTGGAGTGCCAACGCTGCACGCTAAAAACAATGGGGAAATAATTACACTCTTTCAGTACAGTACAAATTGCAACGAGAGATATAAGCAACGGGGAGAGGGAGGGGATGAGGGGATGGGAGAGGGAGGGGATGAGACAAGGATGACTAACAATTACAACACGATAGGGGTTGGGTCTCATTACTGCGCCTATTAACATGCACCAAGTCATTTTCCCCCATCAGTTTGTGTGTGTGCGCATGAGAGAGAGTGAGAGAAAGAGAGAGAGAGAGAGAGAGAGAGAGAGTGAGTGTGTGCCAGTGTGTGCGCCCAATAGTGTTTCCATTAGGTTCTGCAACACACCTCTCTGCCTCCGTGCGCAATCTGCCCGGAGAGCCCGGCGGCACCTCATTTCTCTCCCATATGTCTGAGCTCCGCGCGCTCTCCTCTCTATTCCCAGCCGATCACGATCCATGCAAAGCGATTATAAAGGCGCGTGAAAAGAGCCCGGTCAGCGGATCAGCCTCGCAGATCACTCAATAGAAGCAGCGCGGAGCTTCGACCGATCGATTATTTAACCTTATAGCGGTAAAAACACCGCATCAATCTCACACCACTTGCCCTAACCGACAGAACGCACTAGACACGGTCAGCGGGAATTGACGGACGTTGGAATCGGCTCATCATGTGGTCCATTTTTACGCATGGCAATCACGCGCCGTGGGAGCGGAGTCAATTGGAGATCGCGGAAGGTTTTTGTTGGGAAAATCCTGATGCTTTTTTTCAGAAATCGTTCCTCAGCAAAAATGTTTGCTGCGCTCTGAGCAAATAACATCAAAGTTGCTTCCAGCTCGCAAGTCAGACAATCAGCACCCCTTCTCTCTCTGCTGCCCATGGAAAAAAATGTTCCACATCTCTACAGCCAAAGTCCCCCTCTGACCCCATCCTCGTTGCATTAGCCTACTGACCGTGCGCCATGAAAAGGCACATGGAATTAAAATGTGAATATATACTTATTGAATTTGAATAAAAAACACCACCTTACCCAAATCTATAAACTCGATGGCATGATCACAGAGAATTGTAAAGGATCCAAGTGAGACAGTAGAGCGGTTTGCCACTTTCTGCTTCAACTCCACTGGTTTTGTTTTCCACTAAACGGGGCAATCCTTTTGAGCCTCCTGCCCAGCTCCCGGAGCCCGCGCACAAACACACTGAAGCAGGGGTGAGGAGGGCTACTGCAACGCCAGAGTACCAGCCCTCCGGAGCCGGGTGAGAAAATAGAGCTCGCGCAATAGCGATGTGCTCCAATGTGCCATGATCGTGCCGCGTCCCATCTTAAAAGCACACTGAGGAGGAAGTCATCAAAAGTGCGTAATTCCCCCAAGGAGAAACCGGGCTGATGTCTCTTGCGACCACTCCACACAAGTTCAATCCCCCTGCGCGCGAATGTCACAGGGAGGCGTTAAAGTCGCCAGAGAGCTACTGATGAGAGCAATGCTATAGCGATGCAAGAGTGATAGTTGCGCTCCCGTCGCTCCTCCCGAGCTGGGATCGATTGGACATGAGAAATGCGATGCGAGCCCGTCTTCCTCATTCAGAACACGTGCAGCAGCGCCCGCCCAGTTCACCAGCTCCCAAGTACACCCCCTCTTCCTCACTGATGTCATGTAGTTTACAAGTAGCATGGACTGTCGGGGGGTGGGGGGGTCACCTTAACAAGTCATGTATCGACATTGTGGAATACTTGACTTGTCCATTTTTTATTGTTTTGTTATTATGCTTTATGGTTTGTATCAATTCATCTTAAAACGTACCAGGTACAACAGATCGGGGGGGGGGGAAATGCAGAGGGAGTATTTTGGGTGCACACCTGGTCATGCACCGTTTAACATTGTCATACATTTTACATGGGATATTGTCTTCCTAATTGAAGAGTATCATTGATTTTTGATCAAATTGGTAAGAGTTTGTCCCATTGTGAAAGTGTTAACACGTCACCACTCCATTACTTGTGTATAACTTATGTGTGTTGAGTTGAGGAGGGGTCTGGTGACTGACAGCTGCGCGATGTGCGCGAGTCGATGACCCCTGCTCATCACATAATAGTCCACCTCGTCTCCACACTTCGATCATGTTACAGATGGTGTCTGGATATCAATACTTGGGTCTGTACTCGGCTAATACGCGCGGATGGTGTAAATCTAACCCCCCCTCCCACTGCGATGTTAAACAGAATTTAATCACCGCCGCCTCTCCGTTACGCACCAGGAGACAGCCTATCAATTATTCCATCCCTAGAATATTCTAGTGTGTTGACGGCGATTGATTGCTTTGCGCTGTATTTGCAGTCGTTAAGACTTAGAGGAGGTCGATGTCTGCTAACGACCCAAGGTGAGGAGTATCCGATACGTTCTGATGTCTTCCTTGTTTTTTTGTTGCGAGCATTGCTGGGCCGTACGGCGAGCCCTGTGTCAGTGGAAGTATCTTTTTGTTGGGAGTTGTTTAAAGATACGTGACTTTTAATTTACAGTAGCAAAAAACATGAAATGTAACGAATTTCAAGACTGAAACATGGAGCGCTGGCATTTATCTAACACCAATCTTGTCTGGCACTGTCCTTCCCTTATGACCATTTTGCTACCTGTGCATGACTTTGAACTGAGACCATTAGTCACTGACGTATATGTTTGCCAGGACTGAGCTACAAGCAGCCCTTTAGTTGCAGGATGCAGAATAAAAAACAAACATTAAACTGAAGTAAAGATCCTAGTTTTAGCACCATGGACAGGGCCAGACGCGCTGCATATAAATTCAGGACGCTGGACAGCTCCAGACTGTCCTGTCACTGTGCTTTTCTTTTAGCTTACTTTGCTGTCAAGTGGCTAATCCGCTTTGCAGACAAAATAAACAAAAGTAGATGAACTGTGTCGAGTGTGCGTATTAAAAGGGAAAGAAAAAAAAAACACCAGAAACTTGATAAAACACAACATATCAAGTTTGCACCGGCAAGTTGTGTCTAAACCTGTGTGTCACAATGGGGATCTGAGGCCTTTTATCTTAAAGTGAGGCCGCTAATGGATACAACAGCTCACAGCACTTATCTCATCTATCCATCCTCTGAGGGGCCAGGTGGTCTCAGAGGAAACCACACCATGTGACGTAAACACGGACTTGAAAGTGCAAGATTGAGCGGGGTGAAATCTAATTTACTTCCCTTATTCCCGTCACATTTGTAAGTGTTACAGAGCCATCTGTTCACTTAACATGTTTCTCAGCATGTATCCGTTTCAGCGTTTCATTCTGAAGCCGGAATGAGAAGTTAAAGGTTGCATCTTCATCCTTACAGGTGGTGGAAAGGGTCAAAGTATAAACTGAAGTCTTCTTGGCGTGTCACGTATCAGAGGAGCGGGGTTATAGGATATCCTCTGGGATTGTTCCCCCAATAACCATCGCCACAGGGGAGAAAAAAAAAACATTAAGGAAATATCTGCTCACAACTTGAGGCATATTTCTTCCTCCTCAATCGATGTTCCTGCATTCATCCCTCTGAGAGACGCTGTTTTCCTGGTGCGAGGGGACGCCTGGAAAGGTGGCCGCGGTAAAATGATCGGGTTGTGATTGATTTGTCCGAGTTCAGCGGTGAGAAATGTTTGTCTTTTGAGATCAATTAAATTATGCTCATGGTCACGTTATACAAAGCGAAGATCCATGATCTTTAAGAATGAAATAAATAAAAAACAACAAAGCTGGTGTGGACGGAACAGAAAGTTCAGAATGTAACTGCAGATGCGGCTCAGACTAAAATAGGGCAATAAACAGTCGCCAAGCTAGTGAGATATCTCACGCGAAAAGCAAACTCGCACAACTCCTAATTCTAAAGTGTGAATCGCGGCTCAGACGTGATAATGACTTTACTCACAGCTTCCACCTCAGTGATTAAACCTCGGCCCTTTCTCGCAATCAGCTCTCCTGTCCTGACGCGTCGACAGGCCGCTTCTTCTCTGCACAGGGTCTACATTTTAAGGGCGACAGAGATAAAGCAACTCAACATTTATGGAGGACAGCACACGATTACCCACGACACGACTAAACGAGGCCACCCGAGACAAGGCTGTTGTGGAACTGTGGGAGGTAAACTTCCAGCGGCCTGAGGCAGCGCATGTGGGGCCCGTTCATAGAGAAGTCTGCCTGTGCGACACCGCCAAGTAATTTCACCAGCGCACGTATACGCTGCGCCCTGGCGGCCAATGAAGCAAGGTTATACTGTGCGCACGGTGACCACACACACACACACACACACACACACACACACACACACACACACACACACAGAGGAGATGATTTTGCACTGAAGACTTGTTTTCTTCACGCGTTAAGCTACACTTGAAATCGAAAGGTGGGTTTGGTGATCCGATGCGTTTCTGAACGTCTTCTCTTCCACTCAAGTGCTCCATTTTGGACATGGGCAGGCTTTGCGCATTAAAACAGGACTTGGTCATCGATTCGGAGCCGCGATGAAGGTTAATGAGAACAGGCATCTTGGTTCCTCTGCTTTTGAGGAACCCTTCTTATGACCCGCTGGATATATTTGTGAAGAAATTGTTCTCACTCTCTACACACTGTTTGGAACAAGTCTGTCAGGGACGATCACACAGCGCAGGATTTGGCCTCATGTGTGATGTTGTACTGCCCCCGCGTGGCTCGGATGCGTCACTGTTCACTTAGTAGCTTTTGAGGTCATCCAGATTTATTACGGTGACAGTAAAAACTGGACTAGTGCCCTTTTGCGAAGAGCTCTCTCTCTCTCCTCAGACATGAACTCACTAAAATAATGAAACCCACAGCAAAGAGCTGTCCGGTGTCAGCAAGAACCGGCCTTCAGTCCCCTTCCAAGGTCAGACTTCAAAAGATGATTGATTAAATTAAGATGAATTAAATTTCTGATGCCAAATATGGCCCGCACAGACAGGAAGACATTCTTCAGCATTTTTAAGAATCATTTATTTCATAGTATTACACAGCTCTTGAATATGAAATCGCCTACAAGTCAAGCACAGCCCCGACTAAAAAGTTCTGACCGAGTTTAACTCGGTTTCATCGATAAATAAAACATCACCAGGTAACACGAAAGTCATCTGATCGCTCAAAATACTCCTGTGCATTGCATCGGACCGCATGCAGATTGTGCTCATTCCATCTTAGTCAAATTTACCTAAAAATACAAAACAGCATTCAAGAGTTTAGAAAAGGTAATGTCACCAGCAGCACCCTCATCATTTGACCATACTGACAATGCATCAGACCAACAAACACACAAACGTTTAAATAATGAATGTTACGACTGTAAAAGAACACCATGTCAACTGTAAAGACAGACACACAAATAAAAGGTAGATTTAAAAAGTCCACCAGATGTTTTTTTTAATTTAGCTGACAAAAGCAACATTATTTTTAAGTGGAGTGTTGAATTTTACTAACAAATACTTGAATGTTTGTTCCACAGTGCTTACTATCAATGTGTTGTACAAACACTAATACTGATATAAAAGAAATCCCTCTTGGCAGGAGGAGTGTCTCAGTTACCTTCTGTCTCTCACTTTTAAAACTATTTCGATGAGCAAAAACTTAAATTCATATGTCAAACGAAATGCAAAAAAACCTGTAAGCGTGAATCCATCATGTGACTACTGCACATCATATTGGACTGGAGTGTGCTGGATGTGCTCAGAAACTCTGGTGGGATTGTCGACAGCTCTGAGGAGGCTGGCGTCAAGGTGACACTGATGAAATGTGACAAGATGTCGCGTGTGAAGGGACGCCGTAACAGCTGCTCATTAGCTAACTTTGTCGGCGTGGAATGAAGTAGACGCAGCAGCGGTAATGAAGAAACATAGGACACATCGTATCGCTCTCCAGATGCTGCGACTGCACACGCCTCGCCTTTTAACTGATTTGACACTAATAAGAGCTGGTGGTGGAGGCTGTTCAACCCTGAGTATTACTTTTCACTCATCCAGACCTATCAAAGCAGCGGACAGGAGGTGACAAATACTCTACCAGACCACTGACGGATGAAGTAACTTTTAAAAAACAATCATATAAAATGACTCTGCCAATGTGAAGAGCGCTTTAGATCACAACAAACGAGCGGGTTGGTGTTAAAAGTTCTTCAGCGTCCGGATGTCTGTGTCCCACACTCACAGAGACTCTAGAGTTCATCATGAAGGGTACGACGCTGCCATTTGGGATGGTGTGTGACGTACTCAGCTGCCTCCAGCACAAGGCGCATGAACTCCCCCACATCAAAGGAGTAGTTGGTAAACTTCGGATGGTCCCCGAGGGTTGGATGGTGACCCTGAGGGAAGAGACAGAGAAACGTGTGTACATAAAAGCATTAAAATGTGTGTGTTTTGTATCGTCAGGGTGTCCTAGCGATTAGGTGACGAGGGATATAACATGCGTGAGGAACGAAGCCTGTTCGTTTGTTTTTGCAATGCCTCTAATTGCTCATAGTGAAATGAGTGTAAGTGTGTGAAGATAGGTGAGATGAATTGAGAAGGCTCACACTGAGGTGCCTGAGAGCTAATGGCTGGTACGGGAGTTTCCCCTACCTTGTCCTGTGGGTGCACTTTGTCCATTTTCTGCCAAGTCACGTATCGAATGCCCCGAAGCCGAGCCAAATCTCGATAGCAGCTCTCATCCTGACAATTATATCTGCGAGGGACAGATGCACACACTTTATCTCTTGCTCTACTCGGTCTGCCTCACTTTCTCTCTCTCTCTTTCTCTCGCTCTCTCTTGCTGTACAAACACTGTAGTTCTCGCTCTGTGCCACTCACCAAAAGTGCACACAATACTCTCACACATGCCCATTCTCTCTCTCTCTCTCACTCTCCCTCTCTCTCTTTCACACACACACACACACACTCCAAAAATCTCTTCTACCCAGGGTAGCCAGGTGTGATGAATGCCTGGTTAATTAGACAGTATTTCAAAGTCATACACCAAGTGTCTGAGGGCTACTTTGGGCACAGCACGCTGCCATCGCTCTTCCTGCTCCCCTCTGTCTTTTAGAGTCTTTCACTCAAACACACCCCCACACACACACACACACACACACACACACACACACACACACACACACACACACACACACACACACACAGGCAGACAAAAAATGTCACTCACAGCTCAAAGATTACAGCCCAGTCAGGGAGGAAGAGGAGGTGCGTGAGACCCGCCCCGTGCATCCCGATAAAGATGTCAGAGTTGCTGGTGATCCTCAACTGCACCAGGAAGGGAACATCCCTGAAAGGCAGTCAGGGAGTCACACATCAATCATCTTTGTTGTGTAAACACTGTTGCTGTTACAACCTTTGAAAAGCTTTACATTGACTTATTCATGTTCAGCACTGTTACATTGCTGACCAATGCCAAGCAGCACTGAATACCTCCCGTAGTACTGTGACAAGCACTCTATAACTCACTTGTATTTGTAGTCCACCACGTTGACCTCCAGTAAAGGCACAGTCTTGAGGGCATTTACCAGCTGTAACAACAACAGAGGGAGGTGTTCTCTGATCAATGAGAGAGCAAACAAATATAGGCAGCGACCATATAAATCACAAGCCTTTTTTACTTGTACGGTTTATAGCAAATACGATTTTAAATAGGCACTTAACAGATGTGGGCAGTAAATCAATGGTGGAAAGGAGGGACTGCGGGCGTGAGAGAGTTGTACAGAGAGAAGAAAGAGAAGGAGACAAAGAGAGAGAGAGAGAGAGAAAGGGAACGACAGAGAAGGAGGAAAAAAGGAGAACAGGATGGAGGGAAAAGAGCAAGTGCAAGAAAGTTAAGGGACAGAAAGGAGGAGGGAGGGCAGTGCTTCACTCACCTCCACTTGGTTTAATATCCTTCTGTATTCTGTGCTGCGTGCCAGCAGGGTGACACGAACACGCCCCTCCTGAAAACAGCAATGCGCCCAATAATCAATCAGCCAAGGACAGGAAAGATAGGCGGCTGGCAAAAGCCTCCATTTAAAATGTGTCATTTGTACAGCACAGAGGAGACGACACATCAGCTAAAATCACATTACAAAGTATTTTTACAGAGGTTTTCTTTTCTGACGAGCTCTTATTAGTTTATACAGTGTGTAGATTTAATATATTCTTCTGCTGCCACCTTGTGTTCTGAAGGAGAACACCTTACTAAAGGCAGTGGGCGTATATGTATTTAACACAGACCTCATGTATTCTCTTCTGCTTAAATATGTTTAAAAGTACTGAAAAAGATGCAATTCTGAGAAAGACCAGGACTGAGTAGAATCATGACACGGTGGAGATGGGAGGAGAGGGCCGGTCGAGGCGGATGAAGAGGACACAATAGAGGAGAGCAGCAGTGTGAGTCTCTGGCGGTGCCATTAATCTAGGGATGAAAGGAGGAGGGTCAGGGCTGAGAGGACCTCTCGTTCAGTCGCAGGCCTATCGCCAGCAGCCCCACGTCTCGCCGAAAGGCCTCTTAGCATATTTCCAGTGAAGGCCGTGAATACCCAATGAGCTGCTCTACAGGAAGGAAGAAGTTATTGGGCTTCGCCGGTCATAAAGATACATTCAAACGCTTCAAACCTGGGATCATAAAACACCTGTGAAAAAGTGCTGAAGAGTTATGGATGTAGGAGGAATAAGGAGGCGGCTGTGGCAGTATTCAAATGTGCGCATCCATCTTTCAGAAACTAGAAGGCTATACGGTCAGCGAGGAGCTCTTTCCCTGAGTTTATCGTAGTAATGAAATCACCTCGTCGTAGTGAGTGGAGTGACTTGGCGCTCCGTCACACACGGTTGCTCATTCTGCTCGTCAACATACATTTTACTTCGAGAACCTGATCTTTGCTTAAAAACTGTAAGGAAAGCCTGATCAGTGAAGAAGTGAACAAGTTGTTTTTCTATTTTCTTCTGAAAAAATATTTTCACTGCAAAGATATTCAGTGCTTAGTTTCAGAAAAAAATAAATGTCCTGAGGTGTAAATTGTCTTAACAGCTTTTTAGGAGAAATATTGTGACATTCACAACGTAGGAATCCGAGGTGCAAGAAAGAGTGACGGCGACATAAAAGTTAGTGATATTCAACAGAAAGCAGAGACGCTGGTGGAAAGGATCAAACATTTTCTGTCACACACTGAGCAGTTATTTGAACTTGCTAAAGACTTGTAACTGGAGATCTATCACAGCAAACAACTTGCAGCGTTGCTTAGCCAGTTGCTCCTTTCACTCATGCTATTTTGGTGCAGGTGTAAAAGGACACCAAATCAGTAAACCTGATGTAGTGCTTTGGTTTTGGTGCTTTTGCTAAACACACTATCTTTCTCAGTAGGGGAAATTGTTGGGTGTAATGTGACAAGGCCCCTTATTGTGCATTTATCAGATATTAAATCAAGGAGACAAAGAAAGTGTTCCCTGACCGGGAATCGAACCCGGGCCGCGGCGGTGAGAGCGCCGAATCCTAACCACTAGACTACCAGGGACCTGTTTCCACTCTCTCAGCAGCTGAAAATCTAACATGTGGAGCAGTATAGTCACTTAATCAGGTCTGCACAAGTTTACACGTCATCTCCAAGATCTTTCCAGGTAGGATCTATCGTTTCTACATAAGCACATGCAATGTAAACAGAGAGGGTCAGTGATTAATAGTTAAAATCATTATCTTCCTTTTCGCTCGATTCACAGTGGATCTGTTCATGTGTCTGTGGCAGGAAGAAGCTTGTGTTTTGGTGAGAGAATTGCAGGTATGCTGATGTGCATGTGTTTAGTCTTTTTGCCATTAAGACGGTGTTTTTCTATGGCACGGCGGTGAAAGCCCCGAATCCTTAACACGAGACCACCAGGGAACTGAGTAACTAAAACAACATGCCTTCTGTGTGAAACAACATAAAACTATGATTGTTTATGGATAAACATGTGAACTAGAACCCTACTAATGGCTTTACATGTTAAAGCTAATTGACCAGAAAGTGCACACGCTTTCTGTTACCGCAGACTATTTCCCAGTGCTGTGATTTCTTCCCTTCCAGGCATCCAGTAGCTTCCACCCGTAACAGCAGGCTGCGACAATCAACGTGCAGAGAGCTTTAGATCACAGTGAGCAACTCACAGTCTTGATTTATTTGTCAGTCTGTTGGCTTTGAGACGGTATCACCAGTATGTGCTTATGTAGAAGCGATAGATCCTACCTGGAAAGATCTTGGAGATGACGTAAGGAGTGGAGATAAACTTGTGCAGACCTGATTAAGTGACTATACTGCTCCACATGTTAGATTTTCAGCTGCTGAGAGGGTGGAAACAGGTCCCTGGTAGTCTAGTGGTTAGGATTCGGCGCTCTCACCGCCGCGGCCCGGGTTCGATTCCCGGTCAGGGAACACTTTCTTTGTGTCCAGCATGATTTAAAATCCTCTTAAATGCACAATGAGGGGCCAACAATTTCACATACTGAGAAATATATGTGTGTTTAGTCAAAACCAAAAGTTCCCTTTATGAAAGCTGACTGAAGAGGACTTCTGGCTTGTTTCAATAACAGCTTAATTGATTTGAGAAGTTTTGTCACCAGCTACTGTTGATAGAGATGCTCTACAGCACAAAGATTAACAGTAAGAAGGAAGAAAGACACGACGTCAGCTTCACTAAGATGGTACTATTACTACTACCTTTACTTCTCTATTGAATTGTATCGGATTATAAATATGTTCATGAAACTGGGTCCATCCCATGCATATAAACAAGAAAAAGACAGATTCTGAAAAGACGTTCTTCCTACCTTTGGAGCGTCTCGCGGGATGTTCAGTCGATGAAGGACATGCTGGGAGAACGCCCTAAACATCCCTTCACTGTAGCAGTCTGAGATCTGACATCAACACACCGCAGAAAGTGTCAATTTCACTCACATATGCAATTTATTTTTCATCCATCCATTCAATTTAAAATAGTGTATTAAAATGATTACTTTGGTTGTGTACAGTCATGCAAAAAGATGATCCATATTTGCATTTTTTTGAAAATGGACTCTGGTTTGGAATGAATTGCCACACTGCTGCATTTCACTGGGTTGAGATGAAGAACATGTAACACACTGGGGCTCTGGCAGTTGTACACATCATTCTAATCTCCCTGGGATCAATATCATATGGGCCTATGCATATCTCAAGTCCAACAATCTCACACATACACTGCTGCACTGCAGCTGCACATGTGAGCACATGAATGTAAACATGACACGTGCTGCTGCAGTGGCATTCAAAGCATGAACTTGAAGCTGAGCTGTCAATATTTCACACCCCAAGGCTGGAAGCACAGGACAACACATATTTACATGGTATCATCTTTATAGTAATCTCCTTGGAATTATCATTTAAATAATGTGAGCACCTGCTGAGCTTTTGAATACATCACATAAATATTTGACCTGAACTGCATATTTATGACTAAACCGGATATCATTGGGTATTTGGGAAAGAAAGACCAATAAATAATGTGAGATAAAAACATGCAAATGAAAACAGAAACAAGGCAAGATTGAATGAGACAATTTGTTGAAAGCAAATACATGTAAAGTACATCTGGTTATTGGCGCCACACACACACACACACACACACACACACACACACACACACACACACACACACACACCAATACATAAAAGGGGAAACTTACAAGAGGCGTGTTGTAAAAGAGGCCGTATCTCATCCTCGGGAGGAGGGAGAAGAAGGCATCTTTAAAACACACCTGTGGACAAGAGTGAACAGATCAACCAAGTGAGCATTCAGAAATCTGTTTGCCTATATGTCACGCAAATGTTGTTGCTTTCACAAATATTGAAATGATGATGCTGGGTTGGGTTGGCTGCTGTAAACATCCAACCCAGTGCCAGAGCTCTGTGTCAACACTAAAGGCTTTTAAATTAGCTTCCACAGACGAAGACTACCGACCAATTTGGGTGGTTGTTACTAAACAACTATACTTGAGTAAGTGATGAGTTCAAGACCGATATAAAACAGGAGCGTGCGATGACCACACAGAAGTGACATTCCACCTACTCTTTTCGAGTCATACGTCTTCAAGTGGATGATGTCATCTTCCGAGAAGGCCCTCCATGTTTCACCGAACAGATCACCATAACCATAAAAACTCTGGGAAAAGACATAAAAAAAAGAAAGGAACAAATGTTAATCAAATTAATGTTACGTCTGAAATGAAAAACAAACCAATAAAATTAGAATCAACTACAGCCTTAAGCTCTGCCTTCTGTTTTCAAACTCTGCTGGTTGTGTTTCTCTGAAGCTGTGGTTTTATACAAAGTCTGTTATCACACTATTATCTGCCAGCCTGCCACTGTTTGGATTACAGTGTGCGGTTTGTGCTGAAAGGTCACTGCTTTCCTTCTCCCTGTCACTTTTCTCTCCTTCCCTGTTCCTCTTCCCCTCTGTGCACAGTCAGGGGAACAATGGGCCGGATAAAGCTGTCTGTAAAGCATTCTGTTTTTCAAATTAGTGTTTCCCCCTTGATGTCTACGTCGGGCACATATGCCACTGACTTGTTAAACAAAAACTGTGACTGAAGTGCACTGCAGACAAAAACACTGTTTGGCTTTCCCCGTTGGGTTATAGAACTCAAATCCAATCTCACTTTTCAGACGCTTTTTCTTTTTTTCCATCTGTCTTGGACACAAAGCTCTGTCAGTATTTGTATAACTCTGTGTTTTCATGTTATTTTGAACAATAACATCAGAGGGTGTTTTACAGAGGAAGAAAAGCTCAAATATACGCCTGCATCTGACAAAATGATCGTATGCGTCAGCATTTTGAGATGTTGAGTTGTATCGTTGTGACCCAAGAACAGATGTATAGTTAAAAGATGGAGTCACCAATTCACCAGAGGCAGCTGGACAAATGTAAAATCCTGCCTTGTGTTTCATTTTGACAGCGTACACTATGTGCTGGTTAACCTTAAATAGAAACAACAAATTAAGAAATATCTAGATTACACCCTCGCCTCCATTGACTCTGTAATGGGAGACAGCAGGTACCCACCGTGTCCCACATGATGATGTTGATGTCTGAGCTGAAGGAGTTGTTTATGTGCTGGGAAATGTAGAGGTTGACAAAGTCACAGAAATGGTGGTACATGTTCACCCCTGTTAGGAAAACACACAAGTATTATTTTAGTGTTTTTAGAAAGTGTGAGTGGAATCCTTGCTATCCCACATTGTACATAAGAGCATGTGTATTGTGTTTTTTTCACGAAGGTACAATAAGAGTAAAGGTTTTAGCTACTTGTTTAGGTTGCAGGACTTTGAATTAAAGGGGGGCATATCAGTGCTTGTGCACATTTATTTGGGTATCTGGAGTGCCTTCCAATCGTTAGAATATACCGCCACCCATCTGACTGTCTCCACCCACAGCTTGAGAACTACCTTAACTAGGGGTGAAACAGAAACGGACTAGAAAAGCATTAATGCAGATGTCCTGATCGCATATTTTTACTGACTATCGGCCGATAACGATCATGAGTAAAACTTTATTTCACACTGTGATGGTTAAACTGTGTAATTAGTCCGCGGTTCAAATGCGTGCTGAACCGTGAGGGGGTGTCCGTACGGATCACGGATCGACAATGATCCGTTATACCACTAACTTTAACATAAGGTGCACCATATTTTTCTCGCAAAGCCAGACTGGGCTTTTAGGGGATGCGTCTTAAAGAGACAGGCGCTAAAATGGAGTGTTTCAGACAACAGGTAAATAAAGGTATATTCAGACAGACAGAATGAGAAAAATACGGGTTTTTTTAAAAACTGAAGCAAGTAAACATGTTCTAGTAGAAACCCTAAAATACAAGAATGAACCTATAAATTAGCATTATATGACCTTTAAGCCATGTAAATCTTTATTACCTACCAGCATCCAGTTTCATGAAGACAGAGGGCTTTTCAATGACAACATCACAGTGTCCATCCTGTATGGGATGAAAGTCCAGCTCTGTGTATGTCTGCAGCTCAGCATACCTACAAAAACAGCGCAGCACATGAAGTTAGTATCGTAAACAGAATTGTAAAAACTCTGCATGAACATGGTGGCACGCCATGGAAACAAACATTAGAACCCCAAAACGGGGATGTGACTTCTTTAAAGCTCCTTTGGGATGTGATTGGAAAATGTCTGACTTTGGGTGCTGCCAGTTGAAGCATCAACAAATTGTGACGGACAGCAATTCACCAAAACGGGGATGTTTTGGGGTAACTACAGATGCTTTCATACAAAGTATTCAAGTAGGTGTGCCATCGACGACTTAAGATTTTAATAAGAAACCTTCCTGAAAATGTTAACACATGATTTGGAAAGGGCTAGTTCATTAGGCTTGATACTGATTGATATTGTGATTTGGGCTTTGCTTTCACACCACAGTTGATTACAGAGTTACAATCGTAATACTTGATTGCAATGTATCCTTCAGTATAGCCAACATTCACTACACAGGAACCTCAAAACAATATCAGAAGCTTCAATTCAGCAAGAAACAAGAAAACCATTTGGTACCTTTAAATGTAAATATTTAGTTGTTTTTTTTGTCCAGTGCTTTAAGAGCTTGTTTAAAGGCGAACGCCTGGCCTAGCATACTGCAAAATAAATCGATTCATAAGTTTGAACACAGTATGCAGTATGTACTGGATACGGCATACAGCCTTCATTCGTAGTATTTAGTAGGCAGTTTCGAATACAGACAATGACTCTGACCGCAAGCCCGCTGGCAGACCTGCTGCGAGATGTGGCTGACCAACTTCAGAACTCTCTTCTGTTTGAACGATCGACTGTATGTAAGAAGTGGACGTAGTCATCAGGACGTCACCCATTGCTTTGTGGATCGCCGTTATGAAGCCGACATATGGGACCCTATCTTCTATGTATGATGTATAAAAGCCTTTTTTCTGTGTTATATCATCTTACGTTCCTGTTTTCATTATTTTCAATTTCTTTGACGTGTCATGTTATTATCTGAGTCAGTGATTGCCTCTCATTGGTTGGGAGTTCACAATAAGAGATTATGAACTGCTGCATTACGTGCACATTTTGAGAAGGAGGAAAACATTTAACGAGCCAGCCAGGAGTCGAACCTAGAATCTTCTGATCCGTAGTCAGACGCGTTATCCATTGCGCCACTGGCCCGCTTGCCCCCTCTGAGCTTCAGACGAATTACAAAAGACAAAGCGCGGCATGGAGCAAAGCCAACCCCCCCCTTCTCCCCGCATTCCTGACTGGCCCTGTCTCCCCTTTCCGGACTGCTTTGAGAGGGAGCAATGTGTGTTCCAGTAGCTTAAAAGTCTTTAAATACATCATATGTATGTTGTGATCTAGGAGTTACATTGTATTTATATCAGTGACGTGAGGAGGACAGACGTCATTAGTTCTATTTAACAAAACAAGGTCACAACTCCCGCTGTGTCATTGATCTTTTGAAATCACAATGGGTGCTAGTTTTCTTTAATTCATTCAATCACCAAGTCTCTATGGCAGTCGAATGGGGGAGGCTACTACTCCTACTGGGATCACGCCACATGCCTTTGTGTCTGTAACAGATTTAGCAGCTATCTATACACTGTCCTCCCTGAGAGGGAACCAAGAGGCAGGACATTAACTGCCTCTACGCTGTACAGAACAGCTAATACCTAAAGAGGCCTGTTCAGCAAAATTCTGGCAATACAGTGCACAGAGCACCAGCTAGTGACAGTCTGTGTTACTACAATCAGAACGTCCCATACTGCCTCTTGTCACACAGGCTATTCAATCCACAAAGGCATTTCCCTGGTGGTCTAGTTGTTAGGATTTGACGCTCTCGCCACTGTTGCCCCGGTAAGATTCCCGGTCAGACTGCAAGACCCAGAGCGTGATGTGAAACACCTGGCTGTCGCTGATTGGTTATCAGTTTAGTCAACAAACCATGTTTAGTAGAAAATCCTAATTTATTGTGTGATTGTAATATTTGACTCTAGAATGGCTATTAGTCTCACGCTGTGCACACCAAAAGTCATTGGATTGAGCTCAGTAACTTAGTGTGTGAATGTGTGTGTGTCCTGCCTCACCAAGATTGCAAGGGGCTCTTGTGCTCTCCCTCGGCAGCAAGTGATCGTTTGTTCAGTCGGCAACAACCACCGATCTCACCCGTCTGAATGAAGTCCTCCCTGTATCTGCAACATAAACATGGACGAGTCTGTGTCGGCGTAATGTTTTATTCATGTGCATGTCACTTTCAAACATACTGACCGCTCATGACTTCTGCGCGGCTTCCGGAGGTCCAGGTAGAGGTTGGTTGCTTTACAGAAGCGAGTGTGGCTGCTACATCTTAACGATGAGTCCCCCTGGAAAAATATTAGGAGTAAAATAATATTCAGTATTCAAGTGATATTAACTCTGGACCTGAGAGATTGTGAAAGCTGTCTCTATACTATACCTCCCCAACATTACTGCTTTTGAACAGCAAATTATGTTCAGGTCTATTGTCTGTGGACTCTTTTGTTTAACAGTGTCTGCCTGTTGTTTCTTCCTGTTGGCTCGGTAGGCCCGTGGGAACTAAGGAAGTGAGCGGACTTACTGGCTTGCTGGCCTTGCAGAGTGTTTTGAGCTCAGAGAGGCGCTCCTTGACGTAGCCAAAATCAGCCTGCTTCCAGAAAAGCTCCTGGGCTGCCTCCAGAGAACGGGCCCTGACAGATCAGAGATTTAGCCAAAACCATAATGGTTTCATCAATGATTCATGCTATGAATAAGTACACTTTTACTTTGGAAAAACGTATGTGATTCAGTAAATTCAATACCTTTGAATAAAAGATTACTATTATTTGTTAAACTTAGGATTGCTGAACACCTGACACATCTTGGATGGCTGCGAGGAAAATGTGTAAAGTAAATTATGTGGCACGCAATCATCTGAAAAGGACAAAGTCAGAACATAAAGTGTGGATATGATGTGAGGAACAGTACCATGCGGAGTCAGCTTTGGTACAGACTGGATAGCTGAAGCGCTTCTCTGGATCACAGTTCTTCTCGTAGCCCCAACAGGCAGGCAGATCCTGCAGTGCATCCTGTTGTAAAACCACGTATGTGAAGTGTGAATATATATACATGTGTGTGTAGGTGTCTAAAAAATGCGTTTCACTAATACCCTTTTTACTACGATTGTAATTGCTACTCCAGAGTAAACCCCACTCATCCAGTGCTCCAGTTAGGGTAGAACTAAATGCTCTAAATCAGAGGTCTTCAACAGGGGGTCCGCGGAGGTACTGCAGGGAGTCCGCGAAATTTTTGGTTGATTAGACAATTAAAAAAAAAATAATGTTTTGTTTTTTTCCCCCCCAAAAATGAATCTGTCCATTATTTGAATAGTTCAGTATTGTTATTGTATGCAAGATAACAGGTATGTTTATGCATGGCAGTGGCACTAATAGGCCATCACTCATTTTTGTTTCCACATTTATGTTTAAAATGAAAACATCAGTTTGAATAGCTTGTATGCATGATTATCATGCAATTGACAGACAATGTTGATATTGGCATTGGTATCAGCTGACAAGGTATGTTTATAAAAGGCAGTGGCAAGGCCACCCTACTCACTGTACCATGCACATGTTTAAAATAAAAACATGAATATATGAACCTGTGTATTGTTTGAATAGCTTAGTATTGAATGCACAATAAAGAGGTATGTTTATACATGGCACTAGGCCCAGTTTAATATAAAACACAATTTTATACAATATATATAGTCGGGGGTCCCTGCTCCATCTCTCTATCAGTTTGGGGGTCCTTGGCCTGAAAAACATTGAAGACCCCTGCTCTAAGTCATTTTTAGGACTTTTTTACACAACACATACACAGCAAGTTTCATGGTGTTATGAGTCACGATCTAAATCTCAAGGCACTTGGCAGTCAAAAGGGCTTTTTGAAAGATTTTCCTCAAGATTACAGCGAAACTAACTAACGTGTTACGGCTCTAAAAGTTGACAGAGTGCATATCTTACTTTAAAAGGGCAGAGCGGGTCCAGGCGGCATTGCTTGGCGACCCTCTTGTTGTTGTAGAGGAAGTAGGGTACGTGCTCCGGCGGCAGGGAGATCCTGCTGTGGTTGAGCAGCGGTGCTGGTGGCTCGTGGTTGATGTTCTCAGCCTTCTCAGTGGTGACAACAGCGAAAGAAGAAATGATGCCCAGCGCTACCAAGAGCAGCATAGTCAGAATTACACAGACATGGGAAATAGCTGCTTCTCTTCACAGCCCTCTGAGGAGTAAAAAAAAAAGAGAGAAGAAGAAGTGGAGAGACAGAGAGACATGGACACAGACTCAGACTTGCACTCTGTAATCTTGTCGAAACACTGCAGTTTACAAGCATGTGGCCACAAGCAAAGTGTGTGGGGAAAGTAGCTCCAGGGGATCTGAGCGCCTCATGAGGAAAGGTCCTGTTGCAGGATGTATTACTGACCTTTTTCCGACTGTTGTCTGAGCAATCATAAACTGAGACTGAAGGAACAAATGAAAACTGCTGGCTGGGAACAATGGGACCTAAAGTATTATTATATTTCCATGATCCATGTAATTTAAATCTGGAGTCTGCATCGTGCTTACACAGCCCAAAGCCAGTTACATTCTTCACACCACGAAATAAAATAATATTACAGTGATTGTTATTGCAGTAACCACACTGGATGTGTTTTTATAACAAGGGCTCATAAATCGTTGCACATCTAAAAGGAGCTGAGAAGGAGTGGCGTTGCTGTGTATAACTTAAAACGTTTATAACACCGTCTAAACAGTGGGCTTGCTAACGACAAGTAGTTATATAATCACCAGTCATTAAGTGCACATGTTCTCAATGAGTTACTTACAAGTATTAGTTACTAATAAGGGTTAGGTAACAGTTAAAACATTCTTTGCTACGGGCGTAATGTCTGAAACAACGGTGCCGCTTTGACATAACGGCTGCTTTAATATAACGGCTGCTTTGATAAAACGGCTCTATAAGATACTTCAGGAGTAAAGCTAACGTTACATGTGAAAACCGTTTAAAACACGAGGCTGCTGAGAGTCTTCTTGTGCCTAATTATCTAAGGTTTAACAGTTAATATCGAGGTTTTTTTGTCCCCCTAAAGGTTAACTTGTTATATCCTCCCATCTTTTTGTCGCGCGTCGGCTCTCAAAGAAGTCAACATCACTTTGGCCAGCTAATGAGCTAAAATATGCTAGTATCAAACTTTAAGCTAGCGTCAATTAACGGTTAGTTAACTCAGCTTTAAGATGATGTTCACGCAACCCGCCAGGACGAGTCAGGGACTTGATAGGCATGTGAGATAAGACTTAAGATATGCCGGGATAATAACGCATTACTTACTCCTGTTCTTTATCAGGGGGTATAATATGCTAATACTTTATTGGAGGCTAAAGTCTGAAGTATTTATGTAGCGGCTAACATGTCACGTTGGCGTTAGTTCTTTACAAAGCCAAGACCCCTTCACGTTAATTCAAGTTACAGATTTGGCTGCAAAAGAACAAGAGCAGGGACATGTGCAACATTTCCACGGTGTAAAAAACGTGTGACGTGCACATATCTCTCCATCAGTGGTCGCTTGAATTTGGTTAGTTTCAGTTTGAGTGTAAGGAGGTTTCAGTACCTGAATGCATAGCCGGCAATTCTCCAAACTGAAGCGATGGTGTTGCCGGTGGTCGCCATAACACCGGAAACCTTGTGGCGGGTTGCAATACGTAGTGACGGCCGCAGGGTGGTGCTGTGTACCACACTTTGTCCTTAAGAGTACTCTTAAAGCCTAAATGGTTTATTTTAATTAAGAACCATGAAAATGTAAATGATATCAAAACCAAGATAAATCATCTATTAATTAGGTAGATGAAAGACTGAGCTCAGAAAACTCTTAAATGGTAAAACCTATTATCAGATTTACAAACCTTTGTTCAATGTTACACAATTGTATCAAAATGTAAACGATTAAATGTTTCCCTTAACAAAAAGCACAACAACTGTTCCTGCGTAGATTATGTTTTATACGTTTCACATATAAAATGATTGTTAATTTTTTTTTAAAGTTTATCGTCACACTGTCACAAGTTATGCTAATCCTGTGTGATAAAATATTGATTGAACTGTATGAAATAGTTCAGAACATGGAGATTTGGGCCTATTTGAAGACTTTTGCGCAGCATTGAGATAATGAAGTATTTTCAATGAATGTAATGAAAATGCAGACTTCTAATGTGTGAATCCACATAATTCAAATTAAGAATCATAGTATTTCTCACCACCCAAATAAATGTTTATTCATTTACATATTTATAAAAAAGGTTTAAAATCCAATCTTTCTCCCTCTGGATTTCAATCACAGACGACTCTCCGGTCTACACCACATTCTGTGATTTGGAAGGACATAAGAACGATACATAAAATTCTCTGTACAATATTGTTTTATATATTTCTTAAACCATTCTGATTATGCATTAAGAAATGAACAAGGAAGAATTTGTATAGTGCAAAAAAGCTTGACCATCTCCCAACAGTTATAAACTGTTTATACAATACTATGTAAAGGTTTAAACATGAGACATTACGCCAAAAGCAAAGTTCGTAGAAAGTGCCAAATATTTCCAATGGACACCTGAATCACAAACTGTGGCTATCCTTCATACTGATTCTGTAAGAATATATTGTATGTTGTGCATAATCCCAACATTCCCACATAAATATAGCATGTGATAATTAATGAAAACAAAATAGATAAAGATGATGAGCTTTCTTTTGACACAGTGATTAAACTAAATCCTCTACATATTCTTTTTCGGGTGAATGCATGATGGTCGATTGGTTTGTTTGCGAGAGTCCCAACAGTAACACAGTTACAAACGATTTATTTCTGGTTCTTCAGCAGTTCATCAATCTGGGTTTTGTACATGTTCTTCACATCTTCAAGGTCCAGTCTCAGCTCCTCTGCCTCTTCAGCCTTTTCTCCGTACATCTGCAGGATAGTGTTGTGCCTCTGCTCCAGCTCCTGCAACGCACAGCCCCACACACATTAGAAGAACCTCTGCAAATACAGCATCAAGGTATCCTGTATCTGCTTTCACAGCCTTTACCTTGAGTTGAACTTTCAACGAGGGGATCTCCTGCACCATCTCCTCGATCTCATCGTTTTGATTGGTGAGTCGGACCAGCTCTTCTGCCATTACAGCGCGACTCCTCTCTAGACTGGAGATCTCAAGCTGCAAAAACAGGAGGACAGGAAGCGGGTACAAAGCTGGGTTTTAGTGCAGAGCATGACCCGTTGTTTTCTATCAAAATGTTCATTTTCCTGTTGATGCGTTTGGTTTTACCACATTTAAAATTGTACGGAAACATTGTAGATTTGGCCAGCCTTCTGTCTGGTGACATGTAGCAGAACTATCAAACTAATACATACATTTTTAAGAAGCTTTTATGTGGCTTTTGTTCTGAATTGCTACCTGCAGTTGTGTCATCTCTCCTTCTCTGAGCTTGAGCTGAGACTGGAGGTTCTCTACGAAGCTGGAGCCTCCAGACAGCCTGGCGGCCTCGTACAGGTTGGTCCCGCTCATCGTCATCGACATGGTCATGTTACCCAAAGAGTGGTCTAAACAGTCATCCTGTGGAATAATAATACAAAAGTACAGGGCCGGTCAAGCTACACATATCCACACACGCACACTAATCATCACCATCATTATTACTCCCAGCGTGTACCTGGGAGAGCATAGAGGTGTGTAGAGCAGCAGTGTCTGCCCCACTGATTGAGCTAGAGCGGGACAGGGAGGGTGTGGAGGAGGCTGGAAGCTCTCCTACAGAGTGAGTCATGGTCTTCCGCTCCTAATGAGAGAACATTTCACAACTTTTAGAGAACAGAATCAAGACATCTTAACTGTCTAAATTGAGAAATTCTGATGAAACGGACTAAAGATTGATGATCTCTAAATCGTCCTAAACCTTATCCTTGAGTGCCTCATGTGCCAGGTAGCATTTCTTCTTCTCTTGCTCCACCTTCATCTTCTCCATCTCTAACTGATTGGCCAGCAGCAGCTGGTGGAAGAAGCAAAAAAAAAAACAATGCACGTGAGGGAGTTGTTTCTTTAGAGGAGAACAACAAGAGTAAGAGGGAGCGTTAAGGTACCTTTTCTTTCTTGGCGTCTTCTAGCATCCGGATGTGTTCTCCTCGCAGATTTTCCAAATCGACGTGCTCCCTACGTTGAGATAACGAGCAATAAGTCACTACAAACAACCAACGGTATCACAGACACAAAACCGGTGAAATACCCCTGTGACATACCTAAAATTAAAATGAGCACAAAAGTGTGCAATATAATGACAATTCTCTAAGAGCTTTTCTACTGAAAAAGCAGATATACTGTTCCTCAAGCAGCCACAAGCTGTATACAACATTACTTTAAGTAGTCATACTTTCAGACAAATTTACACCTTTCAGTATGAGCTAAAAATGCCCCGAGGTAGCCAGGGGTCAAACTTAGTATCTAATCAAATGCGTTAACCATTGCACCACTGGCCCATTAACGGTGACTTGACATCTCACAAAAGTTAACCGTGTGGCAGAAAGGCCATGTGTGCATGCATGAGTCATTCTGCCAGGGGAGGTCCCCCTGGCCTCTGCTTCACACTCTGAATCACAGATGGGTTTGTTGTGAAACAAAAACACTCTCCAGGAATCATTAGCATTACAAGGGGAGATGTGGTGTGACTGCAAGTGTTGTTGTAACAAGAGAAACTATGCAAGTAATATTCACACATATGTATCTGTAAAACATCCAACAAATGTTAGATAATCAGGGTAAAAATGCAGTGACTGCAGCATAAAATTCACAGTCTACTGATGTTTTAAAATAAGGTTTCTGGAAACAGTGACACAAATAAAACTCAACCATGCATCCTGTCATCTATCTAATGCCACACATTCATGAATAAATGCCTTGATAGAAAACTAGTACAACTAGAGAACAGGATTAGTGACGATGGCTGGATGTACCTCATCACCTAACATTGTAGGCTTGAGTTTTAAGTTGTGATTTGTTACCTGCTGCTCTCATCCTCAAGTTTGTCTCTCTTGTTCTTCTCAGCATCCAGCTGTGCCAGGAGTCGGGCCTTGTCCTGACGGAACAGGGAGTTCTGGGACTCGAGAGAGGCCAGCTGGGACTTGATGGACAGAAGGTCTTCTGTGGCAGATCGCTCCTTCTCCACAGCAACAGCCAGCTGTGCCTGGGCATCCGCTGGTGAAAAAGAAAAGGGAGATAAAAAAAAGAAAGATGTAAAGCTTTTCGCTTACTTTGTACAATACTGGATGGTGGTGTTTGTTTTTCACATACAGTAAAACTCCTCTTACCTAGCCTATCAGAGATGCTTGTCTCCAGTTTTTCCCAGGATGCCGTCTGTCCGCCCAATGAGGCCTGTAAGTTCTCAATCTGTCGCAGTAGGGGTCGTGTTGCAGAGGTAACACTCTGACTGAGCTCCTGGTTCCTCGTCTCTGCCTCCTGAACCCTCTGTGGAAGATGAAAAGAAACAAAAAACGGTGTGCATTAAGTTAAATAAATTCTGTCCTGGTCAAAATTCTGGTTATTTCTACTTCTTGCCAAAGGGAACCAGCTTGGTAGGACATCTTCTACTCATCATATTATGTTACCTGCTGCAGCTCACTGATCTCCTCCCTCAAATAATCTTCTTTTCTTGCTTGCTGTTGCTCAGCCCTCTGCAGAGCCAGTCTCAGGTCCGCCACCTATATACAACATTAAAGAGAGTTAATAAAGGTTGTACTGTTGAACTTTGCAGGGTTTCAAATGAATGTCTAATACAGAAAATAAGGAACACTAAATCAGAAAGGCTTGCTTTCATGTGTGAAATTAAATACAAAATACCATATTAGCATGCTTTACTGACTTTGGCAACTGACTATTTCTGTCTAGCTTAAGTAGCGTCTTCAACAAAATGATCAAGAACATGCTGCAGACATTCACTACAATCACCAAAGCAATTTTGAGAATGAAACTAAATCTGGGTATAGTGATGGAATCACACACCGTCAACCATGTGTGCTTGTGTGAGTGAGTAATCATAACAGGCAAATGTTTGGTTATGGGCTGCAGCATCTCCTGTACTACAGGAAATCAAACAATTAGCAGCAAATAATAGCTGAACAACTGACTCCCATTTGAGGTTTATTAAGGCTGCACCAAAGCCTACTGCAGTGTAATGTATGCACGGTGTGCTGGGTTGCTCATGCAGCTCATGTGTCTACAGCCCGAACCTGTGTTACCTGATTGGCAAGCGCCTCTTGGTGCATCCTGGCCTCCTCCTGGACCGTCTCAAGAGTCAGGCTCAGCTGCTCCTTGGCCTGCGTTTCCCTGCTAAGGGCCGCCTCTTCGGCCTCACTCGTTCTGCTGACGTGTGCCTTGTGAAGTCCTGCCAGCTCCCTGACAACAGAGACGTCGAAGTAGACCATCAACATCACAACCCTATTACAGTGCCGTCCCTATTTCAAAGAACAGTGGGACATTTGCTGTTGTTGGGCTCTGTACTTCAGCACACTGGAGCTGAAATGAAACAATGGCGATGGGGTATTTATTATTCTAAGTATATGCTAATTTGTACGATTTCTCTCTGTCCCTTTAAAACTGGGGGACTATGTATAAAAGTGGTTACAGTTCCCATACTGTTCACTCAGTGTCGAAGTAAACATCTCCAAATAAAAAGGTGGAAGTCAACACGTTAACCTCAATTTTCATTGCATCATTTTAAATCCAATAAACTCAAGTACCTCACAATAAATGTGTCACTTTTTAAATACTTCATCTGCACTGTTTCCTCTGCCAACCATGAAATAATACAATGAGATGTGAAGTACAATTGCTGGCTTGTGAGATTAAATGTAGGGTAAGAGTTCTCGTTGTTCTATTCAGTATCAACAGAAGGGTGTGTCAGTGTTTACTTATACGAGCCGTCCAGAGCAGCCTGGAGGCTCCTGTTGTTCTCCTGCAGCTCCTCAGAGTCCGTCTGCAGTCTGCTCAGCTCCTTCTCCTGCCGCTCCACCACAGCGTTCAGCTTCTTGATGTTCTCCCTGTGCTGTTTCTCCACCTCTTCTTTCCCATCTAGAACCTAAACACACAACAAAAAACACGCAGCCATGATTATACTACATTTGGTTATTTAAGATAATCAGAACTATATAATAGTGAGAAGTGCTGTAACTGAGGAACAGATGTCAAGACTTTGGGGGAAAACAAATAATGTTTTACATATGTTGAAAGAAGAGAAAAAGATAGCGGCATTAAAAGTGGTAAATCAAAGTCAATTTAAAATAAAACTGGAAATTTAATTTAACACTAAATTGAAAAAGTGGAAAAAAATAAATCGGACTAAAATGTAGATACGGTTCCTCTGAATCAAAATTGATAGTAACTGATAATGACAACTTCTTCACATGTATCACCAAACCTCAAAAGTGTAATTTCCCGATTGCAGGGAAAACATTCATTCTCTGTACTACAAGCTGACCTGCTGCAGTTGCCGGAGCTCCTCCTCCTGCTCCTTGATTTTCCTCTGCTGCTTGGTGATCCTCGTGTCGCTCTCCTTCTCCTTCACGCGCAGTTTCTTGATGATGTTGCTGTGCTGCAGCTGCTGCTTGGACAACTTTTCGCCTCAAAAGTAAACAAAAATAAACACAAGATGCTGAGATGACACCCACTATGCCTGAGCAATATTTCAGTAACAAGCTGTTCATTCGAACATTCACGCTCTACTGCTACAAGATTGATGCGTGCATAATGTCTTCCCTGATCAATTATATCCTACGATTTTTTCCATTAATTCATAACCTCAGTCAAATAATTACAGACGAGTCTTTCGGGGCTTAGTGCTGTACAGTAGAAGCAGCTTTGGTACTATGCGAGACCGTCCTGGCTTTGTGGCGAACATTTTCTCGACTCTACATTCTGTCTGGAGTGGTATTCTGTGGGTTGGTGGAGGGGAAGAATTACAGTCTGCTACATAATTTAGTCTTACCTTCTTCCAGCAGGCCTCTGATCTGCTCCTCCTTCTCTCTGATGATCTCTAGTGTATCACTGGAGTGAAGTCTTGTAGAAAGCTCTTCTCGCAGGCCTTTTATTTCCTGTAGCATAGAGAGAAATGTCATCTTTGACTTTGGACATCTTAGATTTGGGATTTAAACATACAAGTAGATAGATATGGGTTAGTTGTAAAACGAATAAAGCATTTGTAGCTCTTGGAGAACTATCTCGGTTTGCTGCTGAGGGAGAGCGGAGCCTCAGATTATTAATACATGAATTACCTTCTTGGCTATGTCTCTTTCTTTGCATGCCAGCTGAGCCTTCCTCTCTGCATCTGCTATGCGCTGCGTGAACTCATCCTTTAGGGACTGAACAGTGGAGCTCTCCTCCTTCAGGCTTATCACTTCACTAGAGGATGAACGGACTCATTAGTGGAAGAGCTCATTGTCAAAAGCCGTACAGCCTCAAAGCGAGGATGGCTTGTAAAGCTCTGCAGGAGTAGATTATTTAAAGCATTTAACAATCACTATGACTTCATGAAAACATCACTTGAAATGTTCAGCATTATCTCTTCAGTGTAGTTACAATAATTACAAAAACAGCTTTCTTATCAACCTTATGTATTTACAGTGCCATTGTGCACCATGTGTGTGTGTGTGTGTGTGTGTGGCGTATACTCACTCTTTGAGATTGTCACACTGCTCCTCCAGTCTGGCCTTGTCTTTGCTGACTGCCAGCAGCTGAGACTCTCTCATCTCAAGGCGGCCTGATAGCTCGTCAATGACCTACAACACGTCCACAACATTTGATTGTGTCTCAAACAGCAGAGCCTGAACATATAAATGTCACTCATGAGGTTTAAATATACGGTGAGTTTTACAGTTCGTACAGCATAACAAATTCTGGGACTAATGGGAGAAATACTGATATTTGACGCAATGTTTTTGAACAAAAATGCTTACAATATATGGGCAGATATTTTAAAATACACTAGTGTTCAATTGTCTTCAACCACATGGAAAAATTGTGATTAAAGCTATTAGACGGGTGAAACATAAAGTCTTGCTCCGGACAACAAGAACAGAAGAATTCATAAGATGATATGGAAATGTGATGCGATAATGTAGCAAAGCTATTCACTTCTATTTTGCATGAAGGCTATGCAAAATACTGAGCTGGTAGAAATGCATTAGTTGTTACCCCAGAGTTATTTACCATGATCCATGCAGCTATATTGACTTTGTCAACATACATAAACATATATGTAAATAAAACGAATCTTTACGATTGATACCGTTCGCTACCTAGGAACACAATGATTATGCTACCTTTTGAAACTCCAAAATCTGAACTGTCGAGACACTTTTCATCTCTTCTGTGATTGGTGGAGTGATCTGTTGCTCGGCTTTGGAGGTGGGATCACACAGAGCGCCATTTGCCTCAGATTCCTGTTCCGTCAACTCTTCAGGCTGCTCACTATTGACAGGCGTAGCGCTCCGTCCACTCTCCTCCATCTCATCCAGCGACTGCTCCATCATGGTTTCAGTAAAGCCCTCTTCTCCTTCATCCTCCACCACTCCATCTTCCTGCTTCTGGCATATGGCTGACGACACTGTTAAAAGAGGAGGGTCTGCAGTGACGGACGCCAGTGTCCGACTGCCAGGGACGTCATCATCCGAGTTAACCTCACTGACACTCCGGCTATCCAACGACTGCATGCTGAATGAATCTATGCGTTCAAATGCATCCGAGGAGGAGCCAGAGCTCTCTGTGAGTTTGGAATAGTCCTCCAGACGCGGGAAATCTCCACAGGTGGAGGCAGTGAGAAGCTGGAAGGAGCCCTGCATCAGGTGAAGGCCAGCCTTGCCCTCCCCCGTTTCCTGTCTGGAGCTGGCTGAGCTCTCACTCAACACAGACTCATGGTCAAGCACTTCAATGTCACTGGTGGTAGAGGTTCCTGAGGAGAAAGCGCTGACTGGTGGAGAGGGGGTATCATTTTGACGGTCCTCCCCCTTTGAGCCTTTATGCTCTACGAGTACTTCCTTAGGTGGCGGGGAGGGCGAAGGATCACAAGGTGGAGAGCTCAGAGGTGGAGAGCTCTTAGGTTCAGAAGTGACCGCAGCAGGTTCTGGTGAATCTGTAGTATCTTGCTCAGTCTGGTGATCTGATGGAGTCTGTGACGGCTCCGTTTTTGTGTCTAAAGACACTGTAGAGCCAACATCTGTCTTTTCACTGCTCTTGTCGCTGTCAGGGTTACAAGGAAGGTCGCTGGAAGAAGATGGAGAAAGCGGCTGCAGGAGGATGGTGTCTGCGTAAATTGCTGCTGGTTCGGACTCCAGCTCAACTGGCTGGCTCTCAGCTACTGTCTGATTCTCACGACTCTCATCGGCAGGTGCTGACTTTTGAGTCTCCACTTCTGTTAGTGCCACAGCGTCTTCGCTGTTTCTCCTTTCCTTCTCCTGGGGCCGCCTTTGAGACTGAGCAGGGGGTGCAGACACCACCTGGGTGATGGTGACACCATGTACATCTCCGGGAGGCAGAAAGGTACTGAAAAAGTTTTCGGATTCATCCACAACTGTGCGGGTGACAGGCGTAGTGATGGCCTCGGAGGAAGGAGGAGGAGTGGTGGTCTTTTCCTCAGGAGGCGCTTCCCACTGCGTCATTCCCCATCCTCCACTCAATGACAGCTTCCCAGGTATGGTGACATCTGACAGAAAATAAATTGTACCACAAGTTGTAGCAGTAATCCGAAATTTGCATCAGGCAACATTAGCTTTTTTACTACCCTATGTTACACTACTTACCATCAAAGGGCATTACAACCGTGTTACCCCATTGGTCCTCTTCTTTGATGTCCAGAACTCGGTCGATTGACTTCTGAGCTGTCGTTAAAGCTTGTTTGGCGAAGCTGGACAGAGATGCGTTGAACCAACTCATTTTGGGCTGTCAGGCTAACGTTAGCTTAGCTATCACCAAGTTGTGAAACTGATCTTACGGGGAAATTTAGAGTTACCACACAACGTACAGTCACTTAAACTGTGTTTGCATGTTTCATTATCAACGATAACCTGCTGCGAACAATACTTTGCAATTTCCAAATGTTGTTCTGTCCAGAAACGCTTTGTTGACAGCTAGCTAGCTACCGCTGTACTAGTTAGCAAAGCTGTAAATCAGCCAACGCATAGCGTTAAAGGGACAGATACAGTTAGTCCGCAAACTGGCCAGTTGGCATTCAAAACCGCATGATTTCTCATGTAGAAACACAGGTATCTCTAATACCACATCTAGAACTCTACGACAATTAAAAGCAAAATAATCAGAGCTTTTTTCGGGCTCCTTCGCTCGGCTGTCATCGTTTGTTTTGGTCGCTCTCAGCTTGTAGCCCCATTAGCGTTAGCCTGCTCGCTACTTCCTTTTCCACGTAGCATGGTGACGTCACGGCCCGGTCTGACGACAGTCCGCTGGTCTGACTCGGGATGAAATCCACAAACATGCATTTTTAATATTTAACTTAAGGATGTGTGCATTAATGCAATACGTATATTTGCGTTTTAGCCTTCTTTAGTTTCTCAAATCTACATGAATACGCTTCAATTCCCACAAATTAATGCGAGTACATAAAGAAAATAGAAACTTTGTAAGAAAAACATTTTTTATTCCCGTTCACACATCATTATTATTGTCTGTCAATTACCACATCTGTGGTTTCTGAAACTAAAAAAAGCTGTGTTGGGATAAATAAATATTCAAAACCAGAACATGTACACAATAATATTTACCAAAGTAACCATTTGTTTGTCTCTTTGCTTGCACGTTAGCACGCTTTAGGTTGTAGTGCAGACAACACATTAATGCAGAAATCCTCAACATTTGTATCCCCAAAAGAAAAGACATGGTATGAAATATGATTTTGGCTTTTCAGTGCAAAACATTAGTCAATAAGTACATTAAAACAATTAAATTAAGTACACTCATTTACACTGTGACTTAACACACTGTAAACGGTTCCAGTTATTAGGCCATTTTAAATATGCTGCATCCAAGAAACAAGAATGACATCGACTGGTTGTGGGAGTGCTTGAGTTCATCCTATGAGGTAAAGCAGAGTCTGAACAACATGGTTTGGGGTGTGGTGGCATCAGCTACAGCCAGCTCTTGTCCGTTAGTCAGCCCCAGCTCTGAAAAAAACATGTAGTGAGTCAGCATATTCACAGTGTATTCAGCTCACCAATTCAGAGTGTAGGCAAACACATTCAGTAAATAAAGCACCTCACCCTTCAGGGTTTTGGACAGATTTGGCCGTGTCCTCTGCTCAATCGAAGCTACAGACTGTAAGACAAAATACCAACTGAATGTAGGCTCAAACCAAAACGGGCATGATTGCGTATTAATAGTAATAAAAACACAAACAAAAAAAGGTTATTTACCTGTAAATATAATGTTTTGTTCTTTCCTTCCACTGTCGCGGTTATAGCAGGTGATTTCATTTGTCTAAAGAAAAAGAGTATAATTGGTTGTTGAAGGTAATGTGTAATGAACAAAAAAATATCGAACAGCAAGCAAATATAACCATAAGTTAGGTAGGGTGGTACAGTGCAGTGATAAGTAATAAATCATAATAAGGAAGCTAAACCTACAGGGAGGCACTCTCAGTCAGGTGGTCCAACATCTCCTGGAGTTTGGAAGATGGAGAAAAGTGCAAGTCCAGAGGTATTTGGCTGCAGGCTGTACAGTTTTCCTGCAACAGAAGTGAACGTTAACATGTGTTTTATAAAAAAAGGTAAATTTATCACTGCAGCAATTATGAGCTGGGCAGATGAAATTCAGGGACAAACCTTCCGTTCTGCTTCAAACGTGTAGGTGTACAGGCCGTCAACATCGTTGAAGACCATGTAGTTGTTGAGAGGTATGTAGGCACTGCAGATGCAAAAAGTAATACCATGAGAAATAATGACAAGCACGCATGGTTCATACAGATCTTCACTTTGTGCGTATGGCTGCCAAGCAGAACCTGCAAACTCACCTTGATGCTATTTTGAAAACCTCGGTTGCGCAAGCAGCTGGGTAAAATAAAATATGGAAAAAACACAGTTACCTCCGGGTACACAGTTCTGTTTACAGACAGTAACTATACTCATAACTGTTTGGAAATGATTAACTCTCAAATGGCAGAGCATACAATCTTTGATAGAGGCATCAGCTCCACAGCTCTCTAGCACACCGCCACATTTATTCAAGCTACTTACCAGCTATGACAGCATTGGTAGACGCTACAGCAGGAATTATCCTCTTTACAACACCTGCAACATTTAAATAGAATATAAAAAATATATACATTTTGTGTACTAAAAATGGACAATCAAAGATATAAAAGTATATACATCTGCTGATCAGAGTGAACATCAATAAGACATGAGAGAGAGGCAAAGGTATCAAACCTCAAAAATCATTTAGACAACAAATTTAGCTGTTTTATGTTCTTTTATGTCTTTCAGCGGAGTTGCAAGTACATGAGCGGTGTTCTGTTGGTGGCGGAGAGATGTGCCTCGTGTGCTCACCCTGGGTTAGTCTGTATGTGACTCCTGTTATGTTGAAATCTGCTGCCCTCTCCAGGGATCTCTGGTACACCCACTGGATATGCTCTGGGTCATCCCCGTCCAGGACCACACCATCTACTCCACATACACACAAACGAGAAGTTTTAAAAGCCCCTTAATGATCATTCTAAACATTACAAAGCCCATTGAACAGAAATGATAACTGCCATGTGATTCATACCTCCAAAGGGCATCTCTTTGGGCCACAGCAGCATCCGGACGTACTCAACGCAATGTTCTGGCAAGCGAGGCATTGAGGCTATTGTACACATGGGGAAGTTGATCTACAAAAACAGGTGGATTTTTTTAGCCACAACAAACAGACCAGGAGAGGATTCTGTAAGACCCCTATGTCGTGGTTGTAAACATTATTTTATGTTTAAAGAAATGCTTCCTCACCTGAGGAGGGTAAAGCTCGAGGGTACAGTCGATGCAGGCGGTCATGCCAGGGAGGATGACTCTAGCGTTGCCTTTGAAGCCTTCCGTCCCACCATCAATTAAAGGAATGATGGAACCTGGGTCTAAGACACCATCCACATACACCAGCAAAGACAGCTGCAGAGGAAGACACAGGGTCATTACAAAAAATATGTTCCTTGTAGCACATGTACCAGCTTTGCCATTTCAAATTCAGACATTTATGTATAGAAATGCATTCGGCCAAAGTTTCGCGACAGAGATTGCAGTGAAGAGCAATAACTTACCAGCATACCATTCATCCACCTCCTGGCAAATACAGAGTCCAGTCCACAGACAATTATATGGAATTCTAGATGAATGAAAGAACAAAATCTTATGACGCAAAAACTTAATGCATTGTAGCACTGAAAAAATGGAACGCTGTATCATTTAAAATAATCTTATCAGTGGCTATATGAGAGGAACACCACGGTTTGTTGTAGAAAGGGAACCAGTGTTCTCCAAAATAACAAGCAAGTTGCAAGTAAAATGAATGTTTGGCTCTTGTTAACTGATGAAATGGCTTTTTAGTCCGTTTCTTTTGGTCACATGTATTGTACACGGGATTGTTACACCCTCTCCCACTCCACATTAGTAAAGTTGCAACTAAAAAAAGTCTTAATGATACTTACGTCTGTAGAATGTTTCATCTATGTCTTGAATTTTCTTAAAATGTCTGCACAAAGCATTAAGGAGAAGTTTAGTTTGGAGAGAATGTCAGTGTTGCTTTCACTACCCAACAACTAACCAACTGTCTATTCTACTTTTTTTTTTAAATAGTGATTTTCTGACATGGGGATTAGCTGCTTGCAACATTTTACACCTTTTGATCACGTGGATTGTGGTTTGGACTTTTTAAAACAACTGCATTTATATCAAGCGTCTAAAATCTTGCAATAGTTGTTCCATCAAAAGGATACGGGACTACACAGCATCCAGGTATGCGGTTGTTGACGAAATCAGCTGCAACATCCGCCTTGGGTCGACCTACATCTTTTGGCCTGGTCAACATCACACACACATTAAAAGAACAAATCTGACTGCTTCAAACACTACATTTAACGATAATACATGCATGAAATTTACATTTAATTTTCACGTAATTTTTCTGACCTGAAGAGAAACTGTCGATTTAGGTTTGACACATCAATGGTGTCCATGTCGACAACATGAATGTTGCGAAAGCCCGATAAAGCCTGAGCAACAACACAAACAAAAAACAAACAAAGTGTTGGCCATTCGTTAAAGCATAAATCCAAATACTTCTAAAATATAATAGTGATCCTACCAGGTCTTTCAGCAGCTCACATCCCAGACCACCAGCACCAATGACCAGGATTTTGCAGGTTTCTAGCATAAACTGCAATGACTGTGGGGAGAAGCGATGAATACATTATGTATTAAAGCAATGCAAGATGACACAGGTGACAAATAACAACAAACTTGCATGATTCCGATCCCGGTAGTTGTTACCTCTGTGCTGGGTTCAAAGTCAGGATGCGTGAAGGGCCCCGACCTTTCCAGAAACTTATTGATATGGTTCCACCGACCCTCCCACTCACAGTTGCGTCCACTGCCTCCATCCACCACCATCCTGTAGACAACAACACAAGCACATTGAGGATGTGTCATCAGCAGTATTTGATGGTTTATGGCATGCATAACATGGTTTCGTTTGATATCACACAAAAGCCTCTACGTCTACTGGGATCATGCAAAAAAAAATAAAAAATCAATCAAAACCTAAACATAATACTGTGGTTATCTGTCACATAGTAAGGGCGCTATTTACAGTTCAGAGCAGGTAGTGCAGTCATTTAGCATTCACTCGTGTTCTGATGTCTGTCCTATCTGCTCTAACGTGGGTGACGTTGAGTTATTTAAATGCTCCATCAAATGTATTAAATCATATAGCATATTTATGACATGTGGGCTCTTCTGACCCTCTGGCTTTTTAATGGTTATCTAGCTTTCTTCTCTTGACAGGACAGTTCCACCGGCTGCTAGGCTAGGTGAATAGCTAGCATGTCAACTGGAAGAAGGTAGAGTATAAACCTCTAACTTTGCATAGAGGTGAAAGATACCTTCTATTTTTTTTACTGTATAGACGTGTTAGCTACTCACGAGCAGCTGGTCAGTATTTTTTACCCTGGTCTAGACTCTCTGTACGCTCTTTATAATAAATGTCCGATTAGCTTCTTCCGATAGCTAACGTTAACCTTCCCTGTGCCTGGTAACCTCAAACCTTCCGCCAGTTCTACCAATTCATCACTAACTTCTCAGTCAGCTCCACTACTCTCCTTCTTTTCTTCTCCCTAAAAAGAGAGAATAAAAGAAGGTTCATTCATGCTGTGCTTTCGTAGGTTAATGGAGATTTGAAAGCATCTTTCGGTCAGTTAATGACTGTGTTTCTTGCTTGTTTCTTCGGCAGCTACTTACGGCTCATCCGCGTCCGCCATGTTTGGCCACTTATATGCATTCAAATGCCGACGTCAACGGTAGTAAATACAAGTTGTCGTGGGCAATACTATCAAAATTGACCCAAGGCCAAAAATAGATGTAGAAACAGTATGTATATGAGCCCAACATAGCTATTGTTGTCATCTATAGCTCTGCACTGGAGATAATAAAAGGCATACAATCTAACTTAGCATTAGCTATGCAGTTTTAGCTTAGTTTCAATATGTCCGATAGTTATGAAGGCAGCATTGTCAACAGTCCACTACAAAGACGGTAGATACACCTGAGATCCAACAGGTGGCAGCATTTACCTTTTATTTTTTTGTATGGCTCAGAGACGGACAGTACATTTGCCACTGTGCATACCGATGATATCAAACTATATTTCGATCACAAATGTTAAAAGTTAAATAGTGTATTTAGCACAGATGTCCAAATGTTGGCACGTTTTCATGAAAAATGTGCAAGTTTGTAAGAGTGTAGGACATTGGAGAAGTGGGTTTAATAATAGCAAAGACAGTTAAATAATTGACTCTACTAGTAATTACAAGACAATTGCTCTGTTCTGTATGGTTCAGCCCTCTAACTTAAGCAATTACCAATAAAACCATATTACAGTCAAGGAGGGACATGAGGAGAGAAATGGCCCATTTGAGTTAAATAAACCTGTTTCAAGAGCATAATCAAATTGTTATGGATTCAAACTGTAGCTGGATCAATAATTTAATCTTTCAATTTATTTACAGCACTTGTCGTTGTGTTGTTATTATGTCATCTATTTACAACAAACATCTGACTGCATAAGGATTAATTTTGTCACAGATTTATTGCTTTGGGTTGCTTTATTGTGAATGGCTGCATGAGGCACTTAGCATGAATAAGACATGAAATTAAGATCTTGTTATTAAGCTTAATGACTTTACTAGTGAGGGCATCTCCCTCACGTATCTGATTTACGGCGTCCACATTGTGCTAATGAATCTCGGTGTTTAATGTCTCATTATAGAATGATTAATAAACCTTGGACGGGCTTCTTTGCATTTTAAGAGACATGCCTGCGGGCACATGAACATAATTAATCCATCTGTCTGCAACCTCTCTGATATTATAGGAAATGTAGTAGATACCATTTGCAGAGGTCATTAAATGTCTGCCTAATGTATGTGCACTGATAGCATGGTGGTGCTCTCAAATGTTTGGGAATACTGTGTGTGTATGTGTGTGTGTGTGTGTGTGTGTGTGTGTGTGTGTGTGTGTGTGTGTGTGTGTGTGTGAAAGAGAGAGAGAGAGAAAAAGAGCGAGAGCACGCACAGCATGATATAGAGCTTTTTTTCCCCTCAGAGTTTTGATGATTTGAATGGTTTGATAGAGTATCAAGATTTTTTTTCAGATCTTTAATGAGATGTTCCGAATGACAGCCTCTGAAAACTGATAACTAAAAATAACTGCTGTGGCCATGTCCTTCATAGCTGACTGCCTGCCATCTCAGCCCTCCTCTCTCAGCCCTCCTCTCTCTCTCTCTCTCTCTCGCTCTCTTTCTATTTGTTCTGTCTGTCTTGTCCTCTTTCATTTAACCTCAGCTATGTTCTCATGTTAAACAAAAGGGAAATGAGATGAAATCTCATCAAAAAAAGATGGAAGATAGAAGCCCACGAGACACTTCAAAATCAGTTATATTATGAATGAAGACTATTGCTGTGGGAGTATTGTACAAAGGCACTTCAGTGATTGTGCCCAGATCTACAGGTTCAAGCAATGTTGTTGAATGCAGACTGGATCTAAAGTAGGGCAGAAGGGGGGTAGAAGTCAAAATATCTTCCATTGCTGACACATTTATAGATTCCATTGAAATGCCATCTGTCATTCCCCCACCATAAGCAGGGACGCTCTGAATGTCACTGCCGTGCCTTTGAGGTGACCCAGCTCTCTGCCATCTATCACAGCCAACTACAGTTAGCGCGTCCACGCAGAGATTGAAGAGTCCAGTCGTAAACTTGAATTACTTGATCATAGCGGGCTATCAGTAATGCGAAAACCTTCCTGGGAAGAAGAACCTCAGAGGAGCTGTTGATGTTTTCCACTATTTCCTCATCGAGCTCTCCAGTTATTCAGAAAACCTTTTCCTCTTGCATGCACCCACATGGGAATCAGGGTTTGTCAGCTTTACAGCCTCATATGTCTCCATATCCATTTGCCATTTGATGGCTCTCTGTCAGGACGTTCAAAGTGGTGTTGATTGTGCTAATGATAATGTGTCAGCAATGTGTCCCGTGTTAGGACCAGAGCGGGGCTGCCAGCCAGAAGACAAGGAGACGCTGCTGGATGATGTTGTGTTCTGCTGTAGTAAGTGATTGATGACTTTCTCTGTTGTAGTGCTTTGATTAGGACTACAGTGATTTATAGCCACTGCTCACAATTCAATTCGACTCCATATATACACTCAACAAAACAGTGTTGTGTTGCTATATGAGCCCAATATGTGTGAGTTTGTGTACATACTTGTGTGTTATCTTCATATATTATTACATTATATTGTGACGTTGTGCATCTAAATGCTTCCCAAATCTGTCTGAATAGATTCTGCAGGGGGAAAAAAACATACCCCTCAGTTCACTATTTTTTTCTATTAAAGCAGGAAATGTGTTGCATGTGAGGTATTTATTAAATAATTTAATATGTGATGGATGTGTTTACCTTTAACGGAAATTGCCTGGAGTGTATTAGCTTCACTATTGCCAAGAAGCGTGATAAATAGATCTCATGTGCAAATGCAACCATGCTGTGTTTGATGGTTTGGGACTGTGGGTTTTGGTTTGTCTTGATCTCTTTAGTTTGACTGAAGAAGAGACAAGATAGCAGATGCCATGAGTGAGGGGTTGCGACTCATTCTAAAATGTGTTTATTTCAAGTAAAAAATTTCATATTATTTTCATATTGCTATTTCGAATGCAGATGCATTCTTTTTGAAAATGGAGTATCGCAGCAATAACAAATAGGGTCCCACTGCCAATGTCAACAATATATCTTACATGGGGTTGTTGCAACATCACCAAGGTGTTCAACAACACAATCCATCTTCCTTGCGTGAGGGGTGTGGCGTCATTGCTGGTTTGCACTTTGTTCTTCCTGTTTCCGATGGGCAGAGCCCCACAGACGATTTGTGCTCGGAACTTCCTGCCTACAGGGGTGGAGGATTTGACCTTGCTTTACATAGATCCCCCCCAATGTTTGGTCCATTAAAGAGTTATTTCTAGACGATTTGCACCGAAAAAGTGCCCATCGTGTGGAGACTCCCTCACCACACTGATGATGATATAACTCAGTGTTGTCAGACTATTAAATGCAGCATCTGCATTGGTTAGTGTGTCTTATAGGTTCAAGTCTGACCCAAACACTGCAGTTATATTTCACATTAAAACGTGTTCCTTAATGACTGACTATTGTTTTATTTAGCTTTAAAGGCAACCAGTGGCGGGCCGTGTATTTTATACCTGGGCCTTCAGTGCTGTCCTACTACAGTTGAACCACCTCCTAATAACCTCATTGTGATGCCAGCATGACGGGATGCTTCGTCAATAACAGGCAATGCATATCATCAAAATCCATGTAATTAACACAATGACAAGAACAAACTCACAAGAACCAGTCACATGTATGTATATGACAACAAAGCAGGTAGAATAACACAAAACCTAAATAATACGATTCAACAGGCCTCTGCACATTCCAGCAAAACTGCGGCGCTAAGACACGCATTCCGCCACACACTCAAGGCCACCATTCAAATATTATTCACATCAGAGGGAACGATATTAACCATATCATAACAACGGTGCGGTTCAGTTCCAGGAAGAGGTCCTTCTCGATTCATGGACGCCAGTGATGACGGTCGAGCCTCCCCAGGTGTATTTCTTGAATACGTTTTAATGCATTTAATAACGGCTGAAAATGTCAGCTCGAGAGAGGCAGTAGATATTGGGATTGTCACCGCCAAACATGCCAAAACGCTAAAAATGTAATGTCACGTAAAAACTTCTTACATATCTTTAAACTTTAACTCTTACAACTATAAAGTTCTGCTAGCTAGTTTCACAACAGTCACGCTAGCCCACTGACCAATCAAGCGGCACGTTAATGCTGACGTACTTGTAGGCCAGCTGGAAGGCTCTGGAATGTCAAAGAATACGCCCAACATGTCAAACTAAAGATCTGACTGGTTGAAGAATATGATAATCAACAACAGCTAAACCATTTTTTTAAATAGCCACCAGATTTTTAGCGCTGTTTTTCAATGGTTTTAGCACTCAGACTTGTGTCCATATATTACACAGACCGCTCAAATGTCACAAGACAAACAATTGCATGGACCCATGTCCCCATTATGCTGATTTGTATCAGTGTAGTGTTAATATCAACCTTGATACATTCCTCCTATCAGATAACTCATCTTTGGGAGAGGCTCGCTCTCTGTGTCTTTCAAGGACAGCAGAGGAATTACTTGCAGGAGAACCTTAAGACAGTGAACGGAAATTTCCCTCCGGCTATTTCAACAACATTTGTTCCTGCTTGCGCTTCCTATTTCCTGTCCTCCTCAGCATGCTTCCTGCTCGACCATTCCTACTGTTCCTCCATCACTATTGTCCCCTCCTTGCTAAAAAGAGACATTGTGCATTGTGAAGACAAACATCCAGTTTGTCAGCAGTCACCCAAGAATTTCCCTTTCAGGAGTGAAACACACCTAGAAATGAAGTGGCAGACAACAGACACTTCAAGGTTCAGATTTTACATCCAAGAAGGATGACAGAGAGGGTGCTTATAAAAAATGAAGCTCCCTTTTTCCTAAAATGTATTGTGTGGTTGGTTTTATCCAGAGTTGTCAGTTAACTAATGCAGTTAGCCTAAGTACAATGTACACTAGACCAGCAGCACTCTGTCAGCCCAAATACCCACATGGTCACATCAAGTACCACTCTAATGTCACCTTAGGGAAAAAATGAGTGCAACCATATCCTAAGAGTCCATTTCTCATTCCTGCCCCTGACAGAGTCTGTGGCGCAGGGAATGAGATTTTCCTTTTCCATCAAAAACTCAAACTTCCCATTGATCCTGTATATTTTGATGTGACAAAGCAGAGCAATGACTCATTACTCATTTGATCAACGGAGGAACGTTGCGTCTGGAATTTCCTCTGACCCTTTTATTTGTGGAAGTTCTGCTTCATCAAGTAAATCCAATGCAAATCAAACCAACCAAGCTGGAACTCACTCAGGTTAAGGCATGACCAGTTACCTTATAAACAGCCATGATATACGATAGAGACTCTGTCCGTGCTGTTCCCACCCTCAGGTTTATCCCCCATGGAGTCCCTCAGCCCTGCATTTTATGTTCTCCTCTTTCCTCTGCAGAGCATGGGGCAGGTTGGAGCTTTAGGAAGTAGGGTATATCCTTCCTCACCACTGAGAATATGACTGAGGAGAGAGGCTGGAGGCCTGAAGGACTGGGGCTCTGTACCAGCGATAGGACGACAGATACCACTAGCTACAGCTTATCTCCTCAGTGGACCCACACATTTACAAGTAATATTCACATGAAACAGTCACAGGAGATAAAGTATCCTGAAATCTTTCCCCACTCAAGTAATAAACAGCAGTGCACCTAGCGGCCCTTTGAGTTAAATTACCTGTAAGATTTGCATTGTAAAATTGACACCTCAAAGAAAACATGCTCTTCTGTCATAAAAACTCCATTGCAGCAATAGTGTAATAAAATGTTTTCAGCCTTGTAATATTGTAGTTATCTCCATTCAGATCAGTGATATTTAGAAGATCCATCCACTAAAACAATTGCTCATTTTTATATGCACTCATATGGGTGTTTAAGATCGTCTATATCACATAATGAAAAGAGTAAAGAAATTGTATTTGCTTTTCACTTCAATTCATACAAAGTGGCCAACCATGCTAATAACAGCGGAGACTGTTAGCTGAACATTACTCATGTTGACATATCACACATGAATGAATCATAAGATTATTCATTTGTGTTTTCCTCTTGACTTTTAATCTTTATGTTGGCTGTACATCTGCAGCCTGCATTGTAACGAGCCATAATTTATTCCATTAATACACTTTTTCACAAATTTATCACCACATTAAACAGCCATAATGAAAATATGATGTGACTGCTTGTTAACATCTCAGTGGTGGAGTGACTTGAGCCTGTTTGAATTCCTCTTATCCCTTAAATGGCAAGAATGATGCAGTTTAAAAGACACTCCAAGTTTATTACAACTTGGATTGTATTTCTGCAGTTTTGGTAATCATTCCTAGCAGAAATATTTTGGCGATGTGAGATCATGGAGATAAAAAGTGATGGGGCAAACAATGTTCATACAGTTTTTATGAAACCCCCAGGTTAGCCAAACATCAAAAGCAAATGGTAAAATGATAAAAAAAAAATAAAAGAATTGTCTGCAAACACCCATAACAGTTAAACGCTTCTATAATCAATATTTGTTTCTATGGAACAATTTACCTTCTTTTAGCTCATTGTTTTGGTTTTGCAACCAGAATGTTTTGGTTTACTGTCACCGCTCTCATCAAACCCACTGCGGTTTTCAGTAACAGCATCAAATGGCAGAACGACAAAGTTAGCAACAAGCTGGCGAACACAGTGGAGCATTAAGCTGCTAAAGAGCCTGATATTTTTCTCAGAGTTTGGTGGAGACCAAAACAGAGCTAAAAGGACAGCAACTATAAGACTGATGTCAGGTGGACACAAAGACAACTCCAAATGAATTGCTAGCTGTCGATAACGTATTGCCAACATTTCGAATGTGTTCCCACTTTTAGTTTTAACTTCAAATGAAGTTTTTGAAATAATATGACTACGTTTGTATAAACCTGTCTGGATGTAGCTGTTCATGTTTCGTGTCACTGTGTTCCCAGATCTTAGCAACTACTTTAGTGAGTGTAGTATAATCATACCTAATAGAAATGATAGCCAAAACTATGATAAATAAGACCTGTTTATAAAAACAAACATTGAATTTATTCATCAGAATGATACAAGGTAAAACTTGTGATTATCACGGATTGAGCTCGGTTTGATGACACAACAGAGGATCCCTTAGTGCGGGGCGACTTGCCAACCAGTGTTGAGCTCATTGCTCTCCCCAACCCACCATAATGAATTCATTAGAGCGGAAGTAAAATGAGATCTTGATTAAAAACAATTTGGGTGCTAATTTATTTATTAAGGTGGTGGCCAAGTGGTGTTTACCAGCTCCTGTGGGCCACTCAGGAAATGAATGGTCGTCACATGACTTAGTATACTGAATGAATAATACACAAACACAGAGGCAGGCACTCACACATTCATATAACACTTGCAAGTGTATGTTGCACACATCTCTTTTCTCAACTCAGGCCAGCTGGCACCTCATCATCACCAAACAAATTATTGCTCTCTCTCTCTCTCTCTCTCTCTCTCTCTCTCTCTCTCTCTCTCTCTCCCCCTCTCCATCGTATGTCACTGTCTCCCAGCATCATCCTGAGTGATTGCCAGTTCTGACACCCACCTGCTTGTACCACTAACCCACCCAAATATCCTTGAAAATGAAATGCTCCGCTGAGGTAATAAAGAGAGTAAATCCTGGTTGTGCTCTCGGCCGATGGCCTGGGTGTAGTGGGGGCAGGTATTACCATATTAAGCCAAGGGCAGAAGGGGATCAGAGCCCAGCACTCCCTCATTACACCTCATCTAGTGGGGATTTATTGCTTTTCCAAAAACAGCTTGCACACAGCTGTAGTTTTAGTCCGTGCTGTGTTTGGATCATATGCCAGGTAGTTCATGTTTGAGCACAAAAGTTCTTAGGGAAATAGTTTTGTGCGTTTTACTGTAAATTGTTGAAAGTGGTGGTGAAAGTCCTGCTGCTCTGCTATGCTCACATGGCATGTTGGCTTTATGTATGAGAGGGTTTTGTGCATATGGGATGGAGACAAATTCAAATCAGACGCTATTCACATCATTAAATGTCACCTGAATCAGTATATGATGTTTAAAATATTCTTTCTCCTGTAGGATTTTGTATCTTTGACCGTAAGACCTAAAAAACAGATTAGAGTTAATAGTAATATTATTTTCATGATAGTCATCATACTTGTGTCTGTTCAGTATTAGCTAAGGCAGTATGACCAGCTTGTACAGTGACTACAACAAACATGATAAAACCATTCATTTTGAACCGATTTTCCCTCCTGATAACAGCTGTCGAGGAACAGATTAATAATGAAGTAGAAAATGAGATTATACTGATCCATTAAATTTATAACCCTCTGTAGGAGTAGAAAATGGCTCTGCTACCGATCATAACTGTTGGCACAAAGTCTTTATGAGGCACCAACAGTTGTTTGTCTTTCAAAAGGGAAAGAAGTTAACGAAAGGGAAAAAACGTAAAGGCACAGTGTGTAGGATTTGGTGGCATCGAGCTGTGAGGTTGTACCCCTCCGCTCACTACTTCCTTTCCACTTTGGTAACGTGAGAGTGCAAATCTGTGGCAATGCCGTTCACCTCGCTCAGGAGCATCTTTACCATAATAATAGCAGCTGGCAGTACTACGGTTTTGCACTCAACGGCTCACGTTACCACAGTTTCACAAGCGTGTCAGAGAACTACGGAGGCCTTCAGGTAACATAAAAGTGCAAAAGGCTCTCTCTTGAGCCAGTGTTTGGTTTGTCCATTCTGGGATACTGTAGAAACATGGCGACGTAACATGGTCATGTAACCTGGCGTGTAACATGGCTGTGTAACATGGCTGTGTAACGTGACGATGGCGATGTAGCATGGCAATGTAACATGGCAATGTAACATGGCGACGTAACACGTTGAACTCCATGAAGGGGACCCGCTCCCTATATCAAGGCCTCATTCTAAGCTAATGAAAACACAGTTATGAATAATATATTCCATTTCAGCTAATGGATCCCCCTAAATCTTTCACACTGGACCTTAAAAGGAAGAATCAGTTAACTCAGTTCTACCCTTAAGATGAGACAAGAAGACTAATCTATAGTTTCTTATAATTCCGCGGTTTACATTTGAAATGTTGTGTCAGGTGCATTTCATTTGTACCCTTTCATCGCTGCTCCACAAAATGTAGCTCACTGATTAAAAAACTGTAAAAGTCTCCTGCCAGGCGTCTACTCCATTTCCACAACAAATAGAAACTTTTTACACACCTAACTTCACTAATGGCCCTGCAGACACGTAGTAAACAGCCCATGGCGTGCCCACTGAAGGTTTTAGTTGTATCTATTTGTATTTTACACATTGTCTTCCTGGAGTCGTTGAACCAGGCTGTTTTAAGAGTGAAGCAATCCATTGGCACAGCAGGGGACAAATGTTTGGCATCAAGCTATATTTTTAACAAATTTATTTACCACAGAAGATGGAAATTAAGTGTATTAACTTTTTGAATGAATAATGACTTTGTATTTGGGAAGGCACGTTTTTAAACAATGAGAAATGCACACCTACCAATTTTACACACGACTACAGTAAAATATGAGGCAGCAGTTAAAAAATGGAAGCTCCTAGTTTAAAATATATGTCTGCAAAATTCTGATAATTGCTCTTTCATGTCAGGTGTACCAGAAAAACAAACCCTTTGTTGAAAGTTGCATTTTCATTCTAAAACTAGACTCATTTGCTGACCACAGATTTCTTCATCACACATAATCCACAGGCAAATATGTGTTCAATCACAGTTGTCAAGATGGGGATTTAGTATGTGGGGTGTTGATGGAGGATCAATACAACTCCATCATGGCTAAGCTGTCTTCTCACTGCAAATAAACACAAACCATTCCCCACTTTACGATGTTCAGGGACAAACCGAATCCAACACACACTGGAATTCAGGGGCATGATAAATTAACAGAGAGGTGCTTCTGGGGATGTGATCACACACATCACAGTTGCTCATCTTGTGTTTGTTTGTTTTTTCTGCTCAAATCTGCCCCAAAATATCTCCAGCATTTGATGCCTTGCCTACAGCTATCTCAGTGTTGAACTAAAGCATCCCCTGCCGCCGTATGATAAGAAACACAAAGGCCTACTGTACATGCCTCGATATGAATGGTGAGAAATCAAATAAGAGCAGGTGTACCAATGCCATGTTTTTCATTATATGATATTGCAAGTTATATATCTGTGAGTGCAGGCCCTTGCTGAAATACGGGGACCCTTAAGCTACTGTGTGATAAGAGCCATATATTTGTCTCGGTTATATTCTTCCCATGGTGATACTGAGGTTGAGAAATCACACCATGTGTTAAAGGGAAAGCGATAAAAACACAAATGGGTGTAAAACGGAGGAGATCATTGTTTATTGTGGTTGAGGATTTTTCATATTGCCTGAAACCGGTAACATAAACAGAAATAGAGATTGAGATTTCCAGGGTGGTTTATATGAAACATATATAAAGTTCTCTCAGATGGGAGACCAGTCCTACATGTGGGCCCAGCCTCAGGTGGATCAGCACAAGATTTGCTTTGTCTCTTGACTTAAAGCCTGCAGCCACATACTACAGTTTTACTCCTGTCCCACAAAGCAGCACCTTCTCGTAGAGTTTCCTCCCTTGTGTGTCGAGCGGAAAAGGTGAGAGACTGTAGCAATTAAAAGAAGAAGAGCAAAAGAGAAAGTTGCTAATGGGGGTGGAACATAAATCAAACGCATATATTTTCTGAAAAGGAGGAATGGGAAGGTGGTATTGGAAGGGGGAGGGTGTGTCTCGGGGGGGGGTTGGCAACCATCTGTGTGTGTGCACGAAGTGGTACTGAACACTGGCATTAAAACACATGCTCGAGTGATCACAGATACTATATATTAGATCACTAGGTGTATTTGCTGAGGTGGGATGTTCCTGTGAAAGGCTGGTGGCTCACTGGAGGTGTTTTTTTTGGGCGACTGCTGCTCCCTTCAGATCCAATCAGGATGTCAGGCTGTCAGGCACATAAATAATTGTTATAATACGCTTTAAAACCTCACACTCAGAAATTAGCATAGACTTATTGTTTATCACATATCATTCCAATCCATCCGATATCATCTGAGAGAAATACAGCTCATTCTGTAATCACTGCATGTATTATGTGTGATATAAATGTGAGAAGACATAAAGCTAAGGGAATGTTTTCATATTTTTTCACTTTATCATTTTGTTGCTATGCACAATGTTTTTAGCAACGCTAGTAGCAAAGCTCTACCGATGACAAGTCTGTCGTTTGCATGCTAACACACTAAACTAAGATGGTGAATGTGGTAAACATTAAAGCTAACATTGTCTTCATCAGCATATTGACGTTAGCATTTAGCTCAAAGCATTTAGCAAGCAAAGCACAGCTTCACAGAGCCACTAGCATGACTGTAGTTCTTGAACTACATTTGCTCGTACTCAGACTTCTTGCCACTTTGTGTGATTAAAAGCACTATTATCAATGTATTTTCCATATCATGCCAGAGGAAAATCATAGTTTTACTCCATAGTGGTTTGTCATCACAATGTGACCCCCTTGGGAGTGTTTAATCTGAAATTGAACCAGGCCATTTGGATGCTACAAATATCTACTACAGTACAGGTCTCTTACATGTAAAATTGTGATTCTAGCTAATTACATTAGCTGACAAAGTGTGAACTAAATGTTGGCATGATGAATTGTAGCCTGCCAAATCCCCTCACCTCCAACTCCATGCGTCACAGTGATTGAATAGCTTTAGAAGTATCAACAACATTCACCAATCACTTGTCTGCCAGAAGTGAAAGTCAATGACATTATGGCTATTTATGTGTTTTGATTAATTGTTGGGAATTGCCTTTTCCTTGCACATCTCCCTGGCACTGAGAGGTGTAGCTGTTGGCAGTCATTACCATAATCATGTTAGTGTTTGGCTCTGCCCTTGTAGTGGCTCTGTCCCATTATAATTCCACACAGTAGGGTAATGGATGCACATCGGAGATGAGATTGTGACAGCCTTGTCCTCTGCAGGTTAGGACACATGGTCACAGCTGAACAAAACAAAAATCTGTTGGATAAATGTGCTTTGATTATATCAGATTTGATGCTTCACATTTGGAAACATGCTGGAATTCCCTGTTTATGTGCACCCCTTTAGCCTGATGTCGCTGTAGCGTACAACCCACTGGTGCAAATGCGTCTGTCTTATAATTTACGTTGTGCTCTGCTGACAGTCTCTGCAGGAAGCTCAGGGGCTCTGCTGTTAGCTTGCTGTTATCTATCTGACTGAGACATCTCTTGTTCCATCTCAGCGGCCACTGAAAGCTTCATTTCCCCACCTCTCACCGTCACAGCTCACTGTCTGCCGCAAGGACGCATTGGTTTGATAAAAGCCACTCTGCCACGCCACATATTACATCTCATTTCACTGACACTGGTTGCGCACCTATGCTGTGAGACCCAAGCCGACCTCACCCCTTGACCTCGAGAGAAATGAAAAGTGCAGCTGTGGATAATTGTAGACCACCTCCCTGTGCGCACACACACACACACACACACACACACACACACACACACACACACACACACACACACACACACACACACACTCACATTCACACCTCCCAAAGGCAGGAGGGGAAACATGCTGGAAGGTGTTGTTGCTAAAGGGAGCCGGGGCTTGTTCAGCACAATAAGCATGTGTCCATCCTGAGGAGAACAGGAATCCAATAGCGAGGTTTGCCCCAAGGATGATATCTCCGGTTTTATGGCCTGTTTATGTCTGTGTTTGCACAAACTTTGTAATGGAGGTCATAAAATGTGCATACTGCTTGAATGTACAGATTTTCTCACAGTGGGGACCTATTGCTGCTACAATGGAAAGAACAGTGAAGCTTGTACTTTCTGAATATTATATTTTATCTCATTTATTTTCATACATTAACAACACAATTGGCAAAATAATATAATTTATGACAGTGAGGCATTCATAGCTACATTTTCAAGTGATACATATAACTATTATATAAAAATCTGCCTTGCAACATTGTCATCCTTATGCCAACGTTAAATCTGTTTAATATGACGCAGTCTGCAGAGCTGGAGAGGCTGTAATGATGGCACTGACAGTTGTGTTTTATTACAGTCTGCTGGCTAACTCAGTGCATTGACAGCAATGCCATTTGAATATATCTAGTTGATCCAATCAGTCACATTTCATTGGCTTAGCCTGAATTGTTGCTGCTAGTGCAACATGTATTTCTCAATAACAGTCAGATATGTTTTTCCGCGGCTCAGTACTTTGGGTTGAATTTGGCTTCACAACAGGAGAACCTAACTTAATTGAATAAAACATGACAAATGAATGTATGCCGTGCCCATCAACATACAATACAGCTGGAGGTTATAGCTGCACCACATTGGTGGTCCTGCTATAACCTCCAGGTGCCACTTAACCTCATTAAAGAACAATGAAAAAAACTACCCATGCACACACACACACACATGGAATATTACCAAATATTTCACAAATTACTCACTCAAAGCTTAAAAAAGGCACTTTCTCGACAGCAGTATATCTTTATTACCTACTTACGCTTTAAGTGGCTCCATCACCTGACATTTAAATCTCGGTTACTGCACTGGCGCCACAGTGCTGGATTCATGAACCAATATGATCCAGCAGAGCCAAGACCCCTCTCAAGAAAACAAGTGTGAGCATTACAGACAATGGCCGCTGGGTCAATGAGGGGTGAGCAGAGAAAGTGAGTCCCAGGAGACGGAGCAAGAGGGTTTTTCGCCGCACCAAATAATGACAACTCGGGCAATATAACCCTGCCAATGTGTTGCGACGACAGTAACGATCGGTTGTGGCTCATTGTATCAGAGCCGACCCTTTTGACCTCTAGGTTGCCATGGAAACACACGGTCTCAATAGGAGTGAAAGCTGCTGATTGGTTGAGAATGACACCCATCACTTGGGGCAGATATTACTTATAGATAATGCAATCGTAAGCGTCCTCGCCCTCTTCTGCTCCCCATTGAGAGACAGTTTAACCACACCACCGGACTGGAGCAATGTTGTGACCTATGCATTGTTGTCGTGATAAATCGCACGATCAAATATACACGCAGAAGCATATTACACACTTTGGTGGTTTTGCTTCTTCCATAAATGAAAATTGACCGGGCCGTTTGTGCTGATGTTGGTAGAAAACCCCAGCAGTTTGTGCACGAAGCATCCTCCCCCCCCCCGCCACACCCTTCATCCCTCGAGGCTCACTGTGCATGAGAATACACGAGAGCCCGGCTTAAACCACCTCAGCAAAATATCTGACCAGCGACAGGACAGGACCGCTCATGTCCCTTGAGAGTGTTTCACTGTGTAGGTGTGTGAGAGAAAAGAAATTAAAGAAAGGAAACCGACAACGTGAATGAGGATGTTAATGGCAATGAAAAGAGAAAAAACAAGGGGGAAAATAGATATTAACAGTCAAATATATAAAGAAAAGCTTCCACATGCTGCCATAACAGCCTCCTATAGGGTCACCTTGTGTTCACAGATTGGACATCAATGTCCAGGGAAATATAGTCACAATCACAATGACCTACAGTCAATCAGTTGGCACGACATACATTCAGAAAGGAGACAAAAACAAACACCGAATAGATATAGAGGAGAAAATGAGCTGGCTGAAGTGAAGTTAAAGGTGAAATAAGAATTAAAACTGATGAAGGAAAAAGACTGGTGATGTTGTATTGTCAACAAAATTGCCAACAATTAATTGATGCTACTACAAGTACTGTCTGTGTTTGCACAGCTTACTCCTCTGTGCCATAGAGCTCCATTGTTGTCCGAAAATTAGAAACACACCAGCGAGCCACGCTGTTGCACTGGGGGACATGTCCCTTCATCACCGTGAACATGGGCAGTTTGAGTCAACCCCACTTACACCGTCACGATGCTGAAAATACTTATTTGAAATTCAAAGGTGTATTGATCCACAGCTAAAAATAACCCCCAAGAAATGCTTCATTACTCCCGTTGGAGTAACATTTTCTAAAAACTATACAGTGCCCAGCTGTTAATGGAATTTATTGAGTTTTCTTTAGTAAACAGATGTGACCCATTTTAAAAGATCTGGTTTGAGTCTTTTCATTAGTTTTCTTTCATGTGCAGTCTTATCCTTTAAGATATATAATTTAATGATTTTATCTCTGGCGTCTGAAAACACATGGAATGTATTAAAGTAATCTACATCATCTACACTTGCTGTCGGAAAGCTGAGGCACACAGTACAGAGATGCAGAGTGTGAGTAGAAATTTAAACAGCACAACGATCCAAAGTGGAGGCCAAGTTTGTATAATTTTGAAAAACTTAATTCAAATTCCTTGTGATGAACACAAATCAATTTTTTCTGATTTCAATTTCAAAATTTCCTCAAACTTATGATCTGCACATGTGTTGCATGACATGAACAGCGAGTCTCCTCTGAGTGCAAAATATACAAGACCAGCGAGTTAGAAGGGGTCTCACATTGTTGCGATGGCTACATCTCTTATTTTAATGCAGATCTCTCATTTCCTGTCTGTCACGGACCCGTCTTGATTAGAAAGGACTTAATCATTCCAAAACAAAAGCCTGGTGGAGACACAAAAAGGGAGGTTGTGGTGCTGGCTGTTGATATTGTTCTATCACACAGCTCTCGAAGGGAGGAAGTCCTCTGTCTGAGCTGCCAGGCCTGGCTGTTTTTTGGGCGGGGGGGGGGGGGGGTCCTGGGGATAAGAGACCGCCCTGTTATCTTTGTGAAAAAGGTCACACAGGTCTGGCGGAAGAAGCAAAAGCAACAACCATCTGTGTTTTCCACACACTCTGGTGCGTCCATCTAGAGCGAGGACAGCCGGGCTGAGTGAACACACACACATGCACACAGACATCACATCGCTCACTCATATCTGTGCATATCTGTGATGAAACATGCATTGTCACAAGAAGTTGGAAAGCCCCCAGATTTGTTTTCCCTCTTGTGATGTGTGCGTGGGAGTATCATTTTTTTTGAAGCGCACACAATTTATGCACATGCCATTGCTCACAATGAATGGTACTGATTTATCAGAGGACTTATGGTTTGTGCTGATATTGTGTGTTATTTTTTTTATTCATGTGACACCTCCAAGGACGATATTTCATTTTGCAACTGTCAAGTATCACAAAGGAATAACTGCTTTTTGCTCTACAGCGAATGCACTCCAGCATTATGACGGACACAGCCTTGTACATGGGTTTAAATCACACAGTTTCTTCTGTTGCACGTTGTTACATAAGTCATACAATATTGCTTACACCCACAGCTAGACTTGCGTGAGACTGTACAACAGCTCTGCCAGAGGCGTGTGTTTCACTAGCAGGAGTATCTGCATCCTTCCAGTCTCAAAACGCAGGAGTAAATTCTGGCTCCGGGCTTTTTTCGGGATCCTGTGCACAACCAGAGTGGCGGTAGTGGATCGCACACACACACTTGCTGTATGTACACTCATACAGTATGTACAGCACACACTTGCATGGACACACATACACCTTATGTTCAGAGCAGATTTCATGTGGGGATTGTGTGTTGTATTGCCACGTGGGACATGAGTGTTCGAGGCCATTAAAATGGTAAACACAAACTCACCGTGGAGATTGAGGAAATATATAATGCGGTAAAACCCTACAGAGACACAGACCACATTAACTCAATGGTCCCTCACTATGAAAAGCCTTGACGATGCTTGTTAATCTGTGACGCCAAAAACCCCAGTATATAATGTTTTGACTGTGCTATTGTGCTTTATTTGGAAAGGACATACAGTAAATGCTTCTTTTTTTTATAGGGCTCCTTGTGAGTTTTTATTTTGAATTAGTAAATCATTGTTTTTACAGTGCAGTTCGGAGGATTGTCTCTGCAGCAATAGAGAAAAAGAATAACACACTTCATCCGGTATCAGAGTCTGACCTACTCTCTTGGCTTCTGGCTAATTAACGGCAGTGTGACAGCTATTGTGCCTTAGCCGTGGCCTTTTACTGCTGAGCAATAATACTTTGTTTTTTGGTAATGGAGTAGCACCGCCACTTTATCTTAGGTCAGGTTCGAAGGCTAGACTTAACACAAACAGCTCTTCTGAAATTAGAAGTTAATGTGATCAAATGAGCCACTGATATACCTCTCAATCATTTTTAAAAAGTGCCTACACATGGGGAAAGTCCACATTGTGATGACTACAGCACTGTAACAATAACACGCCTCAGACATTTTTTAATGTAATATAATGCGTCTTTGTTATTCAAATGACAACAATGATACGAGCCAGTTTCATTGATTTGCTTTGGAGTTCTGAAGGCCCTGTGGGGAATTAAACCTGTAAGTGCTGACTTCCATGGTCCACCTGTTTACTGCAACGCTTTGTGTGTGTGTGTGTGTGTGTGTGTGTGTGTGCGTGTGTGCATGCAAAAGCAGTCACTGGGGGTTGGTGGGAGGGGATCCTGGCTTAATATTGTTGGGAGAGTGGAGTATACACTGCTGACAACAGGGTTTTCTTATTTCACTCAGGTTACACAAAACTATTTTTCTGCATGAAGACACTTGAGTTTCTTTGGCCCCAGCGGTTGATGTGGTTCTGTGTGATAATGCATTATCTATCTTATCGCAGTTCTTTGTAAACACAACCAAACTCCATTAATCCGAACATAAACTCTGCCTGTGCGGTTTTCTGACATTTTAATAAAGTCTGATGTCTATTGTCTATTGTCCTCTTATACACATATCCTATACTCCGAAGTCCCTTTATCAGAATCTAAAGCTCAGGGCTGTGGTCCCACCGCTAGGAATCAATAAAACATGTCAATAATGATTTGATCCGTTACAGCAGTCAAACGCTTTGCCATCCAATTACAAAGGTGTTTGGGTCACTTTAAAGAGTGAAAGCCTGATTGCCCTTGAGTATCACATAGATCAATACCTGAACTTATTATACTATAGCTAGTTTGCATAACGGCGTGATTAAGTGCCTTCTTTTCTTAGAAATATTTTCTCTGTTGCAAAGCCGCCACTGACATACATTAGAGAACACACTGTGCCACAATGGGGGCAAAACCCAAACCATGTGCTTTCCAGTAATCAGCAGCATTAAAGTGTGATGTCACATAGCTGTAGTCTCAGAGGGGAATAAAAACACTCAGCACATTCATTGAGTGCAGTGTCCAGTGGCTGGCAATGCAGGTGTTTATAGATTGTCTCAGCTCTGGGAACAAGTTGCTGACCCCTTTCCCTGATCCCTTTCCTGTTTGGCATTGTGTGTGCAGCCGAGTTGAGGGGAGATAGAGTCTGTTTGTCCCCTGCTACTATGGCATGTTTTTCCTAATGTCTCCATTCCCCTTTTCTCTCCCAGTCAAGTCATGTTCCAGGTGGGGTGACAGAGCACAGCATGCAGCTACAGGCGGTCCAGGAAATTTTGTGTCCTCCGTCCAAAAACATGTTTTGACCGTCTGTGCCACATCTGGAGGGATATTTACTCCTAAAGCCATTCTTTTCTGCAGCCACATGACACAATACTCTTGACAGGTTCTATTTGCGCACCCTGCAAAAGCAAAACATATTTTGCACAAATGAAACAAAAACAAAAAAGGTTGTATGTAGCAATTGTGAGTAGAATACTCTTGAGAGAGGCAATTTGGCACTGCCAAAAGTCCAGAGTGGAGCTATCTTTAGTCATCCAGTTCAAAAACAAAAGATTACTTTATGGCAGCTATAAATGTGCTACTACTGACACATTAGAAATGGTCTTGGCATCAACACTCCGTAATGGTGATTACGTGGGAGCAAAACAATTGACTCACAGTGATTTCATTGTTTTGGTGGTGTAGCATATTGCAAAATTCATGATTCAGCATCCTATCCACACAAATAAACAGCTTAATTACTGCAGCAAACACAATGGGCGCATCTTTAACAGAAATTATTTCATTTTTAATACCCTCTTTAGTGAGACGCTTAATAATTTAGAAATGGTATCATTATATTTAGCATTTAATGAGATACTGTAAAGATAACATGAGGTGATTATGACATGAACTCTCTCTAACTACCTCTTTGAGTCTGACAGAGCTCTGCACCTGCAGCAGGGCTTAATTCTTCCTGCACCAAACCATCTGGAGTGAGAATTTTGCCGTGTGTATAATGTATGGGCATGTACGCCGCTGCAGCAGCCAGGACCAGAGCCCCGTGGTGCTACAGCACAGCTGATTCTTCTGTTGAGCTTCTCTACATTTCAACTCTGCTGGAAAAATCCCCAAAGTCTGCTACATTGTTTGACCTTCAAGGTGTGGGTGTTTAACCAGTGTTGGGAGCTGACAAATGAAAGTCCCCAAAGTGGGAGACGATCAGCCCCCCCCCCCGTGTTGCACAAGGTGCCTCTGCCCTTGAAAGCCCACATTGAGTCCCAGACTAAAGCTGGTCAAGGTTTGTCTTGTTCCTCGAACCATCAGGTTCTGCACAGCACCAGTCAATCAGCTCTGTGAGAGGTTACCTAAGGGGTTAACGCCGCCAACCTTTCCCATCTGTTGCTAAGGAAGTGTTGCCTGTTGTGCAGGAAACAGGGAGAGCGGTTTCCTGTTATGAAGAGAGGTTTTTAAAGGCTTGCATTCATTCAATCATGCAACAGATGCCGGGCCAGGAAGCCCTGCCAATAGCAAAAGCTTTGGTGTCCTAGAGAAATTGTATTTGGAAACTGCTTTTAGGAACCTTTCTATGCACTGTTCTGGTTCAGGACATAATAGCATAGCAAAACAGGCTGGAGAAAACGCTGAGGAGAATATATGCTTGATTTCTGATACATACTCTATGATCCTCTCTACATGTGTTCCAGTCCTTCCAAGCATAAAGATGTGATCTAAAAAAGCAGATTTAAAGCTGGCCATCATCACAATGAAACACGGGCTTATAGTCTCATATTTTTAGTCCAAATCTCTCACACTGAGTGGATTTGGTGTCAAACCGTTCCACCTCTAATATGGCACAGCACCGTTGCCCCACATCTGTAGAGCAGTGTCCTGAAACGGAACATGACCAGATGTGAATATACAATATCCCAGATGTAATGATGTGCATTGAGCGACACATATAGAGAGTGGGTTTGGTTCGCGCTCCGTGCTGTAGGCTGGTCCTGCCTCAGGAAGCGCCAAGCAGCACCTCCCGTTTCCACACAAGAGCGCACCAGTTTACTGCAGCATCAGCACTGGAGATGATGCACGCCGGCTGAAAGCTCCGCTGCAACTCTGCGAACAACGGACGTCTTCCACGAGTAGACTTTCACTGGAGAAAACAAACAACATGATCCGAAAATCTTTCTTTACCGCTTGATTTTCCCGCAATGTGTTTGTATCTGGATTAAGTTTCCACGTCATTTCGAGCGACGCGGTCGGTGTGGGGAAACATGAGGATAACTGTCGGTTCCCGTGGATGATGATGCCCCATAATGAACACAGGTTGGGTTTTTTTTTTTTTATATTTAATGCTCATGTTAAGAGTCCGGAAAGCAAACTTTAAAATGTTTTCACAGCACACAAAGTGAGACAGCGCGAGTGTGTGTGCAGGTGTGTTTTTGTGTAATTCTTGAAATTGGTTGATCCTGTCTGAACACTGTTTATTTTCCACCTATTTCACATACAAATTGATATCCAATGCATCTTGATGCAGCCTGTTGTATTAGTTAGGCTACGCCATAGGTAAAGATACATTTTCATGGAAATGATGGTGCATGGTTTTTACCATAACAACAATGCAAATGTGATGAATTCTATACACAGAAATTTGGTGTGAGTTTAAATCCATAGCACTGGATAAAGTTGCTTTCCGTGGAAGACTCCACTGGGGAAATCTGTTCTAGAATTAGTAATAGGGTTAGAGCTAGGATTATAATCCATGTTTGTGAAATTAGACAGAGAAGGTCACCTGTCTTGCAAGTGCAGTGTCCTGTGAATTTATTAAGTGAAAATATAGTTTAAAATAGTTCTCTTGTTTGTGATTTCTGTCAAAGGAAACATTTATTTTGAAAACAATGTCTCATTTTTGTTCTACAGCCTTGTCACATTGTATTTTAGACGGGCATGTTCAGACTTAACGGGTGACATTTCATGATGAGACAGGGTCTGAAATCATATCCTGTGAGTTTGGCACAGCCAAGGTCCCAGTGTCTATCTCTTCCTTTGTTTTCAAACATTTGTTTTAATTTAATTATTGTTGCATAATTCATATCCTGTTGTTTGCAGTTGGGTGCTTTGTCAGAGCGGGACCCTTGTTTTCTCTTCCAGTTGTATTGTTCTTTGACGCACTCAAAGGACCTTTTCAGAAAAAAAGTGTGTGTGCCTATGTGCATGTGTGTGTGTGTGTGTGTGTGTGTGTGTGTGCTGCAGTAGGAGTATGTTTCATGAGAATCAGGGAAGAATGACGAGAAGGAAGTCCATTTGTGTTGTGAAAATCTGTACTCCTAGAGAGGTTCATGGAAGAGGGATGGGGGGCCATGGCGTTAATGTCCTCCCCCCATGGACATCCTGCGCGGAGTCCAAGGAGGCTCTGCCGGAGCAGCTAATGAACTTGGGAATCTTAAAAGAAAGAGCGCGATGACAGTAATAGAGAAAAAATATGTATAATTGTGGGCGGAAAGCTATATGGCAAAGAAGGGCAGTTTCATCAAAAGCTCATATTAGACTGAGAGAGAGAGAGAGAGAGAGACCATGACAGGGAGAGAGGGAGAAACACTCAGAGATAGCCAGAGTGCACACAGGGTTTAATAGGATGTGCGTCAGGGCAGGTACTAAATAACAGGAAGAGACAAGGGGTGTACACACTTTATTAAGTATGGGGTGTGTTTCATGACAATTCTAAATTTTGCAAGAAGTGCTCTATAATGACTTCACAATTTTTAACTGGAAACTAAACATAAAGTCTAAATTCAAAAGCAACACATATAGACGCTCATTGCCAAAAGCAGGATGTAGTGATTTCAGATTAAAGCTGTAAATCATCCTTCATGTTTCCATTTCAATATATTAAAATGAATATAAGGACCAATAACAAAATCATCTTCAAAGGTTTTGATGGCAATTAGCCATCATTTGTTTAATCTGCCATAAGCATCCAACCTGCATGTGTCATTTCCCAGACAGGGAGATGTTATTGTTCCTCCTCTAAGTACCCTGTGGCTCTGTTGTTTTTCCTGCTGATAATGTCCCCTGCAGCATTCTGCATGTCACTGACTATTGTACATGACTTGACTTCCTCTTCTATACCAAAGCAGGACCTACATTTTTATCCTTGTGTAAGTTGATATTATGTAAAAGAATGTAGAAATATTTTAAGTATCTTTTACTTTTTATTAAATTAACTTTTACTCTCTTTGCACAGATTTTCAACATCAACAGCAAGTCCCTCAACCAAAGGTTCGCAGTCATCTGACCATCAAAGTGCAGTCCAAACTGATGTCCAGGCAGTGTCCCCCTGTCCGTCATCCGAAACCTCCTGTCGCCCCCAGACCCCTGTATGAGCCTCATGCACAAGGGGAGTCCTGCCCCCTACAGAGCCTGAGTAACGGAGACCTGGCTCACTCTGATGGGGAGACGGAGGATCTTCATGAAATGGCTGCAGAGAACCAGGACAAAGAGGAGAAAAGCGAGGATGGGGTTAATGACACCGGCACCGGGCACAATGACAAAGAGGACATAGCAGAAGGAGAAATTGAGGAGGAAACAGAAAAAGATGTAGATATATTAGATAATGATGGCAACCGCATTGGTTCTGAGCATACAGTCGAAGCTGATGATGGTTCTAATGTTGATACTACTGAGGATGAAAACACTGACAATGACTTCATCAAGCCTGCAGTTGGAAATCACACTGATGATGAGAAAACATCAACGCCTTCACTTAATCCTGCTGAGATGGAGGATGAAACGGGAGAGGAGGCGGAAGAGAAGGAACCAAGTTTTAGTGAAAAAACTGACATAGTTTGTGATTCTTCAGGACACGAACATGTGGAGAAACAGAATCTTGACCAACCACAGTCCCTCAGTCAGGGTGATGAGGACAATGATACTGGACGTAATGAAGTAGACAGTGAGCAAAGTGAGGACTCTGTGCACTGTTTACACACAGATGAGACTGAGCTAGAAGCTGGAGGATTTTCATTTGGATTCAGTGTGCTTCCAACTGTAACTGAGGAGTATCCCTACGATGTGATTGGCCCCACAGATGATGCTAGTGATACATGTGAGTCATGTGACCCAGCTGAAACAGGGGAAACAGGGGTATGGCAACCAGAACGGGCCACCAAGGACCTCTCTGGCTGTTTCCGATTCACATCCAGCACTGAGGATGTTTTTGGGCCTTATTCGTTCATCGAAGCTGTTCCACCAGATATGACCGGCACCGCTGACCCAGAGTGGAGTCAGGATGATACTGATGACAAACCCTCAAATGAACCGCAAACGGAAGGTGCTTCTAACCAGGAACCTTACTATGTGACATCAGATGACGTGGACAAGCTAGAGGATAAGCAAGCCCTCTCGGAACAGGGTGAGATTGAGGAGGGCACAGAGGAGTCGAATCAGCACGAAGGCAAAGCAAAGGACAGCGAGTCAACAGATGAGTATGCAGATATTGACGATTCACTCTGCCTTCAAGCAGAAGACAAGCAGCTGGAGTGTGTCTCATCGGAGGATTACGTCGAGATAGGCGATGATGACGAAGAGGAAGAAACGGAAAAGAAGCATATTAAAGGAAAAAGTGCAAAAAAGAGAACGGCTAAACGTGACGAGGCTTTCCTCAGCCAGCGACAGAGCTGCCAGCCTCGCCTCAGGTTGTGCAACATCACAGTGCCAGCAGACCTAGATGGAGGCCGCACCCCGGAGCTCACCAACAGGGTAGTGTTTGCCCACACCACTGAAGCCTTTGAAGAAGACATTGAGGAACTGGACTGCCATATTGTGCCTTACGATGAGGACACAGACTCAGACGGCGAGGACCATATATACGAGGAGGCGGGGTTTGACTCAGAAGGGGAGAACTTTTTGACAATTGATCGGAAGACAATTGTCACACGATCACGCTCTTATTCTGGGAAAGTTCCAGGTTATGTCCCAGAAACTGTACCAGAGGAGACTGGGACGGAGTACCAGACTCATGACTACTGCACAGTGGCCTTAGATAAAAACAACGAACCACTTAGCGATTCACAGCAGCCTCGGGTCAAGTGTTCGATCCCGTCTATGAAGTCTCAACGTTTGTTGTTTTATTCCCGATCTGCAGAGGGTCCAGAATTGACCTTGACCACTCCCACAGAGATCAACCACTCTCTGAAGGATGGCATCCGGATGAAGAGGAAAGATGATACGCTTTCTCTACCATGTGTCATAACCTCTTCTGGAAGCTTCTCCCAGCGTAGCCATCAATCATCCAGTGGTGTTTCCACGCCAACCTCTCTAGTGGACATCCCACCACCCTTTGAGCTGGCATACATCACTAAAAGACCAGTCACCAAGAGTTCCCCATCCCTCCTGATCCAGCATGATCCCAACGACATACCTAAGAAGAAGTCCTCCTTCAAGCGCTTCCTGGCGCTCAAGTTCAAGAGGAAGACAGATTCGAAGGGTTTCAGCGATGGAAGTGTCCGCTCTTCTCGTTCTTCCTCCGAGTCCAGCCACCACGGCCCCGGGAGAGTCATAGAGCTTGATCGTAGAAGCACCGGCAGCTCTCCTCAGCTTCAGAACCACATTGTGAACCCCCAGCAACGTCCTTTAGAACTGCCATCCCCCTTTGTCCTATACAAAGACCACCAGAGGAGGAAAGGTGACCCCAAAGCTTATGGCGGAAGCGTCTCCAGAGTGGAGTCCTTCGAGGAGCGTTCTCGGCGCTCCCCCATGCCGCTGCCTTTAACCAAACCCCGCTCCATCTCCTTCCCCAGTGCGGACACCTCAGACTATGAAAACATTCCTGCCTTGAGCTCAGACTATGAGAACATCCAGATCCCTGTCAGACCCACCAGATCCCACACTGTCACTGAGTTTTTTGAGGACCCAAATCGCACTACAGTCGCCTGCAATGAGAATGATGGCTATGTGGATATGAACAGTTTCCCTGGGATTGAAGGCATAACCCAGACATCAAAAGACGACACTGAAAGGTAAAGTAAAAGCTCTGTAAAGTTAAAATGGCTTTGTATCTTCTTAAGTTAACCTGAAAGGGTGGATTCACTCAAGTTGCAAAAAACACATATTACATTATCTCATGTTTTAACTTTAGTGGTATAGCCATACAGATACTTGCCGAGATGTTTCTCTGAAATGTCTGCAACTCACTGGACCTAAAAGAACCTCTCAATGAAAACTGCTGTTGAACTTTTTTCACCTTAATTGTATTGGGGCTGAAGCAGAAATTTCAGAGATCTCTTAAAGTCTGGGCAAATAAAACCAAAATTACCTGCATGGCTGGATACCACAGACCTGGGTATACTGACCCTTTAATGTATTACATATTATGTATTAATCAGCACTATCCATAACTAAGATTAGAGATAGTCGATTGAAACCATTTTCCAACAAAGGTGCCAAATGTTAACTAGTTTCGACTCCTCAAATGTAAATATTTGCTTGAACACATTTGGGTTTTGGACTGTTGGACAAAACAAGCAATTTGAAGAAATCAGATTGGACCCTGGGTAACTGGAATGTTAAGTTTTCACTACATTATGACATTTTATAGACCACACAATTAATCAATCTGCATAAGTCAATAAAGCAAACAGTCCTCAGATGCAGCCTTAGATTAGATGTCTTCAACATAATAAGCCTGAAATGTGTTTTTGTTTATGATCGAATGACTTTACAGCTAATCTTCTTATACATGCCAGGATTAAACTATAGAAACGAAGCAGCATCTCCTGCACGTTGTAGTCTATAAAAGAGGCAAGCATGTTTATCTCTGGAACCCCTCTTAAAATAGCTGAGTTGTTAGGCCTGGACCTATCTCCTCAGAAGGGCAATCTTGACCCCTGAACAGCTGACGAATATTCCCACACTGTATCTCAGATGAGCGGAGGGCACCTGGCTGAGTAGAATCGGATCTCCCTCTTGTAGAATAGTGTTCAGTGAGAGATGAGCAGCTTGCTGTGTCAGGCATCACTGGCTTTGGGAAGATGGACAATGCTGGTGGGAGAGCTTACTCCTGTTTTTCATTTGGTGGATTAAGAGGTCGCATCTGGTGCCGCTGCTTCCCATGCAAGTCTGAGGTGATAAAACAGGTCATAGCGATTGGGTAGCTCACAGAGCGCAGGTTACTCCTCACACTAGATAAAGTCATTATGGGCTGCAATTAAAAGTGAAGAAATGTGGGGGAGTTCCTTTCACACAAGGAGGTGGAGAAGGATGAGAAAAATGTGAGAGAGCAAAGGGAGGGAATGTGTTAATATGAAGGTGCAGAAGAGAAAGAATAGAGGGAGAAAGGTGATAAAGTCATATAGAGGAGGGGGAGGGGGAAGTAAGAACGGGAGAAAGGGAGCAAGATCAGCTCTGGTGTAATTGCTCTCCTGTACCTGACACTTGTTGTTAAGTTTAGGAGGGCTTTTATTAAAGTAGCTCTCTCCCGAGTGCTTCTCTTTCATTGGACCCTTAAGGGGCCGCAGGATTTACTGCAGTGTGTGATAGAGTGAGGAATCACCGCGGTCAGACTGTACAAAATTACCCCGGCCTGCGCCTCAGCTTTAGCCACTACGGGCTACAGTCTTTCCCCAGTCTTAATAAAATAGTTGTGTTTGATGACCTGTGTGTAGTCAAAGAGACAAGCCATTACCACGAGATTCTTGAAAGGCTTAAGTTAATCTTGGGGCAAAATGCTTCTGCATTTGTTTTTATTTCTTGTGCTACACTTTGTTTATATTCTTTGTGCAGGCAGCTTATTTCACCATTCTATTTTGCTTACATACCGTCTTTCGTAACTATTATATCATGTAGAAAAGGTTTCAGCTTGCAGTTAAAATCATTTATACAACTTTTCACACCCATAAAGCTTGTCTCCTCCAGTCATCCTGTGCAGCAGTAGACACTATACCATGATTTCCTTACTGTTTATTTATAGTGTACTTTACACTTTACGTATATCTCAACATTTAAAACCCTTCCATTTCCCAGACAATGGTCCCTCAGTGAGGGCTCTTGTTCTCCCGGTAATGTAATCGATGTGCATCATTGTGTGGTGGAAGTCTCACACCACTCACAATGATGCAAAGAACCTATCTGTCCTGTCGCCTTGCCTTCACCGCATTCCCCCCGGAGACGCTTCTGTTGCCAGGGCCACTCTTTGGTGTGTCTATACTGGGCTTTTTATGTTTATTTGAGAGTGAGTGTATGCATGTGTGTATACACTCAATGCAAGTCATGTGTAGTGAGCGTAGGTGTTTGTCCCTGCCTCTGTGTGTACGTCTTACAATAAACTCTGTACAAAGCTTGACATCGCTGCTGCCCCAGAGCACAGCACACAAAAGGGCCGTGCCTACAGTAGCAGACATGCATTTTAAGAACTCACAAAGTTGCTGTTCCTAAGGCTTGGCTTGTTTCCACCTTGTGTGATTAATGTATAGAAACATTCAGACATTACTTCTGCACAAACATGCAGAGTATGCAAGGAGACATATTCATTAGCAAGCAGTGTACAATGGAAAAAGAACCGACACACTAATGATTCATCTCAAACCCAACCAAGGTGTGTGTGTGTGTGTGTGTGTGTGTGTGTGTGTGTGTGAGTGTGTGTGTGTGTGTGTGTGTGTGTGTGCGCATATATGTGCATGCACACTAAGTTACAACTTAGTGCTGCTTCATCAAAGATGAGGCTCCTGCTGATAATGCAGTCTCAGCTGAATTGCCCTCGCTAAGTAGTCTTGTAGCAGCAAAAGAGGCGTTTTAGCAAAGAAATCCCAGGATTTGTGATTGTGCTCAACTAAGAGTCCATTAAGTGCTCTATGTCAACTTTAAGCAGTTCCAGGTAGACTTACAACAGGAATGCAGATGTGTTGCCCCTAGTAAACACAGCTATGGTGTTATGTTCAGCACGATACTGCTAATGCATGCAAACATGCACATCTCTTGCTTACCGTTTGGTCTAATTTTCACTCCAAACAGTTCAACACAAACCTCTTCAGAGTGATGACAGAGCCCTGCCATGGCCTCTAAAACAGCTCCTCCACCCACTGTGTTATGTTAGCGTTAGTAGTGATGAGGGAGCCATCTTAAGTACATTGTTGTACTGGGTGGTGGCTGTGTGCTGTGTGGCGAGGTGATGGACGGGGCGTGTCGTTGGCTCGCCAGGTCTGGTGCCATGCGCTCTGAGGTCATTGCCAGGTCATCCCCGGGGAGGAAGTGTCCAGCCTAGGAGCTTCCCACCAGTCTGTTTACAGGAAATGCAGGTCGAGGGTGGGGCACTGGCGGGAGGCAGGGAGGTGGAGACAGGAGAGGACAAATAGGGCGAAGGGAGGAGAAGGGGGTCACCGTGGAGGACTAGGGGTTCCCACAGACTCTCCCTGGAACAACAAGAGGAGGTGTGGTTCCGCCAGGAATGCCAGGTCTGCTGTTATTGTTGCTCCCGTTTGTCAGGAATGCCTTCAGCCTCCCACTTCATACACCCTCAAAGTACTCTTGATACAGTGGCATAGTGGGTTAAACAAGTGAGTAGAGGTTATAACACTGTTGCTTATGAGGCCCTGAATCCCATGATGTGGGGTTATTATTAGCCAAAGACGTCAAAGGTGAGACAGCAGCAGTCAGCGTCTTCACAAATCACTTCATCAAACAATGTCACAAAAGCAGCAGCACAACAGCCACAGGCTACATGTAATCATCATCATTGAAAGGAGCAAACAATTTAAAACTACCCACAATCTCTTCATCACCTCTTCTATAGTTAGCAGGCTAATGAACCTATTCAGCTGCTCCCATTTCTTATAATAGTGCCATTACAAGTTGAAAAAGACCCGTCTGATTGCACCTAATACATATTTCAATACTGACTGTTGAGCTCAATTGAATTACATATTACAGGCATCATCAAATTCACAGGAGAATAGTGGAATATTGGTCTTTTTCACAGAGAATCATTGTGAGCTGGGAATCTGACACAGTAGATTTAACTCTGCCATGTTATAAAAGACATTGCAATCTGCTGGAATAATAGCATCACCTTAATGGTCTTGTTAAAGGGCTTCACATATTACCATATTACATATTCACCGATTTGAATATGGACACGTTATCAACTGAAGCTGACTGGAGCTAAACTAACGCTATATTTGGGATTGTTATGGCAGGAAATTACCTATATTGGTTTAGAAGAAATTCAACTTTAAACGTTATTGTTTTCTGTCAAAGAAAAGTGACATGTAATTCAAAGAAGCAACTATTTAATTGTTTTTCAGTTTTCTGTTGGGCTTTTCTGGGGAACATTATTATAGATTGAACAGAACCCTCCATTACAGCACGGAAGGCGTGTTTTCAGAGACTGTGCTGTCAGTGCTCTCGGGTGAAACGGTGAAGGTGAGAATCTGCGGTGCATTCTTCTTGAACACATGAAGGAATTCCCCTCACTCGCAGAATAAATCAGACCTTAAGAATGAGTTGAACGAAGACCCATCCCTTCTGCTCTCTTTCCCTCCCAACATCACCCAGGAGCCCACACCAGGTTGATCTGTCTGCTCTGAGGTCAAACATGAGTAATGGCCTGTAGATGCTTTCTTCAGCCCACCCAATGTGTGTGTGTGTGTGTGTGTGTGTGAACCTCATAAACTGCGACTGAATGGAGATGAAGTCCGTTGGGTAACTCTGTTAACCTTTGGTCCTCTAATAGCCGTCTACTCTCTGCACACACACACAGGGAGCTGTTTAAGACATCAGGACAAACATTCATTATTATCTGTAAAACGCCCGAAAAAATTGAAACAATCACAATTCCCGTAAACCCTACGTGACGTGAGAGCGTTTGGCATTTTTGCTCAAAAGGATTTAAAACCCATAATCGATTAGAAAAATATCTCAGATTATTTTTTTGTTAAACGACTGATAGTAGAATCCGTAACTCGTTTGACAATTATTGACAAAATAGCACGATTAACTTTAAAATCTTTTTCTTTTTTCTGAACTTGTTCTTTACAACAAATCAAACGACAAGCTGTCCTATAGCTGCTTTGAGCATATCTGTTGTCCAGTTATCATTGTGGCAATGTGAGTTTGGTCAAACATACTGGATGGGTCTTAATGGGCCAGAGGCCATTAATAATTACCACAGGTAGCATTTAAAGGGATTACATGTGAAATCACCTACAGCGTGCCCCCCTCAGGTACAGCAGCACACAAAAGGATTACCAGTGTGCCAACACAACGGCGCCATCTGTGAAAAGAACTAATGATGAAAGAGATTACAGTGGGCCACTGGAGGACGCCATATGAGGAGTGGAAATGTTCAGAGACACACACAGGAAAAGTGTATATTTATAGTATAGGGGACATATTGCTCAGTGTTTTGAGACTATGCTGCTGCAAGGATTTACCGTAAATTTGGAATTAGTGTCATCAACGTCTCCTCCACCCCAACTGAAAATATTCAGTGTCTTTCTCTACGGTTACAGCAATGCTGTTTAACACGTGCTGTAGTGTAAATGGTGTCATAGTCATAGTCATATTAATATTTACTGGTCCTGTTTGCTGTGTTCATACTACCTTTTCTTCCCTTGGCAGTGCCTACACAGAGCCTTTCCCACTGAACCCCGTCTCTGCTGGGCTGTCAGCGGACGAGGACCACGGGCGTACGTCAGAGGAGGAAGAGGGGGTGGCTGAGCAGAGTTATGACACACAGGTGAGATATGGCACTCAGAGACAAATGAAAGCAGGGTAGAAGGTGGTTGAATCAATCCTTTGAGCTCCCAACTGGCACAACAATTCAACATGATCAAATGATGAAGTCCAATTAATAGGCCCTAGATTGGACAGTTGTTATTGAATAAAAATGACATCATAGCATGTGAGCAACAGAACCCTGCATAATTACTGTGCACATTTCTATGGGAAGATGATTATGAGAGCTATAGCTCACATTCACAAGCCTACATTGCTTTGCTGGAGCGTTATGTGGGACATGAAGGTCCAGAAAGATCATGCTGGAATGTACCGCCTCAAGTTCCCCAGACTTCCGTACAGTAAAAAGCAACCATTTTACAGTAGCTCAGAGATGGACTCCACCCGTCCTGCTACCATAAAAATATCAGGCCACAGCTCCCACCATGCGACACGCATTTCCTTCTTTTCTTCTTCTTCAAATAATAAAAAACACAATAAATTGAGGAAAAAAACAGAGAGGAAAAGAGGACCAGATAGACTTGAGCTGGCCTCAGGAACAGTTTCATTTAATGGAACTGTGTTTTGTTTCTATTTCGAGGAAATGAGGATCAGCGTGCTTTTGATGCAGCATTTGTGAAATGGCCCACATTGGAAAAAATAACACTGACAAAGCACAGGAGCCTTTCCGGTAAACCTCTAAATGGCTTCAATGTTATGTTTTGGCTCGGATGTTTTCAGACCCTGTGATTAGCCTCTCAATCAATGGGCAGCATTGCGGTCGCCACACACACAGCCGCTCATACATAATGTATCTGCATTTAAAAGTCCCGTATTTGAGAAAGCCCTCATGTCTATGCAGTACTTTAATGGAATAATCTGTCTTATTTTGACAGAAGAAATTCTAAAAAAATAGTGAATTTGCTTTTTTCACCAGTCTTCTTGGCTGCTGCGTCGCTGTTCCCATTAATGTCCTATAAAAGTGTCCACAGAGAGCCTTTAAACATTTGCTGTGTTCATTCATCCTCCCGCTGTTCTCTCTCGCTGTCCCCCAGATTGATGGCCGATCGCGAGCGTTCTACGTCGCCAAAGAGCTCGTCGACTCAGAGAGACTGTGAGTATCCCCCCGCTCGTGGATTTCCCCATTGGCACACTTCCCCTGTATGTCTTTCATCACACACAAACATCTGATGTATTGTCTTTTCATAACCTTGTATCTACTCTCCTATTCCTTCCAACTGTATCTCCCCTGCTCCTTAGCTAATTCATCGTGTGTGTATCTGACAGCCAATTACACGAGTGTCTCGTGTAACCTATTAAACACACCAGCCTTGGCCTGCTACACACTTAACCATTCTTCTGATGGCGTTTTCTCTATCATGCATAATTTAGATCATTTTAATGAGCCTTGCAGAAAGATTAACGTATTTGTGTATAAAGTTGTGAATTACTTTTCACGGCGTAATTAAATCTTGTGTTTCACTCTTTGTGTTTTCAGACACGTCAGCGCCCTCAAGTACCTTCAACAGGTACGAAAAGCTTCGCTGACACCACAGAAGTGTGTCACATTGGCTTTAAATGTCTCCTGCCTATTAAACCTTCTTGAAACCCTACTGATAACATCATATATCCTGTGTGTCTGCTCCCTAGTCTCTGTCTCCGTCTTCTCCTCCCCCCATTATAAGGCTCTGCTCAGGTTTATCAGTGTTGTTGCAGCAAGATCTACTTCCTGGTCTTGACAAAGTTGACGTGTTGCACTCTGGAGTGGTCAGTAGTACGATGACGCAGCGGGCGTACACCAGGCGCTGTTGCTGATGCTGTCCTTGTATTCTTACTCAACTGATATGTGTACTCTGATACTCAGCTGGCGAACGGCCACAAAAAGGCTGCCGAGGTCTTTTATTGTGGTTGTATTGGATGCACGGTATCAGCCCCTATTAGAGTCCTCCAAGAAACCCTAAAATCTCGGTTTCTCAAAGTCAATTGGTTTTATGAATGTGTTTTTTTGGTTACATGACTGAAAAAAGGTCTGTGGTTAACACAAGCTCAGGAGATAGTTTTGCTGTACGATATAAAATACAGCAGTAAATACACCTCTTGTGAATTTTGAAGCGTTAGCTTTTTACTTCTGCCGAGTGCACTTCAAAAATCATGAAAGTTGTGCTCATTTGTGAAGAGTAACAGATGAACCAAACTTGTAAGTATCATAAACTCAACAAAACTGTGTTTGCCATAGAGTTTATTTTCTTCATCAATCCCCCCAAAAATGTGACTTTTTGTCGACGGAACGAGTGGGACGCTAACTTCCGGGGTTGGCCTACAAAAACACGTCCTCCATGCAGCACTCTATTACCTGGTTGGTCATAGAATGGAGAATTTGTCTCTGACTAGAGTAGCGTAGTTAATGCTAGACAGAGGATTTAAAGGTGAGCTGTGGTAAGCCTCTCCAGGTTGTCAATGCACCACTATCAAAGGTTGTCATCTATTTCCATCGTTTCTCACTCACTGCCCAAATGACGATCAAACATTTAAAGCATTTATTTAATTCAAATCAGAAAGGAAAGTCGTACAGGAGAGGTCAGATAGGCAGCAGCTTTTGAAGGGTGACGTGGAAGAGTTGCTATTAAGGTGATGGTTGCCAGTACACATCTGACAGGTAAAGTCATTGAACCCAGAGAGACCCATCAGTCAGCCTGAACCTTATAACCTTGAACAAGGTCCTAACCTGAATGTCTTATGTGTGCCCCTCACCATGATTTATGAAAGCCTGATGTGGATTCAAAAGCAGCTGTCTAGTGTAATGTGTAATGGTGATGCCATTAAACAGCAAGTAATGCAAATATTATACAATGGACGGCTATAATAATCATAAATCTGCAATCTCATCATGATGCTCAATTATACTAATTAGCTGCTGCATGCCAAAGCACAGACGGAAACAAGTCAATATGGGCATCAGTGCCACAGAAGTGACATTTTGATAGTGTAGCCTGAACCAATGAATTACATTGTTAATAGTAAATTATCTGTTTTCACAAATTCTCACTTTCAAAAGATCCTGAGTAACCTTGGCTTGCGCTCCTCTTCAGTGTTACCATACCACCTAATTGAATCTCTTGGCCACCTTTCAAAGGTGACATTGCTTGCTTGTGTTATCAAGCTGTTGCATAATGCATTGGTGCAGTGCTATTATTCAAACTTCAAACCGTGATGTGTCAACGTATTAGTTACTGTTTGATGCAGACTGATGTCATAATTAGCATGAAACTGAGCAATTCAGCTGGGAAACAACATGCACAAACACTGGGGGGGGGGGGGGGGGGGACACAGGAGCAGTGTTAAGTGAGAGGCACACAGGGGCTATTGTTCCATTGTTTGATAAGGAATAACAAGAATACAAAGAATTTCCAGACCCTGTCTCCACATAGGAAGGGAGGCCATGCTCCTCTTTTTAAGGACTTTCCCTGTAACAGCTTCAACATATGTACGGCTTAGACTTATTATTTGTTGTCGTTTGTAGCCCGTGACCTCTGAACTGATTCTCTGTGCTGAGTTATGACCAAGCATGACTGGATGCTCAACCAACTGCTTAGCGTTGCTTCTTGACCCGCCTTACGTGAGAGAAATAGGGATAAGGTGGAGAGTGGACCGGCGAAATTGAGAGCAAAGCTTCTCTCATTCATGGATCTGAGTGTGTGTGTGTGTGTGCATGTGTGTGTGTGTGTGCGTGTGCGTGCGTGTGTGTGTAACCTGGGAGACAGAGCCAACCAGAGCCGTTACTGTTCTTCTCCCCGGCAGATGTGATGAATGTTAACTCATACGCCATTGATTGTGTATGATGAACGGCATGTTCTGAAGCACCCAGTGTCACCACATTATCTTTCAACCGACTGGGACAGCTCTATTTGTTTTATGTCTGTGCTTTACACAAAACTGGAATAGATGAGCTCCAGACACTTATCCCTTAAAGACATACAGAAGCTATATATATATATATATTTTAAAGCATGTTGACACACGATTCACCTACCTTTATATGTGTGTATACATATATAAAAGTAGGTGAATCGTGTGTATACATGCTTTATCTCTGTTTTCTCTGTGGAGCCAAGCTGTCTGGCAAACTAATCTCATATATATACGCTAAAGTCATGTATATATATATATATATATATATGACATTAGTTTGCCAGACAGCTTGGCCCCATAGGGAAAACAGAGATTATTTTAAAAGCATGTTGACACATGATTCACTTACTTTTATCCATTTCTTTTCTTAATTTGCTGAGTAGATAAATAACCTCTCCCCTGGTTTTTTCTCTCCCATGTGCCATAACTCCTCATATTAGTCCTCTTAGTCTCTGACACTGCAGCTATTAATGCCTATTGCTTATGTTTTATGTGTGCTGAATGGACTTCAGTGGACCTGAATTCATTGTATATGAATCAATGTATCAGCTCGTGTCTTCAGAGAAATGAAAAGTGGGGGACTACGTACAAAACAGCATTATGTCATTGAGTACCAAGGTCTTTATGCAACAACACCTTGGTGTGTAACTCTTGTGCAAGCAGTGCCGCCTTTCCTGAATGCCTGGACAGAGCCCAAAGTGGCGAGGAGGCACTGAGGTGATTTGAAGGGAGGGTGGCAGGAAGGATGTTTAGGAGGATCTGACCTTCCTTCCTTCCATTTTTCTCCCCTTTTCATTCCTCATTCCTCTATGCCTTTCATGTCTCCTGCTCTCCCTCACTCCCTCCTTTCATCCTAACAACAATTTCCTCCATTCCTCTCTTTTTCTACCCCACATTTTAGTCTTATTATAAAGCTCTCCTCACAAATTCTTGTTTCCCTCCCTTGTGCAGGACTTTAGGTCCGCAGTGACAGAGGCGGCAGTGGGTGAGGAAGAGGAGCCTGTGCTGGAGGAGCAGAGGTTAGGAGAGATATTGGGCGTGCTCCCCCAGGTCTACACCCTCCACAGCAGCATCCTTACTGAGCTAGAGGAACGCATTAGTCAGTGGTAAGAAACAGCATGGGCATTACCGTTGGTTTGGCTGGGGTCTGTTGTTGTGCACTACAGTTGATGCTGAGTTTTCATAGTGGTGTAGCCGCAATACCCTTGAAACTCAGACAGACTTATGCAGTATGTTAAAGAGACTTCAGTTATAGCCATCATTCATTCTCCACTGAGGTCACGATAATCACTCTACACTATCTTAACCCTGCTTTTAAAAACACAGTAGGATGATATAATAATTTCAGAGGTCTTTCTTCAACTAGGAGGCTTTGTATGGCGGCAAACTCCACCGCACTGAAGAGCTTTGGAGCAAGTCATTAATTAGCTCTTAAAGCATCGGTGCTGTTTTCTAAGGGATAGTTTTTCATTTTGGGAAATAACCATTTATTGCTTTCTTGGGGGAAGTAAACATTCTGTACTCTTATGTATTTGCACTAAATTTGAGACTAGTTTAACTTAGCATAAATACTGGAAGCAGGGGGAAACACCTATCTTGTCTCTAGCCTAAATCCTACCAGCACCTCTAATGCTCACTTCACGTTTGTGCTAAGCTAAGCTAAGGTAAGCTAAGTTGATTTTATACAATAAATGGACAGATATGAGAGGTATCAATCTGACTCTAGGCAAGAAATCAAATAAGCATATTTTCCGAAATTTCAAAGTAATTCCTTTGAACCAAAACATTAATGGTATAGTGTTTGGAAACTCTCAGCAATAATTTATTTCTAGACTCAACATTTTGAGATATTCACAATCATAGGGAAAGAGGCCATAAGAGGCCATAATATAATGCAGCCACAATTAATTTAGTAAACTCTCTAACTCACACAATTTACAACTGAAAACTAAATGTTTGTTCAAGGTTGTCGAGCATTATTATGGAAAATGTGGGAAATCAGTAATTTGGGGAGAATTAGGCTGGTTGAGGAGAAGAAAACAAGCTACAGGTTCTTGGGACGCAGAGCACATCGTAGACTTTGTATTTTACATGAAATGACAAAAGACAATGTTCTTCTTTCTGTGAAGGGAGGAGAGCCAAAGGGTAGTTGATGTGATCCTGTCACGTCGGGAGGACTTTGGGGTGTTTGACACCTTTATCTCAGAGTATGATCGCAGCATGTCCTTACTGGAGGAGAGCTGCAGGGAAAACTTGGCCTTCGCCAACATCGTCAAGAAATTTGAGGTAAAACACTGAATTTTTGTGTCCGTCCTTGTGTTGTTATGTGTTATTATTTAGCATACTGAACGTGGATTCGGACCACTGCTTAACACCAAAAGATCCCCCCTTCAATAGGGTAAAAAGTATTTTGACAGTCACATATTCAAATCTCGGTTTTAGTTAATGTTTGTGGAGGGAAAGTTAAGCCTTGTGCTTGTTTCCAGGGAGCAGAAATTTAACCTGGTATTTCCCTGGCACTCACTCAGCAATTCGCAACTTAGATGTTGTCACCCAGCTTCCACGGGGATATAATGGCCTTTCCAAAAAAAAAACTCAATCCCGCTCCTCTCCACGGGATTGACCTTTCCACTGTCATGCTCGCATATTTCATACCCACTCGACACCAAATACTCATCTTTTGTCCAGCATGGATCTCTTCATCCTTTTTACTCCCTGGAGAGTAGGCAAGTGGGATTTCAGTGTTGGGATCAAAATTCACAAAAAAAGCTCATTCTAAAGCCGTCCACAGATTGTGTGCCTGGTCGACCTAAGCAACAATTTATCCTTATGTCGAACAGGAATGGGTATGGTCCAAGCTGGTAACAATGCAATTGACTATTTTATTTAAAAGACAGGATATTAAGAGAGACAATAGATAAGACCGCAGAGATACAGCAATAGATTTTTCATTTCCATGCGGCTGTGTCTTGCTCTGTAGAATTGATTCCCAATTTACAGAGATTAAAACCGCTATGTAGCAGCACACAGGTCACCCTGAGTAAGAAAGCCTGGAAAGGCTAAGAAAGAAACTAAATGAAAGCCTTTACCAGGCTTCTGTTTTTTAGTTGAACTTCGGGTTTCATAAAGCTACCTGCTCAACGTTGCACCTTTCTCCCCAAATGGACCAATTACCAGTTCCACGCTTCACTGTGAGTGGCTTCCACAATGGTTCCAGGCGTTTCTAGTTTGATAAGAAAAGCGAGCGGACAAGGCACCAACCGTCTCAGCTCATGAATATTCAGAGGCAGCTGCCCCTTCCCAGCAAAACTTTGGCTCTGCCTGACTTTGGTGGAGCTAATGTAAATAGAAGGGAGTGGAGGTGAGGGATGGAGACTGTAAACCGTCACGCTGACCTTTAGTATCTTACACACACCTGAACTAAGTCAGCTAATAATGTTGCCCTTGATAACCTCGATCAAAGTCAATAATGTGCCTCTTGATTTTAGCCTCGTGAAGTTGATATTATATCCCTTTTCTCACACCATAAACCACTAATTGCTATCTGGAGTAGCCATGAAAGGCTTGGTTTGCAAAGAACGATAAATGCATGAAAGGATATCATCTTGTTTAAGGACATAACTAGATTTCTTCCTCTGCAGTAAGGTTGCTCTGTTTTGTTCCTACTCCTCATATGTGTCCATGTAAAGACTGTGATTCCTCTCACACCTCTAAAATAAACACCCAGAGGCATATTCAATCCTTTTTCTCAGTCCGCTGGCAGATTCACCGCACTGCAGATTGTGTTTATGCTTCCCATATTGCACATAAGTGTATAATTTGAGGCCTGTACTCCCCACCCTCCCACACCAGGACATTATGTGTGTGTGTGTGTATGTGTGTGATGGATGCTGCGTTAAATTGGAGCACTGCCTTGGGAATTGCAAGGTGTGTGTGACCCCCACTGTAATGAGCGAGAAGGTGGGCCGAGGGAGAGCAAGGAGGATCGTACAGGTCATGGGATACCCTATATTTACTACTGAGAGGGATGTTAATTCTTCATCAATTGCCCCCATTTCATTCTCTTCCTTTGTCCACGACTTAAACCCTTAGCTCCCTCAACACGTCTCTTTCCTCTCCACCCTCCTGCTCCTCCCCAAGCCAGAAGTACAAGTGGTAGTAATTTCATTGTGGATGTGGCGATGACAGTGATGAAGTAGCCACAGACCCTGATCAAATCAGAGCTAGACCCTTACAGGCCTTAAAGCCACCTCTCCACAGCCAGTTGCTTGTTTACCGCACCATCTAGAAACATTTGCCAACCAACAGAGTGCGATGTGTGTGTTTGTGTGTGTGTGTGTCCCTTTGTGTGAGAGGGTTTGCTCCTCGTTATACTGGTGTCTGATCGTTTTGCAGGGGCATGTGCATACACGAATTGTGTGGATCTTGCAAAACTATTTTTATCTTCAAAAAAATGACGTGCTTAGGAAATCTCTTTCCAAAGCACATCATCTTGGATTTATATTCATGCCATGGTCGGTGTTTGTGCAAAGCCTGTGTGTGTTTTCTCTTGTGCAAGAAGCCCATGAGGAGGAGGCTGTGCAGCAGGTGGACGGAGAGCGATAGAGAGAGAGAGAGCAATGGAGTGAATTCGTTGTAAAGGCAGCTGGGCAATGAGGCAGACAGAAGCTAATTAGAGAAGCAGCCTCCTTTACAACCCCCCAATTAGATCAGTTGTGTATGTGTGTGTGTGTGTGTGTGTGTGTGTGTGCGTGCGTGTGTGTGTGTCGGCGTGTCGGCAGAAAATCAGCTGGCTGTGACAGAGTGTGAAAGATGTGTTTGTTTGTCTGTGCCTGTGTGTGTGTGTGTGTGTGTGTGTGTGTGTGTGTGTGTGTTTATCTCCCAGCACGAGACATCACACGCTCCCTCTTCTCTCCTCCTCCCTTTGGCTCGCTCACCCAAACAAACCACGTGCTAATTACCATCTCTGGAAAGCCACTTCCTCTGAACAAGTGTCAATTGGATGACAATTTACAAGCGACACTTGAGGAGAGCGGAAGTGCTGAAGCCAAGTGGGTTTAATAATGGAGAGCTGGTTATTATTGTACTCGATGCATCATGCAGTGAGCAGGAGAGAGGAGGAAGGGGGGAAGGAAATGTGAGAGAAACTCAAATCAGAGGTTGTTGCTGAGGGCCGAAGTCAAAGGAGAAAAGGATGATGAGAAATAAACAAAATGAAGCTAGTATTCACGGGGGGGCTGCTCATTAAAAGAAGCATCGGCTCTTGGTTTTACTTTTTGTCTCCTGCACTCCAGATTGTGTTAATGACGACAAAGAGCGGTGTTTAACTCGCCTCCCATCCCTCCCTTTTACAGGCCAAATCAGTGTTATCTCATCGCCAGCCCAAGGTCTGTGTGTGTGTGTGTGTGTGTGTGTGTGTGTCTGCTTGTGTGTGGGGGGTGCGCATCATCAATAATATATTGTATGTGTTTGTGAATGTGCCTGAAATGAGTACAATGTGTGTCTGCGTGGGCTCTTGTGTGTGTGCAGTGTGTGCAGCTTAAATAAGATGAAGATGCTGTTTCCCGCAGGGTGCTATCTGTGCCTCTCTAATGAAGGATAGGACTTCATTGGATTAGAAAAGACTGTGTGTGTGTGTGTGTGTGTGTGTGTGTGTGTGTGTGTGTGTCCCCTGTTGCTCCTCCACCGCTCAGGGCATAAATACCTGTCAGAGACAATTAGATCCTGATTGATTTTCTAAAGCTCTCTTTGATTGTGTGAATTTCTGTCCCCTTTCACCTGCAAATGACTACTCTGAGAAGAAGAATGGGAGTTGTTCAGGGTATTTTTTGTGTGCTGGAGAGATGCGTGAAGGTCATCCAGTCCGATAGTGTCCCAATGGTCACTTGTGACCTCGACCTGAAGCAGCGTATTGTAGAGGTTACCTTCACAGAGCTGTGGTTTTCTGGGTGCACTTCAGGGACGCCCTGAGGTCCTTCGATTGGAAATCACAATGAACAAGATTTTTTAATTTCAGCAGAATGATCAGATGCCAGTTGTGTATTCAGATAAAAAAATCAATAACTGAACACTTATGAAAACCTACAATGTGTCACATTCAAGCATAGAATCTGGGTCTTTATAGTATCTGGCAGACATTTTTGTCACCCATGTAAAGTGGTGATATCTGTATAATTTACCTCACTTTCTTTGTGTGTGTGTGTGTGTGTGTGTAGAAGAGGAGCCCAGAGGAAGCTGAAGTCCCACTGAAACACCAGCTGCTGCAGGTTATTGTGAGAGTGCTTCAATATCGAATGCTACTCACAGGTAACACACAAACACACGCACGCACATAATAATCTTTAAAGCAAGCCCGTGTCATTTTTTGCTCAATAATGGACATTGAGGCCAGCAGTAGCAATTATGGGATAATAATAACTGTTAAAACTCAATACAACAGCAGCACATGTAGATAAGAGTGAGCTGTATTATTAATTCAGAATTCTGTTTGGTAAGTCTTTAACTGGAACAAGAACGAGAGACACTGCACTGGCTCTTTTTAGGATTGGGTTTTAAAGTTGTTTGACTTGTTTACATGGCTTTTAATGGTTTGGGACCAGCCTATATTACTGATTATTTGAAGTTTTATAATCCTTCATGGCCTCTTAGATCCTCTGCTGCCAGTTATTTAAATATCATACAAATAAGAAAATCAGCGGCTCTTTTTTAAAGCTATGCGCCAAAACAATGGTATTCTCTACCCAAAGCATTAAGAGATGCAAGTTGTATGAACATAGACATGTACTTTTACAGACAGTTAAAGAAATTTCACCATTTTTCTTTTCTTTCTCACTTTGCATTTAAATGATATTTTCATGTCTTGAATATTTTTCCGCGTCTTCTCTAGATTACCTGAACAACCTCTCTCCTGATTCGAAAGAATACGAGGACACGCAAGGTAAACCCGCAGAATATAACTAGATATTAATAACCAGAACCATTATGGTGATGTTTTCTCAGCAGTCAAAGACATACTGACACACATGCATACTCACTGCAGCTGCTCTACATGCATCAGGCCCTATTTGTTGAGTCACAGTCACTGAGTGTGTCTTAATTGAATTGGGCTGCGCATAAATCTCTCTCTTTCTTCCTCTGTTTGTGTTGCAGCTGCCTTGGTGATCGTGTCCGAGGTGGCGGACCAGGCCAATGACAATCTGAAGCAGGGGGTGAGTTCACTCTGGATACGCTCCATGTGTTTAGACCATTCCGACTGTTTAGCTCCCGTTGAGTTTGATATATTCCCAGCCCAGCGTGCCGTTATAGAGACACCTCCTTATATTCGGCCCGACAATGAAAGAGCAATTTTCGGATGGAGATCAAGCGTGAAGAAGTTAGACAGCTGAGGTTCTTCTGTGTACGAATATCTCTTCTAAATGACATGTTGGGAGTGAAGGAGAGGTCTATTCCTCTTTGGCGGCCGGCCTCCGCAGCTTGTTGATTAACGCAAGGGGTGAGGAAAGATAATGCCATCACAAAGTCCCAGGTGTATCGTTACAAAGGGAGCAGTGTGAGGGTGGACATGACTTACGCGCCCCCCCGCCCCCTCAAACATGAGCTGTTCATGGAGATAATTTACAACCCCCCCCTGCCACTGTTTTTCTCGCCTCTCACTGTCAAGATCCCCTGTGCCTCCCGTTGGCTTGCCTCTTCTGTTTATCACACTCGCTTTTTTTTCGACTTATATGCACATGAGGCGGCACACACACAAACACACACACACACACAGGCTGACAGACAGTGGAAACACAGGCTCCCTCTATCTCTGTCCCCCCCCCTATTCAGTTTTCAGTATCACATCCCTTTCCGCCTCCCTCCCTTTCATTCACGAACAAACAGGGACAGTTTCATTCTTTGTCTCCTCTTCCGTCCATCACTGGATAATCTCCCTCCATCTCTGTGCTCTCTCTGCTCCCGCAGGAGAACTTGCTGCGTCTGGTCCACATAGAGTACAGCGTGAAGGGCAAGAGGGACGTCCTGAAGCCCGGAAGGGTGAGCACCATGTGGCCAGTGTTACTGTCTCATTCGCAAAACACGGCAGAACATTGTTCTATTCTGAAGAACAGTATTTTGGAGGCCTTCACGGCGTCTAAAACATAGTGGATGTAAGCTGCAATTTGACAGACAAACATGCTTTGCTTATGCTTTTTCTTTGTGCATTTTATTTCTTTTGGCAGATGTTTGTCAAAGAAGGCACACTCATGAAGGTCTCGAAGAAAAGCAGGCAGCCGCGACACCTGTTTCTGGTAATATTCATAACCACTCTCATATCTCACAGCAAACAGTCGAATAGCTTAGCTTAGCATGAAGACTGTAAGCAGAGGGAACCAGCAAGCCTGGCTCTGTCCAAAGAGTAAAGAAAATCTGCCAACCAGCACCTCTAATGTTCAATAATCACAGTTTATTTCATTTATGTAAGGATTACAAATTGTGTTTTTCAGGGGGTTTTGAGCCTGGCTTTTTCTTGGCCAGGTGCAGTGACTTCCTGGAGTCTGTAGTTTTCTGGCAACCTCATGTTTTTGTACAATTTATTTATATGTGTATTTACCTTTGGATAGAGCCAGGCTCAATGTTTTACCTGTTTCCAGTCTTTAAGCTAACCACCGTCTTGTTAAAATCATTCACTGTCTGACAGTATATTCTGTAGCTTGTTCCGTGTTTTCGTTGAGGCTAAGGACAAGACTTATAAATTTGACCTCAAGACTCCATGTTTGCATCATTTTACACCCACTTCCCAGAAATGTAACCTCACATATTTTGTATATTTGGAAACATTGGGATGTCCGCGGAGATTAAGATAAAGTTCTGTGGGATTGAACAATATTCGGATGCACACCATGAGTTTGTAATGACAAAGGGGTAAACAGTTGTTACATCTGGCAGTAGAAAACACCTGCCATATTGTTGAAGCAAACACACAGCGAGGCCTATGAAGAAATGGTGGAATGTTGGGTGGAGGTCAGTCTGCGGGGTAGGTGAATTTGGGAGGGGGGTGCACGAGGCCAGCCAAGGCTGTGAGACCACCACTTGGCACCACACCCATCCAGAGAGAGCCTCCCTCTCCGCTCCTCTCCTCCCCTCTCAGGACTTGTTTTCCAGGGCCCCACTTCCTTACAGGATGTTTGGTGTGGGTCACTGGATGCTGGCTTCCTGTGTATTGGGAGGGGACTGACAGCAAAGTGAAGGCCAGACACCCTGTAGAATGCAGGGAGGCGGAGGTGGCGGAGGAGGGGGCGGTGGTGCTACACAAACACATAACGTGAAATAGAGAAGCCCAATCTATTGTTCCATGTGCAATCCGTGCTGTCTTATGTTATGAATTATCCTGGAGCTGCATATCTCCAGGAGCAGCTTTTATGATTTTGGCTTTTTCTAGCTGATCCAAATAGAATATAACGTGAAGATATGGATTTATGTATCTCTTTTTTTATCTTCAATTTGCTCTTTTCCATCATTCTCCCGGTCCATCTAAACAGAATTGCAGTTGAGCGATAACCAACAAAGGTTTGTGGTTGATACATTTAGGCTATCAGGGTTATAAAGCCATTTGCTTCCTTGAAGTTGACGGCTTCAGTGGGTCAGGTGTTATTTATGGGCTTTTAAGGGAGGAGAATCCAGACAACATTGAAGATGAAAGCCATCACTCACCTAAGCGACGGAGAGAAGCTGCAGCCATGTCACAAGCCTGGGCTCGGAGAAGAAAGTGAAGCGGGGTGAATGAGTGAGGGAAGGGATTAGGAGGAGGATGGAGGTAAAGAAAGCTGCCAGAGGGAAGAGAGTACGAGTGAATGAGGTGAAGGGTTCGTGGACAAGATGAAATGCCACGGTTAAATTAAATGTCTTAGGTGCCAAGGGGTCAAGTAGGTGCATGTTGTGTCTCATCTGGGAAAGTCGTTTGTGAACTATGTTAACTTGGCACTTGGTTGGGTTTCTGTGGAAGGAATCTTTGAGTAAATTGCCGGCGCAGGGTGGAGCAGACGAACTGCGGTGGCCGCAGCCCAGAGGTCGCAGGCAGGGCCCGGGCTCACGCACTGTTTTGTCTCCAGCCAGTCGAGCCAGCGAACCCGTAACTGCGGCTGTTTGTGTTGTTGTTGTTGTGGTGGTGGTGGTGAAGGTGGCCGGTTCCACCCATTCCTGGTTCACAGAGTATAGCCTGAGGAGGCTGGGAGGGCGAGGGGAGGCCTGGAGTCCGGAGCAGGGTGGAGAATTCCTGGATGCTGCTTTTACGGCCCCAGCGGATGTTTAGAGCACACATTAGGTGTGACCAATGATGTCATCTCTTTTGTCTGGGAAGAAGTTAAATGCCTCCCACAACACAATGGACTTCTCAGCGAGTTCAGGCGATCACAATACTTTTGGTCTGACAAGCAAATAAACACCTGTTTTTTGTTGTGTGCATACATGGGAATGTTGCACTGAGGGGCTGCACAGACATGTGTGAATGCTGTGAAAGGAAACATGATCAAAGTAGTTGGGCCCAGAAAGTTGCTTTCAAGAAAGAAAGAATAAACAAAGAGGTGCGCGTATATATATATTTCTCTCGAGGTAACACCACCACCTTGTGGAAATGAGGGGTTATTACATTCTGAATAGCTGAATATTTGTAACTACGATTTTACATTGTCAGTTATCTGCTATGTTGTTCTTTGAACCTCTTTGAAACCTAACATAATATACCTTTTCTTTCCTCTTTCTATGTTCTTTATCAGATGAACGATATAATGCTGTACACCTACCCTCAGCAGGATGGGAAATACAGGCTCAAGAACACACTCTCTCTGTCTGGGATGAAGGTACATTCATTTATTCTTTCTCTGACAATCTCCAACGTCATCAATGTCTTTTCGTCTGACCTGTGATGTGTTTTTGCTCCTCACACAGGTGAGCAAACCGGTTCTAGACAACGTGCTGAACTGTCTTAAGATTGAGGTGTCTGACATCACTATAACACTCTCAGCAAGGTGAGCATCTGACGGCAAAAACCTTGAAATTAACGTGTGTGAATTTGTTTAGGACTTGCCCAAGACTCCTTTTGTCCAATCCAAAGGCTTCCGGGTCAGGTGTGATTGTTTGTCTGCTTCCCTCTTCAGCTCAGTTGGAGAGAGGGAGGACTGGTTCCACACGCTGAGTCGAGCCATAGCAGACCATGCTGCAGGACTCTGTACGTTTGGTGGACCCTGCAGTGAGGTAAGAACAGTAAAGAAATGCTGTTTGATGAAGTTAAAGACATTTTTTCATTTGGGTTGATTCATAAAAGTTTACTTTTGAAATGATTTCTGCAAAAATGCAGTTATATTGCTTTCACGAAGAGTAATACAGTTTTTGCAATTGACACAAACACTGGTACTTATCTATATAATATTCAAAACTAAAAGCCTGTACGTGTGTGTGTTGTTTACTCAACACTGCCATCAAAATACCACACTCAATTATCAATCGCTTGCACCCAGAATGCACCTGTGAAAACATCTGCAATCAATTAGATCACGTAGATAAGAGCTTGAACACGATAATGGGATTCAGGTTTGCTCTTTCGTGTGCACCATAATGGAGGCCAATGTATTGTTAACAGTACAACACAGTGACTATGTTCATGTCATCTTCAGTTGAAGTAATTGTGTCTGATACAGTTGTCTTTGTTTCCCCATCGCATTTGTGTTCATAGTCTATATTTACAGAATGCGACAAATGAAAATGCCAAAGACTCAGTTGGCATGTGGACATGAGTTTATATAGTTTTGAATGAAGTGTTTGCTTCCCCGAGAGATGTCAACTATGTAATTATTTTGTGCATATCTTTTTGGTTTCAACAAAGAGGGCCCTAGTTTCAGAAATTGTGTTTTACATATATTGTCTGCTTGTCATCATGTGTCCACAGGCCCGTGAGAAGTTGTGGATGGCCCTGGGTGAGGCTGCTCCTGTACTGGTGCCAGTTTCTCACGTGATGATGTGCATGAACTGTACCTCTGACTTCAGCCTCACGCTGAGACGACATCACTGCAACGCCTGCGGCAAGGTCAGATACACAGAACTGCAAAAGCCACTGTGACTTGTTTGTGTTTCACTGTACTGGAGTTTTAGGAGATCACTGATCAGGACGAGAGGTAGAAAGGAAAGGAAGACAGAAATTGTTTATCCAGTAAACCCATGATCCTAGGTTCCTTTAAGTAGACTTTTGATTATTCAGTGAGAGTATTTATTGCTGTTGGTTGCAAATCTTTGAATTCTGTCTCTGGGAGCAGGTGGTGTGCCGTGCTTGTTCCAGGAACAGATACCCACTGAAGTACCTCAAAGACAGGGTGGCCAAAGTGTGTGACCACTGCTATCCCGAGCTCAGGAAAAGAGGTGAATCTCAGTTTTTTTATTTATGCGGTTGTGTCTCAATGGTGGGGCAGTACAGCAGAAAGAAAAACATATTGGTGTGACTCTTCCTCTTTGATATGGTATTAACTGTGTGTGTGTGTGTAGGTTGCAGCGTGTCGGGGGCGTGCGGTAACTCCAGCCCACGGACTCACCGGGCCAGCCGTCCCCTCTCTGCTGTCTTCCAGAGCCTGCAGCCCCCGAGTTTGTGGAAGAGCAGGAAAAGCACCTCCCCTCTCAACCAGGTGGCCTACACATGTCATCTGTACCACTTTTTCATTTCAAACATGCATTTGATGAGCCTCAAAATATGACAGTTTACTAGCCTTATTTGATTACAAGTTACAGTTCACTAAATCCAGTTCAAATTGTAATTGTACATATGGATGTGATATAAGTTTAGGTGATGACTGACAAGTTTGATGTGACTTCAGTGTTTTGTTGGAATGAAAAACATGTTCACTTTCAACATAATCGCCTTCTGCGGTACTATGTCTGATGGTTGTAATTCAAATATTTAAGTAAATAATGTTCCCTGACCGGGAATCGAACCCGGGCCGCGGCGGTGAGAGCGCCGAATCCTAACCACTAGACTACCAGGGAGATGAACTACTGAGTGTAGTGCACAAAACCTGCCAGCAGGGTTCACTGTCTACCTCTAGAGGGCCCTTCATTCCTATCTTTAGGGGTTATACTAAATAACAGGATTGTAATGTAATCCCGCACCTGCATTAAAAACGACATGTGGTATCCTTGTTGTCCATTCTGGTTGACACTGTCAGAGAAAAAGTGGAGATGGATTTTGTAGTTTGTGGTTTTGTTTAGCTGGGTTACATTATACAAAAGGTTCCGGTTGTATTATGCAGTCCCTCTAGCTGTATATTATGCATTCATTTAGGCTTTAATGTGTCATGCATTTCATCAGATGTCGCTTATCGTGGAGGGATCCACCATGAGCGGCAGCCTGCAGCGCCGGAAGAAGAGCAAGAGGAAGTGGAAGCGTCTGTGGTTCCTCCTCAAAGACAAGGTGCTCTACACCTTCACAGCCCATGAGGTGAGGGGGCACAGAGTCTCCCGCACCAGCCCCAAAACACTCGCGCACTCTCAGGCCTTTCCTCTCAGCCTTTATCTAACCATTTTCCTCTTTACATCTGGCCAATTGCAGTACAAAACTATTTAACACTCCCATGTCCACTGTTCAACCTTCCCTCCAGGGCAGAACACTTCATGTGACTAATGAAGGGATTCTCTGTGCTCTCTCTTGTTTCTTTTGACATCTGAATGTTGCACTGCTTTTGTTCTTCTTGAAGCATGACATTCTTGTTATTTGCATATTGCTGCTGACAGCGAGATTGGCGGGTTTTTTTTACTTGTTTGCCTGTGCTTGATGTCTTCACTCTGGTTCCTTCAGGATAAAGTGGCTTCAGAGAGTCTACCGCTGCAGTGCTTCACTGTCAAGCTAACAGAGAGGCCAGAGGGAGAGGAAAGCAATGTGTTCCACCTCTACCACAAGAAAACCCTGTATTATACCTTCAGGGCCGAGGATCCGCAAACCGCGCGCAGGTTAGCAGCATGTTTATGACTGAAATCTGAAGCTGTCAAAACTAAGTTCCCTGACCGGGAATCGAACCCGGGCCGCGGCGGTGAGAGCGCCGAATCCTAACCACTAGACCACCAGGGACCTGGTTCGATCCCCGGTATGGGTAGCGCGCAATTACTAAGGGTTGACCTCAGTATGTCATGTGGAACATTACTGTCTTAAATTATAGTGAGAGTGCCTCAACATGGGTTGATTTTATCTATACCTTAATCGGACATCTCTTTTTTTTTAGATCCTAAAACACTGCTATGATCTAATTCCATGGTGACATATCTGCTTTTGTGTTCCTCAGTATGTTTTAACTTGTTTGTTCTACCTGTATATGTGTTCTTTGATGGCAAGATGTTTTGTAAAATGTGTCAACCTGACATCATTTCAGTCTGTATCTGTGAACGATGACATCAGGCTCAGGAATTGCACAGAATTAGTTGCCGTTTGTGGCCTTCCTGTGCTGCCGGTAACCAATCAAGTTGACAAACCACAAAACGTACAATTATAAAATCAAGAAAAAGACATAAAACACAAATAGTTTTCAGATCCTTTATAAAGATGTGTAGCGGTTTGTTGGTAATACAATGCAAGCCTGAATGTCCCATTAAGTGTTCAGTGAAGCGTTGTGTTAAAAGGTGTCATGTTTCTTGTGTTTCAGATGGGTCAATGCCATGGAGGAGGCTACTGTTTTATAGCGCCCGCTCAGTAAAACGAACACGCCCTGCTGTCTGTGACTGCTACAACTCCTCTGTGGAGCACAACATAGCTACCTGCTGCTTCTGAACTCAGACCACCAGTAAGAATTCATCACATGTGACCTGTTTGTGCGGAATATTATGTGACAATTTAATCACCAGATCAGGCTGCCACCCGACGGTAGGACGGTAAAGGTGGGGGGTTACCTCTTGTTGGAGAATGATCTAACATATGAAACCTCTACTGGTCCAGCCGAGTTCACAGGAGCCTTCACTTTTTAGGAGCAGCTTCATCAAATGCTTCATCAAAACGAACATTTTATTCCGACTGTTTCATCTTCTTACACGGCGCATCCCGCAAAAAGAAAAACAAGCTTTTTTTCTCAAAGTCAACTCTTTCAACTTTGCTGTATTCTGGTGTCTTGTGCCTGAGGTTCCACTGGATTATTAAACCACTCTTTGGTTCTGCAGGAGAACGTTACATCCTTTACATTTTTTTACATGTGAAACAGTTCCAGCCTTTGTTCTGTGATGGGTATAACATCACAAACAAACTTTGCTTTGTAGTCGTATTTGCAGCGAGTGAAAAAAGAAAATATTGGTCACCGTTTCATGATAATTGGTATTCTGAATATATATTGTGAAATACACACTGCAGATATGAAGTGAATTATAGGGTTTGTATATAAATGCTGTTACATGATGTTCTGAGTAAGAGGTCATTTTAATCGTCCCAGTGCGTGTACATTATATTGGTTGTGGAGTTTAACACAATGTTAGTTATATTGAATCTACAAAGCTACGGAATGACCCTCGGCATGACTCTGGAGTATTTCTAAGGATGAACACTTTCAAAGATGCTTTGTATCTGAATCTAAAGGTTTAAAAAAAAAAAAAAAAGTCATACAGTTCTTAAGTGCCAATTGATTTCTTCCAGTTGAATGCAGTGCAATTTGCAAACTGATGATGTGCCTGAAATTAAACTGTACCCCTTTTTTGGTCTTTATATTATCAAAGTACTTTACTGCCATGTTGCCGGAAGAGACCTTGATAACATTGGCCTTTTATCTACTTGCATATACTTTAAACCTGGAGTATTTTGGAACAGTTTGGTAACAGTCCAGTAACATCAGAAAATACTTTTGTGCCATTTCTATTACTGCTCTTTTCTTGCTACATATACACTGCTGGATAAAATCACTGGGTTTAATGAAAAACACATCGTCATACTACCTTTAAACTGCCAGTGTTAGGAGTCATCATGTCTGGAGTTTAGCATAATCCGACATGCATAGATTCTCTTAAATAACCTACCTAAAGACTTTATCTACTCCATTCGGCTGTCAGCTGTACTACATGAGATCTTTCCACCGTCAAACTACATTATTTCTAAAGCCCACATTTGTTCATCGAGTACTGTTTGGCTTTTCTACCTGTTTCTTAGTGTTATAATGGACTGTACCTCTTGCATATAGTGCATTGTAAATGTTTGTGTATATAGATACATATAGAAATAAACTCCTTTAAAAAGTTTACTTCACGTGCTTTCACGGTGCTGTGCTTCCTGTTCTTACACATGAAGCTGTTTCTGTGTTATACGTTACAAAACATAAACTGAGTGGACACAATAACATGAACACCTTTACAATGATGCCCATTGCAGGACAGTAGGCCCCTGTATACGTTTCCTTTATAAAGTGCAGTGTTCCTTTGATGAGAATTGGTCAGATTTAAGTCAGTATTTTGTATATACAAGATTGCATGTTATCAGTCAGTCTTCCTACTCAATCCCTACATCTATATTTTATTGAAATATAATTTAAATGAGTACAAAAACGCTGCACGCTCACAGTAGGCGTATACAGTCGTTCAGACACGTGTCTGACTGACACAATCTCAGCAGCTATAATTATGAGCCTCACAAAAGCAGTACTCACGGAAGTGTTGACGCTATGCTGTGTGTTTCTTTGTACAGGTGCTTGTGTTGCGTTACACGCCTGTCAGTGATGACTTCTGGGATGATGCTGAATACATGCTGTACCTGTTTGTGTCCATTGTTTGAGACATCGGCTCACAGTTTAGTTAGATGTCTCTTTCATCCAGCAGAGGGCAGCAGTCCTTCATGCCATTTACTATTGCATGACATGTACTAATAATTCAGGCAGCACTGTTTTCCATCATTGAAGGAAAATCAGAAGAAACTTGAAGTATTGTTGTTTTGAAAACATGTGCAGCTTTAGACAGAATAAAAGGGGAAAGAGAGAGATTGTATTTGGAGTAGTGTGACGTGGATCACCAGGTGTCCCCTTGTATGCTGCAAATCTTTTTACACAAACAATTAACACACAGACGCATAAGATGACATTTCAGTTGATTTTTCGTATCACGCTGGTATTACCTTTGCCTAGGAATGATGTTGGTGATTGTAAGGATGGCACATCGAAGTGCAATATTGGTGCAGATTGTGTTTAAGATTCAAACAACTCTATCTCTATTATACAGATGTGATTAGACAGTGGCATGCAGAAATAAAACAAGGGGGGACTTAACACCACTCACCTCTTACTTTGCAGGAAATGTGTGGGATTTCATTTTTGGAAGCAGTTTGCAAGACTCTACTTCTGATCATTGTTACTTTTTTGGGGATTTTTCTTTTCATTACTGCGATGTTCTGAGGTTTCACAGTTCTTGTCATCAACTATATGTATTATTTCAAAGGTCTATGATGCCCCCACTAAAAAACAAGACATGCTGTATTTGTCAAACCATTTTTACTTCATGCTGGATCAGAATTCAACGACATTTCATTCCATTAATTGTCTCTACACTGATTGACCCAAGGGAGGCACTCTAATTTTAGGTCATATTAAGGTGACATATTTGTATTGCCCAGAGGGATAACACATCATTGCTGCTAACTGTTGCCTTGTTGCTGATTTACTTTGGCCAAATATAAAACAAACATTCCCATCTCCTTCCAGTAGAGACCATAATGAGCCCTTCTTTTCCCCATGGCTTTCACTTCCCAGCTCCGGTCAGATTGCTGGGTAATACGAGCAATCTCAGATCAGTGATTTATGCCAAAGACTTCTGCTAAGCTGGAACAACCAAGTCACACAGCGAGGGACTGCGACCAAGAAAGCAGCACTCGCGTGTCATACAGAAAGTAGGCAGAACAGAAAATAGGAAGATTGGGGTTGCTCTAGTCTAGATAAATGATCCCAGGAGCGTCAGTGACCCAATACTCACTTGAAGTACCAAAAAGCGAGAGAGGAGTGAGAAAAAGCATTGTAAGCGTGGAAAGTTGTTAATTTCCTTCAGGCACCTGAAAGTTAAAGACACCTTGCTCCACTTCTCCCCTTGAGCATGAACTCCGTGACATGGTCTCTTACTCATGCGAACACATTCACAAAACCTTACCCTTGGTATCCAGGCAACCAGAGATGCACAAAGTGATTAGGTAACGGCCTGCTCGTATGAATCAATAGCTTCAATTTCAGCAGTCGTAATTGTAAGAAGAGGACCTCTTAAAATAGAAAAAAAAAGGACAACTTCTCCTTGTACAAACTCAAAAACTTTCAATTACACATCCGGGAGGTCAATGAGGAATTCAAGATGAAGGGCCTGTTTTGCATTTCATAAACTACTTTAATATGCAGTCACAAAAGTTCAGAATCAAACTGAGATCATTATAAGTAATCAATAGGAAAAGCAAAGAGGGTGTGTGAGATTTAATTCCCGATAAGACAGTGATACTGTATGCAATAAATGTCAAAGGAGCCGGTCTTCCCAGGCTGAGCGGCCCACATGACAACACCAACGTAGGCAGTTGAGCAACTTTCCACGCCGTGATCATTTCCCATTGCAATACTGTGAACACACCAAACTTTGAGGTGAGGGTTTCTTTTAAGGGGAAGTTCTCCATTTGATCTCTGACCTAGTGTAATGCTCTGTACTCACAAGAAGCTGAGCACACTAATGGACACAACAGGATGCACCAAAAGCCCTGCTTATATTCCAGCTCAGGGTGTTATCTGAACAACATTTTAAAGCAGAGACAACACAAACACTTTTAGATGTTCTTTTATCACCACTAAAGAGGAAAGTCACTTTGAAAGTGAGGAGAGTGACGTTACGCTGCTTTTAGAGAGATAAACCACCCTCGAGCCAAATGTTAAATGAGCTTCTCTTTGTCTACAAACATGCAGTTATCAGCCTGGCAACATGAAAACGGAGCATAGGAAAGAGGAGGGGACTGTGAAAGGCAAGGAACCGAATAACAGCTGATGAGAGAGAAGGAGACGTAGATGAGGACAGATGAAGAAAGGCAGAGTTAGTCTGTGGCATGTCTCTTGATGAAAGGACTATTTCTCTCCTTTCTTTTTAGGGATTGTTTTTTCATCCCACCCTCCCTCTGTTTGTTCCTCTCATTACTCACTCTGATGTTTGCCCTGGCACTGCCGGGTCGGCAGAAATGGCCATCACAACAGGAACTGTCTGGGTCCCCTGCCCGGATACTGGTCTAATTCACAGGGAAAGTATCAAGCAATGAAAGTAGTTTCATACAGTTTGCTGTTTCACAGACACATTATATAACCCACATAGACTCGACAGCAGTCAAAGTGAGCTAACTCAAGCTGGAATCCTTAGAGCAGACAACGATGCCACGATTTAAACTTTAAAGCTGCACGGGTTAATTTGGCTTTCCTGCAACCCCAGGTGTTAGCGAGAAATGAACTTCATTTCTGTCAGATAACTTGTGACTTTTAGAATATGCGTCTCTCTGTCCTAAATTTCTTCCTTCAGAAAGTGGTGATGGTGAAAACATCTTTTGTATTTGCTCATGTTAAGGAGAAAATCTTGCTTCCCGTATTCGATGAAGTTCCTGTTGAACCAGAATGCTGGCGGGAAAAACTAAAAGGAGGAGTCACTAAAGTTTAAATCCAGGGGCAGGTTTATATGATGGGAGAGGAGGGCAGGGGTTACTGATTGAAAGTCTGTGATAGGTTTACTGGGTGGAACATTTTATTTACAACTACTGGTGCAGCATGAGGTCATCCGTAAAGATAAGACAGTTTTCCAGGACGTGAAGGTAATGGACTTGGACTTGTTTTTCTGTCACATGGTAAATCCTTCGAATTAGTGGAAGTAATAGGCTAATACTCTTTGTCACAACCACAAATTCTAGTTTTGAGTGATCTTGGAATTACTAAATTGTAACGCTTGACTGCAAATGTATGTCCAGTTTCCAAAGCCCTCCTTTTGTACTAAAATCTATTGTTCTTCCTTTCAGTAGTTGTCCCATGCGCCAAATACGTGTGGTGGTGATGACATGATGAGTAACTCCATAGTCTCTCTCAGCATTCAACCCTGCCACCTACTCTGCCCCTCATTGTTGTGTGCTTTTTGTAGCTATAAATAGCTCTTTAGGAGTTGAGACAGGCTGTCTAAATTTACTGGCCCATTCTCTCTTATAGTCATACAGTTTTGGTGGGTGGGGGCTGATGACTCAGCACCACGTGGATGTCTGTGTGGAGGTGATGTGGGCAGGGCCAATATAGAAAAGCTTGGCTGTCACAGAAGGGATCAACCCTATAACTGAATTCTCCCTGAACCTGTCTGTGCCGTGAGAAAGCAAGAGAGAGAGAGAGAGAGAGAGAGAGAACAATTGTGTATCTGAGCATACATGTTGCATTGATTTCCTGTTTCTCCTGATATGTTTGTTTGTTTGTTTTACTTGAGGGAATACAAATTGTTGGGGTTCATTAACGCTCAATGTGCAACTGCAGAGCGTCACATCCACCTCTATGGTTTGCATTTAAAAACGGATATGTTTCCACAATGTCAAGTTCAAGGCAAGGGTTTTAAAGACACAAAGCGTTGGCCTAACTCATGATATGGTGGCTAAATGTAAAAATATCAGGTTTCCCATGTTGTTGGTCCAGTGAACTCTGCAGTGTCAGAGCCTGAAATGTAAACAACAAGCATTTGAACACCGACCCTCTTGTGACTTGCTATCCACTGCAGGCACTGCCACACCATACAGTCTCACTTCTGTGTGTCATGGGTGTGTGTGTTTGGGAATTCACCTGGCTGACGTCACACACGAACTGCTCCGCACATTGAGCCGCAGTACAAAGTCAGTCACAGACGGAGAGAGAGGGAGCACGAAGTAACAGCTCGAGCAACGACTTGAGCACTTCCTTAAACCACTGGTGAAGACTTGTTATTTTTAAAGTCAATCCTCCGGGAGAACTGCGGTTCCAAAAAAACTCAAACCCGCGACAAACAAAGACACTTTTCCTGCTCAGCTTGAAAGAGGTAAGTCACAGTTTGTTGCGAGAAGAGGTTCAACTTCATTGTAGTTTTTTTGGGGGGGGGGGAGGACAAAAAGTACACGGTGTTGTTTGACAGCACAGCACTTGGTTACAAAGTACTGCGTGTCAGGAGTTGCCTGTTTCATACTGTGGGCGCGCTTTGGCTCATGCTTTGTCGCGTAAAAGAAGCAAAGCGCGACTGCAAAAGCCTCGGTTGGCATCGTTAGTAGAAGTAATGTGACTGTCTGTTGGGAAGGAGAGGAGTTGCTGTCGAAGAATGCCTCCCTCTCTCGCCGTGTTTCAGTTGTAAAGTTACGTAAGAGAAAGCCATGTTTCTGTGCTTTGCAGGTCCGGGCTAGTGTGACACACACTCAACGCGTCTCCCCCGCTACTGGGGGGGGAAGCAATGTTATGTACATATATATATATATAACACTGGGAAACCGGTTTGTTTGCTTCATAAATCCGTCTCGCCACGTGTTGTATTCTATGGCAACAGAGAGGTCCTTTTTTTTTTTTTAGTGATGTAAACTTTGTCGAAAATCAAAATGGGGCTAAACAATGGCATCAATCAAGATACGAACGACCACCACAATGAACACATACCAAATACAAAAATCACATTTAAATGAAGTCCTTAACACCCTTTTAAATGTTACATTTTTATTATATAACAGGGGACACTTTTCCCTTTGAAACACCTTAACTCTATGCCTCTGATGTCCCTTTGTGTGATTCCGGTTTGTATACAGGGAGTAAATATTGACAATCCACAGTTTAAGATTTACTGTACATGAAGTCACAAAATGTGGAGACAAGCCGAAGTTCTTGAAGTTCAAGTGCAGATAAAGTGAGTTGACTTTGCTCAGTGTGGTCTAACTTGAACTGGAGCTGGTTTGCCTAGTTCAGCTGAGCCTGGAGTCCATGTATGTCTGCATGCCCGTCAAAAGTACTCATCCTTGCACTGAAGTGTAGCAACTCAAATTTCCATTACATAACACCCGTACCATCCTTCATCACCTGTTCTGGGTAAAGTCAGTGATTGAGAAGCAGGCCGCATGTAAAACACAAAGACAACAACTATTTGTGGCACCGAAAATAAGTGCCATGTGTCAGCAGTCTCTGTTTGAACACTTGTGGGTGTAAACAACTCAGCCTTCTGAATCCACAGTAGACAACATAACTGGTCAGCTCCCCAGACACTCTAAACACATTATCCTATTTTGAAATATTCCTTCCATCGCTTGCGAAAAAAAAGACGTGTCACAAACTACAACACATTTCTGCCTTTGTGGCATGCCCTGTTTCCTGTTGTTATCGTCTGGAGGCGATGCCGCTTTGTGAGCGCAGGTAACACTATCTGCCTGCATCTGCCTGCGGTTACTGACGTGTCAATATTGGCTTGAGGCTTCATGGGCTGCTCCGAGGACGCGGTTGGGACATCTGCTCAGTGAGGAGTTGCCCTTCCGGCAAATTATAAGTCCATCAACCGAAACCATCAACTTAGAGCTGGGTATTGATCCAGTACTTTCTAAGTACCATTTTAAACTGTGTACGTTAAACTGAATATTAAAACGGTCACGTACTGAATGTCAACATTAGTCAATTTTATTTATTTAAATGACATATTTACACACTTGAATAAAATAGTTTAAACTCAATAAAGTGGTGTTTGATTTTAAACTCAAGTATCATTTTGGCAATAGCATAAAAAAACAGTATCACCAAAACTGTAAACGGTTTGTTTTGTGTGCCATTAAAATATGAAAGGGACAGTAGTAGCCATACTGCAGCACTTCTGTTCCAATGTACAATAATACATGATACTAGTTAAAAGAGCACCTGCTGTTTATGCATAAGTACACACACAGAAACTCACAAAAAACACAGCAGTTTGGCATGCATTTAGTAAATCAGCACTGGGAGATGATAGTTAAGCTACTTGTCCTTGGCCTCTTGTCACTATACCGCTCTCTCTGTCACACACACTCAACATCATGCTATCCTGCTCTGCTCTCCTTCCTCAGATGCTATTTTGTCTGTCTTAACCAAGGCTTTGTGAACTGTGAGCGAGGCAGAAATGGACACCGCTCTTAATGCATGTGGAGAGGAGACACACACACACACACACAGAGAGTAGAAGCCGGATTCATTCCATGCTGGTATAGCAGGTTTGACAGTGTGCCAACAAGCTCAGTGATGGGAGAGAAAAACAGAAAAGGTTTCTATGTACTGTCAGTCTGAACAACCAATAAGCAGTTATTAACAGCTTGTGCTGATTTGGTCTTAGGTCTTAGACACAAAGTGAAATGATAACACGATCACTGGAATAAATTCATCTCAACAGCTACTCATCTGACTGACCTTGAACCAGCAATGTCTGCTCTGGTCTCTTTCTCCTTCAAATCTCACTTTTCTTTCCTGTCCTACTTTGTCCTGATAGATGTGTGTGTGCAAGAGAGAGAGGAGGGGGGGGGGGGACTTTCTTTTTTGCCTGTAGGTGTTGGTGTCTCCCCAGACAACATCTGTAATATGTCTGTTGACATGACGTGTGTGTGTGTGTGTGTGTGTGTGTGTGTGTGTGTGTGTGTGTGTGTGTGTGTGTTTCTTTCATTAACCTTGGTTAGTGAAAGAAAGGAAGGCTTTGATTCTTGCAAGCCAGTCCCCACCGAAAATTCATTAAAGGCTCCTTTGTTCAAGGTTATTAGTGTGTGCACGCGCACAAGTACACTTATGTGCTTTCGAGGCGGTGCTAATGCGGTAATAATACATGCCACCGTGGCTCAGCCAAAGGCCGGTGGATTAAAGCAAGTTTTTGTGAGAATTACGTTGCTTTGTTTGAGCGAATTCTTCAAAATCGGGAATGAATTCAAAACATCAAGTGATTGTTTGTGCTCAAACAGTTACCCTATCTCATGTTATTACCTCCACCAAGATACAAAACAACTGAAAGTCATTAAAATGGTAAATTTCGGGGATTGGGCAGACTTGACAGAGGTACAGTATGTCCTTTCTCGTATACAGAGCAGATACCCACAATCAACAGCGCTTTCATAGTTCAGAACAATCCCTCTCCGTGATCACTGTTTGATTTCCAATGCGGAGGGATTGTTTTTGTTTGAGCCATCATAAAGAGCACTTTCATGATTCAATAAATGTTTATTCACACAGCTACACACCAAACAGGTTATTAGGTTCAGGTGCGAGTGTGGACTGCCTGACTCTGGCCATGCTTGTTCAGGTACATAATCGTGCGGAGCGTGTTTGTTTAGCTCTAATTTGCCAGGCAAGGCCACGCCTGGCCCAGCTCCATCCAGCCAGGCTGTCCTGGGTCTCTTTCACTCACCCTTCCTCTCTCTCGTCATTGTGTGTTGACAGCACAGTCTCTTGAAGGAACTGGAAAACGGGGAGGATAAGGAAACCAAAGTGTTTGTAATTCTTCAACTGAAAGGTGTTTTGAGCACATGGGGTTCATCTTCTTCCTTCACGTTTCTCCATGTTTCCTGATATTGATCACCATGTATGTTACAGACAGTACGGGAATGTGTCAAACACTTCCTGGTTGTGCTTGACAGGACCACCAGTGAAACCTGACGCACACTCTCGGAGCGATTGTGATCGTGACATGTGGTTTTGCAAGTCTGAAATTGTCCGAACAGGTTGATCTGTTACCTGTGTCCTATATTTTTCATATTCTAGCTTTATTTAACTTCCTGTCAGGACAGTTTTCATATTCTAGCTTTATTTAACTTCCTGTCAGGACAGTTTTCATCGCTCAATGTCTTCCTCTGTTACTGAGGCAGACATCTATTTTCTTTTTACCAAAGCTCTCGCGCCCTTTTTTTAGTAGACAAACATCGGCTAACGAACCTCTATTGAAAACACATGTGAGGATAATGACACAGTCAAATCACGATATCTCAATGTACTGAGTTGAAGGAGCCTGTTTGTTGCTGGTTTTGATGGTTTCTCAAGATTTCTCATCTAATTGAGTTTAATCAACTACTGATTTCACAGCAGGCCTTTTGGCTTGTCATAGTAGGAAAAGCCCAGGCGTTAGTAAAAGTAACGATGGCCTTTTTTGTCTCCGTAAGCTGTGACAGTGAGCCAGCATACACAATACCAGAACCCTGAAACCGAAGCAGCCAAATAATATCCAGCCAATTTTTTTTTAGTGTTTTTATTAAGACCTGTGCTTTTCCATCTGTGACATGTTCACTGACATCTTCCATGAAAAAAGGCCTATAGGTATTGAGTCAGCAGAATTGAAACCTGGGTATTAAAACTTTAAATAGACCTTTCTTCACTGCGGACAGTTTGGCAGGTCACAGTAATAAAAAAGCACAGGTGTAATTCACGACATTGATAATGGCTGCATTCCCTTTAGCTGAGACAATTTCGGGGTCCAGTTTTTTGTGCTATGCTGACTCACTGGAATGGCGTACTGCGAGATCTATTGACACTTACTGTAACTGTGCCATTGTTATTTGTTACACCTGTGCGTTTCCTCCTATGACAAGTCAAAATCTCTGGTGTGAAAACGGTATGTGTCCATGTTTAGATCTAAGTGCCTTTAGTCCCGAATGTCTTCTATAGTTAAAAAAACCCACCACTGCTGCCTTTGATACTTCTAGATATACAGTCTAAAAGTGCTGTGCAGTCACCAAGTATTTGTACATTTCTGTTCCCTCTTACTCCAGCGCACTGAGGGTATTTACCTTCACATCACATAAACAATTTAGGAACTGTAGCCCTTTTAACATTTAGACTCCCAATTTAAGGGGACATACTGTAATCGGACAAGTTACCATCAACTCAACTCAATTCAAATCATAATGTTTAGTATTTGGTTCCTTTGCATCAGTGGACACTTGGTACCTTCCCTGGTGATGTTCTAATAAGCCTGTACTGCAGCCATATTCACGTCTTGCTTGTTTCAGGGGCTTTTCGCCTTTTAGCCTGGCGAAGGAAACGCGTCCTCAGTTGGACTGAGGACGGGTAACAGACTTCACTGTTCAGTCAAGAACATCCCACTGACGGCCCATAAACACTGGTTGCCTTGTCTACATGTTTAAGATTGTTGTCCTGTTGGATTTTCCCTTAAATTGAGGGACTGTGGAGTAAAGAATGGGCTCCAGGTTCCACACTGTTTCCCCAATATAGATGCATGCAACGCGTACTCTTTTTGATGTAAATAAACCTTCCTTAGAATTATGTAGCGAAGGGGTTAAACATTCATCAGTGCTGTGTTGTCAAGCATTCACACTGTAGAAAGAGACTGAATCTCTTGCAGCTGTTCTGCAGGTTGCTCTATGAGGGGATTAAAACTGTATATTAGTAATCTAATAATCTCTTCCTTTTGATTTGAGGATTTCCCAGTCAACTATGCTGCTAGCCGAATTCAAGGTGCTGCAGGAAGGAAGGAAACTCCGTTGTTGTTGCTCTCTGTGTATTGTTGTGCCTGTCTGTGTTCATTCCTAATGATTTAAAGGTTGACATGCAAATACATTCCCCAACCTGCTGGACCTGCTTGATCACTTGTTCCAATGAAATGACATTCCCACAAACTCGGCGCATACCAAACCCTTGACTTGTTTGTGGTGCTTCACAGAACATGACTTTGATGATGAGTCTGTCTATTGTAGACTGTCACGCATCTCAGCGATGCGTTTCATAAAGCATGCAGTGTGATGGAATATTGGTTTCACGTCATCTCTACTAAAGGTCGCTTTTCTTGTTGTGTAATAATCTACTTATTTTATTATCTACTTGCTAAAAATGTGTGATTCTGCTGTCCTGTTCATCACATGAATAACTTGAGGTTGTCATTAAATGCTGATTCTAAAACATATTGCGCTGAAAGCATATATTTTATAAGTTATGTAGTTCATATAACCTCCTCAGAGCTGATAAAACGAGTGACAGGGATGTTCTCGTCAAGTCAAAGTGCCATTTAATGACACCTTCCTTACTTGTGAAGGCAAGTCTGGTTCTATCATTGAGTCTCTGATTTCTCCTCATGGCCACTGGCCTGCCTTCCACTGTGTTTTTTTTTTTTTTTTTCTTTCCCTCCCTTCTGCTCGTTTACTCTACCCACCCCTTCCCCGATTGCATGTGCTCATTTTTTCCACCCTCTCTGGAGAAACAAGGCTCTCTTTTCTTTGTAGCAATGCCTGTCTATGTGTAGGCCTACATAAGAGACTTTGTGTGTGTGTGTGTAAAGTGGAGAGGAAATGGACTCTAAAAATGTATGTCTAAGTGTGTATTTCACATCTGGCAAACTCAATAACTGTGATTAATATTATCTTTGTGAGTGTCTGTCTGTATGAGTTGTATTATGAGAGCTCGGAATGGTTTCTCGACCCTCCCGACCTCACTTGGAAACAGTTGCTTGTTTAGGAGGAAAAAAAAATGCTTGTCTGTATTTCAAATTATTTGTCTTAGGTGCAACCAGCAGTTGCTGAAAAAGTTACAATCAGTCACTACCAGAAATATAAGTCAAAGACTTTGTTCTCGTGCCATTCTGGTAGCACGTTGACTTTAAAGTAAACTGAACTGTTTGACATTCTTTCACCTATTTCCTGGCTACTGAGTAAGCTCTGACTTTTGGAGCAGTTAGGGGGGCTAATTCCTCCCCAATTCCTCCTACACACTACATATCCTGAGTCAGTTTATCAAGAACCATGTTCAGCTGCACACATTCATACTGCTGCACATACAAATAGCACCTGAGATCTGTTCAGTGCTGTCACGTCTTGTATTGCTAAGCAGCTCCACATCGTGATTTAGAAAGAATTGGAGACAACGTTTCCACTTTCAAAAACCTTTCATCACAGTAAGAACATTCTTGAGAATAATCATCGTGTCTACCTTTTGTAGGCTGAGCAGCGTACATGTACATATTTCACAGCACACACCGGTTCAGTCACTCAGGACCTGAGCTTGACATTCAGCAATGTTGAACATGTACACAAACAAAACTCATCCCTTTTATGGATGATCAATTATACAGGGGGGGGCTGCAGTACATTCCTGTCCAGGAGTCTATGTGAGAGAAGGACATGTTTCTGTGCATTACTGTACAGAAATGTCATTTCATAGGGAAGCTAAACACCATTGTGTAGTAAAATGAGAGATCACAGGTGTGCCGTGTTGCAGAAGTGACTGTTAAACCAAGATTATGTTAATGGTGCAAGAGACTGAAGCCACGAGAGATCAAGTTAAGGATCTTAAAAGCTCACAAACTGTGCACTGTGGAGGAATTCTGTGGGATCTTGTTGGATTTTGGATGTGGGCTGATGTGCCCTCTTGGTCCTTCTAGTCTGTGATGTAGCGTATATGTGTGGTGTGAAACAGCTTTGCCAGCAAGAACGGTTCAGTAAGTGATTGTGATTACAGTTCCATTGCAGAAACCATTCATTAACGCTTTGTACTGCTTCATAGAGAGACTCTGCCACACCACTTGATAATGATTGTGTTAAAATGTATAGACTGGACCAGGTCAGCTGGGCGGGTTAAGAATGACTTTAAGAGGAAGTGGATGAAACGAGTGCTGAACAAATCTGTCAGTGGAACAATTCAGCTTAGAATGAAGCAAGCGGGCGGGCGGACGCTTTTGCAAGCTGTGGTTTCTGTTTCAGTTCTGGTCACTTTTGAAATTAAGTGTAGAACTCTTAAGAATGAATACATTTTAGCACAACTAATACATCAAAATACCTTTTGTGTAAGGTGAATACCTTTACAAATGAGTTGAAATGATTGAATTAGGTAATTTGTCTTTGTCAGCGTAATAGATCTAATCCTGCATTTTTCATATTTGATTTAGTCTTGATTGATTCAGAACTAAGTAGAGACAGTTAACCACAACATCAATGTCCATCCATCCATTATCCAAACCGCTTATCCTGTTCAGGGTCGCGGGGCGCTGGAGCCGATCCCAGCTGACATTGGGCGAAGGCAGGGTACACCCTGGACAGGTCGCCAGTTCATCGCAGGGCACATATAGAGACAGACAAACATTCACGCTCACATTCACATGTGAGCGTGAATGTGCCTACGGGCAATTTCGAGTCTCCAAATAACCTAAGCTGCATGTCTTTGGACTGTGGGAGGAAGCCGGAGAACCCGGAGGGAACCCACGCTGCAACGGGGAACATGCAAACTCCACACAGAAGGACCATCGGGGATCGAACCCGGGTCCCTCTTGCTGTGAGGTGACAGTGCTAGCCACTACACCACCGTGCAGCCCACAACATCAATGTAAACATTTTAAAGTAGCAAAGAGACTTTACTGCTTATCTTTTACCCTTTTTTTTATCTTATACCCTAACATTGAGACTGTTTGTTTTGGAAATGTGATCCTTTTTGTCTGTTTCTCTCTGGAAGTCCCAAACTGTGCACATGAGAGCAGGATAAAATGAATGAGTCAATTTCTTCTTTCCTCATTAATGGCAGGTAGTTTCCAAAGTTGTGTCTTAAGTTGAAACTTCCTCTGTGGTTCGCACCCGAGGACACTGTTGGCCACAGACTCTCTTCCTTCTTGTTTTAAGTGCAGAACTTAAGCAATCCAAGTACTTGCGTGTCAAGTCCTTTTAAGTACATTTTACTTTATATTGCCCAATATCACAAATTTGCGACGTTCTAACTGTGGCTCTTTTTTCTTGAAGGCTTAGGTGAGTAGTCACCATGGCACCCTTCCTGCGTATCGCCTTCAATGCTTATGACGTGGGCGTTCTGCCTCCTCTGTCTGAACCTCCCATCTGTGCCATCAAGATGAAGGAGTCTGTCAACACAGGTATGTACAGATGCACACACACACACGCAGTCCTAATTTTACCTAGATAGGGGAGCTCCACAGCGAGCAGGGAGACCTGACGTCCCAAGTTCAATTGCTTTAACAGCCACCAGCTGCTGAGCTCACAAATCCACAAGCAAACTCTACATCTCCAGCCACTTTGTGCAGTAGTTGCTCCGCTGCTGTGACTTTACTGAGAGAGTAAAAGACAAATGTTTTATTCCTACTGATCTATTTCACAGAGCGAGGAAAGACCTTGGTCCAGAGGAAGCCCACCATGTACCCACCCTGGAATTCCACTTTCGATGCTCACATCCATGAGGGGCGAGTCTTAGAAGTGGTCCTCATGCAGAGTGCAGAGGAACCGTTGGCCAAGGCCACGGTTGGAGTCTCTGTACTGGCAGAACGCTGTAAGAAGTCCAAGACCAGCAGCCGTGCTGAGTTCTGGTTGGACCTGCAACCTTCAGGGAGGGTCCAGATGGTTGTGCAGCTCTTCCTTGAGGACACTGATGCAGGTAAAACTATTGCATCTTAAAGCCTCTGGAAACCTGGTTTGAACTCTTTCGTATTATTCTAACATTAGATATGTATGACTGAATAAGTCTGTTAAAGTTCAGAAAAAAAACATTGTTTGATATTTAATTGTTTAGAGTATTTCAATCAAAACTCTAACCTGCTTAATCAGGACCATGTGGGTGTGGTTTGATCAGATTAAAGCGACAGTGGCCCAGCAATTTCAGAGAGAAACTCCACAACTGTCATCGCACTTGGATTCAAATATTGCTAAATCCTGTTTGGAAATATGTGACATCACAGCATCACCTTTTTCTCGATTAGCCCAACCCAGTTGAAACAGCACAGACATACCCCATCTCCCATGTGAAATAATTCAAATTTAGCCAATAAATTGCGTGTTGTTTTAGGACCCTACCACTCGAAGACATTTTGAATTTGCCAATACTATCACTCTGCATTAAAAAGTAAGTTCCCTGACCGGGAATCGAACCCGGGCCGCGGCGGTGAGAGCGCCGAATCCTAACCACTAGACCACCAGGGAGTGCTGAGACAGAGAGGGAATATAGTGGGGTAACCTTAGCTCTTAGATCCCCTTCCCCCCCCCCCTCCCTTTTTCGCTCCCTCCTCTTCCAACCACACTCATGTAGATCCACAGAAAATCACTCTCCTTCAGTGTCTATATGTGCCCTCTATTCGCGGAGGGGATTCCCTAGCTAGTGTTCATTTCATTGCACTTTCCACACACAACCACAGCTAAACATGTTAGTTATTGTGGACCTCTCTGGAGAGTGTGGAGTCGTCATGCTCCGGGCCAACTGCCCTGCAATAAACTGCCTGCCTCAAACTGCCAAGTGTTAATCCGCATGCTGACATGTGCCAAGTTAAGCTTGTCAGCTGACTACAGGTGTGGCCATGTAGCCAATGCACTATCACAGTCCTTCTAGGTGATATACTGTAGGCACTACTTTGAAAATGTAGCAAACATACTGAACACAGCAATGAATATATATGTATATGGCACAGCACATATAACAAGAAGGGTTAATTCCTGTTTCTCTTGATGCAGTGTACAAATGTCTTGACAATGACTACTCTGGATCATATCGTATATCAGGCCTATATTAGTATTTTATTACAGATTCAATATATTTGTCTTGTTCTTTAATTTATGCTTTTTTATTATGTGTTTCAATGCAGAGTTTTAGATCTCGGCGGTCTATCCTTTCAGGAATGAGGCGGCGGAATTATTGAGATTTTTTGGTTTGATAAGGCCACTTTATGATATTGAACAGCACCTCAAATGAGCTCTCACTGGCAGCTTGAGTTCAAAATCATATAACCATCATTATCTGCTTTCAAAAACCTCTTTTAGTTTCACTTCAGCTGTAGGAAGCAGAAGTTAAGCAGAGCAGTACTGGTCAGCAGTGTGGCAACTGCTAGCTCACCACCCCAGAAAGGGAACCTCGTCTATGGCCGTCACTGCTGTCTGCCAACATGGGAGTGCGATCGAGTGAGATTTACAAAGCGGGAATTTCTGCGTGGGAGTAGCACAGTCGGGGTTCACCGTTCAGGGTTGGAGAGGGGTCATGAGAGGGGTGTGCGTCTGCTGTTATGAGGGTTAGGCTCCATACTCCATCAGCTCCCTCCTACACACTCCACAGGTTTCCTGAAAAGCAGCCCGGAGTATTTTTAGGCATGTGTGAACAACCCCTCAGCGCTGTCTGCCTTCTTTCTCTTGCCCTCACTCTCACTCCCACCGTCTTGGCTCAGCTCACTGGCGCGCTTTCCAAACATAAACATCTGTCGGTAGAGTGGCAGAGAGGAAATTAGTTTATCTCGTTCTCCTCATCACTCTTCCCACTTTTCCTTGTCTATCTATTGTCTCTTTAAGGCTACTCCTTTTATGAAGTGTCCCCTCTATCTCTTCTCTCCCTCACCCCCGTCCACCCATTTACCCACCCGATCTCTCTCTGAGTTGTCCGCCTTCTTTGTTTACCTCTCTCACGCCTCTTTGGCTGTGGTCTCTGGGTGACTTTTGACCCCACCCCACGTCAGTCGAAGCCGCGTCATACAAGATGGTATTTTTTTGTGTTTACCCCGCATTTAGCAGCAGTATGGGAGGCTCCCTTCTATAGCTAGTAGGGCTTTTTGACTAAATAGCCCTTAGCTATTAGAGCTGATTTAAGCAACGTCAATAAAGCTCATCAGCTAGATTGTAAAAGATTTGGCTGGTTAAATAATTGGTTAAATAATTCCAACTCAATGCATTCTTTTTCTTTGGAAATCAATAAAACTTTAAAGCTGTTTGAAAAACATAGAGGTATAAATACAGTAGTTTGATTTGTAAATCAATCTCTCCCCTCAGTGTCGTGTCAGCCATCAGTGAAGGGTTCTTGCGAGGATGGACTCACGACCCTCACCAAGAGGAGAGGAGCGTTCAAGCAGGCCAAAGTTCACATCATCAAGAACCACGAGTTTACCGCCACCTTCTTCGGCCAACCCACCTTCTGCTCTGTCTGCAGAGAGTTTGTCTGGTGAGATGCCATGTTACATCTGTCACTATTATGTCATCAAATGCTTCTTTTACTTTGACCGTCAGCTTTTTTTTTTTTTTTTTTTATTGCTGCATTCCAGGGAGGGAATATGGTAGTAATTTCCAATGCTCCTCTTCCTGGGCACGACTTATCCAAAAGCAGACAATTTTGTTTTTCTGCAATAATATTACATAATATTACACAATATTACACAATATTACACTGGCACAGCTTTGATAATTCCAGACCATTTAAGCTGTCACCTACTGTATGTTCCCTGGGTACCACATGAGACAAAAAACATCCTTTGTCCAATAAGAAAAGTCCAGCCCCCCCCACGGGTGCTTCTCAAAAGACCAATTAGTAGCGGTTCTAGTTTCCTTAATGGAGCCGTGTGGGGGTTTTGTAATGGGAGAAACAGCAGCAGGACTGCTATTGTGAGAATGAGTCACTGTCTTGGGAAGTCCCACAAAGCTGTCATGTTGCCTTCCAACTATGTCAGCAGCACTAACTAAGCTCTTACTACTACTATATCTCACTTAGAGGCAGGCAGAAAGAAATCTGATGTTTTCTTCAGTTCTGATCAATTTTTAGATATAGAAGTTTCAATCTCATGATCTAACATGTGAAAGATATCTTGTAAACAAATCTAACCCATGAGTCATTGCTGTGCCAACTCCAGTAACGAGTGTCCGATGCTGTTCCCATGCTTGCTTTTGCACTTGCATAATACTTTGGAGAAGAGTTTGAAGAAAGCACAGATGTAGTTTGGTAGCTGTTGCATAAAGGAGAAGGTAAACGTGTGCTTTACTGCTGCCAATTATCTGCACGCTGGCTACAGTACATCACTGTCATAACCACAAGCCTACTGTTGCAAAACCATTCTGGATATATTGTTTTAATATCAGCAGCCATATTTTTCTTAGTAATGGCCGACGAAAATCCTTTTTCTGCTTCATCTCACCCTTTACATTCCTTTTCTCCCCACACAGGGGGCTCAACAAGCAAGGCTACAAGTGCAGACGTGAGTGTTTTCACTAAATGCTATCTGCATTTTTATCACATTTTACCCTTTTGTATTCTTCACAGTTAACAAAATATGTATTCATTTGTTTCACCCAGAATGCAATGCGGCAATCCACAAGAGATGCATCGATATGATCATCGGCAAGTGCACTGGGACAGCAGCCAACAGTCGGGACACTGTGGTGAGCAAAGTTAATGTTCTCCAACATCTGTGCAAAACCTCACCTCAGATCTGACACTCTTTGAATTTAGAGCATTTATGCACTGTTATTAAGCAGTCCATTAATCATTCATGTAGTCAATGTGTTTTTTCCTTTCTCAAAAACAATGCAAACTGTTTTTCATGAGTCAGCTTAATTCAGATTCAAACAAAGTTTACAAACAACATCAACATATAGATTCAATAAGAGTTGGCTGTGGAATTTCATTAATCTCAAAAGCAACTAAAACTGGCAAAACATAGTCCCACATGTGTCTGTTTTATTATCAGATAGCAGCTTCCTGTGTGTTTAATGGATCTCTGCGTGCTTGTAGTTCCAGAAAGAGCGCTTCAAGATTGATATGCCGCATCGCTTCAAGCAACATAACTATAAGAGCCCCACGTTCTGTGACCACTGTGGCAGTCTGCTCTGGGGTCTCTACAAACAGGGCCTTAAATGTGAAGGTAATGTGTTTTCATACTCTGTCTTCAGATGATATGTCTGCATTTCTCCTGCCTCCTTCCATGCCCATGACTTTTTTTCTCTTTCATTGTATCCGACCAGAGTGCGGCATGAACGTACATGCTAACTGTCAGAAAAAAGTGGCCAATCTGTGTGGAATCAACCAGAAACTACTGGCAGAGGTTCTGTCTCAAATCAGCCAGGTTTGTACTCTAACAAACTGTTTATTTCAGTGTACGTGGACTTTCTGTTCATTTTCTGCCAGTCAGCGATAAATAAAGTGTAAATTACTAATTGTTGATGTGCAATGTCAAGAATGTTCTAACACACTTTTTTTTCATCCTTAGAAATCAATCAAGAAGTCTGATGACTCCAATTCAGAAGATGTTGGGATCTATCAAGACATCAATAGAGCAACAGTAGACCCTAGTGGTAAGATGGGTTCATTGTAGCGCACACAAAGTTGTTTGGTTTAAATCAAGTTTTGTCATTAAAGGTAAAATAGGAATAGTAATGTCTGTGATTGTCTTTTTAACTTTATTCACATCCTCAAATCTTTATCCTTTGTTTGAGTTTGAATGCATCTTTGCATTCAGGTTTGCATGCGTATTTACTCTTTGTGCAAATGTGCATTTATAGCAGACGGCAAGGGAGGCGATGGCTTGAGCACAGATGCACCTGCAGTTCCCCGGGTACGCCTCAACATGAACCACCTGGTATTCCACAAGGTGCTGGGAAAAGGCAGCTTTGGCAAGGTAGGCCCCATGGTCTCCATCTTTAGATCCTTTCCTGGATTTAACATGAAATGATTGTGTCGACATAAAAAATGGAAAACACTTCAAACTTCAAACGTTGTACAGACATGTTATGTCAATGATATAACACATATATGGTGAAAAAAAATTCTTCCCGGAAATTGTCTCCATGTGAATGACTCAAAACTTGACCCTGTAGATGACCATTATCTACCAAATATGACAGTGATAGTCCATATCTTCATGAAAGAAGAGTGAAATGATGAAAGCTGAATTATAATTCAAGCAAGCTCTCAAGGACACACACTTTCAAGACGATATTCTTATCATGTCTTAATAACCATCATCCTTCCTTAAACCATATTTGATATCATTTTTTATTTGTGTTTAGTTTATAATTCATTCATTTATGACGAGCTCAGCTGTTGTTTACCTGTTTTTTGATCAACAAAGTTTGTTAGATCAATACATCTACTCTCTGCCCGTCACATGACTTCCCTCAGATCAGTGTTGGGGGTGGTTTTCAGATGAGAAAAGAGCTTGGTTATTTATCAATCACTATAGATGCTAGGCAACATTTGACAAAGACATACACACTACATGAAGGTTGACCTATTTGAGAGAACAGAGAGGCAGATGATGGAAGGTTCATCTGTATCCAGGCCCCATCAGGCCTGGTGGCAGTGCTTTTCAGTGAGATTAACATCCAGTGTCCATGTAAGATCACCAAAAGAGGGGGAGATATAAATAACCTCTTTGTTTTGATTTTGCCTTTGCTATCAGTGTACCCCATGCAACTGGTGTCATCACACTGATGAAGTACTCACTCTAAGTGGCTTTTGACACCCCAGGTGCTGCTGGCAGAGCTGAAGGGGCAGGGCCAGTACTTTGCTGTGAAGGTCCTGAAGAAGGATGTCGTTCTCATGGATGACGACGTGGAGTGCACCATGGTGGAGAAGAGAGTCCTGGCGCTCGCCTGGGAGAACCCCTTCCTCACACACCTCTACTCCACATTCCAGTCGAAAGTAAGCACACGGATACTGAACATCTACTAGTAAAACTTATAAAAGCATGTTCTCTGATGGGGGGATCCACCCATCCACTCCCAGTTGTTGTTGTTAAAGACCCCCAGCCCCCCTTGTCTGAATCCATTTTCTCTCTCTCTCTCGCTCTCACACACACTTCATGTCTCATTTGTTGACAATAATGTGTTGTTTGCACAGGAGCACCTCTTCTTTGTAATGGAGTACCTGAATGGAGGCGACTTGATGTTCCACATCCAAGACAAAGGCCGTTTCGATCTCAACAGAGCCACGTGAGTACACTCAAAAGAACTATGAGCAATACAGCAACTGTCCACATTGGAGGATCTGTAACTAGCTCTTGAGCGCAGTAAAGCTGTGATTTAATGGTTGTTTTGCATGTTTCAACATTCAGATTCTACGGTGCTGAGATAATAGTGGGACTGCAGTTCCTCCACTCAAAAGGAATCATCTACAGGTAAGATCCCACAGCCATTCTGCACAGTTGTCTGCAGTCTTTAAATTCAACTTGTTACTGCAACCGAGGAGGCGGGAACGGAATCTCTTTTTCTGATTTTTGACTACAGTACTCCAAACAGAATATACTGTACTGGAAATGGTTGTACATTGTATATATATATATATATATATATATATATATATATATATATATATATATATATATATATATATATATATATATATATATATATCTTCCTGTGTCTTTCCTCAGAGATCTGAAGCTGGACAATGTGATGCTGGACAAGGATGGACACATCAAGATAGCAGACTTTGGCATGTGCAAAGAGAGTGTGTTTGGAGACGTCAGAGCCACCACGTTTTGTGGGACACCAGACTATATCGCACCAGAGGTGAGATTCAGCGCCGGACTTACGTTACATTTCATAAAACTACTTTTTCATTGAATTCCTGAAAAAAATATTTATTCTGAAATATGTTTAGAATATATATATTCTTGTCACTCATGTCTAAAGTGTTTTTGTGAAACTGTCTCTCCTCTCAGATCCTGCTAGGACAGAAGTACACCTTCTCAGTAGACTGGTGGTCTTTCGGAGTGCTGGTGTACGAGATGCTGATCGGTCAGTCGCCGTTCCAAGGCGACGATGAGGACGAGCTGTTTGAGTCCATCAGGTCGGACACCCCTCACTACCCTCGGTGGATCCCCAAGGAGGCCAAGAACCTCATTGAACTGGTACCTGACAGGATACATTTGTCATTATTAAGCAAACTTTGTTCCACATAGGCAGACAGTGTTTACATTATTCACAATAATTGATTTCAATGCGGCCACTCCTCCTCTTCCTCATCAATGTCTGTCTTCTTTCTCTCCATCATCATTCCAGTTGTTTGAGCGAGATCCCAGTCGCAGGTTGGGTGTGGTGGGCAACGTCCGTGCTCATCCATTCTTCAAAACCATCAACTGGCCGGCACTGGAGAAGAAAGAAATGGACCCTCCTTTTAAGCCCAAAGTGGTACGAGTCTATGAGTATTTTTTTTTAAATATCAATGTATGAATCCAGGATACCGATTACTTCAGTGTGCTTTGTTACATTAGCTTATTAACTGAAATCCCTGACCTGCCACCCACAGAAATCCCCCAGTGACTGCAGCAACTTTGACCGAGAGTTCCTGAGCGAGAAGCCGCGGCTCTCCCACGCAGACAAGAACCTCATAGATTCCATGGACCAGGCAGCGTTCGCTGGCTTTTCCTTCATCAACCCCAAAATGGAAAACATGATTAGCAAATGAAAAACAATAACTAAATGGCTCCTTTGGGAACACGGTCTTAGCCCTGGACTTGGAAATAGGCTTGAGGTTCAACTGGATGGATAACAAGAACATGAAAATATTTGGGCTTGACTATGACTTCTTTAGTTCGTCCATCAGAGGACGAGAGATAAAGTGAAACCAGGATGTATGCTGGCGTCTAAAGCAAAAATCTTGTCTCGGCTGTCAAACTGTATAGGTGTATAAAAGAATACAAAGCTCCAGGAAGTTAAGGGAGATTATTATAATCAATGCTGGGGAGGGATAGTCAATGATGCATTCTCTTTTCTTACTTTTCTGTCATTTTTCCTCGTGATGACACCTTGAATCTAAACAAATCATCGAATGTACTGTATTTAGATTCACAGGACTTAAATCCCTCTGAATTGAAGGAACGTTATTGCAGAACCGAATAAGTTCCTCCATCACTTACTGCACTATCTTGAGAAATTGGAGGTGCTCTAAGCACATCCCAGAGTCTCGCATCACCTGAAAAGCGTTAATCGGTTTTAAATTTTGTCAAGTATTTTAACGTGCCCTTAGTGTCAAAAACCTCTCGATGAACATCAAACTGAAGCATCGTGCAAACAATCGCTCTTTTTGATTTTCTGCGCTGTCACCACTTATTGGACAGCCGTGGGATGGTACTTAACCTGCATATGTGTTGAAGGATGTGTTATTTTGTGTGGGAGGTATGGGCATTCCACTGTAAGCATTGGGTCTTTGAAATGTGTTATGTTACTTTAATGTAGGGCTTTTAACATGAAAATAATAGTGCTGTGTATGGAAAATTAATATGTACATTCTAATGAACTGCATGTGAGTTGTGGGTGTCTTTTTTGTTTGTTTTTTTACTCATCTTTTACATCTGATTATAAATAAACACATTGTAAACTCTTAAATCCCTGTCAGCCAGTGTCACTTGATTACATTTCGTTTTTCATTTACATTGTGTTGGAGCGTGATGTATATCACACGGCTTCATGTGTAGACGCTCTTTCAAAACAAAAATGATTTTGTAAAGACTAGCATACCATAGAAATTCCAGTACTAAGCACTGCATTCCTGCTGTTCTGGCGTGGTCCTCTGGTCGCTGCTGGTTTCCAGCCATTGTTTGCTAGATTTTAAGGAGCCGACATTGGACACAGTCTGTAGTGCCTCGCCTCAGAAAACCTGAATTGCTTTGGAAGGGCACCAAAACATTTCCAAGTACCACAGGGATTTTGTCAGCACCTAAGAGAGGGAGAGAAAGACCAGCCTGGCTTTACTGACATCTAGTGGTCAGGTGACATAACTGCACCTCCTCGTGTGGACGAAAGGCGAGGAGACATTCCTGCAGTGCGCACGGCTTACGACCTGTCCTCGTCCTCTGTCCCCAGCAGTAATCCCCTGCCGACTGCAGGATGTGGACAGTGAACAAATAACTAACACGAGGCGAATAACGGCGACCTCTACTGAGCAATAAACCAAGTCAAGTAGTTGAGACATGTGCCTTTATGCAAACAGCATCATAGACCAATGCAGCATTGAAGTTGTAGACCCTTAAAAAAATGAAATGACCCCACACATTTAAAAACCGAAATAATAAAAACAACAAATACGTGTTTTTTTTTTTCTTTGTTTATTTACTGATCCTAATTTCCTTATAATAGTCGCCTGCAGTCTTTTGTTTGAAAGCTTGAGAGCGCCTCTGCAGTTAAATAAAACGACTGAATGAATTTAGGAGTAAATGCCTGCCCCCTTTTGATGTATTCATGGCTCTCCGATTGTTTCGGCTGTTCACGATCCGATAGGTTTTCTGTTGCCCATTTTTATTGTAGGCGACTGTTTTCCCCTCAACGCGTGCATATTTTTTTTTCTTTTGTTGTAACCATCCGAAGGGTTGGTCTATTGTGGAGGATTATAGCACATATATGGTCCAAGTGAGCTGCAAAATATGTGTCTGGCTCATAGAAGCGCTTTACAAAACGAGAAATACGCGTATTTAATACATAAATTAGATTTATAATACGAAATGAATGGACTTTGAGCATTGCACTCACAATGTGAAGGCATATTTCCAGCAGTTTCTCCCGCCCTCTCCTCCAAAAACCCGACTTGACAGCCTTGTGCAGCAGAAGTACCGAAACAGCGATGACATACAGAACTGAATTCAGTCATCATGACAGAGCGTTATTGTGCTTGATTTAAAAAGCAATTGCCCATTCAGCCTTTTATTGGGAATTGTAGGGCTATTTTATGTCCTTAAAATATAACAGTGAATGAAAATTAAGCAACTCGAGGTCACCTTCAATAACACAATCTACAGGCTACTTTATTCAAGAACAAATTGCTTTTTCGTGGCAAAAAGCACTCCTATCGAAAGTGGGTCGATTATATGTGCAACTAAGTGTTGATTCCGCTGGGGATAAAATACGAGTAGACATGTTGACCCTCGTGTCTTTGTCAGAAATAAAGCAAACGAAAACCATTCTGCTTTATTCTGTTCTTTTCTTTTGTGAGGTTTTCTAGATTTTTGGTCTTGATTCTCGACTGAGTGGTATTTTAATGTGTGTGTGTGTGTGTGTGTGTGTGTGTGTGTGAAGATGGAAGTCGTTGTGATGTAGTTGGGCTCAGAGGCATAGAGGCGGCAGAACATGCGCAGTGGCCATTTGTGCCATATTGGGAACGAGGTCGTGAACGAGAACTGCGTCAAGCTAGCGGCACGCGGCCGGAGCGACACCGGAAGTGTCACGATTTATAACCCTCGACACAAAAAGAGCCACCGTTGCTCTGACGACGATTTGTGACTTCCGCTCTCGTAAGCCATCTTATTTTGAAAAGCGCCACCGGGGGCTCTCGGTTTTCATTCGCGTTAGCTCTCAAACGTTGCTGCGAGCGAAGCGAGCGAGCAGGCGAGAGAGGAACGGCATCTAAAAAACCGACTTGGAAAAACTACTTAGCGGTAAGGGGCGAATTTTGCGACTAAATATTCACGTACTCTGTGTTGTCTGTCACACATCCCTCGCGGTGTTTCGCATTATGGCGGCGCATTCGTCTTTTTTCCCGTCTCTCAAAAAGATGAGTCGGGCTCGGTCGAGTGTAAGCGCCCTTATTGCTCGTCAGCCTGCTCTTATTGCTCGAGCCGTGTGACGTTCAGTAACTTGACTCGGACACACGGGCGATTTTTTTTTTATACCATGTGTCCAATGAGTCCCACACGGCCGCTGGGCATTCACGACCGCGTGTTTATTTATTGGACAGCGATTTAATAAATCCCTCAATCGGTATGTGATGTTCTCCTCATTGTGAAAGTTAGACCGTCGGCGCTGTAGTCTCTCTCTCGCTCTCTCTCCCTCTCTCTCTCTCTCTCTCTCTGCGTTAGTGGCCCATCAATGCGGCGGTTAGTCTGTACAAGCGGTGCAATCTTACGCTAGTTTCAGTTCAGACTGTGTGGTTCTCCTCCAGTGATTTTGCGCTTGTGTGTCAGTGTATTTATTATGTGGAAAGCCTTACATAATGACGGTCGCACGACCTCAGCCGATTAGTGTTTGTGTGCAGCTCTCACCTAAATAAACTAATTTGTTTATAAATGCCTTTAGCTTCGGCGTGCTTTCAACAGCTGATGGGTCAGGAAGGCTGCTCTGAAGGTTGTCGTTTTTGTCGTTATTGCAGCCTATTTTTTTTTTGTATTGTTTTTCCTCTTCTGGCCGCTTAACTTCCCCTATTGTGCAACTTGAGTGATCCGCTGGCAGCGCTGCCCCGGTTGACGTGCCGCTATGCAATGGAAACGAGCACCGTGATTGCATTTGCAACTGAATGAAAACTCGTCTCGTTATTTATGCATGCTGTGTGCTGGAAAGGTGGATTATTTTGGTCTGCAGTTGTAGCAGTTAGATATATATATATATATCTATATATATATATATATATATATATATATATATATATATATATATATATATATATATATCTATATATATATATAGATATATATATAGATATATATAGATATATATATATAGATATATATATAGATATATTTTGTTAATTACATTTTATTCGCTACAGCAGCATTTATGGTACAGGTAAAGCAATAAAAAAAGTACAAAAATGCAAATATAAGAATGAAAATGCACAATATATACAATAAAAATACCAGAGTAAAAATATAAAAATGCACGATATATACAATAAAAATAACAGAGTAAAAATAGAAAATAGAAAAATGCACAATATATACAATGAAATAGAATAATATTAAAATTAACTAACTAAACAATAGTGCAAATATTTAACAAAACAAAGAGTGTAACAGAGTTATAGTCGTTAGCAGGCTCCTTGGTCTTCAGAGCAACCGTAACGTGATTATTAATGATGTTTAGGGTATTTGAAGTTATTATTTGGGCTGCCATGGAGTGTAAACCTGTCTCAACTTTATTTCCCAGTCCCTTTTTAAAGGGTCATTTCACCTACATTACAAAAAAAAAGCCCCTATATTTTCTCACTTGGTGCTATTGACCCGTCATCAGACAGATGTTTTTGGTTTTATGGTGTCAAGTCATGAGACGTCGGTCAATGAGATGTCTGCCACCAGTCCAATACAATATGGGGTGAGTTGAACTAATATTTGTGGGGCTCACAACATTGCTGTTAAACAAGATCATCCACGTGCTTCCCTGTAAACAGTTTTCATTGAAACTACTTTCTACCAAAGAAATAGTTCCTACGAAAACTGTCCACAGTGTTGATTATTTAGAAAGAGATGTTGCTGTTTTTACTGCAACTTTTAAATGCTTTGAGCTCAACAAGCAAAATTGCGATCCATTCAGTTTCATACGGTGAAAGCAGAAGTTTCCCCGACACCTGCCACCACGAAACCAAAACTAATTGCATGGCTTGATAGTACTACGGGTAAGAAAACATTGTTTTTTGTACTTTGATTGAAATTAACCATGGTATGAAACCAATGCAAATAATAATTAGAAAAACAAAAAAGTGCTCTTCTGAAAATAGGTTTAGTTAATGTTAGAGGATCAAACAGGAGGACTTACTAATGTTCTGCCACATTGCTTCTTATGTCATACTGGTAATCAGCAGAGGCCATTAAATCATGTTTGGGGGAAATGTTTCAACAGCTAATTTCATTTTATTGAAAGTCGACTTTGATTTTATTTCCAGTAGAAGCCGTCCACTGTGTGTGATTTTGTTTGTTTGCATTTCCCACCCGGGGACCGCCGAGGTTCAGGAAGGCTCATTGGCATTGCATGCTAAGTGCAGATGAGAATATGATTCAGCGAGTGCTTGTAAAGAGGATGTAGTGTGGCTCTCAGTTGCCTGTGTGTGTGTGTGTGTGTGTGCGCTTGTTTGTACGTGTGTGTCTGCGTGGGTGTGTGCACATTTGGCCCTTTATCTTTCAGGTTCAGTCAGTCTCGGGTGGTGCAGAAAGATTCAGACAGACTGCTGCTAGCTGTCGTCCACACGGACCACTTGCTGTATAATGAAACGGGGGAAGTTGCCTTTCTTCCTGTCTGCAAGTACACGCTGAGGCCTTTGCTGCTCTGCGAAAGTTAAATGCTGCAGAAACCTACAGCTTCGGCAGAGCAAATACCGACAGCTCGTCTGTGGAAATTTGAAACGGTAGTTTTAATCGATGTACTTCTCAGAGAGTGTATGCAGACACTATTTCATTTTTTTTTTAAAGAATGACGGATTCAGTTCACACACACAAAGAAAAGCCACAGAAGTGATTGTAGAGGAAAGGCCCCAGGAGGTAGACCTATCCGAAGCACCAAACAGAATCAGTTTAAAATACCGCCATGAACTCATAAATGCTCTTAATAGTATGCAAGCTCAGCATCAGATGTTAGAATACTGCTTCTTAACTTTAGGCCTGTATTTCTACTCCGCTCTTTTTTTTTTCTCTCACTCCTATGTCAGGAGTGTGACCCCCGGGGACAATAAGGCCCTCTGGTGTGTGTGTGTGTGTGTGTGTGTGTGTGTGTCAGAGGGAGGGGGGAGAGAAAGACAGAGGGAGTCTGGGGCAGGGTCGCGGGTGAAAGGTGGCGCTGATCCCGGTGGAGCACGGGGGTCGCGGTGGCAGTCCGGTCGCCGGGAGCGGTGTGTGGGGGGGGGGGTGGGGGGTTCTGATGGCGGCCCTGGTTTTAATAGAGACGTCAGACATGACAAAGACGGGCCTGACAGGCCGGCTGAATGGAGCTGCGGTGACAGAGCGGCTATCCTCGGCTGTCCCATACACCGCTCTCTCCACCTTCGTCACGCCCAGCGCTCCCTTCTGTCTCATTCATGCCATCGCTCTTATTGTATTAACTTATTTCATCCCCGTTTTGCACAATGCCCTCCGTCAGTTCGATGTGTCAAGGCTTGATGCGTGTGTCCACATTCACGTCAAGGCCCTGTTTGAGATCTTCACATCGGAGCAGGAAAAAAAGGTGTACGATTACAAGACAAGCCCAAATGAGTTTCACAAGAAGAGATGGAGTTGGATGAGATTAGCATAGTTTTTAATATATTTCCCTGCGATCACGTAGCCTACCATCTGGTGTGCTGCTTAGGTGTTAGCCTGGGCCGCCCTAATGAAAGGCAAATGTGCGGCATATAATTTGTGATTTTATTCATCACCACCGCTCTCCTGTTTTTTATTGATGAGTCCAGGACCAGATAGAAGCACTTGCATATTGATGTAGTAACTTAACCAGCTCTAAAATCAAGGTCTCCTAGGCCTTGATTTTAGAGCTGGAAAAATCCAAACAAATGTTACTTCATTTCATTTTGGCTTTGAAACGGGTTTTCTTTTAATTACGGCTGTTGAATTTTGTCTTTCATGACCTTGCGTGTGTTGTGGTTGCTAGTATTAATAATATTTTTTGTATCCATAGCTGTTGGCTGACACATTGCATGCCGATAGATGTCATGTGTCTTGTCGTTGTAAATGCAGTAGCCAGATATAGTGCGTCTCGCTCTCTGTTTCCGGCTCTTTTGTGTAACTTTTCGCTGATACAGTTTGGCTTGTGAACTGCTGAGCGGGGCTGTTCCAAGCAAAACGATATATATAACCTGTCTCATTAATCTTATTGACAACACTAGCGAGTTCACTATTTACTGACGTGGAGATCTGCGTGAGTGTGGTAAGTCACAGCGTATCGTGCTGCAGACGACTTGTGCAATTCTATGTTTTCTTCTCTTGGCCGGCAGGAGTTTTGGACCGGTGCTCGTTCATTTACTCGCTGGATAATAATCCTTCTCCTCTGTTCCTCCTCAGAGCTCCTAGTCTCAGCCTTGAGGGGGCACCAGCATGAGTCAGGAGTTGCTGGAGTCTGGTAAGACCTACTCTGTGAACAGCTGCGTGAAATGAGTAAGATAGCATGTTGGAAAGCGGGTTGGAAAAGATAAAAATGTGTGTGTGTGTGTGTGTGTGTGTGTGTGTTTTCCAGACAGAGACTCTGCTCAGGATGCATCTGACTTTAACTGGGATGACTACCTGGAGGAGACTGGAGCCGCGTCCGTACCCCATCACGCCTTCAAACATGTGGGTGCTGACAACGTCCACAGCTTAACACGCATCACAGGATAATCTTGAGCCAGTTATTCATTATCAATTACTAAACATCTGTGCAAAGTTCTGAGGAAACCGCAAGTTAAACACTATGTATTAAATCTGAAAGTGTGACTCAAATTTATGAAACGTGTCAGCTGGTAAAGCCCCTAGAAATGGCTGTCGAAGTCATAAAGCAATCAACAGCATGAACACAGAAGTCACTGTGTTATCACCAGTAGTAACAAAGCTTCTATGAATACAGATTTTAACACGTGATACTCAGCTGTGGGCTGGCAGATAAAATAGAAGCCGTCCCTTCTCTTCTTTAATGTTCTTTGTCCACTTTTGTACATTGTTTTTATGTAACCAGCTGCAGAATACAAATAAATGCTGTCTAACTGAGAGTGTGCCAATACAAGTTAATGACTCCATGTATCTCTGTTCTTCTGTCCTGGTCTCAGGTGGACCAGGACCTGCAGACAGGGCTGACTCCAGGCATGAAGCTGGAGGTGTGTGTGCGCTCGGAGGCCGATCGTCCTTACTGGGTGGCCAACATCATCACCACATGTGGCCAGCTGCTGCTGCTACGCTACGAGGGATACGAGGAAGACCGGCGTGCCGACTTCTGGTGTGACTTAATGACGGCGGACCTCCACCCGCTGGGCTGGAGCCGCCAGCACGGGAAGACAGTGAGGGCCCCCGAGGGTGAGGCCTTGGCTGGTGTTAGTTGTGAGAGATGTGGCATGAAAGTGAAATTAAATTCTCTCACAGTTAGTTCTGATGATAACTTGCAGATGTCAAGTTTATACATCTCTAGTGTAACTTTAGTACTACCACTTTAAGATGTTTTTTAAATTAGTTTTTCTGTGAGTGCTTCAGGGACAGACGAGCAGTTTTTTGTACTGTGTTCACAAAATTCTATTTTATGGTGGAACTATGAAATATGACTTTTTGCTCTGCATAGCGAGGAGTAATGATTGTTTCTGTCTCTCATAAAGTGTTGTCACCGTTGTGTTGTCTCTCTGATGTTCTGGTTTCATGATAAATAGTTTTCTCTGGGAAATGAACACGGCGCTGAAGCAATTTCACTGTTTTTCTTCTGTTCATTTTCAGTTAATACGACCTAATTAGCACTTATGTTAACTTGTTGAAGAAATGTTATGTAGCGAAATAGCAGAGCAACTGAAATACTTTGCCCGTATAGATTGTGATGAAAAAGTCCTATTAGATGTAATGATCTAAAATGTCTTCATCAATTACAGTATTACTTATTTTATAGCTGATGACTAAGAGAGACCAGGCACAGGAGTGTATGTGTATGTGTGATCCTGAGCCCACCGCCTTGTTTAATGAACTAAACGCTGTATGTGTATGATCCACCCAGGTGTGCGTGAGAAGCACCAGGACTGGGAGGCTCTGCTGGAAAAGGCACTGGCCGAGGAGTGCAGCGCTCCTGCCAACCTGCTGGAATTGGTAAGACAGAGGAACACAGCAGCTGTTCTGAGGAACTCCTCACACACCACATGTGGGGCGTTGTTTTTTGTCTTTGTCTCAAGTCTGTCATTGCCAAGAACAATCTCCTTTGTCGGTGCTGATTTAATGAATCGTACGACTTTAAAACCGCATAATGCAGTAAATAAAACTGCCGAGGTTGTCATAATAAATTCAGACTTTCCCCTTTACTGTTTTAATCTCACTTGTAAATGCATCTGACATTAGAAAAACACCAATTGGACTGTTCATACCCTCAGGTGATCAGAACTGTGACTCTGTGTTCTTAAAACTCACACAACTGTTCAACTGTTGTGTTTTGTTTCACTGTTATTTGCTACTTTTATAGCGTAGATTGTTGGTATGTTCGGTATGTTTGCGCCCATTTTGATATGATAAAAGCACGGGGCAAAACCTTCACACTTAATATGTCCTTTTGAATAAAGTTGATCTTGAACTAAATATGATTTTATAGCAATTTTGAAGTCTTGCGTGCGTACCCTGAGTGAAGTCCCAAAGCTACAAATTCACAAGGCCGCGAGCTTTTGTTTACAGCACCAAGGTTGTGCTGCTGAAAGCAAATTTGCTGTAGGAACAGCCTGTGACATTCTTTAGAGCCATTAGTTAGCTTTCAGTGACTGTGCTTCAGTTCTGTCACTTAGGCATGCAGTGCTTTCTCTCCAAATGCAAATTCCTCACCTTGCCTAGGCATGTGTTCATTTGTATTTGTGTACGTGTGTGTGTGCTATCAGCTTCTAATGTACCACCTCTCACCACCCCCCCCCTCCACAGTCCCAGCGTGGTAGAGACCCAGTGGAGCTCCTGTCTGCGGGCTGCTACGTGGAGCTCCAGGACGGTGTCGATCCGGGGCTTGCCTGGGCTGCTGAGGTGGAGGAGAACGTCGGAGGGAGGCTGAAGCTGCGCCTGCTAGGCACCGAGGGCCTGCCAGACACGCCCGCAACCCTCTGGCTCTTTTACCTCCACCCACGCCTCCACCCACCCGGCTGGGCCAAAGAGCACGGCTGCACCCTCAGGCCTCCTTCAGGTCAGTGGCACTGACACGGGTCGGATTTATATTTAGAAACAAAAGGCAGGACACATGAAGAAATCACACACTGGATACATGTCTAATTATAGTATAATATTAATTTGTATAGAATCGCTACATCAGAATCATTGTGTAATTACTACTTATTTTGAGACTTATATCAGCATTTTGAACCAATATTCAAAGTGTGATGGTGTCAGTACACCTTGAAATTGATTTTCCATGCAGGATTAAATAGATTATTGTTTTCAGGGCCATGATGCTCTTCAAGTGAATAAAGTTTGTTAATATGCAAGATGTGAGAGGCCCCGGAGGCTATATCTCTCTCCTGACACAGCTGATCTAACTTCTGGTTCCACTACAGCTCAGCTTTTGTTGATATTTAATGCCAGTTAATGTAGTGAGCAGTAGTGGTGCATTTAACGGATTTGGAACATTTTATAGTGTTAGAAGTAATCATAGCCTTTTGCATTACTTGTATTTTATTGTTTCATAAAAGAATAGAGGAGAGATAATGTATTTCTTATATGTAATTAAGGGTAACAACCGAAGGTCAGCCTTATTTATTTTGCTCATCATCTTGTTTATAAGGCCGTCTGGGACCTCTTGCCGGGTGATAAGAAGTAAATGTGTTTTTTGGTTGCACATTTTGTGGAAAGACACTGTTTCTTGTTTGCTTGTTTTATTAATTATGAGCGACCTAATTTGAGGTCCGGAACAAGCAACGCACACAGGTTCAGGTATTTACATAACAAAAAGTGTGCAGTATAAAATTCAATCAGATGTATGTTTTACCATTCTCCTTAAATATCTCTCTGATTTGGGTGTACTTGTTTGTTTCAGACCTGTTGGCCCTGCGGACCGAGGCAGAGTGGGAGGAGGTGAGACAGAGGATCAGTGACCTGCCTCAGGATGAAGCTCTGACTGCAGAGTTCAGTAAGGTACTGCCAGCCATGCTCTCATTCCTTCCCACTGGCCCAAACACGATTTGATAAGTGTGCTTCAAGCAAAGAGTCCTGACGTTCTCCACTAAACTGGATGCTGAAGCTAAGACCTGAGCTTTTGAAAATGACGTGTGTGTTGTTTGTCTCAGGATCAGCCGGCCATCGCTGCTCATTGTTTCAAAGAAGGAATGAAACTGGAGGCTGTTGACCCCGCGGCTCCTATTTCCATCAGACCTGCCACTGTCACCAAGGTAACAGACTTTCCTATCAAATCTGTCTCTCCAATGCTGCAGTGTTTATCTCTTTCTTTGCTGCTTAGTTGTTTATGCTTCCTGACTTCATTCCCACACTGTCTTTACTCGCTAAAAGGCAAATGACCCCCCCCCCCCCCCAGAGTCTTGAAAGACCACAACCATGGCTGAAACTACATCTTTTTGAACGTTGCTATTTAATCGTACAGCCTAGTGGATCTCCTGAGCTTGACACGGTGTTTAGTGTGACTCGGTGAAACGAAACAGGTGTTTAAAAACTTGACAGCTGTCAAGAAAGTGTCCTAAAATGACCTCCTCTCCACTTCAGGTGTTCGATGAGCAGAACTTCCTTGTGAAGATGGACGACCTGTGTGGTATTGAGGAGTCAGAGGGTGCCGGGAGGTCCTTTCTGTGTCACAGAGACAGTCCAGGGATCTTCCCTGCTCAGTGGAGCCTAAAAAATGGACTAACGCTCAGCCCTCCACCAGGTCTGCTTTGACAAATGTTGTCCCTTTTTATAACCAATGACTTAATCGGTTATCAGTGATATCAGAACGTAAGGAATGGCAGCGATTAGATCCCTCATGCTTTCTTTCCCTCTCTCTCTCCCTGTCGTTATTTGTTTCCATTATCTGCTTCTCTCTCTCTCTCTCTCTCTCTCTCTCTCTCTCTCTCTCTCTCTCTCCATTCTTTCTTTATTTTATCCTGTGCAGGATACCAGGGTGCGGACTTTGACTGGGCAGATTACCTGAAACAGTGCGAAGCCGAGGCAGCTCCTCAACATTGCTTCCCAACTGTAAGTCAACCTCCGTTTTTAAGCCTTCTACACAGAGTTCACACTGGTCAGGCTTCAGTGTAGAGGGCTGTCTCATGTCTGAGACTCGTGTACAAACCTTCCACCAGATGCTGATTTGTAACACTTGTTGTTCAGTGAAAGGGTTAATGTGAGATGAGCTAAAACTGGCTCCCAGTGGAGTCCTCTCCATTTGTCATTGCCAAAATGACAATTAAATGTGAAATTGTAGGCTGCTGTTATTATACTGCTGTTGCATGAAAGCTGCATGACATCTGTGCTATGAATGAATAAAATGTTTATCACTATTAACAAGCTGTCAGCGCTAAAGCCTCCTTCTTATTACGTGGGTTGTATTATCCAAGCAGTAACTCAGGCTACTGTAGGAAACTACTGTAGTATTTGAATTGAAACAAAATACAATATTTACAGGTTCAGTTTGTATGTGGTTTTTAAAATGAGAGACTGAAATTGACCACATTCCTCTGAAAGCATTACACCATAGCAGCCTATAAAGTACGACACCTACTGTATCTCATGCCCATCCTGTTTGGAGACAGAGGTTTATCATTGCTCAGATCAATGCTATAATACTCTGAAGCAGACAAGTGAGCATGTTGTCAGGGCTGTTTGCAGCAATTGAAACAATTAAACTGTATCCAGTCAGAATATGGCTTTAACCCATTTGATAGACGGCATAATGGCCTCGCATAACCCTCTCACATCCAGTATTTTCCCTCTCTGTTTACCTGCCAGGAGCAGTGTGAGCACAGCTTCAAAGAGGCCATGAAACTGGAGGCTATCAACCTGCTGTCACCTGAGAACATTCACGTGGCCACTGTCACCAGGGTCAAAGGGCAGTACCTCTGGCTCAGCCTGGAAGGTGAAAAGCAAGACTTAAAGAATGTGTTTATTTTAGGTGGATGGAAGTAGAAAATGTGCATGTGTCATTTCTGTGCAGTCCCACAGCACAGGTTAATGCTTTACATTTCCTGGCTCCCTAGTTGAGTAGCTACATTTAAATTTTAAACGCTAGAATTTGCGAGACATAGGTGATAGTATTCCACACGAGTACATACACTAGATGACTTCTTCTGAGATTATGCATTAACTAGTGTTGCACACTTCAGACAACATCAACATTTTCTGCTATTTCAAGCACTTTAAAGTCTTTACAGATGCAGTATGGAGGATAGGGTGACCATATTTTCAAACCCCTAAACGTGGCCCCTTAAGTGTACCGCATGTTCATGCTTGTGCAGATGTACGCGCTTATGCGTGCACCATAGCCGTGCTATTGGATATTGCTATCTGGCCGTCTTAATATGATCGTTTGTATCGGCATTCCAGGTTAACGCCAGGTTAAGGATGTAGTCTGAGTTATCTTAACTGCTGCTCTTGTCTAATAGCTGTGTGTGTGTATGTTTGTACAGGACTGAAGCAGCCCATGCCAGAACTGATAGTTCATGTGGACTCCCTCGACATCTTCCCCGTCAGCTGGTGTGAGACAAACGGCTATCCACTCATCTACCCAATTAAACCCTCAGGTATACAACATGAGTCATCATCGTGGACTCTAATGATCTTCACACATCTGCCTTTACGAGACTGTTACTAATGCTGTAACAAACACAATACAGTTTGTTTTGTTATCCTGACTAATTGGCATAATGTAATAGTGTGACTGGGAACACATTAGACTGTCCTTGTTTTTCCAGTTGAAAAAGAGAGGAAGATTGCTGTGGTGCAGCCTGAGAAACAGTGAGTATAAGAGGAAGGGTGGGGGTGTTGACCGGTTTATTGATTTGAATGGTTCGTGTCCTGTTGCCTTTCCACACCTGACTCGAATTTTCATCACTTTACAGCCGAATTCCACCGAAGTCATCGTCATCTGACACTGTCAAGCAGCAGATGTCCAACCAGTCAGAGACAGGTGCGTGCTACGTCGCAGGTCCCATTGAAGGATTCCAAACTGCGACGTGTCCCGTCTACTGACTCTCCGTGTAGTCTGTGGTTGTTCCAGAATCTGTATCTCATTTTGTGTCCACCAGCAGGGCAGGGCAACAGGAAATACTGCTGCCCCAAGATCTACTTCAACCACCGCTGTTTCTCTGGGCCTTACCTTAACAAGGGACGCATTGCAGAGCTTCCTCAGTTCATTGGTCCTGGAAACTGTGTCCTCGTGCTCAAAGAGGTGAGTGTGGCTAGTCCAGCTGCTGACTGTATGAATACGTCACGAAGTTTGGTACAGCCGTTCATGGTTCCCAGAGGATGCATTAATTGCTTAATCAGTTGTGATTTTAAAACACAGACAACCTCGGACCTGCAGATAACCTGTAACTGTTGTAATTTGTCTACATGTCCTGTATCCAGGTTTTGTCTCAGCTGATAAACTCTGCATACAAGCCCAGCCGAGTGCTGAGGGAGCTGCAGCTGGACCAGGAGAGCCGCTGGCAAGGCCACGGAGAAACGCTCAAAGCCAAGTGAGGCGAAGCACCGTTTAATCCGTAGCTCAAAATACTCCACTCTGTAAAGAACCTGCAGGAATAATTGTAGTGTTTACAGCTGGCCTTTTAGAGGACATGTGCTGCTGGATTAAACATGTACTTGAATTCACAAGTGGAAATAAATATCTGCACAGCAGAACCCAGCACAAGACACTTCATTAAAGCAGTGATTTAGCCGACGACAGCATCTGAGTTACTTTTAAGAGAGACTTTGCAACCTTTTTAGATCAAACATGAACATAATTGGAGGTTTAGTGAGTGGGACGAGTCCAATACGTTTTTCTTTTTATACCTTTTTAAGCTAATATTCTGTGGAAATCCGAAAGAGTTTTCACTAATTATTTACGGTTCAACCTTGCTTTTTCATATCAGGTACAAGGGAAAGAGTTACCGGGCCACTGTGGAAATCGTCCGCACTGTAGACCGCGTGGCGGACTTCTGCAGGAAAACCTGCATCAAGCTAGAGTGCTGCCCCAACCTGTTTGGACCTCGCATGGTTCTGGAGCACTGCTCGGAGAACTGCTCTGTCCTCACCAAGACCAAATACAGTAGGTGATTTACAGAACTAGAGGCTGCTGATTGTCGAGACTTCAAAGGATTAATTAGATGATCTGGGGTGGCAGACAATGAACCTATCCTCTAATTGCCATGATTGTAATAGCTTTGAAATCTCTATACATGCTTGTCAGCTGTGACCTTAGTTCGCAACATTATTCAAACGTCTTCAAATTCAACACACAGCTCATTAATTTCTCTTTTTTCAGAAACCTTATGAATAGAAATGATCAACGAGTGCACCCTTAATGAATAGAGAAAGTCTGCCGAGTAGGCAGGGAATGTATGATTTGCTGAAAATATGTGTTAGAATTCGCCTCTTTTGTCTTCTGCTGAACTATTTTTCGACGGCACAAAGCCACAGATTTGTTGATATTTTTACTCGATGCTACACTGCGGTGTTGGGGTTAAGAAAGTGACGCAATTTGCCAGCAACAGACACTTACTTATGTTTTCATTTCTCTCCAGACAGCGCATACCCTCCACAGACATGCTTTTACATCCTATATAACGTCAGTTTGATCGATTTAATATCCATCTATCTAAATGACGTATTAGAATCTTACAGACATGTGAAATGCGTCATTTCACAATAAGCCTTTTGTCTTGTCGCAAGCATATTACTATGGAAAAAAGAAGAGTAAACGCGTCGGCCGTCCACCCGGGGGCCACTCCAACCTGGAGGGTGGAGTGAAGCGAAGAGGGAGGAGGAGGAAGAGGAGGAAGCAGCTCTTTGTACACAAGAAGAGACGCTCCTCAGCCTCAGTGGACAACACGCCTGCTGGGTCTCCACAGGTAACACACACTCGCACACTCATATTTCCTTCATTAAAAGCATTATATTAAAGGAAGCATAAGTTGTATCACTGTTAAACCAACACTGTAAACTTTGATTCTTCCTCACACTTCACTTGAATCTGTCCTAAAAGACTTGTTGTCCTTGTGTTTGGCTCACAGGGCAGCGGAGAGGAAGAAGATCTGGATGAAGATGACTCCCTGAGTGACTCTGGCTCTGAGCTGCAGGACGATCTCCAGGAGGATTCTGAACAATCGTTTGGGAAGTCTCAGCCCACCACGCCGTCCCCCTCCCCTCCAGCGACACCCAGGCCCACACGCCGAAGACGGAAACCCCGCTCGCCCTCATTCTCTGATGATGAGAACCGACCTCCTTCACCAAAGGTAACGAAAGTCACCAAGACTTTTGAAATGACTAGGTATCAATAAATGTGGAAATATTTTCAAAATGTTCATATTCCGGTATTTTTACATCAAAGTTTACTTTCCAAACAATGTGTCTTTAGTGAAAACTCTTAATGTGTATCACTGGGGGTAAAATAAATATTCCCTAAAGTACAAAATTAAAGATGTTATACACAATGCCCCTCCCATTAAATACAGCTGCCTTTCTTCTGCCCAACTAAGCCGTTTCAAAAACATTTTAAATGATGTTTTCACCGTGACCAGAACCGGCTAATGAGGAAATCAGCGAAACTGAAACAGCCAGTGTTTCTTTTATGAAATGTTCAGGTTTGATACCCTTCTCATCAGCATGAGCTGTGAGCCTCTCCACCTCAGCTGGGAGATCTCTGTCTGACTCACCCTGTGTGTGCGTTTGCAGACCTCAAAGATCGAGCCTCCTCAGAAGTTGTGTTTGGACACCAGCCCCCTGGAGTGGAGCGTCACTGATGTGGTTCGCTTCATCAGGACCACCGACTGTGCACCACTTGCGCGGATTTTCTTGGATCAGGTAAGAAATACTCAGAGACTTAATGGCCGCTCAGGATGAGAGCTCACTCCATGCGACTGCAATAAGGGCATAACACACTTGTATTGTATCCATGGTCACAAATACAAAATACCACTTCACCAGCCAAAACTAATTCAAGAAACTGCATCTGATATGAATTAATGTTTTCATAGGAGATTGACGGACAGGCACTGCTGCTGCTGAACCTGCCAACAGTGCAGGAGTGTATGGACCTGAAGCTGGGACCAGCCATCAAGCTGTGCCACCACATTGAGAGGGTCAAGCTGGCTTTTTATCAGCAGTTTGCAACGTAGCGGACGGGGAATGAACACGGACGTGACTACATACTGTTCTGTGTATTAATTCCGTGGAAAACTATTTTCCAATTCCTACTTTTCCAACACTGGACATCCTTAAGAATCCTGAAATATACCACATTGTGTCGTTAAAAACACGGCCGTGAGGTGAACGAAGCAACATCTTGTGATCATTGAAAACAGAACAAAGAAGAAGAGCTACAAAAGGTCAAAAAGTCATTAGGAAAGACACAGGGGTGGACTGAAAGACAGAAGAGACACTTTGATATCATAAATAAGTGTAAAAGCCTTTATTGACTTCAGCACGTTTTACAAAAAAGAAAAAAACCACAAAATGCAAGCCGTTTTTAGCTCTGTCCTAATGAAGGCTTCTTAACTTATTGTGTCTTCAGAGTGTCTCCGATTCTCCTCTTTTATTTATGCGGATGAATGAGTGCCAATGCTACAACCTGCTACAACTTTCTCTGTCAACATTGCGGCCATTTGTGATTTCCAGCCTGCCCTGCTGTCCCTGAAAGTGGATACCACTGAATCACAGCTTTTACTTGTCATACTAAGGCCTAAAATATTTGGTGTCTGCTTGTCAACACTTGCTAAATCTCTGCTGGAGTCAGAAATGAGGTGGTCTTGCCTCGTAATCTGGTGTTTTTCACACTGAAGTCTAATTTCGTGGAGAATATGCTTAACATTTCTGGTGTGGATGAGGCTAAACGCAGTGTATGACAGCCTACTTTTATAGAAACACTTAAAAACAAACGTTGTTTTTTACAGAATCAAGCTCCGAGCTGTATCTTGGAGCTTTGGCTTTGTGCTTTCTAGTTTTAAAAAGAGACTTGTTTTTATCCTTTTATCTATTCTATAGATAGTTTGGCGCATTAATTAAGCAATCACGAAAATAACTGTTTGCACACTGAAAGAACTACAAGTTGCCTCGAATACAGTTTTCAAGTTTCTTGAAAGCCAGAGGTAATATTCTACTAGATATACATCTGGTAGTTTTGGAAAAACAGTCGTAGTGTCCCATTGCCAGGAAAGGAATTTGATTTTAGTGTGAACACCAGGCATGTATACTGTACTAACATCATTTGCAAATGTTATCCAACTGAATTAAGGTACACTCTGGTCAACAACGGATATAAAGGGGGCCTTCAGCTCAAGAGATCAAATTGCTTTATTGTTCTAGCTTCTACAGTATGTAAGAGCAGTTTACATTGTAAGGACTCTAATGCAAGCACAAGCAAAACCATGTACTGGTAGTATGCAAATATGACAGTGCATGTTTGTATATAGTGTATATAGTCAAATATCTTTTAGTGCAACAGGGTGATTAGAAAGAAAAAAAAAACTATGGAGCAATTAACTTTCTGCATAAGCAATGTGTAAATCCCTTAAATATAGGCTACAGTATATTTGCACAGAATACGCCTGAACTTTCTCATATGGGGTGTATTGTTAAAACTAATCAGGCAACAGTTGATTATTTGAACCATTTCATTTTTAAGAATTACCTTAATGATACATGTGCAGTTTTAAAGAAAGACAATATTCTCAAACTGCTTCTGTAAATCAGTTTTTTCCTCTTACCAGTTGTGTGATTTACTGTGACGTGCTTCATTTTTTTGTGAGAAAAAACAACTTTGTAGTGTCTTTGTTTACTAACTTGCTTGTGGAACAACTTTTTATTCATATTTGAAAATGATAATGGCTATTTAAAAAAAAAGACTGCAATTAAAACTGTGAACAATGAATTGTAGCAGACTCCTTGTGTTTATTGGCAAACAAACATTTGCAGAACATATGTAGGAAGTATAATACACACACTAAAACAAGATTTAAGGACCGTTATGTTACACACAAATGTATATATACAGCTATTAACAGACTGAGGCATCATGGGGAAATGTGGGGACATTTTCCAATAGGGTTTTACTTTTTTGTTCAGCAGTGTCATACATTTTCCAGCATGCATTTCGTAGTGACGTGGGCCACGTGACCCGACGTCTGCCAACATGAGTGTGCACTGTTGGGCAGGGGAGCAGCTGGATGTACGCAAACCGTGACCTGCAATTATTCCTTTTTAAAGTATATTAAGACGAGCTATATTTTTCGAGCGTTAGAGTCACAATAAAAACCGCTGCAACCGTAGTTTGTAGCGCCAGAGACTGAATATGTGTGCTAGCCTTGCGTTAGCTTAATGCAGCTGAGTATTTAGCTTGGAGCTAGCTAGGTGAGCAATGATAGCATCAGCCGATGGAGCTCCTTTTTTTCCCCACACTGGAACTGCAAAAATGTCCCTTCTGGTTGGCCTGCATTGTGCAGCACATTTTAAATAAGTGACAGCATTGGTTTTGTCTGTTTAAGTAGCTGCATGACACGTGTATGTGCCGTGTCTGACACTAACGGTAGCCATCATAGTCCAGGTCACTGCTGCACGGACCTTCTAAATTAGCAACTGATTCGTTAATGTTGCAGTGTGTGGACGAGTAGGCTTAACAGTTACTGCAACTTCTAGTAACCTTTTGTGGCTTTACTTTAATCACAACACCCGCTATGACTGAAGCAGGAGGATGAGTGTGCGCCTGGAAGGCAGAGGATGCCACCATCTTTCACCGAGGACTGTCCAGCTTAACATATCGATTAGCTGACCAACAGTCGCTGGAGAGGACACAAGCACACAAGGAGTCCGTGAAAAAGCTACTGCTCTCGGCTTTTAATCAGCTAGTTCTCGTCCTCCAGCTCTTCTGTCCCATGGCTGGAGTCAACATGCTGTCCCAGCTCGGAGAGGTGGCGCTGGCACGTCCAGGACCAGTGTCCATTGCCAACACGTCGGTGTCCGCCACTCCGACGCCCGGTACCGACAACCGGGGGTGCGAGAACGGCGCCTTGATGGACTCGTTCGGGATTTTTCTGCAAGGACTTCTGGCTGTGGTGGCTTTCAGCACCCTGATGTGTGAGTATGACAACCACATACCTGACACATACTGACGTGACCGGGCAATTATCCAATAGCATCACTCAGTTAATCAAACTCTGTCATTGATATCAGCTGTGAGGCTCGTGCCCGAGTCTGTTACAGGAGAACAACAACAATAACACGATAGACAGAGATACAGCAGGCTCAGTGCACGAGACTTCTTCTGTTGAAGTTATTGGCTGTGGGTTTAATAAAAGCTGCTTACTCTCTACACACCTCCCTGCACATGTTTGAACGTCCCTGCTACATATGTGCGTCCCTCAGGTTAAATTGAGAGAGGTTCACACGAGATTAGGAGTTGTGTTTTGCAGATGGCAGTCACAGTTTGTTCAAAAAAGTAATGAAGTCAGGGGAGAAATGTCAGTTTCTTACCTTGATGCTCACTCAAACTGTGATATGCGCCTGCAATAACAATTCATTTGTGTAATACTGATTTGCAGACAAAAAACTGTCCCATAGTAGATATAAGAGAAACTTTTTACGAAGTAAGATACATTACCAGCTGCTTCACAGTAAAGAAAACATCATTATCCTCTCTCTTTACTGGGAGTGTTATGGAAGAATTGGTAAGTCTGCATTTCAAGAACATACTGCATTGCACACACAGAAAAATCACACTCTGGCTTAAGCCTAGGTTAAATTCGGTCAGCACTGACAGCTGTGTGACCTAACGAGAGCACCTTCAGTTGTGTGTGTCCCAGCAGCTTCACAGGTATGAGGAATGTTCAGCATTTTAGACTTTCTTTTTTTCTCTCTGAGCAGAAGGGAGGAGGCCTCTGCCTCCATTCACATCACACCCAGCTGAACACAGGGTGTGTTTAGTCTGAAGTCATACTTGAGCTCAAAGCAGAAACTGAGGTCACAGTGTAGCTCGCCTGCATGAAAACACAAAAAGCCTTGAGTAAATGGTTGGGGCGACACCACAGTATTTAGTGAGAGGGGAGGTTGTTCTCTTTGTGAAGTAAGGGGCTTGTGTAGAAGGTAATAGTCCAGCTGAGGTATCACAGCGTTGACCGACGATGTTCTAATGATGATGTGTCTGATGTTAGAAAATGTTCTCTCATTATGCAGCTTTGTGTAGGAGATAAAAGGAGATGGTAGTGTCATGAAAAACAAGCCGCAATTGTGTTACACTGTGAGCCTTCTCGCTTTAAAGCCTTGTTATTCCTTTACACACAGGGATTAATTACAGTGAGGTCTTCTAAGAAGCCCATCATTTAGGCACCACATTCATACATTTAGTAAATTGTAGAGTTTGTTATCTTTGTTACACAAACAGCCCAATCTTTGTCATTTTATTCCTTCTATGTTTCTTAACTTGGTGAGGTTGTGAGGTAACACCGAAGTATTTAGAGTCTGATCCACTTCTCCCTTTTGGCCATCTTTAAAAATGAAACATGTCTCTGTTTCCTGTAAACTTAGCAGTGAACTGAAAATACGGGGATCAGATTAATCATTTCACAGCTGCTGCACAGCGTAGTAGGTCATGTGTTGCGGGTTCTGGTCTCGGGCCGTTAGTTCTGCTTCCTACTGTGACCAACAACATATCGCCATTAGCCTGTTTTTGTGCAGTCTGTCTCACAAATAGATGCTATGCAGTTTCACGTAGGGTCGATGAGAGACTGTTGATGTTGTGTGATGGTTAAACTGCACAGAGGGGAACGTCAGCCCTCATTTCCAAAGCATAAATATGTCAGTTGAAGGTACGATTTTCAATGGAACCAAACAAACAGCCTCCTATAAAACCAACGAAATGCTCATTGGACCCATAACAGCTCGCCTGAGGGTTGTAACTCGGTTAAATACAAACAAAAGATATCCTGTTTGATTGATTCTGTGTTCCTCTGTGTTCATGAGTGATCTGTGTTAAAATCCCACCATCTCTTTTCTCCACAGTGAAACGCTTCAGGGAGCCAAAACATGAGCGGAGACCCTGGAGGATCTGGTAAGGCTGAGCCGACTTAACATCATTTCTCTGCTAAGGCATCAAATGAATCCTGTGGAGCATATGAACCGTCCTGTCTGTCTCTCTCTCTGCAGGTTCCTGGACACATCAAAACAGGCCATTGGGATGCTGTTTATCCACTTTGCTAACGTCTACCTGTCAGACCTCACAGAGGAGGATCCTTGCTCTCTGTGAGTCAATCCTGTCTTTGAAAGTTCTAGACATCGTGAATCATCAGGTTGTCCGGTAGGAAAGCTCTGACTGCCGATTTAAAATGACATTCACTCCTCTGTCTCTCCCAGATACCTCATTAACTTCCTGTTGGATGCTTCTCTGGGCATGTTGCTGATCTATGCTGGGGTGAGAGCCGTCAGTGCGATTGTAGAGTGGAGGCAGTGGGACTCTCTGCGTTTCGGTGAATATGGTGAGGACCAATGTGTGAGAGTTGTAAAGTGGCAGCTTGCTGCCCTCAGTAATGCAGTGCTGCGATGTCATTTCTTACAGTGCCTCTTTTGTCCCTGAAACACTTTGTGTATCACAGAAGCAGAAAACTTGTAAACAATCTGTGCTGCATAAACTGTACACATACCTAAGCAGATTTTTTGGACAGAAATCGTTCTCTCTTTTCCTCTGTGTGTGTGTGTGTGTGTGTGTGTGTGTGTGCACGCGCAGGAGAGCCAGTGCAGTGCACAGCGTGGTTGGGCCAGTGTATCCTCTACATCCTCATCATGGTGTTTGAGAAAGTCCTTATCATGCTGGTCCTCCTCATCCCCCAGTGGAAGAAGGTCAGAAAAATAAAGGAGTTAAACCCATTTGAAAACAAGAGTCTCCAGAAATGTCATGATGATCATGAAGTGTTCTCTCTCAGTTATTATTAGCCTGATTTTGACCCCATCAGAGGGATTTGTCAAGGAAAAATACCCTTTATTTACACTATAATAAAGACTATACAGCAGCAGCTCTCACTCCCCATGTTGCTCTGTCAGCTCCCGTCACTGTCGCTGTTTGCTCCATTTGAAAATACTTGGCGGGTTTTGCATTAACTTGCTGAAGATGCAGAGTATTGTGATCAACAAAGAGTGAGAACTAAAACACTTGATGAATTTGGAAAAACTCATTACACATTTGAATTGACACTTCTGTTTAGGTTTCACACATTAAGCTGGTTTCATGTGTGCATGTACTGTGTGTACACACCTTTTCTTGAAGTCAAAGATAAGTGCTTTTACATTGGGGATGATTGTTTAGCCTTTTCAGGGCATTCTCTCTGTAATCCCTGGTGTAAATGTGCCATCGTTCCTGCTATTTCAATGTGAATGTAGTAGGAGCGTAAGTGGCCCGTTTGTCTTCGCACATGAATGGCGAGGTGATCAAGTGGTCCGGAAAGCTACGGTTCAACACAAAAGTCTCCAGATAACCCTCTTCAATCTTATCAACAAAGGTGTTTAATGCTTAACCCCTCCCCCCAAAAAAATATGCAAAAGCAGATTACTGTATCATTTGCATCCATATTTATGTGCTGTAATTTTCCAGCTGCCTTTCTTAGCGCTAATGTGTTTCTTTGTGTGTTTTCCTCCACCTGTAGACCAGTGTGGAACATGAGTGTGTATCGCTACACCTGTCTATGTAGTTCTGTGTAGTTCTTAGATATTACACAGTGTGATATCCACAGTTCTGAACGTAACATTACAATTGAGAAAGACATTGCGTGTTCCCTGACCGGGAATCAAACCCAGGCCGCGGCGGTGAGAGCGCCGAATCCGAACCACTACTAGACCACCAGGGACATCTGTTGAAGCTTCACAACATGCCCTACTAGTGGTCTGTAGAAACAGCACCAATGACTATAAATGTGATACCACAGTAGTTATTTTAAACTTGAGAATAAGTCCTATTTAGCTCCATCTACCATGCACATGCAGAAATGTTTGCATTTTGGTAGCCTGCCAGGCATTCAGCTTTTCTTTTGTAAAGGTCGAAGGACATCATTACAATTAAACATTTTAATCTTTTATTGATGCATATACAGATGATGATGATGATGTTCCAAGTTGTGTTGTGTGCTCCAGTCGACCCTCCTTCTACTTTATTATTGCTCCTACTGAGCTCTGAACTTTTAGTCTGAGGCCTGGAGTGCTGTCTGTGTTTCTGTGTATATGCTTATGTCTGTGCTTGTGTGTGTGTTGTATATGTTTGTGTTTTTGTCGCAGCTGACTCTCCTCAACCCCATAGAGAATCCTGACCTGGAACTGGCCATCGTCATGCTCATCGTTCCGTTCTTCATCAACGTAAGTCTGCTGTTACCATGTGTTGATCCGGTTACACCAATACTGCACGTGTCTAGAGTTTGTTCGTTTACCCTGGCCACTCTATTGTGTGTGTGTGTGTGTGTGTAAATGTAAAAACATTGTCTGAGTTTCAGTGTATAATATAAGAAAAATCCCCTCTTTTAATATCATTCACAGTATTTTCTGTGTTTTCTTTTAGGCCCTCATGTTCTGGGTGGTAGATAATTTCCTAATGAAGAAGCACAGGACAAAAGCAAAGCTGGAGGAGAGAGAGGAGGACTCACGGGGGAACAGCAAGGTGCGCTACAGACGAGCTCTGTCCCATGACGACTCCGAGTCAGAGGTAAGTCTCACTAGTAATGCAGACACCTTAGTGACAAGAAAGGAACTTGCTTGGTACTAGTTCTGCACTCGCTCAGTCTGAAGAGGAACGTGTTCTCGAGCTGTTTCGGTGGCCTAGATCATGGTTCACTACCAACCATCCGTACGCCCACCAACACATGAAGTCATGACACCAGTCTGGCACGAGCTTATTTCCATTTCAACGTTTACCCTCGATGTCTCACACAAATCTGGGCTGTGGTTGAAAAGTGTTTTTTTACTTAGGACGGTTCCTAACTGAGTGAAATGACCCGAAAGTATTTTAACGATGAGAGCTAGTCGAATTTTCTAAATGCTAAGGAAAGATGCTTCATTGCTTCCTTTCTTATCTCCTTAGCTTAGGGAACACTGGAGCATCCTTTACGAAAAGGAAAGGAGATAATACCACCCCCCCCCCCCCCCCCACACAAACAATTCCTTGCGGCAGCAACCTTTTGAAGTGACGCACCCTTCAGCCGTCCATGAAAACAAATTCTACGCTTTGTTTGCACTGATTTAGAAATTATTTTCATAAAGTTCTATTATAATGGGACTTATGTTGGTGAATGTGAGTCACAGTGACTCATAACCAACAGCCATTTTGTTTAATTTGATTCATGTGTATTTATTTTGAACATGTAACAAATCATAATGACATCATCAATATTATCATATTTAGTGGAGTCGGCTTCCCTGAGCACCGCAGTTGTCTCTTCCTGAAACCTTATGAATCCTCCTTCATATCTTTCCTCCACCTCAGGACTTTTCGACCGTAGGGTTCTTCAAAGGCCGCATGTATGAATGATGAACTACAACACTGTTTCTGATCACGCATTCTTGATAATATGATGTTCCCTGACCGGGAATGGAATCCAGGCCGCGGCAGTGAGAGCGATGAATCCTCACCACTAGACCTCCAGGGACGTCTGTGTATGTTCTCATTAATAATAATAACTTTATTTAAGGGATGCGCTGTGTAATCTCTGGCCTTTGATGGAGTCGAACAGTGGTCGGAGTATCACATACGGCCTCTAGTGGTGTTCCTGTGGAACTTTGTGATATCTGGTACTGAGACGTTTTCACAACAACATAAATAGATATTAGAGATGAATTATGACCTCTTTACACTAGCTCTAAGCAGCTTATAATACATTATTAAAACTACTAATTACAAGATTTGTTTTAATTCATAAAAATACAATCTTTTATTACATCATCATTTAAATAGTGTTTTTTCATGAGGAAAAAACCCCAATATAGGTGACTTAACAAAGTCAAAGGATATATTTAGAATTTTTGATGGTTTACGGACTTCAGAGTTGTTGAAATGATTATTGGGACGCTATAATCAAACAACAATCTGGATCATCAATGATTGGTAGTTAGTATCGGTGGCAAAAAAAAAAAGTTATATTTGCTCCCTTTTTATCTTTTGTGCTGATCCGAACCGTGAGTTTTATGATCCGTTGCACCACAAGTTGTCACTCAGAACTTCTATCACAGAGAAGTCCAGCACGGTGGAAGGACACTCACACTGATCAAATTATACCGATGATTTCATACAAATAGATTTCAACCACTAATTCATCATAGTCACAAGCTCCGGCCACTGTTGCTCATAGCAAGTTGTGGCACTCTGTCTTTTGTGTTATCATTGTAATTGAGCTCACAAGAAGACAAGGAAGAGGAGGATGAACAGAAAAAGAAAGGAAGAGGGAATAAGGATGATGATAACTTAAGTGACCTAAGAGATGATGATGATGATGATTTTGTCTATTTGTGAGACCAGAAGGCTCTTAAAGAGCAGGCAGCTGATTTAGTGCAGTAGCTGTGAAACCCTTGAAAGATTTGTTCCCAGGCCGGGAATCGAACCGGTGGCCACGGCGGTGAGAGAGCTGAATCATAGGCACCTTATCACCAGGGAGCTGTGGGGGCCTTTGTTACACCATGACCACCAACTGAATCTGTCATATCTAATATTAATTTGAACAGATGAGTCCCTTTATGTGAGACTTAAGTAGGACACTCTGTTATGACCAGTTTAACAATACAGATATAAAAAGAACCCGTCACTTCCTTCTTGTTGGAGTTAACAGCAGCTCGTAATGAATCGTCTCCTCATTTGTTACGAGTGATGTTGATTTATAACCCAAACATGCGTCACTTCTCTGTTTAACTGCTGTTGAACGGGCTGTTGCACACGGTGGTATTGTTCCTTCTATGGTCCTATAATGAGGCCGAGATAAGTACAGGTCAGACAGAAGTCAAGAGGAAGTAATCACGTGTGCGTGCAGGTTTGGGTTTTCTGATATTTGTGAAAGTTATTCGTTGTGCAAAATGATTTAAACAACATGGTGTTGTTTCTGTTATGAATACTAGTTGAATTTCTGGTCAGTGGGTACATTTTTTCAGATCGTGAAAGGAAATGTAAAGCTGCTTTACGGGGCTTTTTAACATGTCAATAGTCAAAGCGGTGCAAACAAAAGCCAGCTTCATGGTCTAGTTTACTAGTCGCTTGTGTTGTGCAGCTAACCCTGGGGAGCATGCTTTCAGCAGAGCGCTGAGCGGTGGGGGATGGGCGAGCTCTGCCGAAACAGTTGTTTTTCTGTTCAGCAGCAGAGTGTGATCAGAGGCCGGGCTAGTGGCGCAATGGATAACGCGTCTGACTACGGATCAGAAGATTCTAGGTTCGACTCCTGGCTAGCTCGAATTTTTTGCTCTTATGTGCATATTAGGCTGAAATGTTTCACTAGCTAATGTCATAAGGGACAGAAAATTACTGTTATTAATAGATGACTAAATGTATGCCAAATGTCATGTTCTATTTTTACATTCAGGGCTTCTATTGAGGTTTTTTGAATGAAGCTTTGAAAGTCTGTTATTATGTGGCGAGCCTCTCCTGTGTGTGTGTGTGTGCGCGCGATGGCAGGCGTTAATGCTGTTTTGAGAGGCTGAATGCCAACAAATATGTATTGAGGCAGGATATTGCGTGAGATTAAAACCTGTTTTGAACTTTTGCAATGATTACATTTGTCTTTTTTTCAATGCATTCATATGTTTTGGACTGAGGACTGAGACAGCACTCACTGTACTCTGGGTGTGTTTTTTAATATTCAATATACAGAACAAGCTTATAGGTTATGCATATAACAGGGCATGTAGAGAAAAGATGAACAGAGACACGTCACTTTTCATGTCAACCCACACAAAGCAGTATGTATGGAAACCTCTGCCACCCGGGTATGAATGTGTGTGTGAATGGGTGAATGTAAAGTGCTTTGAGTGATCGCTAAAACTAGGAAAGCTCTATATATATATCTATATATCTATGCATATACAGTATGTGCATCCATTTACCAGCCCCGTAGGTTTGGTTCTCCTAAAAAAGAAAAACATTAAACAATCACAATAATACTCATCCAATGCCAGCTCACAGTGTTTCACTGCTATGAATTTCTGGAGACCCTCGACTTAATGGAGGTGAAAAACTAAATAATTTTATTAATCACAGCAAAGTCCCGTAGTTTTACGTCACATCCTCAGTGCAAGTGGAGAAAATCAGGCGATGTTGTGTCTTTCAGAAGCTCCTCTGTGCCGCTTCTCCTTCCCCCATTATAATCCAGTGTCTGAGGATTAAGGATGTACCTGTGATTCGTGTTACAACATTCAGCCATTTAAAGCTGAATATTTTTACCAACCAACCACAATTTTGCAAAGATTAGGCCTTTTTTTTGGTGGTCTATTTTTGTGAAATGCAGTCTGCCTTTCTAGTGGTACCATGAGCCTGTCTGCCTACTATGTGTCTGTTTCTCTCTTATGTTTTGCAGATCCTTTTCTCAGCAGACGATGAGATGGACGAGTCCGATGAAGACGATGTCCGACGGCTCACCGGCCTGAAGACGGTGAAGAAGAAGAAGAAGAAGCTTCGCATGGGGATCCCCGTTTGACCCGTGTTCCTCGCTGAACTGCTACGATCACATTTCCTCCGGTAGCTGTCGTCCTCTCGCACAAACGTTCCCCGCACCTCCACAGATCCAGTGTCAGCGTTGGGAGTTGACCCAATCTTTTCACACATAGGATGACAGAAGAACTGAAGTCCTTTTATTGTTGACTCCTGGAGGACTTCTGCATAAACTAGAGTCTAGCGTGGGAATTTATTTAACACGCTGGGAGATATTGTTTTTGGTTAACCAGGTTACATCGGATCACTCCTTGGCTGAGTGTTTTAAAAGAATGGGGAAGAGAATCCCACCATGAACAAACATAACATTGTTAAATCCTTCATGTATGCATAATAGGAAAAACCTTAACACTGGTCTAATACTGTTTGGACTCTTGGTGGCAGTGTGTACCGGGGGGGCGATGGTCCAGGATCAGTGACGAATCTAAATGGCCACAACAGAACCAAACAGCATGCAAACAAAAGTGTTCAATGGGTTTGTTACATGTGATAGTCTAACGTGTCCTCTGAAATGATTGTATTCCTGATGTAGATTCCATTTAAACTTTGTCCTTTGTTTTGCCATATAGATGTACCACCATGACCTGTGATGCCTGTATGAGTGTGTGTGTGTGTGTGTGTGTGAGAGAGAGAGAGAGGGTGTTTACAGACACGCCTCTAATTTAGATAGGCATCACGTCAGAGTGCTTGAATCACTGTATTGATGCAACTCCGAACACTTTCCAGTTACACACTGAACTACATATCTTGTGTTGTACTGTTGCTCGTGTCAAAGGGAGCACATTAACGCCTGCAGCAACCTTCCGTTTGTATCTCCTGACCTTTCAACTGTCAAACCTGCAGGACTACAAGTACCACAATGCAACATCCGTCTAATATCAGCTCCGCATGTGTCGTCTCGTCTGTAGACTCAAGACTGCCGTCTCCGTTTGTTGGTGACCGTTTTACTGATGTGCTCTGATCGTGTGTTCTTTGTCTCTGAATGTCTTTTGTCTCATAAGTTGTCGGGTTGTTTTTTTTAATAGTGTGTTTTATTTTTGGGCCAAAAAGGTGACTATGCTTCTTCCAAAAGTGTTCTTTATTCCTGAACTCCAACAGGGAGAGTAGATATGCACAAGTTCCAATTCATCACAGCTTTCACCTTTCCTTTTGTGTTTGTGTGATTTTATTTTTGTTACAATAATGTGCCTGAGTGAAATTACCAGCAGGTGTTTTTTTCTTGGTTTGATATATATTTTTGGGACTGTTTTATCCAGAGCTCCAGATGTGCAGGCATTGAAGCAGCATTCAGCTGGCTCTGATGTTAAGAATGTGACATGCAAAGACCTTGAAACTGTTAAGTTACTGTGGACCAGACAGTCGGGGGGGAAAGGGTGTGGGTGTGTGTGAGCGTGTGTGCGTGCGTGTGTGTGTGTGTGAGCGAGCCCATGCCAGTGTATAGTATACCTGCATGTACTGGCATGTGCTGGATGCATGTGTTCACGTGGGCGTGTCTGCTGGTCCTCTTTAAAGTAAACGCAGAGTGACATGCACTGTGACTGTGGTAAGTTCGGTGATGGCGATGATTTCATTTTGATGTTTTTGGCATGTTGGCAGGGAATAAATGACATTTTAAAAAGAGCAAAAGTGTAGCATCTTGCAGCTGTTATGGTCACTCTCTGCTCAGCCAGGACAAAGAGGGCTTTAAGTATTTAGCAAAGTGAAACTAACTAGATGATAGTTATAATGGCAAGTGACGGAGGTAAGTTGTCATTCTAAATGCTTTTTCCAATAAAGAATGTGATACACTATCATGGAAGCTGATTCATTTCTACTACAGCTTGTATGAGAGTTAGAGATTCTTCCCCGTGTCAGTACACAAGAAACGTAGCACCATCCTATTAATGTGTGCATTGCTGTTCTTCACCACTTGAGGCAGCGCTTTGACACACACCACAGATTTGGTTAGAAGTGCAGTCGCCACTGGAGCCATCCGACCTTCAGTCATGAATGATTCTATGTCCAAAAATACATCCAGCTGGTAACTTCTTACAAACAGCGAAGGGAAGACGCACATTTAGCATCAAGCGTCATTGTCTTCCTTCAGAAGCTCTTAAAAATCAATGACATCATCATATCCCAGTAACACCAGCATCACGATTTTGAAGTACAGGTTGTAGTAGCTACTATGGCCCATCATAGTTTAACTTGCGAGAGGAGTTTGAGAGAGATGTGCGACAAAACACTGATTACCTTAAGCCTTGCACGTGTAAGGCTCTAATAAGCACCTCCACAAACGTGTATTTTATTGTGAGACATGCAGTGATGATGGCAACTTTGAGAAGATTGATCAGGAATAACCACATGCGCGTGAGATTGTGTGTTGAGTTTTTAAATCTGTGGAGGCAACACTCTCCGACTGGAAGACTATCCTGGGACTGTGATGCTACTTCAATGTATCTTTCAGATTCTCTCTGCGTCGCCCAGTTTGTCGTTTTTAAAATAGTGACTCAGTTTGTCCGTCACCGCACAGTTAACAGTAACGCCTCAATTTCACGTTATGATGCCAGGTGTTCTGACCGCTCAGTATTGCTTTAACTGTCTGCTTTACTTTAATCTAATAAGGGGAAAAAAATCAACTTGGCTCAAAATAAATCTGTCACACACATTATGAAGTAGAAGTTTTAAGATGAGAATGATGTAATATTATGAATTGAGCAAAACAACGTGTTCACAACAACTGAACCCTTCATGTTTATATTTATCATCTGCTATTTTATGATAATGTGATAATTTAGTAAATGAAATAATAACCCCAAATAATATCTAGGCTACTTGGTCTTCCCTACTTGTCTTTATACATATTTATATACATATCTTTATGCATATACTGAATTCTAACACCAAACCAAACCTCGCTGTAGACCTGCCGAGGCTAAAAATACAAGCATCCATTTTTGTCATTTGTGCTTGTTAAGCACCTGATTATTGCTGTTGGATCTGTAGATTAACTAATAAAAAAGCTACTCTGGGGCCACAGCTGAGCTGAAGACTATAACTCATATTGGAAAAGCATTGATGGACCTCATGTAACTCAAATCAGACAGTTTTCTCAGCTCTCCTGGTTTTTGTTGGATCATGTGGAAATGCTTTTTACAAGACCCCCCCCCCCCCCCCCCCCCCCAAAAATGACTTTAATCAAGTTGTAGCAATGGACAGGCAGAGTCCCAGCTACTGGAGCTGCAGGGAGGTGGTGGACACAAGTCCCACAACAACATTTAAAAAAAGGGTATCTTTACCAGGGGCAGTCACTTATGTTGTGTCCTGAATTATCAGCTGTTGGCCTGTAAGCTTATCGTTAAAAGGTGGGAGACCCATTGCAGCTGTACCATCCCTCACGTCACACCTAATAATACACTCTGACAACAGGCAGAGTGGGAAACAGGGTTAGGGGGCCTGACTGACTCACTGGGTCTGGAGCAGGACTATATATAAGGTCAGGCTTGCTGGGAGACAAAGACACACACTAGGAAAACAACCAGCGAATCTCACTGGAAAGAGGTGTCTGTGGAATCAATACGCCAACTTCAATCACCATGTCACAGGTAAATTAGGTTAAATATGGTGTTTTGATATTCACAGAAATTGAACACAGTGCTTTGAGACAGACCCTCTTAACACCCTTAACAGTCATAACCTTCCCGTCTTTGTTATTCACTCCAGCCAGCCGAGATGAAGAAGAAGAAGCGTCCCCCGATGAAGGTGGAGGACCTGAAAGGAGCCCGCAGTAAACTGGGACTGAAGGGCGAGGTCAAGAGTAAGACCTATGAGGTCATGGTGGAGTGTGGTGAGTAAAGCCTTTTGTTAATGCTGTTTCCTCTGACTCTAGAAAACACTCATGTGGCGTAACACCATGTCAGATGTAAATAAAAAGCAAAATAAATAAATAGAAGACGAAATGAATACATATGTAAATACTTAGATGCGCCATTAAATGAATAAATAAATGTTGGAAATGATTAGAAATACAGAAATGAATAAATGTAGATTTATAGAAATGTAGAAATCTATTTTCCAATTGATTAACAACATTTATTTATTCATGCATTTAATAAAGCATTTCTGTATCAATTTCAATATTTGTGTAGTTGCCCGTTGCTGCATTGGCTCATGCGAATCTTTTAATTATGTTAGCGTGACTTTAAGTGAGTTTGTTACAAAAGCGTTCCCTGACCGGGAATCGAACCCGGGCCGCGGCGGTGAGAGCGCCGAATCCTAACCACTAGACCACCAGGGAAGTCTATGACGTGTGTCACAGCAGAATTAAAAAAAATATCAAGCAGAGGACGCGCTAATCGGTTTTCTTCAAGTAAAGACATTATCGTCAATAAAAGACCGTTGGAGTCTGTGTGTTTAGCACATAACTTCGGTTTCCTATAGGTGAGCTGATGTTACTATACCCACAGCAGTGCTAGCTAATGCTAGCAAACGTTCTGCACTTGCATTTTACATCTGGCTGCTCTCATGAAAATTCTAATAATTAACCCTGCAACAGGAGGGGGATGTGGAGGTGTGTTACACAATCACTGGTGGAATTAATTACTTTTGCTCAAGTGAAATACCTCAACAGGCAGTTTGGGGCTCGCCTACTGCTCCACTTACAGCAAAAATTACGTTCATTTTGAGTTACTTCACATCCTCATATTTTACAAGTATACCATCTTAGAGACACACAGATATGTGACGCTGTCTAAATACTGTGCACATATCAGCTCTTTTTTTACTATGCCAGGTTGGATGTATTGTTGCTGACTGCTGTGTTACTGTAATGCCTGTTGTGGGATTTGTCAAATTGTTAAAACAGATTAAGCTGGAAACACAGCGGGCATTTTTGCAGCGTTTTCTCCACATAATCCAGTAGCTGACTAATGAAAAATATTTCCTGTGCTAGGCTTTTATATTTAATTATTTCTTGATTAACTTATTGCCAAAGTAATCTGCAGCTGCCTTTAGCAATGTGCTCTTGCTGACAGATGCTAACACCATTAATGATGCTAACACCATTAATGATACCCAAGTGGAGGCTGAGCAGTCACCAGGTTTAAAGCATTCTACTTTCTGACGAGACTGTTGTGTGTGTCTCCCTCTGCGTTCAGAGCGTATGGGCAAAGTGGCTCCGTCTGTGTTCAGCGGCGTGAGGACGGGGACAGAGACGGCTCTGGGGACGCCTGCTGCCGCCAAAGCTCCTGGAGCCAGTGTGTTCAGCAAGTAGACACAGGATACAAGAAAACACTTGAAGAAGCATGCTCCAGTCTTGGTGATGCTGCATTATATGGATTGCAAACATTTTCTTAATGAAGAGATGATGATTCAAGAGAGATACATTGTATACTTTTATGCCAAGCCTGGCATAAAAGTATGTTAAGACAAGCCTGTTAAGGCAAGCAGTTTAGTTACTTTGTCATTTGCACAGTGCTGCAGACGGATGTAGTGGGTTGGATTGTAATGTGGCTGTTGAAATGAGATGTGAGATTTATTATCAGTGTTGACAAAGATTGTCTGATTATTTGTTCTTTTTTTTTTTTTTACTGACCATTTTTCCTAAATAAATGATTTCTCCTGTATTGAAATTTAAAGTTGTTTTTTTATTGGTACTAAACTACAAAAAGAGGGAAATTTGTATGGAAATACAAACTTGAAGAGCTCTATGTCGATGCAGGACTGTGCTGTAACGTGCTAACATTATGGTTACAAACACAATAAGGCCTAAAAGCACAGAGCGTCTGTTTGCATTCATATACACATACAAGCAAATGGGAAGATTTATCTCAGTCTTATGGTTAATCTAAGTAAGCTTGAACCTTAATATTATTCGTCATGTTCGGACAAAGTCAGCACCTCTATCTAAGTGGCCAAACAATTTGTTATTGCTGGTTTTAATTTGATTGTTATTGCTGTATAAACCACTTAAATCATGGTATAAACTTAAATGATGGGCCTTAAGGAAACACAAAGGCCTTTATTGTTTCAGTTTATATTATGCTTACATGGTGCATTGTACCAATTTAAGTTTAGCTTAATCAAGTTACCACTAATACTGATCACTAACCAATACACAGGGCGAGGCACACAGCTTATTTTTGCCCCCCAGGACCTCTAGTGGGTTAATCCAGCCCTGGCTGAGATGATTGAAGTGTTTAAACCAATACTCAAAGCAACCTGGTTAACAACAAAGCCCCAAATCACCTGCTGTTGTGAGATGAGCTCTGAATCTATCACTGTATTATGACATCCGTGCTGCAGATTATCAAGTTTAAGAAATATGGCACAAAATGAGCAGGTCAGTTTTGCCCAGTGCCCGTCTTGAATCCTTTGACAACGCGAGCCAAACGCAGTGCCAAACAGAGTGCCATCTGACGACGATGACTTGCCAAAAATGGAGAGCAAAGGACGGCTCGCCCACATTAAAAAGTGTTTGTTTAAAAGGTTCAAAGTGGCATAAACCTGTTGAACTGTAAATGAGATGTGAGATTTATTATCAGTGTTGACAAAGATTGTCTGATTATTTGTTCTTTTTTTTTTTTTTACTGACCATTTCAAAGTGGTTCAAAAAAAGGTTCAAAGTGGCATAAACCTGCAGTCAAAATGTGTATGTTCAAGTGAAATCAATGTGGTCCACACAGATTTCCTTGAAAGGTTTATTCATCCCAGTATTACATCACAATGGTCTGATTCATCTGCATGCATTATACCTATGGGCCAAATCTACCATTAATCAGTTAACATTATTTTGGGGGTGGATAATTTAACTTAAGAAAACACACAAGAGTCTGTCTGATTTACTTACAGTCCTCTACTGTTTGCTCTCCGGTAATTGGGAAATAACATAAACACCGACATCAAGTGAAGCAGGGAAAGTTGAGTGACAGAGTCCAGCACATGTCTCTATCTGCTGATTATTCAAAAACGTTCATAAACAGCAAAAGACATTGTGATATGTCGATAAACCTATATCTTGTAACTGACAGTTATTTAAACAAATAGACAACATATATCGTAAATACAGATACAGCAACACAGATGTCTTGCTGCAATATGAACCGACTGCTGTGACGTATTGTACTGTGTTTGTATTTGCCTAAACTAAATAATATAACTAATGTATACTGATGCAAACGCTCTAGGTGTTTGCATGTTACCAAACGTCTTGTTAGGTTTAAGTTTAGTGTCAACCCAACTAACATTCACACACTTTTCAGCCCAGGCACAGATATTTCCACCAACGTTTACACTTCAGGGCCTCTTGCACTTTAAGCTTAGGTCTCTTGGTCAATACTCCAGGCCAATGCACACACAAACACACTTTTTGTCCCTCCTCCTCCTCCTCCTCCTGGACAGAGAGCTTTTTTTCTCAGCACTGAAGTCAGACGCTGTTCAGTGGAAGTTTGGTCATGTCTGGACTGCAGGGTGTTGCACTGCTGCTGCTGTGGGGCAGCGCCTGCCTCTGGCTGCCCGGCCTGGCCCGGGGGGCTCTGGTCATCTCCGGGGGCCATGAAGCTCTGCAGGTAACTTCACACACTGACCTTTTCTGAGCCTAATTTGGAAACCACATTGTTTTATACGAAAGTATTAATTTTCTCTGGTGGTTCCTGATTTCACCAAATTATCTCTGCACAAACTAGTTTGGAACTTAAATGCTACTTGGTTTTACTATCACATTATGCCTTCTAACTTCTGCTCTTTGTACGTATATACGACACAGAATGTAATGCTGTTTTTTGTGATAAGTTGGTTCATGAAATGCTTATCTTGGCATCTGCTGTATTTGTATTTCAGGAGACAAGAGGAGCTGCCAAATCACTGCAGGTACTTGTGAGAAACAATTTAAAGACGGACAGTCCTTTTACATGAAACTATAAATGTTGTTCCAAAGTGTGAAATATGTGAAAAAATAAACTAGGCTATGTTGATAATTCATATTATTTGGTAGCATGATGCAACAGTGGCCGATAAAATTGCCAGATTTGCGCAGTCTTGATTTTCCAACTGCAAGAAGAATCTCCCTTTTCTTTTTTCTTTGTTACAGAAAAGAAGTACGGCTGAGGCCACGGTAAGAAAACAATCTGTTAGTATTGTTTGTATGTATTGATGATGATGGTGATTAGAAATATTCAGTTCATTCATTCATTCATTCATTATCCAAACCGCTTATCCTGTTCAGGGTCGCGGGGCGCTGGAGCCGATCCCAGCTGACATTGGGCTATTCATATTTATATTGATATTCAGTTCAATGCAACTTTATTTATCCTGTAAGGGTAACGGTATGCAAATAAAAGAAAAGCAGCAAATTAACAGAGCAGAACAGAAAAAGATAAGGGAAGAATGATAAACTCTATTAATCAATATATCGGTGCTTCTCTGGCAGATTGATAAACAGGTCATAATACTGTCAATACAACGATTGAGAATAACTAAATTAACTGAAAAGGAGTTTAGTTTTCAAATTGCCACACTATCCCTGGATACAGCACCCAGGTTGACTCACCGAATCGCTCTCACACAACACTCCCAATGTGGAATCAGTGACGTAATGCCCTTCAAAAAAAAAAAAAAATTCAAAGTTGTGTTATGGTTTTCTTTGGCAGCAGTCAGGATAGCATGCTGTTTACTGGACCCAGGTGCAGTTCAGTTTGAAACCACAGCAGATCTTACAGTGCTTCATTGTGTAAAACTGCTGTATGTGAAATGCTTGTGGTAGAAGGCTTTCACTAGTGTTTCAATCGCTCCCTGTCCTTCTGTCTCAGGTGGAGGTGTACAGCGTGAAAGTGGACTGCACGGTGATGTCTCGTTTCGCCCACACCGTCATGACCTCCAGGGCTCTGAACAAGGCAAACTCCTCACAGGAAATCTTCTTCGAAGTGGACCTGCCCAAGACGGCCTTCATCGTCAACTTCAGCATGTCAGTCAGAATATAGTACATGTGACTATTGGAATAGATCCTGTCTTTCTTCACCTTTTGACAAGTGTCTTTGTTCCTCACAGGGAAATTAATGGTGAGGTGTATGTTGGGGAGGTGAAGGAGAAAGAGAAAGCCAAGAAACAGTATGAGAAGGCTGTTTCCTCTGGACAGACCGCTGGACTGGTCAAGTGAGTCATAACACAGAATGAAATACGCATTCAAAAAAGCATACTGCATCTAAACTTTCACTGACTTAGGGCAGATCGTGTTGACATGAGAGGCCGTCATTGGTGTCTGTGTTTCATCACAGGGCCTCTGGGAGGAAGATGGAGAAGTTTTCCGTGTCTGTCAACATCGCAGCTGAAAGTAACGTGACTTTCATTCTGACCTACGAGGAGCTCCTTCAGAGGAAACTGGGCCATTATGAGATTCTGACTCGAGTTAAACCCAAACAACCGGTGCAGGAGTTTCAGGTGAATCCATGTTCATGTTCAAATCTCTCTTCAGATATTCTGAATGTGTGGTTTACCTTACAAATGAGCCCTGCCTCTCTCTCTCTCTCTCTCTCTCTCTCTCTTTTTCTCTCTCTCTCTCTCTCTCTCTCTCTCTGTGTGTGTGGAGACAGATTGTGACAAACATCTATGAGCCTCAGGGCATTTCTTATGTGGATGCCCATGCAACCTTCCTCTCCAATGAGCTGCTCCCCCTGGTGAAGAAAACAGTCTCAGACAACAAGGTACACGATACAACAGGCCTTATTAAAGAAGTTGACTCTGATCCGTCTTGCAGATCCTCACTTATTTTTCTCCACATTCAATAAAATGATTGATCTAATAAACAAGAGTAAGCTAAACTAGTCGTATCGCTATCCCTTTGTCAGGCACACATCTCTTTCTCGCCAACTATGGAGGAGCAGAGGAAGTGTCCAGGTTGTGATGGAACGCTCATCGACGGAGATTTTGTCATCAAGTATGACGTGAAGCGAGCAAACAGCCTCGGGGACGTTCAGGTCAGCTGTCACTAAATACTCAGTATCTGCTGATGAATGCACATTTGAATCAGGCTTCACATGTAAAACTATGCAGATTCACTGTAATGTTGTTTTTCTGGAGGCTGAGTTGTATAATAAAATTGAGAAATTGACAAATGTGAAATGAATCAACAACATTTTAGAGGGGGAAATTCTTGCAGTTTTTTGCCTTTTCATTCTTTCGTGTACATTACTGCTCTTCATTGATTCTCATCCTTTCAGATTGTGAACGGATACTTTGTGCACTTCTTTGCTCCCCCTGACCTGCCCAGAGTCCCAAAGAATGTGGCGTTTGTGATTGACAGGAGCGGATCAATGAGTGGAACAAAGATGGAACAGGTGAGAGACCGTTCCGACAGTTAATGTGTCACCGATTTATTGAGGCCCGCATGCACACATTTTGACCTCTGACCTTCCTTGCAGACACGACAGGCATTGCTGACCATCCTCCTAGAACTCCACGAAGAGGACCACTTTGCCCTCATCCAGTTTGATCACAGGATTGAATATTGGAAGGAATCACTCACCAAAGCAACAAAGGAAATGGTGGCTGAAGGCATGAATTATGTCAGAAAGATAGTCGACAATGGAGGTTAATAGAAAAATAAGTCTTACAACTTTAATGCTAAATGTCATCTAAACTCCTTAAATGATAGAAATACACTCTCATACTAAACATTTTATGATTTGTTGTGTGTTTTCCTTCAAGTAACCGATATTAATAGTGCAGTGTTGAGAGCCGTGGACATGCTGGTCAAAGACAGGCGGGAGAAGAAGCTTCCAGAGAGGAGCGTCGATATGATCATTTTACTGACTGATGGAATGCCAAATTCTGGTGAGCATGCAGAGTGTGTACATACTGTAGGACCCACTGTATATTTGTGTGAGTGCACATTTGATTTATGTACTTTCTATTTAGCATTCAATTCTCGCATGTTGTATCTGTGCCTTTGAAGGAGAGACTTCCCTCCCGTCCATCCAGAGAAATGTTCATTCTGAGGACCTGAGGAAGATCCTTTTAAGATTGAAAAGTTGAACTAAAAAAAAAGTGAATTAACACAAACCTTTAGTGTGCTGAATCCCCTACAGATTTGTGAATGCAGCAATTTGATACACAATATAAATCAAAGTTTGAAAAACCTTAAGTTGAGTAAGTTGAGTAACTTAAGTCTTGTTTAAACTGCATGCTGTCATTATATGCTCACACATAACACTTGTGTGCCTGCTTGTGTACATGTAGGGGAGTCCAACCTGAAGACGATTCAGGAGAATGTTCAGTCTGCCATCGGAGGAAACATGTCTCTGTTCTGTCTTGGATTTGGAAACGATGTGGATTACTCCTTCCTGGATGTGATGAGCAAACAAAACAAGGGAGTGGCCCGCAGAATCTTTGAGGGTTCAGATGCAGTCCTTCAACTTCAGGTGGAGCCTCAAGGCTATGAATATATTTTCAAACCAATTCTTTAAGATTTTTGTTAAATGTAAATAATACCAGCTAATGTATAGAGATAGAGTGCTGCAGGAATGTGTCCTAAAACCCTAAAGCAATTCCTTTTCCCTCACCTTTTCTATTTTGTAATGTTTTTTTTATTAGATGCCTCAAATAAGGTCTGTGGTTAACACAAGCTGAGGATATTTTAATGTTTTGTTCTGCGAAATAAAATACGTCAGTAAATAACCCTCTTTTGAATGTTGAAGCTTTTACGTGTCTTAAAAAAGGCAGTTGCTAACAGGTGGCTGAATGGGACTACTAAACACTATCACACCGACTAGTCCTCCTTCACAGCCAAATTATGTATTCTCGAAATCATACGACCATGGTGTAGTTTGTTTAAAGGCTAACGTTAGCTTTTTACTTCTGCCGATTGTATTCACCCTTTAAATATCATAAAAACTGGGTTCATTTGTGAAAGTTATCTTGCTGAACAAAGCGTGTAAGTATCGTGACCTTGGGTTTGCCACTGAGCTTATTTTCTGCAGAAATCCAAAATGCAATCCAAAAATCACATTGACTTTTTGTCAAGGGAACCAGTGCGATGCTTACTTCATTGGTTGGCCAACATGTCATCCTTGCAGCAGTCTATAAATGTCACATTCTTCTACAATTGTGTAAAAAACTATTTTAGATACAATAAAAACTAGTTATATAGAAATGTTTTACAAATGCATGTAATTCAATGTATGTCTGCATTTGTTCCAGGGTTTCTTTCAGGAGGTGGCCAGTCCTCTACTTTCAGAGGTGGATCTGCGTTATCCTGACAACGCAGTGGACTCCCTGACTACCAACCACTACACCCAGTTGTATAACGGCTCAGAGATCGTGGTGGCCGGTCGGCTGATGGACAATGACCTGGGCAACTTCATGGTGGAAGTGTTCGGCCAAGGGGTGAGGAGAAGGAAATGGCAGAAATTTAGAGACAATGCTGAGTTGGAGGGAGGACATGTGTTTATTACTCTGTTTATTTACAAATCCTCTTTTTTTCTGCCCTATAGTTTGAGGAGGACTTCACGGTGCAGGGCCAGGCCAGTGCTTTGGACTGGGACGTGATGTACCCAAATGAGGAGTACATCTTTGGGGATTTCACAGAGCGTCTATGGGCGTACCTCACCATCCAGCAACTACTGGAGAAGAGGTCTGTTATTCAGTAATTTCACTTAAGCTGATACCTGGATTCACCTGACATCTTTGTTTCCCATTGGTCGCATGACCACCTTGTTAATGATACTTTTTGGGCACTGTGCTTCTCCCCACCAACTGAGGGCCCATGATTAATCTTGTATTGTTAATTCATAGATTCCGTTGTGGTTTTCTGAATGTCAGTGTCATGTGTGGCAACTTTGGTACATTTTCCTTCTTGCAGCAAGAGTGGAGCCCCAGACGAGAAAGCCAACGCCACAGCCAAGGCCCTGGACATGTCTCTGTATTACAGCTTCGTCACCCCCCTCACCTCCATGGTGGTCACCAAGCCTGATACTGAGGACGGACCAGGCAGCCCTCTCATCGCTGATAAACTGACTGAGGGTGAGGGAGGAAAGAGAGGGTTTCAAAAGTGATAACTCTGCAAGCTTTCCTGATCATGGCTGCCGTCAAGCTTTTTCTCTGAAAAGCAATACTGTAATACATTCACAAGCAGTACTGACTATTTTATTCATGTTTTCAACATATTATTTATTCAACTTGTCCATCTGTTGTTGTTTTTTGACAGAGCAAAGACAAGCGGCAGAGAGAATGTGTAAGACAGTTTTTTTTGTAACCATATAGCATAAAAATATAATTCTGGGATTAAGTCAATTCACCGTATTGCTTTCAATTTTAAATTGAATTGTTCCTTTTTCTAGCACATCGATATCGACCTCCTATGAATGCACCCCGTCTGTATTATCCCCCGGCAACACCCACATATTTAGGTAAGTACACTTTAAGCAATGGCAGCTGCATGGCTCTGGGGATGGCGATGTCTGTCAGTTTGTCACGACAGACATTAGATAGATTGCCAAGAAATTTATTGCAGACGTTCATGGTCCTCAGAGCATGAGTCCTGATGACTTTGGTGATCCCTGACCTTTTAATTAGCGCCATCATCAGGTCAAAATCTGTACCTATGTAGTGAAATATCTCATACTTGATAGATCCAATACCATAGTTTATGACCAAACACCTGCAAAACAAATGACATTCCCATCAAATTCAACTGTATTTTCTGATTAGGGCATGCTAACGCGCTAAACTAAAATGGTGAACATGATAAACATTACACCTGCTAAACATCCGTGTATTAGTATGTTGATGTTTACTAACATGCTGTTTTTTTTAGCAAGAAGCACCACTGTGTCTATATGTGCAGCCTCACAGAGCAGCTAGCGTGACTGTAGACTGTTAGTCTTGTTGACATGTTGTCATCAGCAGAACAAACTAACCTCCATTGTGTTTGTTACTGTCATTCTACTGGTGTCACCCGCAGTGGATGGAGATCCTCATTTCATGATAGAGCTCCCTGACCGAGAGGACGCACTGTGTTTCAATATCAACGATAAACCAGGAACCATTTTCAACCTGGTCAGAGACCCAACACAAGGTCAGCCTTGAGTCCTGATTATCATCATGACTTTTTTACCCCTTGACTTTTCACTACACATGTGGACTCCTTGTAGTCTGGGATTTTGGACACTTATGTGTTGGTAAATCATACCAAGCAGTTAAAAAGTGAGTGACTGAATCCCACGTTGTTTCCTCAGGTATTTTGGTCAATGGCCAAATCATCGGAGACAAGAAGATTGCTCCTGATGGTAAAGTTAACACCTACTTTTGCCGTTTTGGCATCGTCCACCGGACTCTGGGGGTGAGGCTGGAGGTGAGCACTCAGGACATCTCAGTGCTCCAGGACGGCAAACGGGTCAAATTGCTGTGGTCTGATACAGCTTCTGTCAAAGGACCCAAGTAAGGAAGTCAAAGAGATCTATCTCTCTACATGTGAAAACTAAAATCCAGTTCAAGATGAATAGTTGTCATCTCCTTCCCCTTATTTCTCCTCCAGCGTGGATCTTTTCTTGACCAAGGATCGCAGCCTAACAGTAACTCTAAAGGATTCGGTCAAGTTTGTCATCCTGCTACACAAAGTGTGGGCGAAGCACCCGTACCACCGGGACTACTTGGGTTTCTACACCCTGGACAGCCACCTCCTGTCCCCGACTGTTCACGGCCTGCTAGGTACAACATGACACACATAGATTGCATGTTTTAAAATTGAATAGCAGGTCAAAACAAGTGATGTGGATTGCATTTCTGAATTCCATGGATGGATTGCCGTTATATCCGTCACTTTGTTTGGGGATTGGCCCGATGTTGATTTACTCAGAGGCTAAGCAGAGTACTTCATTTTATAGTTCGCTTTGTAAATAGTACATTTGGCAAGTCATAATCGTGAACATTTGACAATTGCACATTGTAGTTCCAGCCCAGACAGAAGTCCACCTCATCGTGCACCCACTTAGGAAAATATAAAATAAGAAAAGTGAAAGAATCTGCCATCTAAATCTGCAGCTCCCCTCTGCTTTACAGAAATAAGAACATTGTTTTTATTTGTGGCTTCAAATTAAACTGGACAGTTTCCCTATGTGAGACCTTAAAATTGTACAAAACAGGACTAGATTTACTTTACTTCACAAACACTCACAGGAGGAATTTCCTGTGGGGATTTGTCAGATTTGATGATTTTTTGAAGGATTTTCTAAACAAGATCTGGTTTAAAGAAGTTACTAAACCGAAGACATAATCAAACAATTGTCTACATGATTCATGTTTCATATAGTATAAACAGAGGGATACAGTATAACAGATAGTTGGCATTTACTGGTGGAGAATTACAGGGCCTGAATGATTTGATTCTAAAATGATATTTACTTTAAATGGTGGTTTGTCCTCCAGGTCAGTTCTACCACGGGGTTGAATATGAGGTGTCAGACCTGCGTCCAGGTGAAGTCCCAGAGAAACCGGACGCCACCATGTATGTGAAAGGACAGGAGCTCAACGTGACCAGGTATACTACACCTACATGCACAGATACGTGTGCCCCATCTCAGCGTGGAAGAGTTTGCATGCAATGTGTGTCCTAAATGAATAACTGGGTCTGTGTGACGTTTCTGTCTCGGTCCACAGAGGCTGGCAGAGAGACTTCAGGAGGGATGTGAAGAGAGGAGAAAACGTTCCCTGCTGGTTCGTTCACAGCAATGGAACCGGCCTCATCGACGGAGAAGCAACGGACTACGTTGTGTCAGGCCTTTTTAAAACAGTTTAAAAACAGGTTAAGCATCCATGTCTACCACAGAAGTAATTAACTTGAATTCATACAATAAATATTCAAATCTGTCTGTACTTACAACCATGAATGCTCTGATATCTTGTACCCAAAGGCAAGCAGGCTTCATTCCCAGTATTGCATCGACAATTTCACAGTTTCTATCAGTGTAGTTGCTGGAATTATAAAAAAATGGTAAGTAACACTGTTCCAAAACAGTGAGAGGAACTGAGAGTGAGCAGAATCACTTGTACTACAATAAATGGGACAGTTCTTTGCGATGGACTCAGGCTGGACTTATTCATTTCATCTCAGTGTTTCATTGTTCCCAACATTGTCCAGCACAACAGATAAGATCGTTAATCTTTGTCATTTTTGAGAATGTCCAATAAAAACCCTTATGATGATGCTGGCACATCTGGCTTTACTGAATTGGTACAGTTAAGGAGTTTGCTAATGTCAGGAGCTAAGATATAAAGTGGGATCCAAAGTGTTTCCAAGCAGTGCAACTCTGATGACTGTGAGGTCTACTGTAGGACTCCTAAACCACATGATGCCAAATATATTTCAATCAGGGGGGACTTTATTAGAATTTAACAATGATTTATTATACATGCATAAAATCTGAACAGTGCAAAGTCTTTGGCCATTGGACTCCATCCTGAAGTAATATAGCCGAGGGTAGGGATGCTGAGGTCAGATAAGGCCTAATCCCCCCTGGAGTCCAGACACTGGTGGTGGTGGTGGTGATGAAGGGAGTTGCTGCAATCTGATGATGAATGAGGAGCAGGACTGTGATGCTGACTGGAGGTGACTGGGGTGGAGGAGGGTCTCATCTAATATGAGCTGAAATGACAACTGACAGCAGCAGAGAGGAGAACACTTTTTAAAGTTTGACAGCTACGATGTGATTGGCTTTAATTAAGCAAACTGTGCAGAGTCTGGTTGGTTAACTTAAAGTGAACGCCCACAATGAGCTGATCACAGGGAGAGAGAGAGAAAGAGAGAGGTATTTGTTTTGGTTGCCTGAAAGTAGGCCACACAAGCAAAGACTGCAGGAGTCGATTGGATTGCAATGTGTGTCACCAAAAGCACCCAGGAGTCCTTCACATAGAGTGGCAAGATAAAAGAACAACCTTTCAACAAGCCCAACAGTCTGTGAGCCCTCCAAGTGTCTCAACCACCATGTCTCAGACCTGCGGCCATATTGGGGCTGGTTATGAAGATAATTCCATCTTTTCTATTGTCGCTGTCAAAGTCAAGAGCCAGAGGGGTAACAAAACGGTGCAGACATATGCCTTCTTGGATCCAGGGAGTTCCGGCACATTCTGTACAGAGAACTTGGCAAGAAAACTGAACTTGAAGGGTAAAAAGACCAGTATTCTGCTGAGAACAATGAGTCAAAAGAAGATTGTAAATGCACATATTCTGTCAGGTCTTGAAGTGTCTGGTATGAGCACAAATGATTTCATTGAGTTACCTGATGTTCTAACTCAAAAGAGCATGCCTGTTTCTATACTCAACGTTCCACGACAGGAGGATCTTGATCAATGGTCTTATCTCAAGGATGTTAAGCTCCACGACATTGACGCAAGTGTTGAGCTACTAATTGGAACTGATGCTCCAAAAGTGATGGAGCCTTGGGAGCTGATAAACAGCCAGGATGAAGGACCTTATGCGGTCAGAACCAGAGTTGGTTGGGTCATTAATGGTCCACTTCGCGGCGGAAGCAGTAGGAGTAAGAGTGGCTGCCCTGCTGTAACAGCCAACCGAATATCTGTGGAACATCTGCAAGGAATGCTGGTTAAACAGTATAACCATGACTTTAATGAGAGATCAGAGGAGCAGATTGAAATGTCCAGAGAAGACATCAAGTTCATGAATGTTATGAGCAACACAACAGTATTAACTGGAGACCATTACTGTATTGACTTACCTTTCAGACAGGAAAATTCTGTCTTGCCTAACAATCGCTGTGTTGCAGAACAGCGCCTCCGAAGCCTGAAAAGAAAATTTGTCAAGAATGTTCCATTTAAGGAGGAATACGCCGCATTCCTAAACAACATGATAACTCAAGGATATGCCGAGATGGTACCTGCTGATCAACTCGAACAAAGTGATGGAGAGGTGTGGTATATCCCTCATCATGGAGAAAAGGCAAACTGAGAGTTGTTTTTGATTGTGGAGCAACTTTTAAAGGGACATCACTGAACTGCCAGCTCTTGCAGGGACCTGATCTTACTAACACTCTTATTGGAGTCCTCGTCCGATTTAGGCAAGAGCCCGTTGCAGTAATGGCCGACATCCAAGCCATGTTTCATCAAGTTCATGTCTCAGAAAAGCACATCAACTTTCTCTGCTTCCTCTGGTGGTCTGATGGTGACACTGCACAGTCTCCACTGGAGTATCGGATGAAAGTACATCTGTTCGGAGCTGTATCCTCACCAAGTTGTGCAAATTATGCTTTGAGGAGAACTGCAGATGATAATGTCCAACATTTCCCTCCAGAAGTGACAAATACAGTCAGACATAATTTTTATGTGGATGACTGCCTGAAATCCATGGCGTCAGAGGAGGAGGCACTGCAAATGATCAAAGATTTGAATGCTCTCTGTCATAAAGGAGGATTCATCTTTCAAGATGGATCAGCAACAGCCGCACAGTGCTGCTGTCAATCGCTGAGGACAAAAGACCAAAAGAAATGGTGGAACTGGATTTGGATACAGACCAACTTCCAATGGAGCGAGCACTAGGACTAGAGTGGTGCATTGAAACTGACAAGTTCAAGTTCAGGACATCATTACAAGAACAGCCAAACACCAGAAGAGGCATTTTGTCAGTGGTCAGCTCACTTTATGACCCTTTGGGATTTCTAGCCCCATTCAGTATGCCAGCCAAGCTGTTACTGCAGGAGCTTTGTAGGAGAAACCTGGGGTGGGATGATGCTATTCCCCACTCTTTCTCTGAACAATGGTCTAATTGGCTTGAGGACCTGAAAAGGATGTCTGAGTTCAAAGTGGACCGCTGTATTAAACCCAGAGACTTTGGAGAACCTGCTACAGCACAACTTCACCATTTTTCGGATGCCAGTCAAGTTGGCTATGGAACTGTGTCTTACGTGAGATTGGAAACTGATGATAAAGTAAATGTTGCATTTCTCTTGGGAAAGGCCAGAGTTGCTCCACTAAAGCAGACCACAATTCCTCGACTGGAACTTACAGCCGCAGTTCTTGCTGTTCGTGTGGATAAAATGCTTCGGAAAGAGTTGCAACTCAAGCTGGAGAAGTCGGTCTTCTGGACGGACAGCACAACAGTCCTTAAGTATATCTCTAGTGAAACCAGACGATTCCACACTTTTGTAGCAAACAGAACCTCTTTCATCAGAGAAGCAGCAGATGTGGATCAGTGGAGATATGTGGGTTCCAAGGAGAATCCAGCAGATGAAGCATCAAGAGGAATGAGAGCTGAGGATTTCCTGAAAAGCAGGAGATGGATAAATGGACCTGAGTTTCTCTATCATTCAAAGAAGGAGTGGCCTAAACTGGATGTGAAGCTTGATGTGATTTCTGCAGATGACCCAGAGGTCAAAAGGGACTTAATGGTAAATGCTATCAAGGATTTGGAAAATGCCACCAACCACCTGATCTACTATTTTTCATCTTGGACTAGACTAAAAACATCTGTCGCTTGGTTTCTGAAGGTCAAGGAACTTCTCCTGTTATTGGGACAGAAGAGAAAGGAGTTTTGTGCTTCTGCAGATCTCAGAAAGGACAATCTGAAGAATCAGGAGCATGAAGTGGAAAGAAAAATTCAAAGCTTTAAAGTCACACAAAAATGGACAAGGCCAAGAAGAAGCCTCACTGCTGGAGACATTGTCCTTGTTGCAGACACCACAGCTCCAAGAGGATCTTGGATAATGGGGAAAGTTTTGGATGCAAGACCAGATACAAAGGGGCTGGTGCGGTCTGTGCGACTTCAAACCAGGACCAGCATTCTGGAGAGGCCGGTGACGAAGCTCTGTCTGCTATTGGAAGCAGCAGACTAAACATCATGGACTGATGTTTTCTCCACCTCTATCTTTCTCGACCTCTATTTTCTCTCTCTCTAATCTTTCTCTTCTTGTTTGTTGTAGGTGTCAAGAAGAAGATTAACTTTAGGTCATGTTTATTGTAGGAATAGCTCGTTTGAGAATAATAATTGTGATATTATGCACAATTAGGGGCCGGAATGTTGGAGCTATTTATTTGATATTGTATTTTGTTATTTCATTTATAAGTAGTATTGTTTAATTATTGTAGATGTTTTATATATTAAGATTATTTTTCTCTTTAATAGTAATTTGTTTAGTTATATTGTTTTTTGGGTAATTACTGTGGGCACCTGTTGCTATATATATATGAGTAGAAGGATAGGACCAGCATGCACCGGGGTGGGCGTATAGTTTTTACCAGCATATCACATCACAGGAGAGACAGCACGACAGGAGTTTTGTTAGTTCGTTTGTTTGTTCGTTTGTTTGCTTTATTCAATAAACACAAAAATCGGAATCCTGCATGGACAATCCACTCTCTTCTGGTTGCGTAAAAATACCGATCACGGTGCATCAGTGGCGTTTGAGTATTGTTTGTTTAAGTTGGATGAAGTCGACAAATGGCCACTACAAGTATATCATTCAATGAGGCTATTTAGTTTAATCAGGAAACGAAAAAAAAACAAATAATAATAATAATTTAATTATCTATTGCAGTTTTTTTTCGGGGTTTGTAGTCTTTAAAAAATGAGGTTGATTGCGTGTTTCTTTGTTTTTGTTTTATATACTTATAATTAAAAAAAAGAATCTTAATTCGTTTTTTTTTCACTTGTTTTGGACCGTTTCTCCACTCAGCGCATGCGCAGGCTGCTCTGAAGAAGAAGAAGAAGAAGAAGGGGAAAAATGAAGCAACATTTTATCTGAGATAATAACCAGGTTCATCAGTGATGTCAGATGGACTATGACCTGTTATTACCTTAGTATGAGAGAAGTGCACGTCAATAAGGTTTCCTTCATTAAGTTAGTGAAACAACTTTTTGTCCCGTTTTTTAAACATGAAGGTTTAGACAGTGATCATGTGATGCACTGTATGAGAGGATACAATAACGCTATTGATCCATAGTTGACTCTAGTGGCCTTGGCCGTCACAGCAGCTTCATTATAGGCCTCATCTTTAAAATTATTCCTGCATAACTTGGTGCTCTCCTGCCAAGTGTGTGCAGTGTTCACCTCTAATTTATGCTTTACATTTTTTTTGAGAAATAGTGTTTTTTTTTCAATTTTTCTTCATTGTGCGCATGAGCCAAAAGTGGCCGAGGCACGCACCTCGCAGGACTTTGCAGAGCGAAAAACTGAAATAGGCCACATCCGGTATTTGCATTTTTATCTTTTACTGTAAATAAATATAGACATTATTAGACCAGAAATATCCCGAGTTAAAGGCTACTGTAGCTGAGCGCTGTAGGGATTGTGGTAATCCTGCAACAGCTTGTTTTACCAACAAAGCTGCTGTGAAGACCGAGATGCCGCTATATAACGTGAGAAGGTCAAATCAAAGAGTCGACGAGGGAAGAAGTGCGTTATTGGCTCCTTTCATACTATTGTTAATACATCACAGCACCGTCTAAACTCTTGTGTTTAAAAAGTCATCAGTGAGGCTGAAAAACTATTTAATCGACAATCTCGCAATAAGAAACCCATTCAAGACGCGGCAGAGACGCACATTGTTTTCCTTAATAGACCAGAATGCAATGCAGCTGCAAGAAATAATGCATTTCGACCAAGAAGGAGCAAGAAGGAGGTGTGTCATTGTGATGTTTGCTGCTCTTCTCTTCCTCTTTTCTTGTGGTCTCCTATGCTTCAGTTTCTTTAAGAGAGATAAATTGTATAGTTTTATGCCAATATATTGAGTTGACATTAAGGCAAGCAGTTTAGTTACTTTGTCATTTGCACAGTGCTGCAGACGGATGTAGTGGGTTGGATTGTAATGTGGCTGATGAACTGTAAATGAGATGTGAGATTTATTATCAGTGTTGACAAAGATTGTCTGATTATTTGTTCTTTTTTTTTTTTTACTGACCATTTTTCCTAAATAAATGATTTCTTCTTTTTTATTGGTACTAAACTACAAAAGAGGGAAATTTGTATGGAAATGGTAAAACCTCATCAAGTAAACTTGAAGATCTCTATGTCGATGCAGGACTGTGCTGTAACGTGCTAACATTATGGTTACAAACACAATAAGGCCTAAATGCACAGAGCGTCTGTTTGCATTCATATACACATACAAGCAAATGGGAAGATTTATCTCAGTCTTATGGTTAATCTAGGTAAGCTTGAACCTTAATATTATTCGTCATGTTCGGACAAAGTCAGCACCTCTATCTAAGTGGCCAAACAATTTGTTATTGCTGGTTTTAATTTGATTGTTATTGCTGTATAAACCACTTAAATCATGGTATAAACTTAAATGATGGGCCTTAAGGAAACACAAAGGCCTTTATTGTTTCAGTTTATATTATGCTTACATGGTGCATTGTACCAATTTAAGTTTAGCTTAATCAAGTTACCACTAATACTGATCACTAACCAATACACAGGGCGAGGCACACAGCTTATTTTTGCCCCCCAGGACCTCTAGTGGGTTAATCCAGCCCTGGCTGAGATGATTGAAGTGTTTAAACCAATACTCAAAGCAACCTGGTTAACAACAAAGCCCCAAATCACCTGCTGTTGTGAGATGAGCTCTGAATCTATCACTGTATTATGACATCCGTGCTGCAGATTATCAAGTTTAAGAAATATGGCACAAAATGAGCGGGTCAGTTTTGCCCAGTGTCCGTCTTGAATCCTTTGACAACGCGAGCCAAACGCAGTGCCAAACAGAGTGCCATCTGACGACGATGACTTGCCAAAAATGGAGAGCAAAGGACAGCTCGCCCACATTAAAAAGTGTTTGTTTAAAAGGTTCAAAGTGGCATAAACCTGTTGAACTGTAAATGAGATGTGAGATTTATTATCAGTGTTGACAAAGATTGTCTGATTATTTGTTCTTTTTTTTTTTTTTACTGACCATTTCAAAGTGGTTCAAAAAAAGGTTCAAAGTGGCATAAACCTGCAGTCAAAATGTGTATGTTCAAGTGAAATCAATGTGGTCCACACAGATTTCCTTGAAAGGTTTATTCATCCCAGTATTACATCACAATGGTCTGATTCTTCTGCATGCATTATACCTATGGGCCAAATCTACCATTAATCAGTTAACATTATTTTGGGGGTGGATAATTTAACTTCAGAAAACACACAAGAGTCTGTCTGATTTACTTACAGTCCTCTACTGTTTGCTCTCCGGTAATTGGGAAATAACATAAACACCGACATCAAGTGAAGCAGGGAAAGTTGAGTGACAGAGTCCAGCACATGTCTCAATCTGCTGATTATTCAAAAACGTTCATAAACAGCAAAAGACATTGTGATATGTCGATAAACCTATATCTTGTAACTGACAGAGTTATTTAAACAAATAGACAACATATATCGTAAATACAGATACAGCAACACAGATGTCTTGCTGCAATATGAACCGACTGCTGTGACGTATTGTACTGTGTTTGTATTTGCCTAAACTAAATAATATAACTAATGTATACTGATGCAAACGCTCTAGGTGTTTGCATGTTACCAAACGTCTTGTTAGGTTTAAGTTTAGTGTCAACCCAACTAACATTCACACACTTTTCAGCCCAGGCACAGATATTTCCACCAACGTTTACACTTCAGGGCCTCTTGCACTTTAAGCTCAGGTCTGTTGGTCAATACTCCAGGCCAATGCACACACAAACACACTTTTTGTCCCTCCTCCTCCTCCTCCTCCTGGACAGAGAGCTTTTTTTCTCAGCACTGAAGTCAGACACTGTTCAGTGGAAGTTTAGTCATGTCTGGACTGCAGGGTGTTGCACTGCTGCTGCTGTGGGGCAGCGCCTGCCTCTGGCTGCCCGGCCTGGCCCGGGGGGCTCTGGTCATCTCCGGGGGCCATGAAGCTCTGCAGGTAACTTCACACACTGACCTTTTCTGAGCCTAATTTGGAAACCACATTGTTTTATACGAAAGTATTAATTTTCTCTGGTGGTTCCTGATTTCACCAAATTATCTCTGCACAAACTAGTTTGGAACTTAAATGCTACTTGGTTTTACTATCACATTATGCCTTCTAACTTCTGCTCTTTGTACGTATATACGACACAGAATGTAATGCTGTTTTTTGTGATAAGTTGGTTCATGAAATGCTTATCTTGGCATCTGCTGTATTTGTATTTCAGGAGACAAGAGGAGCTGCCAAATCACTGCAGGTACTTGTGAGAAACAATTTAAAGACGGACAGTCCTTTTACATGAAACTATAAATGTTGTTCCAAAGTGTGAAATATGTGAAAAAATAAACTAGGCTATGTTGATAATTCATATTATTTGGTAGCATGATGCAACAGTGGCCGATAAAATTGCCAGATTTGCGCAGTCTTGATTTTCCAACTGCAAGAAGAATCTCCCTTTTCTTTTTTCTTTGTTACAGAAAAGAAGTACGGCTGAGGCCACGGTAAGAAAACAATCTGTTAGTATTGTTTGTATGTATTGATGATGATGGTGATTAGAAATATTCAGTTCATTCATTCATTCATTCATTATCCAAACCGCTTATCCTGTTCAGGGTCGCGGGGCGCTGGAGCCGATCCCAGCTGACATTGGGCTATTCATATTTATATTGATATTCAGTTCAATGCAACTTTATTTATCCTGTAAGGGTAACGGTATGCAAATAAAAGAAAAGCAGCAAATTAACAGAGCAGAACAGAAAAAGATAAGGGAAGAATGATAAACTCTATTAATCAATATATCGGTGCTTCTCTGGCAGATTGATAAACAGGTCATAATACTGTCAATACAACGATTGAGAATAACTAAATTAACTGAAAAGGAGTTTAGTTTTCAAATTGCCACACTATCCCTGGATACAGCACCCAGGTTGACTCACCGAATCGCTCTCACACAACACTCCCAATGTGGAATCAGTGACGTAATGCCCTTCAAAAAAAAAAAAAAATTCAAAGTTGTGTTATGGTTTTCTTTGGCAGCAGTCAGGATAGCATGCTGTTTACTGGACCCAGGTGCAGTTCAGTTTGAAACCACAGCAGATCTTACAGTGCTTCATTGTGTAAAACTGCTGTATGTGAAATGCTTGTGGTAGAAGGCTTTCACTAGTGTTTCAATCGCTCCCTGTCCTTCTGTCTCAGGTGGAGGTGTACAGCGTGAAAGTGGACTGCACGGTGATGTCTCGTTTCGCCCACACCGTCATGACCTCCAGGGCTCTGAACAAGGCAAACTCCTCACAGGAAATCTTCTTCGAAGTGGACCTGCCCAAGACGGCCTTCATCGTCAACTTCAGCATGTCAGTCAGAATATAGTACATGTGACTATTGGAATAGATCCTGTCTTTCTTCACCTTTTGACAAGTGTCTTTGTTCCTCACAGGGAAATTAATGGTGAGGTGTATGTTGGGGAGGTGAAGGAGAAAGAGAAAGCCAAGAAACAGTATGAGAAGGCTGTTTCCTCTGGACAGACCGCTGGACTGGTCAAGTGAGTCATAACACAGAATGAAATACGCATTCAAAAAAGCATACTGCATCTAAACTTTCACTGACTTAGGGCAGATCGTGTTGACATGAGAGGCCGTCATTGGTGTCTGTGTTTCATCACAGGGCCTCTGGGAGGAAGATGGAGAAGTTTTCCGTGTCTGTCAACATCGCAGCTGAAAGTAACGTGACTTTCATTCTGACCTACGAGGAGCTCCTTCAGAGGAAACTGGGCCATTATGAGATTCTGACTCGAGTTAAACCCAAACAACCGGTGCAGGAGTTTCAGGTGAATCCATGTTCATGTTCAAATCTCTCTTCAGATATTCTGAATGTGTGGTTTACCTTACAAATGAGCCCTGCCTCTCTCTCTCTCTCTCTCTCTCTCTCTCTTTTTCTCTCTCTCTCTCTCTCTCTCTCTCTCTGTGTGTGTGGAGACAGATTGTGACAAACATCTATGAGCCTCAGGGCATTTCTTATGTGGATGCCCATGCAACCTTCCTCTCCAATGAGCTGCTCCCCCTGGTGAAGAAAACAGTCTCAGACAACAAGGTACACGATACAACAGGCCTTATTAAAGAAGTTGACTCTGATCCGTCTTGCAGATCCTCACTTATTTTTCTCCACATTCAATAAAATGATTGATCTAATAAACAAGAGTAAGCTAAACTAGTCGTATCGCTATCCCTTTGTCAGGCACACATCTCTTTCTCGCCAACTATGGAGGAGCAGAGGAAGTGTCCAGGTTGTGATGGAACGCTCATCGACGGAGATTTTGTCATCAAGTATGACGTGAAGCGAGCAAACAGCCTCGGGGACGTTCAGGTCAGCTGTCACTAAATACTCAGTATCTGCTGATGAATGCACATTTGAATCAGGCTTCACATGTAAAACTATGCAGATTCACTGTAATGTTGTTTTTCTGGAGGCTGAGTTGTATAATAAAATTGAGAAATTGACAAATGTGAAATGAATCAACAACATTTTAGAGGGGGAAATTCTTGCAGTTTTTTGCCTTTTCATTCTTTCGTGTACATTACTGCTCTTCATTGATTCTCATCCCTTCAGATTGTGAACGGATACTTTGTGCACTTCTTTGCTCCCCCTGACCTGCCCAGAGTCCCAAAGAATGTGGCGTTTGTGATTGACAGGAGCGGATCAATGAGTGGAACAAAGATGGAACAGGTGAGAGACCGTTCCGACAGTTAATGTGTCACCGATTTATTGAGGCCCGCATGCACACATTTTGACCTCTGACCTTCCTTGCAGACACGACAGGCATTGCTGACCATCCTCCTAGAACTCCACGAAGAGGACCACTTTGCCCTCATCCAGTTTGATCACAGGATTGAATATTGGAAGGAATCACTCACCAAAGCAACAAAGGAAATGGTGGCTGAAGGCATGAATTATGTCAGAAAGATAGTCGACAATGGAGGTTAATAGAAAAATAAGTCTTACAACTTTAATGCTAAATGTCATCTAAACTCCTTAAATGATAGAAATACACTCTCATACTAAACATTTTATGATTTGTTGTGTGTTTTCCTTCAAGTAACCGATATTAATAGTGCAGTGTTGAGAGCCGTGGACATGCTGGTCAAAGACAGGCGGGAGAAGAAGCTTCCAGAGAGGAGCGTCGATATGATCCTTTTACTGACTGATGGAATGCCAAATTCTGGTGAGCATGCAGAGTGTGTACATACTGTAGGACCCACTGTATATTTGTGTGAGTGCACATTTGATTTATGTACTTTCTATTTAGCATTCAATTCTCGCATGTTGTATCTGTGCCTTTGAAGGAGAGACTTCCCTCCCGTCCATCCAGAGAAATGTTCATTCTGAGGACCTGAGGAAGATCCTTTTAAGATTGAAAAGTTGAACTAAAAAAAAAGTGAATTAACACAAACCTTTAGTGTGCTGAATCCCCTACAGATTTGTGAATGCAGCAATTTGATACACAATATAAATCAAAGTTTGAAAAACCTTAAGTTGAGTAAGTTGAGTAACTTAAGTCTTGTTTAAACTGCATGCTGTCATTATATGCTCACACATAACACTTGTGTGCCTGCTTGTGTACATGTAGGGGAGTCCAACCTGAAGACGATTCAGGAGAATGTTCAGTCTGCCATCGGAGGAAACATGTCTCTGTTCTGTCTTGGATTTGGAAACGATGTGGATTACTCCTTCCTGGATGTGATGAGCAAACAAAACAAGGGAGTGGCCCGCAGAATCTTTGAGGGTTCAGATGCAGTCCTTCAACTTCAGGTGGAGCCTCAAGGCTATGAATATATTTTCAAACCAATTCTTTAAGATTTTTGTTAAATGTAAATAATACCAGCTAATGTATAGAGATAGAGTGCTGCAGGAATGTGTCCTAAAACCCTAAAGCAATTCCTTTTCCCTCACCTTTTCTATTTTGTAATGTTTTTTTTATTAGATGCCTCAAATAAGGTCTGTGGTTAACACAAGCTGAGGATATTTTAATGTTTTGTTCTGCGAAATAAAATACGTCAGTAAATAACCCTCTTTTGAATGTTGAAGCTTTTACGTGTCTTAAAAAAGGCAGTTGCTAACAGGTGGCTGAATGGGACTACTAAACACTATCACACCGACTAGTCCTCCTTCACAGCCAAATTATGTATTCTCGAAATCATACGACCATGGTGTAGTTTGTTTAAAGGCTAACGTTAGCTTTTTACTTCTGCTGATTGTATTCACCCTTTAAATATCATAAAAACTGGGTTCATTTGTGAAAGTTATCTTGCTGAACAAAGCGTGTAAGTATCGTGACCTTGGGTTTGCCACTGAGCTTATTTTCTGCAGAAATCCAAAATGCAATCCAAAAATCACATTGACTTTTTGTCAAGGGAACCAGTGCGATGCTTACTTCATTGGTTGGCCAACATGTCATCCTTGCAGCAGTCTATAAATGTCACATTCTTCTACAATTGTGTAAAAAACTATTTTAGATACAATAAAAACTAGTTATATAGAAATGTTTTACAAATGCATGTAATTCAATGTATGTCTGCATTTGTTCCAGGGTTTCTTTCAGGAGGTGGCCAGTCCTCTACTTTCAGAGGTGGATCTGCGTTATCCTGACAACGCAGTGGACTCCCTGACTACCAACCACTACACCCAGTTGTATAACGGCTCAGAGATCGTGGTGGCCGGTCGGCTGATGGACAATGACCTGGGCAACTTCATGGTGGAAGTGTTCGGCCAAGGGGTGAGGAGAAGGAAATGGCAGAAATTTAGAGACAATGCTGAGTTGGAGGGAGGACATGTGTTTATTACTCTGTTTATTTACAAATCCTCTTTTTTTCTGCCCTATAGTTTGAGGAGGACTTCACGGTGCAGGGCCAGGCCAGTGCTTTGGACTGGGACGTGATGTACCCAAATGAGGAGTACATCTTTGGGGATTTCACAGAGCGTCTATGGGCGTACCTCACCATCCAGCAACTACTGGAGAAGAGGTCTGTTATTCAGTAATTTCACTTAAGCTGATACCTGGATTCACCTGACATCTTTGTTTCCCATTGGTCGCATGACCACCTTGTTAATGATACTTTTTGGGCACTGTGCTTCTCCCCACCAACTGAGGGCCCATGATTAATCTTGTATTGTTAATTCATAGATTCCGTTGTGGTTTTCTGAATGTCAGTGTCATGTGTGGCAACTTTGGTACATTTTCCTTCTTGCAGCAAGAGTGGAGCCCCAGACGAGAAAGCCAACGCCACAGCCAAGGCCCTGGACATGTCTCTGTATTACAGCTTCGTCACCCCCCTCACCTCCATGGTGGTCACCAAGCCTGATACTGAGGACGGACCAGGCAGCCCTCTCATCGCTGATAAACTGACTGAGGGTGAGGGAGGAAAGAGAGGGTTTCAAAAGTGATAACTCTGCAAGCTTTCCTGATCATGGCTGCCGTCAAGCTTTTTCTCTGAAAAGCAATACTGTAATACATTCACAAGCAGTACTGACTATTTTATTCATGTTTTCAACATATTATTTATTCAACTTGTCCATCTGTTGTTGTTTTTTGACAGAGCAAAGACAAGCGGCAGAGAGAATGTGTAAGACAGTTTTTTTTGTAACCATATAGCATAAAAATATAATTCTGGGATTAAGTCAATTCACCGTATTGCTTTCAATTTTAAATTGAATTGTTCCTTTTTCTAGCACATCGATATCGACCTCCTATGAATGCACCCCGTCTGTATTATCCCCCGGCAACACCCACATATTTAGGTAAGTACACTTTAAGCAATGGCAGCTGCATGGCTCTGGGGATGGCGATGTCTGTCAGTTTGTCACGACAGACATTAGATAGATTGCCAAGAAATTTATTGCAGACGTTCATGGTCCTCAGAGCATGAGTCCTGATGACTTTGGTGATCCCTGACCTTTTAATTAGCGCCATCATCAGGTCAAAATCTGTACCTATGTAGTGAAATATCTCATACTTGATAGATCCAATACCATAGTTTATGACCAAACACCTGCAAAACAAATGACATTCCCATCAAATTCAACTGTATTTTCTGATTAGGGCATGCTAACGCGCTAAACTAAAATGGTGAACATGATAAACATTACACCTGCTAAACATCCGTGTATTAGTATGTTGATGTTTACTAACATGCTGTTTTTTTTAGCAAGAAGCACCACTGTGTCTATATGTGCAGCCTCACAGAGCAGCTAGCGTGACTGTAGACTGTTAGTCTTGTTGACATGTTGTCATCAGCAGAACAAACTAACCTCCATTGTGTTTGTTACTGTCATTCTACTGGTGTCACCCGCAGTGGATGGAGATCCTCATTTCATGATAGAGCTCCCTGACCGAGAGGACGCACTGTGTTTCAATATCAACGATAAACCAGGAACCATTTTCAACCTGGTCAGAGACCCAACACAAGGTCAGCCTTGAGTCCTGATTATCATCATGACTTTTTTACCCCTTGACTTTTCACTACACATGTGGACTCCTTGTAGTCTGGGATTTTGGACACTTATGTGTTGGTAAATCATACCAAGCAGTTAAAAAGTGAGTGACTGAATCCCACGTTGTTTCCTCAGGTATTTTGGTCAATGGCCAAATCATCGGAGACAAGAAGATTGCTCCTGATGGTAAAGTTAACACCTACTTTTGCCGTTTTGGCATCGTCCACCGGACTCTGGGGGTGAGGCTGGAGGTGAGCACTCAGGACATCTCAGTGCTCCAGGACGGCAAACGGGTCAAATTGCTGTGGTCTGATACAGCTTCTGTCAAAGGACCCAAGTAAGGAAGTCAAAGAGATCTATCTCTCTACATGTGAAAACTAAAATCCAGTTCAAGATGAATAGTTGTCATCTCCTTCCCCTTATTTCTCCTCCAGCGTGGATCTTTTCTTGACCAAGGATCGCAGCCTAACAGTAACTCTAAAGGATTCGGTCAAGTTTGTCATCCTGCTACACAAAGTGTGGGCGAAGCACCCGTACCACCGGGACTACTTGGGTTTCTACACCCTGGACAGCCACCTCCTGTCCCCGACTGTTCACGGCCTGCTAGGTACAACATGACACACATAGATTGCATGTTTTAAAATTGAATAGCAGGTCAAAACAAGTGATGTGGATTGCATTTCTGAATTCCATGGATGGATTGCCGTTATATCCGTCACTTTGTTTGGGGATTGGCCCGATGTTGATTTACTCAGAGGCTAAGCAGAGTACTTCATTTTATAGTTCGCTTTGTAAATAGTACATTTGGCAAGTCATAATCGTGAACATTTGACAATTGCACATTGTAGTTCCAGCCCAGACAGAAGTCCACCTCATCGTGCACCCACTTAGGAAAATATAAAATAAGAAAAGTGAAAGAATCTGCCATCTAAATCTGCAGCTCCCCTCTGCTTTACAGAAATAAGAACATTGTTTTTATTTGTGGCTTCAAATTAAACTGGACAGTTTCCCTATGTGAGACCTTAAAATTGTACAAAACAGGACTAGATTTACTTTACTTCACAAACACTCACAGGAGGAATTTCCTGTGGGGATTTGTCAGATTTGATGATTTTTTGAAGGATTTTCTAAACAAGATCTGGTTTAAAGAAGTTACTAAACCGAAGACATAATCAAACAATTGTCTACATGATTCATGTTTCATATAGTATAAACAGAGGGATACAGTATAACAGATAGTTGGCATTTACTGGTGGAGAATTACAGGGCCTGAATGATTTGATTCTAAAATGATATTTACTTTAAATGGTGGTTTGTCCTCCAGGTCAGTTCTACCACGGGGTTGAATATGAGGTGTCAGACCTGCGTCCAGGTGAAGTCCCAGAGAAACCGGACGCCACCATGTATGTGAAAGGACAGGAGCTCAACGTGACCAGGTATACTACACCTACATGCACAGATACGTGTGCCCCATCTCAGCGTGGAAGAGTTTGCATGCAATGTGTGTCCTAAATGAATAACTGGGTCTGTGTGACGTTTCTGTCTCGGTCCACAGAGGCTGGCAGAGAGACTTCAGGAGGGATGTGAAGAGAGGAGAAAACGTTCCCTGCTGGTTCGTTCACAGCAATGGAACCGGCCTCATCGACGGAGAAGCAACGGACTACGTTGTGTCAGGCCTTTTTAAAACAGTTTAAAAACAGGTTAAGCATCCATGTCTACCACAGAAGTAATTAACTTGAATTCATACAATAAATATTCAAATCTGTCTGTACTTACAACCATGAATGCTCTGATATCTTGTACCCAAAGGCAAGCAGGCTTCATTCCCAGTATTGCATCGACAATTTCACAGTTTCTATCAGTGTAGTTGCTGGAATTATAAAAAAATGGTAAGTAACACTGTTCCAAAACAGTGAGAGGAACTGAGAGTGAGCAGAATCACTTGTACTACAATAAATGGGACAGTTCTTTGCGATGGACTCAGGCTGGACTTATTCATTTCATCTCAGTGTTTCATTGTTCCCAACATTGTCCAGCACAACAGATAAGATCGTTAATCTTTGTCATTTTTGAGAATGTCCAATAAAAGCCCTTATGATGATGCTGGCACATCTGGCTTTACTGAATTGGTACAGTTAAGGAGTTTGCTAATGTCAGGAGCTAAGATATAAAGTGGGATCCAAAGTGTTTCCAAGCAGTGCAACTCTGATGACTGTGAGGTCTACTGTAGGACTCCTAAACCACATGATGCCAAATATATTTCAATCAGGGGGGACTTTATTAGAATTTAACAATGATTTATAATACATGCATAAAATCTGAACAGTGCAAAGTCTTTGGCCATTGGACTCCATCCTGAAGTAATATAGCCGAGGGTAGGGATGCTGAGGTCAGATAAGGCCTAATCCCCCCTGGAGTCCAGACACTGGTGGTGGTGGTGGTGATGAAGGGAGTTGCTGCAATCTGATGATGAATGAGGAGCAGGACTGTGATGCTGACTGGAGGTGACTGGGGTGGAGGAGGGTCTCATCTAATATGAGCTGAAATGACAACTGACAGCAGCAGAGAGGAGAACACTTTTTAAAGTTTGACAGCTACGATGTGATTGGCTTTAATTAAGCAAACTGTGCAGAGTCTGGTTGGTTAACTTAAAGTGAACGCCCACAATGAGCTGATCACAGGGAGAGAGAGAGAAAGAGAGAGGTATTTGTTTTGGTTGCCTGAAAGTAGGCCACACAAGCAAAGACTGCAGGAGTCGATTGGATTGCAATGTGTGTCACCAAAAGCACCCAGGAGTCCTTCACATAGAGTGGCAAGATAAAAGAACAACCTTTCAACAAGCCCAACAGTCTGTGAGCCCTCCAAGTGTCTCAACCACCATGTCTCAGACCTGCGGCCATATTGGGGCTGGTTATGAAGATAATTCCATCTTTTCTATTGTCGCTGTCAAAGTCAAGAGCCAGAGGGGTAACAAAACGGTGCAGACATATGCCTTCTTGGATCCAGGGAGTTCCGGCACATTCTGTACAGAGAACTTGGCAAGAAAACTGAACTTGAAGGGTAAAAAGACCAGTATTCTGCTGAGAACAATGAGTCAAAAGAAGATTGTAAATGCACATATTCTGTCAGGTCTTGAAGTGTCTGGTATGAGCACAAATGATTTCATTGAGTTACCTGATGTTCTAACTCAAAAGAGCATGCCTGTTTCTATACTCAACGTTCCACGAGAGGAGGATCTTGATCAATGGTCTTATCTCAAGGATGTTAAGCTCCACGACATTGACGCAAGTGTTGAGCTACTAATTGGAACTGATGCTCCAAAAGTGATGGAGCCTTGGGAGCTGATAAACAGCCAGGATGAAGGACCTTATGCGGTCAGAACCAGAGTTGGTTGGGTCATTAATGGTCCACTTCGCGGCGGAAGCAGTAGGAGTAAGAGTGGCTGCCCTGCTGTAACAGCCAACCGAATATCTGTGGAACATCTGCAAGGAATGCTGGTTAAACAGTATAACCATGACTTTAATGAGAGATCAGAGGAGCAGATTGAAATGTCCAGAGAAGACATCAAGTTCATGAATGTTATGAGCAACACAACAGTATTAACTGGAGACCATTACTGTATTGACTTACCTTTCAGACAGGAAAATTCTGTCTTGCCTAACAATCGCTGTGTTGCAGAACAGCGCCTCCGAAGCCTGAAAAGAAAATTTGTCAAGAATGTTCCATTTAAGGAGGAATACGCCGCATTCCTAAACAACATGATAACTCAAGGATATGCCGAGATGGTACCTGCTGATCAACTCGAACAAAGTGATGGAGAGGTGTGGTATATCCCTCATCATGGAGAAAAGGCAAACTGAGAGTTGTTTTTGATTGTGGAGCAACTTTTAAAGGGACATCACTGAACTGCCAGCTCTTGCAGGGACCTGATCTTACTAACACTCTTATTGGAGTCCTCGTCCGATTTAGGCAAGAACCCGTTGCAGTAATGGCCGACATCCAAGCCATGTTTCATCAAGTTCATGTCTCAGAAAAGCACATCAACTTTCTCTGCTTCCTCTGGTGGTCTGATGGTGACACTGCACAGTCTCCACTGGAGTATCGGATGAAAGTACATCTGTTCGGAGCTGTATCCTCACCAAGTTGTGCAAATTATGCTTTGAGGAGAACTGCAGATGATAATGTCCAACATTTCCCTCCAGAAGTGACAAATACAGTCAGACATAATTTTTATGTGGATGACTGCCTGAAATCCATGGCGTCAGAGGAGGAGGCACTGCAAATGATCAAAGATTTGAATGCTCTCTGTCATAAAGGAGGATTCATCTTTCAAGATGGATCAGCAACAGCCGCACAGTGCTGCTGTCAATCGCTGAGGACAAAAGACCAAAAGAAATGGTGGAACTGGATTTGGATACAGACCAACTTCCAATGGAGCGAGCACTAGGACTAGAGTGGTGCATTGAAACTGACAAGTTCAAGTTCAGGACATCATTACAAGAACAGCCAAACACCAGAAGAGGCATTTTGTCAGTGGTCAGCTCACTTTATGACCCTTTGGGATTTCTAGCCCCATTCAGTATGCCAGCCAAGCTGTTACTGCAGGAGCTTTGTAGGAGAAACCTGGGGTGGGATGATGCTATTCCCCACTCTTTCTCTGAACAATGGTCTAATTGGCTTGAGGACCTGAAAAGGATGTCTGAGTTCAAAGTGGACCGCTGTATTAAACCCAGAGACTTTGGAGAACCTGCTACAGCACAACTTCACCATTTTTCGGATGCCAGTCAAGTTGGCTATGGAACTGTGTCTTACGTGAGATTGGAAACTGATGATAAAGTAAATGTTGCATTTCTCTTGGGAAAGGCCAGAGTTGCTCCACTAAAGCAGACCACAATTCCTCGACTGGAACTTACAGCCGCAGTTCTTGCTGTTCGTGTGGATAAAATGCTTCGGAAAGAGTTGCAACTCAAGCTGGAGAAGTCGGTCTTCTGGACGGACAGCACAACAGTCCTTAAGTATATCTCTAGTGAAACCAGACGATTCCACACTTTTGTAGCAAACAGAACCTCTTTCATCAGAGAAGCAGCAGATGTGGATCAGTGGAGATATGTGGGTTCCAAGGAGAATCCAGCAGATGAAGCATCAAGAGGAATGAGAGCTGAGGATTTCCTGAAAAGCAGGAGATGGATAAATGGACCTGAGTTTCTCTATCATTCAAAGAAGGAGTGGCCTAAACTGGATGTGAAGCTTGATGTGATTTCTGCAGATGACCCAGAGGTCAAAAGGGACTTAATGGTAAATGCTATCAAGGATTTGGAAAATGCCACCAACCACCTGATCTACTATTTTTCATCTTGGACTAGACTAAAAACATCTGTCGCTTGGTTTCTGAAGGTCAAGGAACTTCTCCTGTTATTGGGACAGAAGAGAAAGGAGTTTTGTGCTTCTGCAGATCTCAGAAAGGACAATCTGAAGAATCAGGAGCATGAAGTGGAAAGAAAAATTCAAAGCTTTAAAGTCACACAAAAATGGACAAGGCCAAGAAGAAGCCTCACTGCTGGAGACATTGTCCTTGTTGCAGACACCACAGCTCCAAGAGGATCTTGGATAATGGGGAAAGTTTTGGATGCAAGACCAGATACAAAGGGGCTGGTGCGGTCTGTGCGACTTCAAACCAGGACCAGCATTCTGGAGAGGCCGGTGACGAAGCTCTGTCTGCTATTGGAAGCAGCAGACTAAACATCATGGACTGATGTTTTCTCCACCTCTATCTTTCTCGACCTCTATTTTCTCTCTCTCTAATCTTTCTCTTCTTGTTTGTTGTAGGTGTCAAGAAGAAGATTAACTTTAGGTCATGTTTATTGTAGGAATAGCTCGTTTGAGAATAATAATTGTGATATTATGCACAATTAGGGGCCGGAATGTTGGAGCTATTTATTTGATATTGTATTTTGTTATTTCATTTATAAGTAGTATTGTTTAATTATTGTAGATGTTTTATATATTAAGATTATTTTTCTCTTTAATAGTAATTTGTTTAGTTATATTGTTTTTTGGGTAATTACTGTGGGCACCTGTTGCTATATATATATGAGTAGAAGGATAGGACCAGCATGCACCGGGGTGGGCGTATAGTTTTTACCAGCATATCACATCACAGGAGAGACAGCACGACAGGAGTTTTGTTAGTTCGTTTGTTTGTTCGTTTGTTTGCTTTATTCAATAAACACAAAAATCGGAATCCTGCATGGACAATCCACTCTCTTCTGGTTGCGTAAAAATACCGATCACGGTGCATCAGTGGCGTTTGAGTATTGTTTGTTTAAGTTGGATGAAGTCGACAAATGGCCACTACAAGTATATCATTCAATGAGGCTATTTAGTTTAATCAGGAAACGAAAAAAAAACAAATAATAATAATAATTTAATTATCTATTGCAGTTTTTTTTCGGGGTTTGTAGTCTTTAAAAAATGAGGTTGATTGCGTGTTTCTTTGTTTTTGTTTTATATACTTATAATTAAAAAAAAGAATCTTAATTCGTTTTTTTTTCACTTGTTTTGGACCGTTTCTCCACTCAGCGCATGCGCAGGCTGCTCTGAAGAAGAAGAAGAAGAAGGGGAAAAATGAAGCAACATTTTATCTGAGATAATAACCAGGTTCATCAGTGATGTCAGATGGACTATGACCTGTTATTACCTTAGTATGAGAGAAGTGCACGTCAATAAGGTTTCCTTCATTAAGTTAGTGAAACAACTTTTTGTCCCGTTTTTTAAACATGAAGGTTTAGACAGTGATCATGTGATGCACTGTATGAGAGGATACAATAACGCTATTGATCCATAGTTGACTCTAGTGGCCTTGGCCGTCACAGCAGCTTCATTATAGGCCTCATCTTTAAAATTATTCCTGCATAACTTGGTGCTCTCCTGCCAAGTGTGTGCAGTGTTCACCTCTAATTTATGCTTTACATTTTTTTTGAGAAATAGTGTTTTATTTTCAATTTTTCTTCATTGTGCGCATGAGCCAAAAGTGGCCGAGGCACGCACCTCGCAGGACTTTGCAGAGCGAAAAACTGAAATAGGCCACATCCGGTATTTGCATTTTTATCTTTTACTGTAAATAAATATAGACATTATTAGACCAGAAATATCCCGAGTTAAAGGCTACTGTAGCTGAGCGCTGTAGGGATTGTGGTAATCCTGCAACAGCTTGTTTTACCAACAAAGCTGCTGTGAAGACCGAGATGCCGCTATATAACGTGAGAAGGTCAAATCAAAGAGTCGACGAGGGAAGAAGTGCGTTATTGGCTCCTTTCATACTATTGTTAATACATCACAGCACCGTCTAAACTCTTGTGTTTAAAAAGTCATCAGTGAGGCTGAAAAACTATTTAATCGACAACCTCGCAATAAGAAACCCATTAAAGACGCGGCAGAGACGCACATTGTTTTCCTTAATAGACCAGAATGCAATGCAGCTGCAAGAAATAATGCATTTCGACCAAGAAGGAGCAAGAAGGAGGTGTGTCATTGTGATGTTTGCTGCTCTTCTCTTCCTCTTTTCTTGTGGTCTCCTATGCTTCAGTTTCTTTAAGAGAGATAAATTGTATAGTTTTATGCCAATATATTGAGTTGACATTAAGGCAAGCAGTTTAGTTACTTTGTCATTTGCACAGTGCTGCAGACGGATGTAGTGGGTTGGATTGTAATGTGGCTGATGAACTGTAAATGAGATGTGAGATTTATTATCAGTGTTGACAAAGATTGTCTGATTATTTGTTCTTTTTTTTTTTTTACTGACCATTTTTCCTAAATAAATGATTTCTTCTTTTTTATTGGTACTAAACTACAAAAGAGGGAAATTTGTATGGAAATGGTAAAACCTCATCAAGTAAACTTGAAGATCTCTATGTCGATGCAGGACTGTGCTGTAACGTGCTAACATTATGGTTACAAACACAATAAGGCCTAAATGCACAGAGCGTCTGTTTGCATTCATATACACATACAAGCAAATGGGAAGATTTATCTCAGTCTTATGGTTAATCTAGGTAAGCTTGAACCTTAATATTATTCGTCATGTTCGGACAAAGTCAGCACCTCTATCTAAGTGGCCAAACAATTTGTTATTGCTGGTTTTAATTTGATTGTTATTGCTGTATAAACCACTTAAATCATGGTATAAACTTAAATGATGGGCCTTAAGGAAACACAAAGGCCTTTATTGTTTCAGTTTATATTATGCTTACATGGTGCATTGTACCAATTTAAGTTTAGCTTAATCAAGTTACCACAAATACTGATCACTAACCAATACACAGGGCGAGGCACACAGCTTATTTTTGCCCCCCCAGGACCTCTAGTGGGTTAATCCAGCCCTGGCTGAGATGATTGAAGTGTTTAAACCAATACTCAAAGCAACCTGGTTAACAACAAAGCCCCAAATCACCTGCTGTTGTGAGATGAGCTCTGAATCTATCACTGTATTATAACATCCGTGCTGCAGATTATCAAGTTTAAGAAATATGGCACAAAATGAGCAGGTCAGTTTTGCCCAGTGCCCGTCTTGAATCCTTTGACAACGCGAGCCAAACGCAGTGCCAAACAGAGTGCCATCTGACGACGATGACTCGCCAAAATGGAGAGCAAAGGACGGCTCGCCCACATTAAAAAATGTTTGTTTAAAAGGTTCAAAGTGGCATAAACCTGCAGTCAAAATATATCTGTTCAAGTGAAATCAATGTGGTCCACACAGATTTCCTTGAAAAGTTTATTCATCCCAGTATTACATCACAATGGTCTGATTCATCTGCATGCATTATACCTATGGGCCAAATCTACCATTAATCAGTTAACATTATTTTGGGGGTGGATAATTTAACTTAAGAAAACACACAAGAGTCTGTCTGATTTACTTACAGTCCTCTACTGTTTGCTCTCCGGTAATTGGGAAATAACATAAACACCGACATCAAGTGAAGCAGGGAAAGTTGAGTGACAGAGTCCAGCACATGTCTCTATCTGCTGATTATTCAAAAACGTTCATAAACAGCAAAAGACATTGTGATATGTCGATAAACCTATATCTTGTAACTGACAGTTATTTAAACAAATAGACAACATATATCGTAAATACAGATACAGCAACACAGATGTCTTGCTGCAATATGAACCGACTGCTGTGACGTATTGTACTGTGTTTGTATTTGCCTAAACTAAATAATATAACTAATGTATACTGATGCAAACGCTCTAGGTGTTTGCATGTTACCAAACGTCTTGTTAGGTTTAAGTTTAGTGTCAACCCAACTAACATTCACACACTTTTCAGCCCAGGCACAGATATTTTCACCAATGTTTACACTTCAGGGCCTCTTGCACTTTAAGCTCAGGTCTGTTGGTCAATACTCCAGGCCAATGCACACACAAACACACTTTTTGTCCCTCCTCCTCCTCCTCCTCCTGGACAGAGAGCTTTTTTTCTCAGCACTGAAGTCAGACGCTGTTCAGTGGAAGTTTGGTCATGTCTGGACTGCAGGGTGTTGCACTGCTGCTGCTGTGGGGCAGCGCCTGCCTCTGGCTGCCCGGCCTGGCCCGGGGGGCTCTGGTCATCTCCGGGGGCCATGAAGCTCTGCAGGTAACTTCACACACTGACCTTTTCTGAGCCTAATTTGGAAACCACATTGTTTTATACGAAAGTATTAATTTTCTCTGGTGGTTCCTGATTTCACCAAATTATCTCTGCACAAAGTAGTTTGGAACTTAAATGCTACTTGGTTTTACTATCACATTATGCCTTCTAACTTCTGCTCTTTGTACGTATATACGACACAGAATGTAATGCTGTTTTTTGTGATAAGTTGGTTCATGAAATGCTTATCTTGGCATCTGCTGTATTTGTATTTCAGGAGACAAGAGGAGCTGCCAAATCACTGCAGGTACTTGTGAGAAACAATTTAAAGACGGACAGTCCTTTTACATGAAACTATAAATGTTGTTCCAAAGTGTGAAATATGTGAAAAAATAAACTAGGCTATGTTGATAATTCATATTATTTGGTAGCATGATGCAACAGTGGCCGATAAAATTGCCAGATTTGCGCAGTCTTGATTTTCCAACTGCAAGAAGAATCTCCCTTTTCTTTTTTCTTTGTTACAGAAAAGAAGTACGGCTGAGGCCACGGTAAGAAAACAATCTGTTAGTATTGTTTGTATGTATTGATGATGATGGTGATTAGAAATATTCAGTTCAATGCAACTTTATTTATCCTGTAAGGGTAACGGTATGCAAATAAAAGAAAAGCAGCAAATTAACAGAGCAGAACAGAAAAAGATAAGGGAAGAATGATAAACTCTATTAATCAATATATCGGTGCTTCTCTGGCAGATTGATAAACAGGTCATAATACTGTCAATACAACGATTGAGAATAACTAAATTAACTGAAAAGGAGTTTAGTTTTCAAATTGCCACACTATCCCTGGATACAGCACCCAGGTTGACTCACCGAATCGCTCTCACACAACACTCCCAATGTGGAATCAGTGACGTAATGCCCTTCAAAAAAAAAAAAAAAGTCAAAGTTGTGTTATGGTTTTCTTTGGCAGCAGTCAGGATAGCATGCTGTTTACTGGACCCAGGTGCAGTTCAGTTTGAAACCACAGCAGATCTTACAGTGCTTCATTGTGTAAAACTGCTGTATGTGAAATGCTTGTGGTAGAAGGCTTTCACTAGTGTTTCAATCGCTCCCTGTCCTTCTGTCTCAGGTGGAGGTGTACAGCGTGAAAGTGGACTGCACGGTGATGTCTCGTTTCGCCCACACCGTCATGACCTCCAGGGCTCTGAACAAGGCAAACTCCTCACAGGAAATCTTCTTCGAAGTGGACCTGCCCAAGACGGCCTTCATCGTCAACTTCAGCATGTCAGTCAGAATATAGTACATGTGACTATTGGAATAGATCCTGTGTTTCTTCACCTTTTGACAAGTGTCTTTGTTCCTCACAGGGAAATTAATGGTGAGGTGTATGTTGGGGAGGTGAAGGAGAAAGAGAAAGCCAAGAAACAGTATGAGAAGGCTGTTTCCTCTGGACAGACCGCTGGACTGGTCAAGTGAGTCATAACACAGAATGAAATACGCATTCAAAAAAGCATACTGCATCTAAACTTTCACTGACTTAGGGCAGATCGTGTTGACATGAGAGGCCGTCATTGGTGTCTGTGTTTCATCACAGGGCCTCTGGGAGGAAGATGGAGAAGTTTTCCGTGTCTGTCAACATCGCAGCTGAAAGTAACGTGACTTTCATTCTGACCTACGAGGAGCTCCTTCAGAGGAAACTGGGCCATTATGAGATTCTGACTCGAGTTAAACCCAAACAACCGGTGCAGGAGTTTCAGGTGAATCCATGTTCATGTTCAAATCTCTCTTCAGATATTCTGAATGTGTGGTTTACCTTACAAATGATCCCTGCCTCTCTCTCTTTCTCTCTCTCTCTCTCTCTCTCTCTCTCTCTCTTTCTCTCTCTCTCTCTCTCTCTCTCTCTCTCTCTCTCTCTCTCTCTGTGTGTGTGGAGACAGATTGTGACAAACATCTATGAGCCTCAGGGCATTTCTTATGTGGATGCCCATGCAACCTTCCTCTCCAATGAGCTGCTCCCCCTGGTGAAGAAAACAGTCTCAGACAACAAGGTACACGATACAACAGGCCTTATTAAAGAAGTTGACTCTGATCCGTCTTGCAGATCCTCACTTATTTTTCTCCACATTCAATAAAATGATTGATCTAATAAACAAGAGTAAGCTAAACTAGTCGTATCGCTATCCCTTTGTCAGGCACACATCTCTTTCTCGCCAACTATGGAGGAGCAGAGGAAGTGTCCAGGTTGTGATGGAACGCTCATCGACGGAGATTTTGTCATCAAGTATGACGTGAAGCGAGCAAACAGCCTCGGGGACGTTCAGGTCAGCTGTCACTAAATACTCAGTATCTGCTGATGAATGCACATTTGAATCAGGCTTCACATGTAAAACTATGCAGATTCACTGTAATGTTGTTTTTCTGGAGGCTGAGTTGTATAATAAAATTGAGAAATTGACAAATGTGAAATGAATCAACAACATTTTAGAGGGGGAAATTCTTGCAGTTTTTTGCCTTTTCATTCTTTCGTGTACATTACTGCTCTTCATTGATTCTCATCCCTTCAGATTGTGAACGGATACTTTGTGCACTTCTTTGCTCCCCCTGACCTGCCCAGAGTCCCAAAGAATGTGGCGTTTGTGATTGACAGGAGCGGATCAATGAGGGGAACAAAGATAGAACAGGTGAGAGACCGTTCCGACAGTTAATGTGTCACCGATTTATTGAGGCCCGCATGCACACATTTTGACCTCTGACCTTCCTTGCAGACACGACAGGCATTGCTGACCATCCTCCTAGAACTCCACGAAGAGGACCACTTTGCCCTCATCCAGTTTGATCACAGGATTGAATATTGGAACGAATCACTCACCAAAGCAACAAAGGAAATGGTGGCTGAAGGCATGAATTATGTCAGACAGATATTCGAATATGGAGGTTAATAGAAAAATAAGTCTTACAACTTTAATGCTAAATGTCATCTAAACTCCTTAAATGATAGAAATACACTCTCATACTAAACATTTTATGATTTGTTGTGTGTTTTCCTTCAAGGAACCAATATTAATAGTGCAGTGTTGAGAGCCGTGGACATGCTGGTCAAAGACAGGCGGGAGAAGAAGCTTCCAGAGAGGAGCGTCGATATGATCATTTTACTGACTGATGGAATGCCAAATTCTGGTGAGCATGCAGAGTGTGTACATACTGTAGGACCCACTGTATATTTGTGTGAGTGCACATTTGATTTATGTACTTTCTATTTAGCATTCAATTCCCGCATGTTGTATCTGTGCCTTTGAAGGAGAGACTTCCCTCCCGTCCATCCAGAGAAATGTTCATTCTGAGGACCTGAGGAAGATCCTTTTAAGATTGAAAAGTTGAACTAAAAAAAAAGTGAATTAACACAAACCTTTAGTGTGCTGAATCCCCTACAGATTTGTGACTGCAGCAATTTGATACACAATATAAATCAAAGTTTGAAAAACCTTAAGTTGAGTAAGTTGAGTAACTTAAGTCTTGTTTAAACTGCTTGCTGTCATTATATGCTCACACATAACACTTGTGTGCCTGCTTGTGTACATGTAGGGGAGTCCAACCTGAAGACGATTCAGGAGAATGTTCAGTCTGCCATCGGAGGAAACATGTCTCTGTTCTCTCTTGGATTTGGAAACGATGTGGATTACTCCTTCCTGGATGTGATGAGCAAACAAAACAAGGGAGTGGCCCGCAGAATCTTTGAGGGTTCAGATGCAGTCCTTCAACTTCAGGTGGAGCCTCAAGGCTATGAATATATTTTCAAACCAATTCTTTAAGATTTTTGTTAAATGTAAATAATACCAGCTAATGTATAGAGATAGAGTGCTGCAGGAATGTGTCCTAAAACCCTAAAGCAATTCCTTTTCCCTCACCTTTTCTATTTTGTAATGTTTTTTTTATTAGATGCCTCAAATAAGGTCTGTGGTTAACACAAGCTGAGGATATTTTAATGTTTTGTTCTGCGAAATAAAATACGTCAGTAAATAACCCTCTTTTGAATGTTGAAGCTTTTACGTGTCTTAAAAAAGGCAGTTGCTAACAGGTGGCTGAATGGGACTACTAAACACTATCACACCGACTAGTCCTCCTTCACAGCCAAATTATGTATTCTCGAAATCATACGACCGTGGTGTAGTTTGTTTAAAGGCTAACGTTAGCTTTTTACTTCTGCTGATTGTATTCACCCTTTAAATATCATAAAAACTGGGTTCATTTGTGAAAGTTATCTTGCTGAACAAAGCGTGTAAGTATCGTGACCGTGGGTTTGCCACTGAGCTTATTTTCTGCAGAAATCCAAAATGCAATCCAAAAATCACATTGACTTTTTGTCAAGGGAACCAGTGCGATGCTTACTTCATTGGTTGGCCAACATGTCATCCTTGCAGCAGTCTATAAATGTCACATTCTTCTACAATTGTGTAAAAAACTATTTTAGATACAATAAAAACTAGTTATATAGAAATGTTTTACAAATGCATGTAATTCAATGTATGTCTGCATTTGTTCCAGGGTTTCTTTCAGGAGGTGGCCAGTCCTCTACTTTCAGAGGTGGATCTGCGTTATCCTGACAACGCAGTGGACTCCCTGACTACCAACCACTACACCCAGTTGTATAACGGCTCAGAGATCGTGGTGGCCGGTCGGCTGATGGACAATGACCTGGGCAACTTCATGGTGGAAGTGTTCGGCCAAGGGGTGAGGAGAAGGAAATGGCAGAAATTTAGAGACAATGCTGAGTTGGAGGGAGGACGTGTGTTTATTACTCTGTTTATTTACAAATCCTCTTTTTTTCTGCCCTATAGTTTGAGGAGGACTTCACGGTGCAGGGCCAGGCCAGTGCTTTGGACTGGGACGTGATGTACCCAAATGAGGAGTACATCTTTGGGGATTTCACAGAGCGTCTATGGGCGTACCTCACCATCCAGCAACTACTGGAGAAGAGGTCTGTTATTCAGTAATTTCACTTAAGCTGATACCTGGATTCACCTGACATCTTTGTTTCCCATTGGTCGCATGACCACCTTGTTAATGATACTTTTTGGGCACTGTGCTTCTCCCCACCAACTGAGGGCCCATGATTAATCTTGTATTGTTAATTCATAGATTCCGTTGTGGTTTTCTGAATGTCAGTGTCATATGTGGCAACTTTGGTACATTTTCCTTCTTGCAGCAAGAGTGGAGCCCCAGACGAGAAAGCCAACGCCACAGCCAAGGCCCTGGACATGTCTCTGCATTACAGCTTCGTCACCCCCCTCACCTCCATGGTGGTCACCAAGCCTGATACTGAGGACGGACCAGGCAGCCCTCTCATCGCTGATAAACTGACTGAGGGTGAGGGAGGAAAGAGAGGGTTTCAAAAGTGATAACTCTGCAGGCTTTCCTGATCATGGCTGCCGTCAAGCTTTTTCTCTGAAAAGCAATACTGTAATACATTCACAAGCAGTACTGACTATTTTATTCATGTTTTCAACATATTATTTATTCAACTTGTCCATCTGTTGTTGTTTTTTGACAGAGCAAAGACAAGCGGCAGAGAGAATGTGTAAGACAGTTTTTTTTGTAACCATATAGCATAAAAATATAATTCTGGGATTAAGTCAATTCACCGTATTGCTTTCAATTTTAAATTGAATTGTTCCTTTTTCTAGCACATCGATATCGACCTCCTATGAATGCACCCCCTATGTATTATCGCCCGGCAACACCCACATATTTAGGTAAGTACACTTTAAGCAATGGCAGCTGCATGGCTCTGGGGATGGCGATGTCTGTCAGTTTGTCACGACAGACATTAGATAGATTGCCAAGAAATTTATTGCAGACGTTCATGGTCCTCAGAGCATGAGTCCTGATGACTTTGGTGATCCCTGACCTTTTAATTAGCGCCATCATCAGGTCAAAATCTGTACCTATGTAGTGAAATATCTCATACTTGATAGATCCAATACCATAGTTTATGACCAAACACCTGCAAAACAAATGACATTCCCATCAAATTCAACTGTATTTTCTGATTAGCGCATGCTAACGCGCTAAACTAAAATGGTGAACATGATAAACATTACACCTGCTAAACATCCGTGTATTAGTATGTTGATGTTTACTAACATGCTGTTTTTTTTAGCAAGAAGCACCACTGTGTCTATATGTGCAGCCTCACAGAGCAGCTAGCGTGACTGTAGACTGTTAGTCTTGTTGACATGTTGTCATCAGCAGAACAAACTAACCTCCATTGTGTTTGTTACTGTCATTCTACTGGTGTCACCCGCAGTGGATGGAGATCCTCATTTCATGATAGAGCTCCCTGACCGAGAGGACGCACTGTGTTTCAATATCAACGATAAACCAGGAACCATTTTCAACCTGGTCAGAGACCCAACACAAGGTCAGCCTTGAGTCCTGATTATCATCATGACTTTTTTACCCCTTGACTTTTCACTACACATGTGGACTCCTTGTAGTCTGGGATTTTGGACACTTATGTGTTGGTAAATCATACCAAGCAGTTAAAAAGTGAGTGACTGAATCCCACGTTGTTTCCTCAGGTATTTTGGTCAATGGCCAAATCATCGGAGACAAGAAGATTGCTCCTGATGGTAAAGTTAACACCTACTTTTGCCGTTTTGGCATCGTCCACCGGACTCTGGGGGTGAGGCTGGAGGTGAGCACTCAGGACATCTCAGTGCTCCAGGACGGCAAACGGGTCAAATTGCTGTGGTCTGATACAGCTTCTGTCAAAGGACCCAAGTAAGGAAGTCAAAGAGATCTATCTCTCTACATGTGAAAACTAAAATCCAGTTCAAGATGAATAGTTGTCATCTCCTTCCCCTTATTTCTCCTCCAGCGTGGATCTTTTCTTGACCAAGGATCGCAGCCTAACAGTAACTCTAAAGGATTCGGTCAAGTTTGTCATCCTGCTACACAAAGTGTGGGCGAAGCACCCGTACCACCGGGACTACTTGGGTTTCTACACCCTGGACAGCCACCTCCTGTCCCCGACTGTTCACGGCCTGCTAGGTACAACATGACACACATAGATTGCATGTTTTAAAATTGAATAGCAGGTCAAAACAAGTGATGTGGATTGCATTTCTGAATTCCATGGATGGATTGCCGTTATATCCGTCACTTTGTTTGGGGATTGGCCCGATGTTGATTTACTCAGAGGCTAAGCAGAGTACTTCATTTTATAGTTCGCTTTGTAAATAGTACATTTGGCAAGTCATAATCGTGAACATTTGACAATTGCACATTGTAGTTCCAGCCCAGACAGAAGTCCACCTCATTGTGCACCCACTTAGGAAAATATAAAATAAGAAAAGTGAAAGAATCTGCCATCTAAATCTGCAGCTCCCCTCTGCTTTACAGAAATAAGAACATTGTTTTTATTTGTGGCTTCAAATTAAACTGGACAGTTTCCCTATGTGAGACCTTAAAATTGTACAAAACAGGACTAGATTTACTTTACTTCACAAACACTCACAGGAGGAATTTCCTGTGGGGATTTGTCAGATTTGATGATTTTTTGAAGGATTTTCTAAACAAGATCTGGTTTAAAGAAGTTACTAAACCGAAGACATAATCAAACAATTGTCTACATGATTCATGTTTCATATAGTATAAACAGAGGGATACAGTATAACAGATAGTTGGCATTTACTGGTGGAGAATTACAGGGCCTGAATGATTTGATTCTAAAATGATATTTACTTTAAATGGTGGTTTGTCCTCCAGGTCAGTTCTACCACGGGGTTGAATATGAGGTGTCAGACCTGCGTCCAGGTGAAGTCCCAGAGAAACCGGACGCCACCATGTATGTGAAAGGACAGGAGCTCAACGTGACCAGGTATACTACACCTACATGCACAGATACGTGTGCCCCATCTCAGCGTGGAAGAGTTTGCATGCAATGTGTGTCCTAAATGAATAACTGGGTCTGTGTGACGTTTCTGTCTCGGTCCACAGAGGCTGGCAGAGAGACTTCAGGAGGGATGTGAAGAGAGGAGAAAACGTTCCCTGCTGGTTCGTTCACAGCAATGGAACCGGCCTCATCGACGGAGAAGCAACGGACTACGTTGTGTCAGGCCTTTTTAAAACAGTTTAAAAACAGGTTAAGCATCCATGTCTACCACAGAAGTAATTAACTTGAATTCATACAATAAATATTCAAATCTGTCTGTACTTACAACCATGAATGCTCTGATATCTTGTACCCAAAGGCAAGCAGGCTTCATTCCCAGTATTGCATCGACAATTTCACAGTTTCTATCAGTGTAGTTGCTGGAATTATAAAAAAATGGTAAGTAACACTGTTCCAAAACAGTGAGAGGAACTGAGAGTGAGCAGAATCACTTGTACTACAATAAATGGGACAGTTCTTTGCGATGGACTCAGGCTGGACTTATTCATTTCATCTCAGTGTTTCATTGTTCCCAACATTGTCCAGCACAACAGATAAGATCGTTAATCTTTGTCATTTTTGAGAATGTCCAATAAAAACCCTTATGATGACGCTGGCACATCTGGCTTTACTGAATTGGTACAGTTAAGGAGTTTGCTAATGTCAGGAGCTAAGATATAAAGTGGGATCCAAAGTGTTTCCAAGCAGTGCAACTCTGATGACTGTGAGGTCTACTGTAGGACTCCTAAACCACATGATGCCAAATATATTTCAATCAGGGGGGACTTTATTAGAATTTAACAATGATTTATTATACATGCATAAAATCTGAACAGTGCAAAGTCTTTGGCCATTGGACTCCATCCTGAAGTAATATAGCCGAGGGTAGGGATGCTGAGGTCAGATAAGGCCTAATCCCCCCTGGAGTCCAGACACTGGTGGTGGTGGTGGTGATGAAGGGAGTTGCTGCAATCTGATGATGAATGAGGAGCAGGACTGTGATGCTGACTGGAGGTGACTGGGGTGGAGGAGGGTCTCATCTGATATGAGCTGAAATGACAACTGACAGCAGCAGAGAGGAGAACACTTTTTAAAGTTTGACAGCTACGATGTGATTGGCTTTAATTAAGCAAACTGTGCAGAGTCTGGTTGGTTAACTTAAAGTGAACGCCCACAATGAGCTGATCACAGGGAGAGAGAGAGAAAGAGAGAGAGAGAGAGAGAGAGAGAGAGACTATCAATGAAAATAAGTGTAAAGATAGTCTTCCTGACTGAATTTACGCTTATTTTTTTTACGCAACATTTCTTCACGTCCAAAAAGTGATTGTTTACTGCAGGAAATACACCGTAATTGTGGGTTGACAGTTTGTGAAGCTGTAATCCAACGTATTTAGATCTCAGCATAAGGAATAAATACATTTATGAAAGACAAATCCCCTTGATTTACGTGACGTCAAAGCATGCAACACATGTGGTCGGCTAAACACACACACACACACACACACACACACACAGGTACATCCTGAAATCAACGATGAACAATTCTTGACTGGGGGGAGCATCATTTCAGTTTGTTTACGGGAAACACTGACTCAAACAATAACAAGAGCTGCAGAGGGCCCCTCCTCCGGCAGAGTGTGGGTGGAGTAAAACTCTTACGGGAAGACCGAAGACTTTATCCCCACATGCCTCGAATTCCCTCCGCACATTTTTTATTCAGCCTTCCCCGGGGCAGATGCCACACTGTTTCCCAACCATGCCTGCGCTGTGGAGAGCCATGCTGCTGTGGATTTGTGTCTGCGTCTGGCTTCCAGCTCAGGCCCGGGGAGCCCTGGTCGTTTCTCGCAGAAATGCTCTCTCACAGGTATTTAACGTGTGCAGCGTTTGCATGCAAACGCATGTCTGTTTTGTTATTTTCTATGGTCAGCTAGCGATCAGTCCATACACAGTTTATAAGACCCTGTAACTTCAGTTGTAAGAGTTGATCTAAATCCACAGGCACGCAAATGAAGTGCAGAGCGTGTCTGCCAGCAGAAAGTGTTTTCCCGGGGGAAAAGACTGTTTAAGTATATCATTCAATGAGGCTATTTAGTTTAATCAGGAAACGAAAAAAAACAAATAATAATAATAATTTAATTATCTATTGCAGTTTTTTTCGGGGTTTGTAGTCTTTAAAAAATGAGATTGATTGCGTGTTTCTTTGTTTTTGTTTTATATACTTATAATTTTAAAAAATAATCTTAATTCGGTTTTTTTTCACTTGTTTTGGACCGTTTCTCCACTCTGCGCATGCGCAGGCTGCTCTGAAGAAGAAGAAGAAGGGGAAAAATGAAGCAACATTTTATCTGAGATAATAACCAGGTTCATCAGTGATGTCAGATGGACTATGACCTGTTATTACCTTAGTATGAGAGAAGTGCACGTCAATAAGGTTTCCTTCATTAAGTTAGTGAAACAACTTTTTGTCCCGTTTTTTAAACATGAAGGTTTAGACAGTGATCATGTGATGCACTGTATGAGAGGATACAATAACGCTATTGATCCATAGTTGACTCTAGTGGCCTTGGCCGTCACAGCAGCTTCATTATAGGCCTCATCTTTAAAATTATTCCTGCATAACTTGGTGCTCTCCTGCCAAGTGTGTGCAGTGTTCACCTCTAATTTATGCTTTACATTTGTTTTGAGAAATACAGTGTTTTTTTTCAATTTTCTTCATTGTGCGCATGAGCCAAAAGTGGCCGAGGCACACACCTCGCAGGACTTTGCAGAGCGAAAAACTGAAATAGGCCACATCCGGTATTTGCATTTTTATCTTTTACTGTAAATAAATATAGACATTATTAGACCAGAAATATCCCGAGTTATAGGCTACTGTAGCTGAGCGCTGTAGGGATTGTGGTAATCCTGCAACAACAGCTTGTTTTACCAACAAAGCTGCTGTGAAGACCGAGATGCCGCTATATAACGTGAGAAGGTCAAATCAAAGAGTCGACGAGGGAAGAAGTGCGTTATTGGCTCCTTTCATACTATTGTTAATACATCACAGCACCGTCTAAACTCTTGTGTTTAAAAAGTCATCAGTGAGGCTGAAAAACTATTTAATCGACAATCTCGCAATAAGAAACCCATTAAAGACGCGGCAGAGAGGCACATTTTTTTCCTTAATAGACCAGAATGCAATGCAGCTGCAAGAAATAATGCATTTCGACCAAGAAGGAGCAAGAAGGAGGTGTGTCATTGTGATGTTTGCTGCTCTTCTCTTCCTCTCTTCTTGTGGCCTCCTGTGCTTCAGTTTCTTTAACTAACAATGTCCTGTCATTTCAGACCTTGTCATAACTCATAACTCCACTAGTTGTCCCCATGGAGTTTTTCTGCCTCTGCCACCTGCCCGCCTACATGCTTCCACGGTTTGTATTAAAACCAGTCCAGCAGTTGAAATTTGTAATCTAATAATAAGAATTAAAAAAACTGAAGAAAAACTTTGTAAAGCAAGTTTTTAATTAACAATGAAGGTACATTTCAAGCACACTAGTTGAGTTGAGAGTTAGTGGGGTTTTCCTGATCCTGCCACCTGCCCGCCTACTTCCACAGTTTAAATGAAGACCAGTCCACCAGTTTGTTCATGTTTCAACCAGCCTGCCGCTCCCTGTTTATTCCTGCCAGCTTGATTGTTGTGTGACCTTTACATCCAAAACTCTTTTCCCACGCCTGTCTCAATTTTTTTGTCTGATTCTGGGGCAACACCTTGCTTGCATAATCTACTCAAAACACTTGCTCTAAAAGACGTCTTGTGAAAGAGAGAGGCAACTTTAATGATCATATCAAAAGCATGGAAGCCTCAGATAGAGACTACTGATGCAGTGTTTGTACAACATTGTACAATCAAGTGTAGTGTTGGCAAATCGTTATATATTTGGTGCACATCTCTCTCCAGTCCTGCTTTTCCTTTCCCAATAACCATTAAGTCATATGTTGTGTTCCAGGAGACTGAAGAAGCCATGGGCCCCAGGTTATTAACGGTATGCATAATTAAGTCCTACACTGATTTTCGTTTCATCCTGCTGAAAATAAAATGCGTAACTTGTCTTTTTTGTCTTCTACAGAAAAGAAGCACAAGCTCTGTGAATGTAAGGAAACAATTTTGATATTCATATAACATTCTAAAGTCAAAACAGAGGTACGACCTTTCTTAACAACAAGGCATTTCTACATGCACGTTAATGTATCACTGGGAAATTAATAGTGTAGTGGTATTGTTACTGTTTGCAAAATGAAGTCCACATTCTCTATAAACCTCATTGCCTCCAGATGTCTCTTGTTCCGCTCTCTGCCCCTGCCGTGTCTATTGCCATGTATGTCTCTCTTCTCTTTGCTTTGCTGGAGATAATAAACATGCTGGAAGTGATTTGTCTCTCTGTGATTTATTCCTTTCTCTAAACGTTTCAACTTGTTGTGTTTACATTAAAGTGACCTCTCTGGGTTTTGTGACATGAATGTTCTCTTGGCCACTGGTCTTGCTATAATATGTTTTAGATTTTTTTGTGGGTATGATTTATTATTGATGACACCTTTTTAGAAAGCAAGTGTCACATATTGTGAATCATCTCAACAAGGGGAGGATAAAGTAGACAGACCAGTCAGACAGGAAAGTTTTGGTGATGAAAATACAGAGGCCTACTGGCATGAGGGGCAAGTCTGAACAGAATCAAATGAGGGTCCATGAAACATGAATGGAGCAGACAGGTACAGGTTTAGATGGAAAGCAACATTGTGACTTCAATGATCTCGAGGCTGAGAAGGGAAAGTGGAACAGGTGGGTGGGGGTGGTGGAAAAGTCTGAGGGCATCTAGTGGACAGTTGAAGAATGACAATGAATGAGGCAGAATGTGAAACTGTCCATCCTTTCAGATGGTGGAGGTGTACAGCGTGAAAGTGGACTGCACGGTGATGTCTCGTTTCGCCCACACCGTCATGACCTCCAGGGCTCTGAACAAGGCAAACTCCTCACAGGAAATCTTCTTCGAAGTGGACCTGCCCAAGACGGCCTTCATCGTCAACTTCAGCATGTCAGTCAGAATATAGTACATGTGACTATTGGAATAGATCCTGTGTTTCTTTACCTTTTGACAAGTGTCTTTGTTCCTCACAGGGAAATTGATGGTGAGGTGTATGTTGGGGAGGTGAAGGAGAAAGAGAAAGCCAAGAAACAGTATGAGAAGGCTGTTTCCTCTGGACAGACCGCTGGACTGGTCAAGTGAGTCGGACTGAAATATGTTACAGAGGGCTCTGAACCTGTGTTGGTGTGAACAACACATTAAAGTAACACATGAACATTATTACAGAGCTTCTGGAAGGACGATGGAGAAGTTTTCAGTGTCTGTCAACATCGCAGCCAAAAGCAGCGTGACTTTCATTCTGACCTACGAGGAGCTCCTTCAGAGGAAACTGGGCCAGTATGAGATTCTGACTCGAGTTAAACCCAAACAACCGGTGCAGGAGTTTCAGGTGGGACACGCTTTCCTCATTCAGTTTTCTTAATAATGACATACTGTTCAGGAGGAGCTGAAATGTGTGTCCAGTGTTAGGAATGCAAATAGTGAGGAGGAACTTGTGTCGACATTAATGAGACTTTACATGACAATGACCCCACAATTGATCTGCCTCAGGGATAACTTTTGAATGTCTGTGTGTGTGTGTGTGTGTGTGTGTGTGTGTGTGTGTGTGTGTGTGTGTGTGTGTGTGTGTGTGTGTGTGTGTGGAGACAGATTGTGACAAACATCTATGAGCCCCAGGGCATTGCTTTTGTTGAGGCCACTGCAACCTTCCTCTCCAATGAGCTGCTCCCCCTGGTGGAGAAAACCGTCACAGACACAAAGGTAAAGGGTTAGAAAGATTTCTATCCTGCTGTTTATAGACTTATAAGAACTTTATCATGGTTTTGTTAGAATAAATGATGAGTCCTATAATGTCAACTGAAATGAATCTCTTTGTCTCTCAGGCACACATCTCCTTCTCACCAACACTGGAGCAGCAGAGGAAATGTCCAGGATGTGAAGGCACCATAATTGATGGAGATTTCATCATCAAGTACGATGTGAAACGGAGAGAGGGCCTTGGGGAACTTCAGGTCAGCGGCCAGCAAAGACTTTGCTTAGTATTTTACTTCTGATCTTCGTTTTACTTGCCTAGCCGTTTAAAGGCGAGCATAGCTGTGCCCTTGTGTTATATTTCCATAATAGTCTTAATCATATTCTGTATTTCCCTTCAGATTGTGAACGGATACTTTGTGCACTTCTTTGCTCCACCTGACCTGCCCAGAGTCCCAAAGAATGTGGCGTTTGTGATTGACAGGAGCGGATCAATGAGGGGAACAAAGATGGCACAGGTGAAATATTTTTTGTGTAGGTAAGCCCCATACTGTATACATCACTATGCACATCTTCATGTGTGAATTTGGGAATCTTTGCAGACCCGCGATGCACTGGTGGCCATTCTGAAAGACCTCCACGAAGAGGACCACTTTGCTCTGGTCCTGTTTGATGATGAAATTACCACCTGGAAGGACTCTCTTACCAAGGCAACAAAGGGAAATGTGGAGAAAGCCATTGCCTACATCAGGAAACTAAGAGACAATGGAAGTAAGAGGAAAGCAAATGGTAGCAACTTTTATGCCATATTTTTTGTGCACTTCCTAATTTTACAATTTGTCATCTTTTCATTGGTTCATTTGATTTCAGTCTTAATGTCAAATGCCTATTCGCACGACATTATAAACCTACGATACACACATCCTGTGTCACTAAGGTTAATAGCTGAATGCAGAGCAAGGAAGAGGTGAGTAAAGCAGGGTCTGAAAAAGGAAGGAGTGCCCTGAAGCAAGCAGAGACTCCAGGAAGTTGAATTGTCGTATTTACTCTTTGTTTTTGTATTGAGTAAACAAACAAGATACAATGTATTTTTTTTTTTTTTTAGAAATGCAGATAATTGTATTTTCTCACTTTTGGATCCAGCCTGGCTTCCCCCATACTTCCGGTCTTTATGCTAAGCTAAGAAAACCGCCTACTGGCTGTAGCTTCATACTTAGTGGACTGAAATGAGAGTCGTATGGAACTTCTCATCTAATGCGCCGCAAGAAAACGGAAAAAAATTAACTATTCCTTTAAAGAACACATTGAGGAATTGTTTTGTAGTTATGTCCTCTATGATGATGTTTCTCAACAAAAGTCCGTGTTAATCTGCTCATTGTATTGTTACCTTTCAGGCACCAATATCAATGACGCTGTACTGAGGGCAGTGAGCATGCTGGAGAGAGAAAGACGAGACAAGAACCTTCCAGAGAGGAGTGCGGACATGATTATTTTACTGACTGATGGGATGCCAAACAGCGGTAAATGTCTTCATTTTAAGTTTAGATTTTAATATTCCATTCTATAACGTCAGAGTTCACTACATGTAGCTTGCTCTGATATAAAAAAGGGGTGGTTCTGTGCACTGTGCATAAACATTTTGATAAGTAGATGTGTCAGAAAGTAGTCAAAAGGGTTTTATCCTTTCTGGTTTCTTTCTGTTTATTAAGAAAGCCCTGAGGAAGATCTTTTTAAGATCAAAAAGTTGTCTGTGAATTAAGACAAACCTTTAGTGTGCTGAATCCCCTACAGATTTGTGAATGCAGCAATTTGATACACAATAGAAATCAAAGTTTGAAAAACCTTAGAAGTAACTTAAGTCTTGCTGTCATTATATGCTCACACATAACAGTTGTGTGCCTGCTTGTGTACATGTAGGGGAGTCCAACCTGAAGAAGATTCAGGAGAATGTGGGCTCTGCTATTGGAGGGAAGATGACTCTGTTCTCTCTTGGATTTGGAAATGATGTGGATTACTCCTTCCTGGATGTGATGTCCAGACAAAACAAAGGAGTAGCCCGCAGGATCTTTGAGGGTTCAGATGCAGCCGTTCAACTCCAGGTAAGGTATTTACAGCAAACATAATGTCCATGCCTGTTTGGAGATATATGTGTATATATACATATATACATATATATATGTGTGTGTGTGTGTGTGTGTGTGTGTGTGTGTGTGTGTGTGTGTGTGTGTGTGTGTTTGCATATCCAAGGACATTTAAGAAAGAGACAATGCATGATTTGGAGTGTGTCTTTGTTCCAGGGTTTCTATGAGGAGGTGGCCAGCCCTCTGCTCTTGGAGGTAGACCTGCGTTATCCTGACCAAGCAGTGGGCTTCTTGACCAAAAACAACTACAGCCAGTTGTTTAACGGCTCAGAGATCGTGGTGGCCGGTCGACTGACGGACAGTAACATGGATAACTTCCTGGTGGAGGTGTTCGCCCAGGGGGTGAGAAAAGGACAACAATGTGTCAATTAAAGCATGAGTAAGACACTATCTGGTCATGGTGATGAATAAACAATATGTGCACTTGCTCTCATATTAGACAGTTCCTGTTTCTTAATATTTAATGATGAGAATGATATTGTGAACCAATTGAACTTCAGTAGATTGTCTCAGTCTACGTATTATTACTTTAGCAGTTTCAGTTTCTTCTATGCTATCTCAGGGCCTCAGTAGGGATCAAATCATGATGACATGATGGTCCTATTTTACTGATCCTTAAGGGATGTTCACTGAAAAATCTCAACAACAATTTGAGAAGATTGCCATGTAATTATGCAGTCATGGTCCTCAGAGGATTAATCCTCCTGACTTGGTCCCTTAACTTATCATCAGGTCAAAATTTAAATTTGTCCAATATTTGGGTTTATGACTAATTACCCGCAAAACTATTTGATATTCCTATCAACCTCAGTCGTACTTCTTACTAATTTGCAAATGTTAGTGTGATAACATGCGAAACTAAGATGGTAAACATAGTGAACATTACACCTACTAAAGGGAGCGTATCTATGTTCCTACATTAAGTAAACGTTTGAAAAGGTTTAGTAGACTCTTAGCCTTGTTATCAAATTATGTTATTTCCTCCCATCACTAATACTAAATTTAATACATTTAATTTCTCATCTTTCTGCTCTTTTATTAGCCGAAGGAAGACTTCCAGGTGCAGGGAAAGGCCAGTGTGGTAAACTTGGATGTGATCTACCCAGACCAGGAGTACATCTTTGGGGATTTCTCAGAGCGTCTGTGGGCCTACCTCACCATCCAACAGCTACTGGAGAACCGGTTTGTTCTTCTGAATGGTGTCTGCCATCTTTGTTTGTACCTGCACCAAGATTTGAAGCAGGCTTCTGCATGAACTGTGACACAATGTGCTTTTTATAGCACATCATGTGCGTTATATGTCATTATTAAACAATCAACTGCTCTGCTCTCTCTTCCTCTTCGATCTCCCAGTGACATTGGTACTCAGGAAGAGAAAGACAATGCGACAGCCAAGATACTGGAGTTGTCCCTGCGATACAACTTCGTCACCCCCCTCACCTCCATGGTGGTCACCAAGCCTGAAACTGAGGACGGACCAGTCGGCCCTCTCATCGCTGATAAACTGACTGAGGGTGAGGGAAATGCAACAGGCCACGTTTAATTAGTTAGAAGCTGATTAGAAGAAATAGTCGATAGTGATTATGTTATTTCTTTCGAATGTATAGCATATTGTCACATAATTAGAAACTTGTTGAGTCAGTAAGTAGAACATGCCAAAGACAACTATGTGTTAAAAAAAAAAGCGCCTGCTAAATGACTGTAATGTAATGTAATGAGTTGCGTGTTTTTCTAATTGTTGCCCTGTTTCACAGACCAGCGACAGAAAGCAGAGAGAACCAGTGGTACGACACTCTCTTTTAACTTAATTATGTGGAATACCTTATTAAACCTTTATTTCACCAGGACATTCCCATTTATGAATCTCGTTTTGGGCTGAACAACTGAAGTATGCTTTTATTGTTTTTGATAACAGGTTCCGGCGCCGGTGGTTCCAGTGCCGCCAGTTCCCGTGGTGGCAGTTCCCATATTAGCAGTTCCAGTGGTAGCAGTTCCCGTGGTAGCAGCTCCCGTGGTAGCAGTTTCCGTGGTGGCAGCTCCCGTGGTGGCAGTAGCCAATCAGATGGTAAGCCGTTAATGCAGCAGTAGTCTAACTATTACATCATTCTAACATATGTATGTGTTCGTCGTTCAGGTCACTGTACTTAAATCCTCTATTACATAATTTTTTCTTGGTCCATACAAGACCAGACTCAACGAACACAGGAATTATGTGTTTTATTCTATCTAAAATAAAATCATTACAGCCATATCAGCCATATCAGATCCAATGATATGACACCTGTTGCATGTATTTATTCTATTTTGGTTTGTTTTCTATTTTGTTTCTGTTTTTTTACACCAGTTGTTTTTGGATCCATCACATATGAATGTTCGTATTTCATACTGAAGAAATCAGGGCGGCAAACCCACTTGAGTTTGACTGTTACATATGGTTTCTGTCCGACATTATATTTTAACGATGCTTTTGCAGTGGACGGAGATCCTCACTTCATGATAGAGCTGCCAGATAGAGATGACGCTCTGTGCTTCAACATCAACGACAAACCAGGAACCATTTTCAACCTGGTTAGAGACCCAAAATCAGGTCAGCCCTGAGTTTACTAAAAAACAAGACTCTTTATTTGTGAGAAACGTTGAGAATGGAAGAAAAATAACTCAAACCCGTCATTATTATCAGGCTTTGTGGTGAACGGCCAAATTATTGGCAAGAAGAAAGTCGTTCAGGATGGTAACATCAACACCTACTTTGGCCGTTTTGGTATCATCCACCAGAAGCTGGGGCTGAGGCTCGAGGTGAGCACTCAGGACATCATCGTCTTCTACGAGGGCAAACGGATCAAGCTGCTGTGGTCTGATACGGCCTCTATCAAAGAAACAAAGTAAGTAACACTGCTTTGCAAACACATGAATTAAACTAAATGCTTTGTATAATTATTTAATAGGTAACGTTTTTTGTTTTTTCTCCAGTATGGACTTCAGGTTAACTAAGAACTGCGAACTGACAGTGACGCTGAGGCACTCGGTTAGATTTATGGTCATCAGACACACGAAGGTTTGGAAGAGACGCCACGACCAACAAGACTACCTGGGTTTCTACACCCTGGACAGCCACCACTTGTCTGCCTCTGTTCATGGTCTGCTAGGTAAAGGACTGTGAGAAAGTGTCATATAGTGATGCATTGATTGCGTAACTGATTCCTAATTTTTAATAACTCTAAAAAATATCTTTCTCCAGGTCAGTTCTACCACGGGGTTGGGTTTGAGGTGACGGACCTGCGTCCAGGTGAGGTCCAGGAGAAATTAGATGCCACCATGTACGTGAAGGGACAAATACTCAACGTGACCAGGTGAACATGCCTCATCAATTTTAAACACACACACACACACACACACACACACACACACACACACACACATAATGCATGCAAGATAAAAGAGCATTTCCTTTTGCATATTCTCACCTCATCATGTTTTTTTTAATTATCTCCTACACAGACACTGGCAGAAGGACTTCAGCAGGGATGTGAAGGATGGGGAAAGTATTCCCTGTTGGTTTTTTAACAATGATGGAGCAGGCCTCGTTGATGGAAGAGCCTCAGACTACATTGTGTCTGGGCTTTTTAAGGCTACTTTTTGAATCTTGAAAATTCAAAATCTCAGTGACAATGCAATGGGGCCACATTATTATGGTTAGAGATTGCACATTACAGTGAGTCAGTGTGGATTTACTAATGACATAAATAATATGGTAGGTAAAGCTTTCCAATATTAGGCTGTCATAGAATTATATAAGTCTGAGTATTTCACATACCAAATTAACTTTTCTACACTTCTTTGCAATCAAATCAATATTTTGCTGTACATTTGTTTAGCCTCCTGTCAGTGCAGTACTGCCTGCACCTTGCTCAGCCCAGCATATTTGGGTTTAATGTCTTTGCACTTTGGGTTCACTTCAAGGTAACATGGGTGTGTACATGACCTCGGCCACAACTGTATGTGTTGTGCCTCACTCTGTGCTTTGGGAGCTGCACCTTGATTCACAAAAATGTTGCTTCAAAAAAGAGGACACTTCTACACTGGTGTAAAAACCCACTCACATAGTAGTGTCGGACTACAGTCATTTCTGCACTAAGTTGAAAAAAATATTCAAGTCAGTACTTATGAAACCTTAGTGATGCTGTTTGCATTATGTTCATTAATGTTCCTCTACATGTATGCTTTATAAATTATTTATGGTGGAACAATCATTATTGACAGATCCAGCAATCCAAAATTAAGTCACATGTGACCGCTATGTACTCACATTTACTCCTGACAGCTACATGCAAGTAGTCATGAAAGGACACTTTCTATACATTTCATCTGGGTGCCATGCTTCAAGGAATATGTATTGTTTTCCCGAAAGACATTAGGAGAGAAAAGTGGCACTCTAATGATAATAAAAAAGGGTCATGATTTATCTTTGTTTCATTTTTAACAACAAGCAACAAATCTACCAATGTGTTTTGATATAGAAAGCCTTTGTTAATGGCCCTGAACGCCCATGGTACACCCACACAGGTGATTTTAATTGACTAGCTAATTAGTTGTCCTCTCTGGACTGCATGGGCTTGAAGAGACGGACTTTTTTCACAGCAGACTTTTCAACTTGTCAACTTGTCAAGAGTAAGAAAATCACTGACTAATAACATTAATTGAGGCTCCACTCTAAGTGTCCCAGTAAGCCACATCAGTGTGACAATGAGCCAGCATGTACAATACTAGGACTCTGAAGCTAAATAAGCTAGATGTCAGCCATTGTTAATGTTATAAGTATCTAATTGTCAGGTAATTGTTGAAAGTTTACATTAGCTCTCAGTAGTCACAATCATTAGTCTCTTCTTTTGTCATTATTTCACTATTTCCATTGAAGTCCCTGAATGTCATACAGTGGTGTGTGTTTCTTTTTTTGTCATTGTTCAAAGCTTTATTGTTAAATGGACGCATTTTTGGCACGACTCAAAATGTAACCCCTCTGCCTGCCTCTGGACATGTTTGACCTCTACCTTTTGAGCTATCAGACATCCAAGCTGCGTTCTAAATCACATACTTTATTTTTTTACTTTTAGTACATACTGCAGTTGCCCTTACAAAGTACGTACTGTTGCAGTATTTCATCATTGTTAAACAGTCCAAAGGGAAATGTCCTCTGTGTACCAAATCTTTATAATTATTGTTTTTACCACAGGAAGTATTGTCATATAACACTTAATTGGTGGTTTACACTTTGTATTGCGTTAATCAACCGTGGAGAAGAAATAAATATGTTAATAAAAGATAAAAACACAAGATTCATTATATCAATTATGACTCAGTATCTCATAATGGGCTTCCATAGCTAAAGCCTGAAATCAACAATAGACTGGAGGACTGACTCCCACAAACCCATGAGTTTCAGAGGGTCCTCCCTCTTCCGTTAGAGTGTGGGTGGAGTAAAACACTTGTCCCCGCCTCGAATTCCCTCCACGCTTGTTTTCAGCCTTCCCCAGGGCAGAGGCGACAGCTGTTTCCCAGCCATGCCTGCGCTGCGTAGAGTCATGTTACTGTGGATTTGTGTCTGCGTCTGGCTTCCAGCTCAGGCCCGGGAAGCCCTGCTCGTTTATCGCAGAAACGCTCTCTCACAGGTATTTAACGTGTGCAGCGTTTACATGTAAACAATGCCTGTTTTGTTATTATCTGTGGCCAGCTTGCACTTCATTAGCGATCACCCCATGCACCGTTTATAACAGCCTGAATCTGCAGTAAAGTCATATCTATTTATTACTAAGTTACTGGTAAGAATTGATCTTTTCCATGAAAACATCAACCACAGGAAGTGGCGTGCGTAGCGTGTCTGGCAGCAACAGCTGTTTTCCTGGGAAAAGGGTGATTTCCAGCTGTGTCATCTGATCTTTCTATGAGACTATTTAAGTAGGGCCAGAGCACCGACGAAGTCGGAGCAGAGGACCTATTGTTTTCCTGCTTATTGTTATTATTATCATTATTCTCGTACATCTTTCAGCGCGAAATACAGCTCCTGAAATTGTACGCATCATTCAGTCATGGTGAAAATAGCGTCTGATGTGGTTGCGAAATGACTGCTGTATGGTAAATTGGCCCGTTAGAGCAGCCCCAACATTGCGTTTCACCTAGTTGTATGAAATTTGGTAGGTATATGCAGGGGCGTCGTTAGGCCTATTTTAGGGGGGCTGAAGCCCCATATCAATATATAAAATTTGGTAGGCACATGTAGGCCTATCACATGTAGACTTAAAACAAAAAAAATGCTCTAAACCACGTGTCAAACTCCCGCGAATCCGCCAGCTAAAAAAATGAATTAATTAAAAGTTAGACTTGAAAAAATAAATATCCCCGTGGTCAAACTTCTGAGATAGAAAGTTGAAAATATGACTTTTAATATCATAATTTCACACACATCCAGTCTTTTGTCGATCTTTACAGGGTTACATTTACGATTGTATTCAGAGTTACACTCAAAACATTCAAGGCTTAAGACCTGGCAAAATGTCCTGGCTATGCCGCTGGTCCACGCTGAAAATACAGTCTAACTCATGCATGCAGTGTCTGATGGTCACACAAATGAACGGCCGCGTCAACCAGAGTCCTGCCAGGACCCTCGACGTGCAGGAAGGTGCGAGGGCCCAATCAATGCTGCTTGCAGCTTTAATTCATTTTTTCTTTTGATTCGTAGGCTTACAAAAAAGAAATTAACTGCACATTTTCTTGTTTTTGTCTTGAAATTTGTAATCTAATAATAAGAATAAAAAAAACTGAAGAAAAACTTTGTAAAGCAAGTTTTTAATTAACAATGAAGGTACATTTTAAACCCACTAGTTGAGTTGAGAGTTGGGGTTTTCCTGATCCTGCCACCTGCCCGCCTACGTCCACCAGTTTGTTCATGTTTCAACCAGCCTGCCGCTCCCTGTTTATTCCTGCCAGCTTGATTGTTGTGTGACCGTGACATCTAAAACTCTTTTCCCACGCCTGTCTCAATTTTTTTGTCTGATTCTGGGGCAACACTTGCTTACGCAATCTACTCAAAACACTTGCTCTAAAAGACGTCTTGTGAAAGAGAGAGGCAACTTTGATGATCATATCAAAAGCATGGAAGCCTCAGATAGAGACTACTGATGCAGTGTTTGTACAACATTGTACAATCAAGTGTAGTGTTGGCAAATCGTTATATATTTGGTGCACATCTCTCTCCAGTCCTGCTTTTCCTTTCCCAATAACCATTAAGTCATATGTTGTGTTCCAGGAGACTGAAGAAGCCATGGGCCCCAGGTTATTAACGGTATGCATAATTAAGTCCTACACTGATTTTCGTTTCATCCTGCTGAAAATAAAATGCGTAACTTGTCTTTTTTGTCTTCTACAGAAAAGAAGCACAAGCTCTGTGAATGTAAGGAAACAATTTTGATATTCATATAACATTCTAAAGTCAAAACAGAGGTACGACCTTTCTTAACAACAAGGCATTTCTACATGCACGTTAATGTATCACTGGGAAATTAATAGTGTAGTGGTATTGTTACTGTTTGCAAAATGAAGTCCACATTCTCTATAAACCTCATTGCCTCCAGATGTCTCTTGTTCCGCTCTCTGCCCCTGCCGTGTCTATTGCCATGTATGTCTCTCTTCTCTTTGCTTTGCTGGAGATAATAAACATGCTGGAAGTGATTTGTCTCTCTGTGCTTTATTCCTTTCTCTAAACGTTTCAACTTGTTGTGTTTACATTAAAGTGACCTCTCTGGGTTTTGTGACATGAATGTTCTCTTGGCCACTGGTCTTGCTATAATATGTTTTAGATTTTTTTGTGGGTATGATTTATTATTGATGACACCTTTTTAGAAAGCAAGTGTCACATATTGTGAATCATCTCAACAAGGGGAGGATAAAGTAGACAGACCAGTCAGACAGGAAAGTTTTGGTGATGAAAATACAGAGGCCTACTGGCATGAGGGGCAAGTCTGAACAGAATCAAATGAGGGTCCATGAAACATGAATGGAGCAGACAGGTACAGGTTTAGATGGAAAGCAACATTGTGACTTCAATGATCTCGAGGCTGAGAAGGGAAAGTGGAACAGGTGGGTGGGGGTGGTGGAAAAGTCTGAGGGCATCTAGTGGACAGTTGAAGAATGACAATGAATGAGGCAGAATGTGAAACTGTCCATCCTTTCAGATGGTGGAGGTGTTCAGTGTGAAAGTGGACTGCACGGTGATGTCTCGTTTCGCCCACACCGTCATGACCTCCAGGGCTCTGAACAAGGCAAAGTCCTCACAGGAAATCTTCTTCGAAGTGGACCTGCCCAAGACGGCCTTCATCGTCAACTTCAGCATGTCAGTCAGAATATAGTACATGTGACTATTGGAATAGATCCTGTGTTTCTTCACCTTTTGACAAGTGTCTTTGTTCCTCACAGGGAAATTGATGGTGAGGTGTATGTTGGGGAGGTGAAGGAGAAAGAGAAAGCCAAGAAACAGTATGAGAAGGCTGTTTCCTCTGGACAGACCGCTGGACTGGTCAAGTGAGTCGGACTGAAATATGTTACAGAGGGCTCTGAACCTGTGTTGGTGTGAACAACACATTAAAGTAACACATGAACATTATTACAGAGCTTCTGGAAGGACGATGGAGAAGTTTTCAGTGTCTGTCAACATCGCAGCCAAAAGCAGCGTGACTTTCATTCTGACCTACGAGGAGCTCCTTCAGAGGAAACTGGGCCAGTATGAGATTCTGACTCGAGTTAAACCCAAACAACCGGTGCAGGAGTTTCAGGTGGGACACGCTTTCCTCATTCAGTTTTCTTAATAATGACATACTGTTCAGGAGGAGCTGAAATGTGTGTCCAGTGTTAGGAATGCAAATAGTGAGGAGGAACTTGTGTCGACATTAATGAGACTTTACATGACAATGACTCCACAATTGATCTGCCTCAGGGATAACGTTTGCGTGTGTGTGTGTGTGTGTGTGTGTGTGTGTGTGTGTGTGTGTGTGTGTGTGTGTGTGTGTGTGTGTGTGTGTGTGTGTGTGTGTGTGGAGACAGATTGTGACAAACATCTATGAGCCCCAGGGCATTGCTTTTGTTGAGGCCACTGCAACCTTCCTCTCCAATGAGCTGCTCCCCCTGGTGGAGAAAACCGTCACAGACACAAAGGTAAAGAGTTAGAAAGATTTCTATCCTGCTGTTTATAGACTTATAAGAACTTTATGATGGTTTTGTTAGAATAAATGATGAGTCCTATAATGTCAACTGAAATGAATCTCTTTGTCTCTCAGGCACACATCTCTTTCTCACCAACACTGGAGCAGCAGAGGAAATGTCCAGGATGTGAAGGCACCATAATTAACAGAGATTTCATCATCAAGTACGATGTGAAACGGAGAGAGGGCCTTGGGGAACTTCAGGTCAGCGGCCAGCAAAGACTTTGCTTAGTATTTTACTTCTGATCTTCGTTTTACTTGCCTAGCCGTTTAAAGGCGAGCATAGCTGTGCCCTTGTGTTATATTTCCATAATAGTCTTAATCATATTCTGTATTTCCCTTCAGATTGTGAACGGATACTTTGTGCACTTCTTTGCTCCACCTGACCTGCCCAGAGTCCCAAAGAATGTGGCGTTTGTGATTGACAGGAGCGGATCAATGAGTGGAACAAAGATTGCACAGGTGAAATACTTTTTGTGTAGGTAAGCCCCATACTGTATACATCACTATGCACATCTTCATGTGTGAATTTGGGAATCTTTGCAGACCCGCGATGCACTGGTGGCCATTCTGAAAGACCTCCACGAAGAGGACCACTTTGCTCTGATCCTGTTTGATGATGAAATTACCACCTGGAAGGACTCTCTTACCAAGGCAACAAAGGGAAATGTGGAGAAAGCCATTGCCTACATCAGGAAACTAAGAGACAATGGAAGTAAGAGGAAAGCAAATGGTAGCAACTTTTATGCCATATTTTTTGTGCACTTCCTAATTTTACAATTTGTCATCTTTTCATTGGTTCATTTGATTTCAGTCTTAATGTCAAATGCCTATTCGCACGACATTTTAAACCTACGATACACACATCCTGTGTCACTAAGGTTAATAGCTGAATGCAGAGCAAGGAAGAGGTGAGTAAAGCAGGGTCTGAAAAAGGAAGGAGTGCCCTGAAGCAAGCAGAGACTCCAGGAAGTTGAATTGTCGTATTTACTCTTTGTTTTTGTATTGAGTAAACAAACAAGATACAATGTATTATTTTTTTAGAAGTGCAGATAATTGTATTTTCTCACTTTTGGATCCAGCCTGGCTTCCCCCATACTTCCGGTCTTTATGCTAAGCTAAGAAAACCGCCTACTGGCTGTAGCTTCATACTTAGTGGACTGAAATGAGAGTCGTATGGAACTTCTCATCTAATGCGCCGCAAGAAAACGGAAAAAAATGAACTATTCCTTTAAAGAACACATTGAGGAATTGTTTTGTAGTTATGTCCTCTATGATGATGTTTCTCAACAAAAGTCCGTGTTAATCTGCTCATTGTATTGTTACCTTTCAGGCACCAATATCAATGACGCTGTACTGAGGGCAGTGAGCATGCTGGAGAGAGAAAGACGAGACAAGAACCTTCCAGAGAGGAGTGCGGACATGATTATTTTACTGACTGATGGGATGCCAAACAGCGGTAAATGTCTTCATTTTAAGTTTAGATTTTAATATTCCATTCTAAAACGTCACTACATGTAGATTAAGTACAACAGCTTAAAACAAGTCTGACATGTAGCTTACCCTGATATAAAAAAGGGGTGGTTCTGTGCACTGTGCATAAACATTTTAATAAGTAGATGTGTCAGAAAGTAGTCAAAAGGGTTTTATCCTCTCTAGTTTCTTTCTGTTTGTAAAGAAAGCCCTGAGGAAGATCTTTTTAAGATCAAAAAGTTGTCTGTGAATAAAGACAAACCTTTAGTGTGCTGAATCCCCTATAGATTTGTGAATGCAGCAATTTGATACACAATAGAAATCAAAGTTTGAAAAACCTTAGAAGTAGCTTAAGTCTTGCTGTCATTATATGCTCACACATAACAGTTGTGTGCCTGCTTGTGTACATGTAGGGGAGTCCAACCTGAAGAAGATTCAGGAGAATGTGGGCTCTGCTATTGGAGGGAAGATGACTCTGTTCTCTCTTGGATTTGGAAATGATGTGGATTACTCCTTCCTGGATGTGATGTCCAGACAAAACAAAGGAGTAGCCCGCAGGATCTTTGAGGGTTCAGATGCAGCCGTTCAACTCCAGGTAAGGTATTTACAGCAAACATAATGTCCATGCCTGTTTGGAGATATATGTGTATATATACATATATACACATATATGTATATATACTGTATATATATATGTGTGTGTGTGTGTGTGTGTGTTTGCATATCCAAGGACATTTAAGAAAGAGACAATGCATGATTTGGAGTGTGTCTTTGTTCCAGGGTTTCTATGAGGAGGTGGCCAGCCCTCTGCTCTTGGAGGTAGACCTGCGTTATCCTGACCAAGCAGTGGTTTTCGTGACCAAAAACCACTACAGCCAGTTGTTTAACGGCTCAGAGATCGTGGTGGCCGGTCGGCTGATGGACAGTAACATGGATAACTTCCTGGTGGAGGTGTTCGCCCAGGGGGTGAGAAAAGGACAACAATATGTCAATTAAATTATTAGTATTACACTATCTTGGTGAATAGACAAAATGCGAGACAGTTCCTGTGACTTAATATTGAATTGTGAGAATGATAATACAAACAAATTGAACTTTAGTAGATTGTCTCAATCTACATATTATTACTTTAGCAATTTCAGTTTCTTCTATACTATCTCAGGGCCTCAGTAGGGATCAAATCATGATGCCATGATGGTCCTATTTTACTGATCCTTCTGTTAAGGGATGGTCACTGAAAAATCTCAAACACCAATTTTGTTGGATTGCCATGTAATTATACAGTCATGGTCCCCAGAGGATGAATCGAATCCTACTCACTTGATCCCTTAACTTTTCGTCAGGCTTCATCATCAGGTCAAACTTTCAAATTTGTCCAATACTTTAGTTTATGACCAAATACCTGCAAAACTATTGGTGTTCCTATCAACCTCAGCTGTACTTTGTATTAATTAGCAAATGTTAGTGTATTTATATTCCTACATTAAGTAAACTTTTGAAAAAGTTTAGTAGACTCTTAGCCTTGATATCAAATGATTCTATTATTTCGTCCCCTGTAAGTAATACTTGAAATTCAATTTCTCATCTTTCTGCTCTTTTATTAGCCGAAGGAAGACTTCCAGGTGCAGGGAAAGGCCAGTGTGGTAAACTTGGATGTGATCTACCCAGACCAGGAGTACATCTTTGGGGATTTCTCAGAGCGTCTGTGGGCCTACCTCACCATCCAACAGCTACTGGAGAACCGGTTTGTTCTTCTGAATGGTGTCTGCCATCTTTGTTTGTACCTGCACCAAGATTTGAAGCAGGCTTCTGCATGAACTGTGACATAATGTGCTTTTCATAGCACATCATGTGCGTTATATGTCATTATTAAACAATCAACTGCTCTGCTCTCTCTTCCTCTTCGATCTCCCAGTGACATTGGTACTCGGCAAGAGAAAGACAATGCGACAGCCAAGGTACTGGAGTTGTCCCTGCGATACAACTTCGTCACCCCCCTCACCTCCATGGTGGTCACCAAGCCTGAAACTGAGGACGGACCAGTCGGCCCTCTCATCGCTGATAAACTGACTGAGGGTGAGGGAAATGCAACAGGCCACGTTTATTACAGATGAGTAGGAAAAATAATTAATAATGATCTGCTAAACTGACCAGTAAAACTAGTATATTATTTATTTTAAAATGTATAGCATATTGTTATTAGAAACCTTTTAAATAAGTATATGCATGTAGAAAACAACTATGTGTTATGTGTTTTCTAATTGTTGCCCTGTTTCACAGACCAGCGACAGAAAGCAGAGAGACATAGTGGTAAGACACTCTTTTAACTTAATTATGTGTAATACCTTATTTAATCTTTATTTTACCAGCATTTGTTTTTGTTTTTTACGTCAGTTCTCTTTTGATTCACCACACATGTATATACGTATTTCAAACACACTTGAGTTTGACTGTTATATATGCTTTCTGTATGACAGGATACGTTGATGATGTTACTGCTGAGAGCGAAGATTACTCGATGTCAGACAGCGAAGATGATTACTTGATGTCAGAGAGCGACAATGATTACAAAGCTTACTGGATTTTAGGGGGCAAATATGAGTACACGCTATCAGGGAGGGAATATCATGACGTGAAAAATGACGCTACGTGCTTCAACATCAACGACAAACCAGGAACCATTTGCAACCTGGCTAGAGAACCTATGACAATGTTACTGATGGTTACACTGATAATGTGTGCTGTTTGTGAAAGTTAGAACGTAGACCGATGGATTTACTGATGACATAAATAATATGTTATGTAAAGCTTTCCAATACTAGGCTGTCATAGAATTATATAAGTCTGAGGATTTCACATACCAAATTAACTTCTCTACACTTCCTTGCAATCCAATCAATATTTTGCTGTACATTCTTTTAGCCTGCTGTCAGTGCAGTACTGCCTGCACCTCGCTCAGCCCAGCATATTTGGGTTTAACGTATTTGCACTTTGGGTTCACTTCAAGGTAACATGGGTGTGTACATGACCTCGGCCACAACTGTACCAATTGTGTTGTGCCTCACTCTGTGCTTTGGGAGCTGCAACCTTGATTCACAATACAGCTATTGAAAAAGCATTTTGTTCACCAGCTGAACAACTTCTTGGCCGTAAATAACTGTTTTGATGTCTTCCAGTCAGGCCTTCGACAGCACCACAGTACTGAAACAGCTCTTGTTAAGGTTTTCAACGACATCCACTTAGACACAGACAATGGCAGAATTTCAGTCTTAGTATTACTAGATCTTAGTGCTGCATTCGACACGGTCGGCCATGACATACTACTAGAAAGACTAAAAATTTGGGCGGGACTTTCTGGCACAGCACTTAACTGGTTTGAATCCTACTTGAAGGACATTGAATACTTTGTGTCTGTAGCTAATTACACATCAGAGCTGACTAAAATGACATGTGGTGTTCCCCAAGGTTCAATACAGGGGCCTCTTCTGTTCAACATCTACATGCTTCCACTTGCTCAGATTATGGAAAACAACAAAGTGTGTTATCATAATTATGCAGACGACACACAAATCTACATAACTATATCACCAGGGGCCTATAATCCCATACAAGGGCTGGGTAACTGCATTGAACAAATCAACAACTGGATGTGCCAGAATTTTCTTCAATTAAACAAAGATAAAACAGAAGTAATTGTTTTTGGTACCAAGGACAGTACTTGAAAGTCAGTGCTCAGCTTCAATCACTGATGTTAATTGAACCAGATTCAAGGATATTAATCAATTTCCTGCATTCCTGCATTTTACTACTGTATTTTATTTCTTACACTGCTTATTAGTGTTTTAATGACTGTTTTTAATGTTTCAATGAATGTTCTTAATTGTTTTTAAATCTCCTTTTCTTTTGCTTTATGTTTTGATGCTTTTAATGGTTTTATGTGAAGCACTTTGAATTACCTTGTTGTTGAAATGTGCTAGACAAATAAACTTGCCTTGCCTTACTGCCCTGAACAATAACTACTTGGCATATATGGACTGTGTGACTGTAGTGTCTACAATAATGTACACCCGTTTCTGTTTGATTGTCTCAGCATTTGGAGCTGGTCCACTGTGAGTACACATTGCACTGGGATGTTGGAGTGGTACAAGTAGCCTACAGCTAGCACTTCATTTCCTCAACCTCATCACTGTTGACAAGAACATGGTGAGAGCACGCACCTTGAGGTCAAGGGGTGGAATCTATGGTTAACTGTAGTACACTTACTTTAGCAAACATTAAATGCAGTCAATTTAAAGGAATATTGTTATAGTGGCATTTATTTCCCCGCCCTACATTACTACAAATATGTATTGGGCATGTTTGCCCTTTCATTTATCTAATATCAGTAAAAAGCAGGTGTAGAGAGGAACCTGTGAGTAGCTTTATGGCCACAGGGGGGCAGCAGTGAGCTCACTGCGGCTTATTGCGCCGCAAACCGGAGGTAAAGAAGACGCCGCACTCAAAAACATAATTAAACAAACCACACAAAAGGTGAGATTTGTGCTTTCTCGTAAGTATTTTCAAACATTGTGTTTCACTTCTACAAACGAACAGACTACAACGATACTAACCGACGAAGTTGTCAAATGTCAAAAATGTGCTTAAACTAACATTTCTGCATGTATAACGTTAGCCCTGTAGAAGCAACAGGCAGGAGACTTTCTCCACCGAACCTCACCTGAAGAGAGAAGACCAGAAGCAGGTGTTGAACAAACGTGTGGACAGAGGTATGTCTTTTATGTGTGTGCTCAAACTAAATGTGTTCACCAGGAGCTCACTAACTCATACTTTTATTGTTACAGTATGGTGTAGTACACTGCATACAGTATATTATCTAGCAGTGTAGGATTAAAGTAGTTTCCACAGTCAGTACATATGAAACCTTAGTGATGGTGTTTGCATTATGTTCATTCCTTTACATGTATGCTTTATAAATTATTTATGGTGGAACAATCGTTGTTGACAGATTCAGCAATCCAAAATGAAGTCACATGTGACCGCTATGTACTCACATTTACTCCTGACACAGCTACATGCAAGTAGTCATGAAAGGAAACACTTTCTATATATTTCATCTGGGTGCCATGCTTCAAGGAATATGTATTGTTTTCCTAAAAAACATTAGGATAGAAAGGTGGCACTCTAATGATAATAAAAAAGGGTCAAGATTTAGCTTTGTTTTTTAACAACAAGCAACAAATATAAATGTGTTTTGATATATAAAGCCTTTGTTAATGGCCCTGAACGCCCATGGTACAACCACACAGGTGATTTCAATTGACTAGCTAATTAGTTGTCCTCTCTGGACTGCACAGCAGACTTTTTAACTTGTCAGAGTAAGAAAATCACAGGTGTTTCTAATAACATTAATAACGGCTCAGTAAGCCACATCAGTGTGACAATGAGCCAGCATGTATAATACTGGGACCCTGAAGCCAAAGAAGCTAGAGCTCAGCCATTGTTAATGTTATAAGTATCTAATTGTCAGGTAATTGTTGAAGGTTTACATTAGCTCTCAGTATCCACAATCATTAGTCTCTTCTTTTGTCTTTATTTCACTATTTCCATTGAAGTCCCTGAATGGCATACAGTGGTGTGTGTTTGGGTTTTTGGTCATTGTTCAAAGCTTTATCGTTAAATAGACGCTGTTTTGGCTCAAAATGTGACCCCTCTGCCTGCCTCTGGACATGTTTGACCTCTACCTTTTGAGCTATCAGACATCCAAGCTGCGTTCTAAATCACATACTTTATTTTTTTAACTTTTAGTACAAACTGCAGTTGCCCTTACAAAGTACGTACTGTTGCATGCAGTATACAGTAAAATGGGACATACTACTCCTCATAACAGTGGATTGTGCAAAGGATTGTGGGTCAGAATAGCCAGAAAAGCAGGCTGGCTTGCCAACTGCAAAATGCGAACAAATGTAGTCGGAACATCCTGGTATTTTATGGCATACTGCGATTGGCATACTATGTATTGGGACATACTAAATCTTTTTCTGACATATTAAATAGTATACAGGTATTGGAACGCTATAGTCACTCTGATTGTGCTGTTGTGACTGGTGTATCTTTATTTCATCAGCAGCTCAGAACACATCTTCCTCGTCTCTGTCCCCCTTTATATCCGCCATTTGAATGTATCTGTATTTTGTGTGTTTGTGAGTGTGAGGACACCGTGCTGTTACAACTCACCAGCTCTTATTACACGGCTCTGGTGTTTGTACGAATAGATCCAGGGCAAGTGTGTTGACCCCAGTCATGTCGGAAGTTCAGGAGTTGAGAGGGATTTTCTTAAGGGGATCTTTGCCGAAGTGTTTGCTTGTGTGTGTGTCTGTCTCTTTGTATGTGTGTGTTTGTGTAAGCTTTGCTGATTAACACCAGATGTGCGGGGCTCAGGGTGTCAGAGGGCCCCACTGTGCTCCACTGGCCCCGGTTGAAGAAAACGCTCGAGCGACTTCTTCACACATGGCTGACATTAATATCTTTGCTCTTCATCCCCCAGATCCCCACAAGGTTAGAAGCATCAGGTCAGACTAAGAGTTTTAATAAGGAGGTTGTGCAGCAAACGGCAGGCGGTTAATGTAGTTCTCCTGCTGCTCCACTAGAGGGCGGGAGAGGGCTGTAAAACATCTGTAGCGCCTCAACCCAGGTCCCACAGTCAGGTTTGACTCCTGTGAGATAATATTTATTTTCAAGGATCTTTGTAGTTTTTCAGTTCTTATGGGAAAAACAGGAACATTGTATTTTTGTATTGCGTGTGTTTTAAATGACATTTTCAAGATAAATAGTTTACTTACAAAGTTCCACATAGAAACTGCTGCAATATTTTGAGAAAGTGACTGAATCAAAGTAGTGATTAGTGCAGCAACTAACGATTATTTTCAATATTGATTCATCTCTCGATGATTTTTTTTTGGTCGATCTATTTATTGATTTTATTCTATAAAATGTTAGAAAATTGGGAAATACGGAAATAAGTTCCCGGAGCCCAAAGCGACATTATGAAACTGAATACAGTCAACAACCAAAGACATTCAATTTACAGTCATGCAAAAGAGCGAAGAGCAGCTTTTATATCGGACTTAAATGATTATTTGATTAATAAAATTGTTGGTGAGAACTGTCATTTGGGTAATTGTGCAAATGATTAATTGTTTCAGTCCTAGTTATGATTTTTGCAATAGTTTAAATGAAAGTTAAAGTAGTTGTATAATCATTCTAAAATAAACGCTGTTTACTACCAAGGACATCCTCCTTTACTCGTATTTTAACAACTTCTTCTTGTCAAAGTAAATCTCAAAATTAATGTAATTTAAAAACAGCTGTCTCAAATAAACTTTTCTTGTTGTATACAAAACTTGAAAATGCAAACATGCACACTCTCTGTGCAGTGCACGTTTGTCTGAACGCTCAAGTTTGTCTCAAGTGATATTATTTAATTTCAACCGCACTTTTTGAACCCTTTCCTCCGTCCTCACCTCCCAGGTCTCTCCCCCCCCCTCCCCCGCCCGTCTCTCTACCTTTTGTCCTTGTGTGAATATTTCACATTGCTGCTGCCGCTGGTGCGTGATGCGGGGGACTGAGCGCTCATTGTGTGCACGCAGTGTGGGTGCTGCGGTATGCGGCTCCTCGGCGTGTGGTGTGTCGTGACAGGCGTGTGGCCGCTGACGCCAGCCGGCCGCCTGCCTGTCTGTCTGTCTTTCTGTTCAGTTACACCTGACCGACGCTGACATCGCCATGCCCACACACACACACACACACACACACACACACACACACACACACACACAGGTAAGAGAATGTGCACACACACGCTCGCATATACATTGCACCACTAGACATGGTGCCCAAAAGTTAAATGAAGCGTCATCGACTCTCCGCCACTGTAGTCCACAGTACAGGAGGTCGACGAGGGGCTTTGGTGTCCCCTTTGATGTTCTGTGGACTTTGTGAGTTCATGTTTGTAACCAAAATGTCATCAAAATGCAGTTTGCAGGTAATCTAACTCAAAAGATTTAACCTACATGATTTCAACCTAATTTAAATACATTTTTTGCATATCTGCTGCAGTGAAATGCGGCGAAGGCCAGGCGATATTGCAGCGCACCGTGGCGTAATCCTTGGTATTTAGTGTGTTCTCTCAGGCTGCCGAGGTGAAAAGTTGAACCTGGTGTTGACCTTCTCTTGAGAGAGGGCTTAGCTCTGAAGTCAGGCGCAGGCCAAACGCACAGGGAGGATATTCTCAAGTTCCTCTTTCCCTCCCTCACGCGCACCGCTCGTCTCCACAGCCGGCCTCCCCTCCCACACGGAAACAATTAGCATCCGCGATAAGACGTCGTACATATTTCCATCATTTTATCTCGTCGGTTTTTGTTTGTTTGTTTTGTTTTTTTCCATCGTGACAAACGTCTTGTGTCGTCTTGTCGCTGTTAATCACAATTGCATCTCATCTAGGTGCAAGGAGTTGGAGAGAGAAAGAAGGAGAAGTGGACTGATAGGGGCCTTATGTTTATCACTGCAGGGAGTTGAATTCCAGATGGAGAGATAATGAAAAGAACAAGCAAACAATTATGCAAAAATAGACAAAGTGGGGGGAAAAAAAGCCCGAGCAGACTGACAGACGACGGGAAAGACGTTTGGGACAAACTAGACACGTTTTTATTTGTACTTCCAAGAGGCCAGTTCAAGACAGGTCGGCATTGTACAGGTCTCTATTCTACTGATACATAAAAAGCTGGGTACCTGTTGTTATCATAAACCCTCAGAACCACAGCAAATACTTTAAAATACTTTTCCTCTCTTCTTTTTCTGTTTGTATGGGCAGTATTTTATATATTTCGAACACCAATGTTGGCTGATCTCAGCCCCTGCTCCCCGAAAGGAACTTATTTTAGGTGTGTGTTTGTGATATAAAAAGGTTTCTATGTGACCATGAATATCCAGAAAGAGGTGTTTGCGTGCGGGCGTCTTTTGTTGTTTCCATGTTGTGTTTGTCCCTCTTGAGGGACAGAGAGCATTAACCACTGTGTGAGATTTACGCGTCTTGTGTTATCACGAGTCGTATCTTACGCCTCAGACTTGCTGATCCACACTATATTTTAGTTAAAGCAACTTGACCCAGAATCCAAAACCAAAGCTAAGTCTTGCCATTCTTCCAGTCCAGTGGAGCAGGAGGATACACGGCCCAAAGATACGAGGCCGACAGTAGATGTTGAGTCGTGCTGCACTCCGCTCTCCATCTGTTTTAGTTTTGGAGTGGTTGTGATAACCTCAGCCTGACCCCTGATTGGGCTAATCTCACCCTCATCTGCTCTCGCTGGTCAGCTGACGGAACGCTGCGCTGCGATTGGTGGGTGCACTGCCGGGGAAGAGGAATTTGTTTAGCATTGTGTTGTGGTAACAGTTAGCCACTGAGAAGTTTAGTCTACTGTCTAAACCATAGCAAAGCTTCGAAACACAAAAACAGGAGGAATGTTTAGGGTGAGTATTCAAAGAGCCAGAAACACGTTGGCTGTCCCAGGCGAGTAGCCGATGAAATACTGTTCCCCTGCAGTGTTTTCAGTGCAGCACTTAAAGTAATTGTTAATACCTGTAAATAAGTTAAACCCGCCCTGTGTCTTCAATCTTCAGAAGTGAGCGCTTACTTCCAGTTCAAAGCGGATAATATTGCAACTAGCCCCGAATGCGTCCAATGTATTAATGTAAATGAGTTTCATAAAGATCCTGTAACAATGCTGTTGTAGTAGTTACAGTACTTCTAAGTTGCTGGATGGGACGGGACAAGCTGCTGTGTAGTAGCTGCTCCAGGCGCTCTGTTTAGAGGGCTTTAGTCCAGCCAGATTAGATCAGAGGACCACTCTGTTTGTTTGTTTTGATTTGGGAGGGGCCAGGCTCCTGAGGGATACCCCCCCCCCCCCCCCCCCCCCTCTCCTCTCAGCTACCACTCTGCTATCCCTCCCCAGGATTCCCCCTCAGGGCACAGTTGACTGGAGCCCCCCTGACCTTTCGATCACCCCTTCCTCACCCACGTTAGCCAAGCCATCCTGGGAACGAAAAAAAAAAAAAGAAAACGCAGGAAGCCTCTGCTGTGGCTTAGTGTTCCGCAGCACCAAATCACAACCAGACCCGTTGATCTGAGGGGTGCCGGCAGTGCCACCCAGGCGGGCGGGCGCCTCTAGCCCTGGTCAGCCCGAGAAGAGGTTCACCTCAGCGGGTTGACCTCTCTTTCATCTGCTCCTGGATCTGATGTGTTCGCTCACACCCAGTACCGCTTCAAGAGAAAGGTGTTGGCTAAACTTAGAGGTTGGCTGACGGCGTGTGTGTGTTTGTGTGTGTTATGTAATCATCATCATCATATCTACTTTTGAATTTAAGGAGGTACCAGTATGGATAGAGTCCAGATTTGATTAAAATAAGTTCTGTTATTGTGAATCTGCCATTGGCTTGAATATAGCTAATTTGGTGTGTTTATCACATGGTTTTCTGCTACTGTTTGTGCTCTGTTGTGTAGCGCTCTGGGTCCCATGATTGCAATACACGCGTTTCTCTTTCCACTTATTCTCATGTCTTTCCGTTGACACACTCTTCCCATTTCTCTGCCTTTCCGTGTATCCGTCTGTCCAGGCTCGATAAACAGCCATGGGCGTACACCTTCACACGCACACACACACACACACACACACCTCTTCTGACCTCTTCTTCATCTCCCATAAGGCCTTGGGGTGAGGCAGCATGGCACCAGACAGTTATTCAAGCCCTCAGGCAGCTTCACAACAGGTCAGAGAGAGAAACACAGAGAGACTGCATTGTTTGCTGGATTTACATCTACATTTCCTTTAGAAATGTATAAATACAAAATAGAATTTTAAAGTCTAAGGAACTAATTTGCTTCTTTGACTTCAATTATTGCCCTTTGTAGATTCCCTTTCAGTCTTTAAACCCATCCATTTAAAACAGAAAAAATATGTTATTCAGCCATAAATTAATTTTGTTTTTTAATATGTTTCATGTAATTTTAATCCCATGAAACAGGAAATAAAAGCAGGGGGGATGCTGTGATTGGATTAAAAGTCGTCTTTGTAAACATTGTGACCCAAGTCTTTGACACACCTCCTCTCTCCTCTTTGAGAAAGTCTCTTCATAAGAGGAACGCCAAGAGATGAAGGTCTCTTTTTAAACGAGGACATGGGACGGGGAGGAAGACTTTGGAGTCTTTGTTAAGCACGCGGGCCTGTGTTTTGTCTCCGTTGTGTTCTTCTAAATCCTCCTCGGTCTGCGTTTGTCTCCCAGCTCTGCTTTGAGCGATTAGGGACGAGGGTTTGAACAGCTCAGTTAAATGAAGACATAATTTCAGCCCTTTTTTCTTATTGTGGCTTTGAATAGTCTTTCTTTATATCAATAAGTGAGACTGGTTTGAATATTAGCTACATTTTAAAGTTTGTTCTTTAAAGAGAAATAGCCCAAAGTGTTCACCGAATGTTACTGTTGTGATAGACTTGTGGCTGGTTTGCTCTTTATGGGATGAGAGTATATTGTGTTGGACAAGTGATGTCAGTAAACCATGCCACCAGAGATGAGCCATATCACAAGAGGCATCACTAGAAATCTGAGTTGTGCCATTAGACGGAGAGAAAGGCAGTATCTTGAGGGAGAGAGAGGGAGAAAAAGGGGGAGAGACACAGAACGGATTGTTCCACAACAGACTGACGGACCTTTTAGCCTTATCTTCCTGAGCTACTCTTACAGAAAACCAAGGAGAGAAGGGAAAAGAATGCCCTGCTCTTTCTCTCCCTCCCATTTCCCATTCTCTCATTTCTCCTGTCTGCCTCTCCCTTCCCTCTTCATTTCTTCTTCTTCTTTTGTCCATCAGTCTTTACCCGGCATTTCTTAAAAATCCTCTTAACCCTTGCACTCCTTCCATTGTCCCTTTCCTCAATATCTTACCTTGATGTTTTAATATCTTGTTTCTTTCCTCGCCCGCTGCTATCTTATCCGTCGTCAGCTCTTTGGAGCCCTCTTAGAGCTCATTGCCGCTACAGATTGTTAAAAGGTGGATTTGTAAGCCGCCTGCGAGTCTCGGCGGCAGTTGACTGTTAGTGTTGCACTCTGTAAAATAGATCCCTCTCTCCATCTCAGGCTCACACTATATGCATGACAGCTTTTCAGGAGGGGTGCCATACAAACGCGGGGCCCGCTTGCCTTTTCGCGAGAACGTCTTATTTGCATTTGTTTACACGTGCCACTCTCTGCACAGTTTGGATTCGCCGCATGTCACGATGTTTTGGTGCAGCCCTTTTGCCCAGATCCTGATACACACAGACACACATGCAACAGTATTTGGTTGCGATGACACTTTGAGTCGTCCCTCTCCTCCCTCTCTGACAGAATGAAACGGATGGATAATTAGATATCAAAGGGAGGCAGGCAGGGTGTGGCGAGGCGCGCGGGGCCCTACGATGGTAAAGCACTTATTAATGAGATAGGCCTTATCTGCTCTCCTCCCAGGAATTCTGCCTTTGATCGGCCACGACTCCGGACTTAATACATTTTTGATTGATAGGCTGAGATGACAGAGAAAGGCGGCGTGGATTGGGTGGGTGGGGGGGGGTTATGCGTGTGGAGGGGATGCAATTGTAATGATGCCCTTCACTGTAATATATAACCTCTGACAATAGTGTTTCACCTCATGGGATCGGATGCATGAAGACACGCAACTTGTTCGCGTGGTGAATACAGATGTGCACACACTGTATAAATGCACACACGTACACCTTCACATTCCTCTGCCCACACAGACATAAATTCACTAAGACAACTCAAACAGACAAGCCTATTCAGTCACCTTAACCCCGACTATAACTCACACACCGGGGCACCGGGAAATCTTTTCCCTAAGACGGAGAAGGCGAGGGCCGGGCCTGTGGAGGGGGGACTGAGATAAGGGCCCCCCGTCCCCGTCTGGAGATGAGTTATAGCCCACCTAGAAGGATGTGGCTAGCAACGACCCACCCGGACACGCTGCTGCTCGGCTCGCCGGGATTGGTAGGGACGGTGTACTCGCGTTAGTGAGGCATCTTCATGGACAGAGATAACGGTCCCACTCTCAATAACACCTTGACCAGAGGGAGGAGAGGCAACCTCGAATCAGTGAGCCTCTATACACACACACACACACACACACACACATAAGCTCTGTGCCACACACACATCATCCTGCACTGCCACCTCTGCTCCCTCTCTCCGCTCGACAAAGAGGTGACTGAGCGTAACCATTACAGCGCCGTGTCACCTTGTTATGAGTCTCTGTCAGTGTGAGGCGTCGGGTAAATTAGAGAAGCCATAACTGCTGCACCGTCAACGGACCGCCGGGCCCCTCATTTATTACCGTGCCAAGGGCGGGGGGTGGGCCGTCAAGTGGACAGATCGATCAACGTGACAGGCACATTTCAGGTCTCCAAATCAATCACACTAACAAAGGCAAGTGAAAGAGGAGGTGGTTGTTGGTTTCTGTCAGAGGACTACAGCTCTGTCTGGATGAGTCGGGAGAAAAGGCCTTAAAAATACCCTCTGCTGTCCTGAGCCAAAGACTCAAAGTGTATCTAACTTCCTACACTGTGGGGCAATGCATTGATCTCTGTCCCATTATTCCATTTGACTTCCTTGTCTCTATTGTTCAGGCTTGATCACAGAGTCGGTACCAACGATGGTACGTTGAACTGGATAATACGTTGTGGAAGGTGGTCGAAGAACAACCGTAGGTAGATTTTAAACTCGGCCATCAAAGTTTTTGTTTTTTAAAATTTAACATACAGACCGAGCTCCAGCGCTGGATACAGCGTGAGACTGCGGCTCCATGAGAAAGCCGATGAAACGGAGCCAGCGTTGAACAGAGAAGGGGTGGGAAGCGAGACGGCGCGAGGAGGGGTTAGATGATAAGAGTGGGAAGAACTGATAGAGTGGAAGAAACCGTGTAGAGAAAGAAAATGATTAAAAACGGCAATCACCCGTCGCGGACTGATAAACCAACCAGTCGTTAATTGGAAGCGTGCAACTTGTGGGGATACGGTTGGATTAGGTTCACTTCTTCCCATCCTCTCTTTCTTCTCCGTCCTCCTCTGTGGACCTAAATGTCTCAAAGACACACTTCATTATCAACACTTAAAGTTATTACAATTAATGTAATATTTGCAAACCAATGGAGAACTATTGAATGGACACTTCTAAAGAGTGCTTCCGTTGCTACTGTACATTTGAAACAAACTTTTGGGAAGACAAAATGCCATTTGTTAGCAAAAGAAAATGAAAAACGAAGACAGTCAGAGATGGAGAGACAAAAGAGTGGTGAGGTAGGAGCTATTTTTGAGTGATCTAGGGGTTTTTGGGGCATATAGGAGATGGGAGATGGGCGGTGGTCCATAAACAAAGGGCTGACAGCCCACCCATCACCCCGGCAGGTCTGGCTTGTGCTGCCTAGATAAAGCAGGGCTGCTGCCTCCTGTATCAACACCATCCATCATCCATCTTTGCCTGCTCGCCCGCTCATTCGCCTTTACATCAGCCCTCTCACTCCTCACACCTGCCTCTCTGCCAGCTGTGTGTGTGTGTGTGTGTGTGTGTGTCTCCCTTTACCCCTCACAGCTCTCACCAAACTTTTAATACAGCAGCCACTATCTGCATTTCTGTTTCTCATCACGCCTCTTTATATATTGACCTAGTTTGTAAACTTTTCCCGTTAACTCAAACAGTGCGTGTGTGCTTTTGATTCAACTGTCCAACCGAGCCGTAGTTCCTTGGATTGTCAGCAGTTGTTCCACTCTTTTGATGTGACACGGGTCTTTTAGTGAACTATGCATCTCAAACTCTACTTTGGAAGGATGAGCATTAATCACTGACGTGTCCACCATCCTCTGTGTCTTTTATCTGCGGCTGCTGCTCATTTCTGGTTTGCTGCAAAGTCAACGGGTACTGACAAGTGAAGTGAAAGGCATTGTTTTCTTTTTATTTCTTTGTTTTTTTTTGATTATGTGAGAACTATTTAGGTTGAATGTATTTTGCTCGTCAAATCAGACAAAGCAGGAGTCTGACTGAGCTTTGGCAAAATAGCATTTTCCAAAAACTAGCCTGACAAAATATTAAACCGTGATTGAGGAAATTTTAGCCCCCCTCAAAGTGACCCTTCAGGCCACCATTGTTCCCTCGTCAATTTGGTTTTTGTACGAGCATCTCCTTCCTTTTCTTTGTTGCTCGTGGGGAATGGAAATTATGCAAATGGAGATGGGCACTCCGGAGACAAAATGTTGACATCTCCCATCCTCGCTGCCCCCTAAATACACACACGTCATGCGCACACACCATTCAGCGAGCTCTCTTTTGGCCCACATTGGTGGGTCTGTCTCTTTTGGCTGTCTCTCAAGCATACTTTAACAATTGTCGCCACATTGCCTCGAGTCCGTCCTTTCTTCCATCCATTCTGGTCCGTTCGAGTTGGACTGGACAGGTGCTGAGACGGGAGGACAGAATGCTGTCAACCGTTTTAACAAACAATATTGGGTTATCTAAGTTTTGAAGAGAACACAGGAAGTAGAAGTTGGCTTGCGCTGTGATTAGCCGCCTCCATCAATGTCACCTCTGCGCATGTTCGCTTTTTAAACACAGGGAAGACGGGGGGGGGGGGTTGCTTCAAAGAGGAAACTTTGTAGATGCAGTTCTGTTTTTTTCATTTCTTCAGTGTTTCATTCAGTTGCACCAATCAGAGGGGATTGAAGAGATAGAGAGAGAGGAGACCTGGAGACTGAGCAGAGCAGGGCGGCCGGGGAAATGGCTCAACTAGAGGATGAATTAAAATGAATAAAAGCCAAGAAATGGGAAAATGGGCTATCACTTGTGCAGCATAATGAACAAAGTGCAGATACCACTGCCTTTCTGTGCCGGGGGGGCTGGACGCTCTATGTTCTCACACTAGTCGAACAAATGCGAGTGAACGGAGCCAGAAAGCATAATGATTGTCCATTAGTCTGTCCCTAAACTCTGCTTCCTGTCGTAGCTTTAGGGAAGCAGGGCTTTCTGAGCTGTGGGAACCCGTCACGTGACCTCGGTGCTCCCCTAGCCGGCCTTAATGGACCGCTACACAACTCTCTGTGTCTCCGCTAAGAGTTGAGCATTGAGTCGGGGTTCATTCAGAGGTTTAAAGGCTCTGAACGAATGTTTGAAACTATCAGAGAGCTGGCACTTTGCCGTACGCAGTGTTGTCACATGTTGCCAGAAAGAGTTCCATAATATATTGTAATATGATCAAATATTACATCATAAAGTGTAAAGTAACATAATTTAATTAATACATTTGCGGTAAGAAAAAACAAAGATCGACTAATCAACGAAGCGATCAATCACTTAATTGTTTTAGCTCTTGATTTATTAATATCCATTTTTAGGTTTTTCTATTTCTAGATGTATTCGACCATCCAGGGAATGTTGAAAAATCAATTAGCACTTTTTAATAGGTTAGTTGGTTAGTAATGTATTTAAAGGAATTTTGCATCATTGTGCTGAAGTATCGTGCTTTCCATGTAATTCAAAGAATTAGCCAAAAGTAGACATTCCCATCTGTTTATTTGACCTATAAACAGTTTCTTATAAATATGTCAACACTCTGTCTCTAAACACTCTGTCTTTAACCATACAAAAATATTTAAGAGGCACTGGATTATTTACAATATATCATATGTGTATTTTTAACATATCAATATTTCATCTTCTTAATATCTCTGTAATCATCACTACCGATATATCGTACACTCCTATTTTTAATACAAAATGACAAAGACCATGATTAAGATTCTTAATCTTAATCATCAATAAACACAGAATTTGTGTACAGCCTGCATGCTGCATTTCACACTTTTTCTTGAGTGGATGAGTTATTCCCCCTCATAGACATGACAAATGAGCACCATCATCGCCTCATGATGAGCTCATCGCCGCATCCCCCTCGGCTCTAATGATGATGATCTTCAGTCACGCGTGGCCGAAGAAAGGGTGCTGCGTTTAAGACCCCTGCACTCGCAATCGTCTCCATTAACCCCCGTGACTCAGCTGTTGACACTAAAACCCCCGCCCCGGTCTAATGTTCACACATCAAACGGCCGTGATCGACACTCTCGGTCTGTGTGGTTAGACCGACGTGATCGGATGTGACATAAGTAGACCGTGAGTGGGCAAGTGGTGTCTGAAAGTGTGTGGGAGATGGAGAGAGCAAGGAAAAAAGGGCTCCATGATATTAGCGCTGAGGAATGCGATGTGTTGTGAGGTCATGTGAAACACGGCTGGCACTCTGCATAACCTTCGCGAAGGCTATCACGACATGACCCGGAAGTAGTCGGGTCATGTGTCGGGGGGCAAAAAGGCTCGTCTCTGTTGACAGCACCCTTTTCCAATCTATACACAACTCTCACTCCTCAACCTCCTGGGAACCGTACTCCCCGGCTGCTCGGTTTAAAGGCCTCTGTCCACACAGGAAAAGACACGTTGACGTGACCGACCGAAGCACAGAGAGCCATTGTTGGCAGTTTTAGGATATCAAGGAGCCGTATTCCACGGGCGTGAGCCGAGAGGAAAACTTCCCCCAGGAAGTGCTGCGGTCGACTAATCGAAACCACATCTTGATGTATCTCACAGATTTTTATCCCAGACAGGTAAAGGTGTCTCTAGCTTGAACCACGTGGAGCATTTATTTAATGTTTGAGGGTCTAAGAATAGAGAGGGACGGAGAAGGGGAGGCAACGGGTGGAGCGAGGGTTGACGTGAAAGTCACAGAGTTCAAGTTGCATGTTAAACAAACAACGGGGCCTTTTCAGCAGCTGGAGCCTGAGGTTTGCATAACTTTAGTGAATTAGTGCAAATTTGGGGAGGTAACCTAATTTTCAGAGAAAACAAATGGCGGAATTTTAATTGAGCACAATAGCGGTCAACTCACCAGGCAGAATGTGGAAAATGAAGCGAGACTGATGGGAAGACTAATGGCTGCTGCCACAGAAATTATCACTGCCCTTTACTTTGTTAGAGAGGGCAGAGTAAACTCCATGAAATGGTCTTAGTGTGCTTCAGATAAGTGTCTTAAAACTAATGTTTGATAGATGCAAATAAAAGAACGGAGCACCGTAGCGCGTGTCTCTGATCTTTGCAGTTTGAAAACATTTAGTTAAATGGCAGATGTTGAAACTATGATAATTAACCGGTTAGTTGATCGAGGTAAAAATAACTATTATGTAAACCATCGAATCAATGTCATTCATTTATAAAGCAAAATGGCAAAACATCCTCAAATGTGAGGATTTGACGATTTGACGATTTTCTTTGGAAATTTGAAGACGTCACTTTGAGCTGTAGAAACATGTGACGGGTGTTTTTCAACCATTTATTGACTTGTTTGCCTTGTCTTGCAAAGCTCATTGGACTTAAAAAGCAGACGCATAAGTCTGTCTGTAACTGTAATACTGTGCTGATTCTTTTATCTCGTCAGTACTTTACATCAGACCGACATTAATTACAAACGGTGTCGTGTTATTCTTTCTAAAATAAATGAGTAAATCAACTTAAAACCTTTAAGTATTAGGATGAATGTTATTAATGTGTCTGCCATGTTGTTTGACTGTAGTTAAACAATGTAAATGTTGTGCATGTGTCTGTGGTATACTCTTTTTTTTCTTTTTTCTTTCTTGACAATATAAAAGGAAAAACCTTGTTCAAACAAATCCACTGCACACAGCTTTTTAGCAAGGTCAGAACAGCTCAACTTGTCAGTGTATGCACCATGTGTGTGTGTGTATGCGTGCGCGCACACTCTAATGTGTGTTTTAACATATGCAACCCCTTATAAACAGTGTTTTATACAAACAGTGGCAGAGCTCCCATCAGATAAGACTCCGGAGAAGGAGACTGCCTAGTGAGGAAGAGAGGGGTGAGGGAGAGGGAGAGAGAGGGGTGAGGGAGAGGCAGAGAGAGGGAGAGGCAGAGGGAGGGAGAGGCAGAGAGAGGGAGAGAGGGGTGAGGGAGGGAGAGGCAGAGGGAGGGAGAGAGGGGTGAGGGAGAGGCAGAGGGAGGGGTGAAAGCAGCGGCAATTTGAGAAATGAGCTTAAAAAAATCTTGGCCAAGAAAATGTCTCTCTTGAATATTTTTGAGACGGCTAAAGAAATAGCAACACATTTGTCTGAGGAAACTTTGTGCCTTTTTTATTTGACCGCTCAACATTTTAGCATAAACATTCTACGACCTTGTTTCAGTATTTTACTTACAACGGATAGCAACTTTTGCGAAAACTTTACAAAATACAGGAGTTTTATAGGAATAAGAAAAGAAAATCATACATTTGACTCCATCTGCTTGCTGAACAGAAAGAGGAACAGCTTTAGCCCTTCACACCGGGTTTTTATTTCCCCCCCACATGTGATATCAGCTGTCCACTGCGGTCCAGAGTGTATCTAAGTTTTCGGGGGTTTTTCGGCGTAATCTACTGTGTTGTGTGTGTGTGTGTGTGTGTGTGTGTGTGTGTGTGTGTGTGTGTGTGTGTATCTGATGGCGAGACACGGCATGGCACTGGTCACTTTATCATTGCTAATGTAATCTCCTCTCTACTTCCTCCACCAGCACGACATAAAAGGCCGCTGCCTGATACAGAACCATGTAACACAACAACTAGTTGCTTCAGCCGTCTCTCATATCTCATATCTCTCTTTCTTTCTGTTGCTCCTCAGCAGAGGAGAGAAAAACGTCTCCAGTCCTCTCCGAGTTCTGATGTGCGTCTCGTCTTCCAAATTTAACTTTCTCAGCATTTCTTCTCTCTACACTTATGCTTTTCCTCTGTTTTTGAAGATTGAGGAAGCAGTGTTGACTGAACTGCTACTCTGCCCTAGATCAACTAAATCTCTCATTTTGAACCCCCCCCTCACAAATTTCTGTCACTCCAGGAGACAAATGTGCATCTCGAGTTCACCCCCCCCCCCCCCTCTCCCTGTGCCCACTGGCTCTCTGAAACTCGGTTGCTTTCGCCTTTGAAGTGCTGCGTGCAGAATGGAGATTCTTTGCATGGTGAATTTGCCCAGTTGCCCGCAGCGTATCCATTACACAAGTTTAAAGTACGCTTCGGAGTCGTTTTGGAAGGGCCCTTTTTTCTCACTTCACAACCAATTTCTCTGTGTTTTGAACTTCGGTAGTCATGAGCCATGTAATCTGTAAATTGGGCCCTTTCTTCCGAGCTCGCGCTCCACCATCGAGCGGCGTTTGATGTGCAATTATTTTGCTCATTACAAGTTAATTTTATTGTTATAGTTTTGCAAATGTTTCTCCGGGTCATGATGTTAAAAGTTTCCGAAGAAGTAAGACAGGGGGAGAATTAGCGCGTCGAGCGAGCGTTCACGGCGGCGCGGAGAGCTCATTTGAGACGGCAGCAGCGCCGGCTATCTCCAGGCTCACTTTCAAGCCATTTAGAAACAACCTGCTGGGTGGTTTGAATAGCTAAGGAGAAGTTGATCTGGGATTTAGTGTAGGAAAATGATCCAAGGCCCTTTTATCTGCTGTAAAAGGTTGGGGTCGTGTTTGTTAGAACGGAACCATAATCTCCTCCACAGAGAAATCTTAGCAGTACGGGAATCATGTGTCCCCTTTATTTATTAGCCTTTTGTCCCCATTCTCTCTCCACACACATCTTAACAACCTGGTGTGATCGTGTATGTGTTCCGACATACTGTTGATATGAGAAGGAAGGGGTGTTGATGAAGGAAAATCTCTCCTTTTTTTCCCCGCATATATTCGGGATTTGAGAGGCTTGCTAATTTCACATAGAAGAGGATCAACACATTAATTATGTCTGGCTCACGAACAAAGCTGGTTTTTTTTTGGGAGCTGCTAAATGTCATTGTTAAAGCTTGACAGTACAACTCTGATCATCACATAACTCTGCCGCTAAGCATTAAATTCATGTGACTGAATTATGCTGTCATGCTTTTTATGAAAAATTTCAATAGCTGCTTAAATCCATTGATGGAAATAAGATTGAATTTTACACTGACATTTTACTCTTCCTCTTCTGTTTAATTCTACGATACCCCAAATCATGTGGCGAATACTCCCATTGTGTGGCCTTTCTTTGCCTAAATAAAGACAGCTGGTTTCATTTTATTGTTGTTTTGTGTTTGATCCAGTCACCCTAACTCGAACACATTTACAATTTCCCTTTTAGCTGTGGGACACAATAACCAGCGCACGCGTGCCCAAAATGGTTTGTAGACTCTCCTTTTCATCCGAGGAAGAGATAGCGCTCTGTGCTCTTTCTTTTACCTCTCTTTCATTTCTCCCACTGTCTCATGGCAAAGGCAAATTCTGTTGGACTGTGTTCTTTAATGCCATCAACGCTAAACAAACTTTGTTGACAATAGCTGCTGGCAAAGCGCCTCCACAAACAAAGGACAGCCAACAGGTTCAAAGGCAATGCATCACTCTGCTTCTGACTCTTCATTATTCATCCTTCTGTCTTTACCTCTCATCCCCCATTATTGTGTGTGTGTGTGTGTGTGTGTGTGTGTGTGTGTGTGTGTGTGTGTGTGTGTGTGTGTGTGTGTGTGTGTGTGTGTGTGTGTGTGTGTGTGTGTGTGTGTGTGTGTGTGTGTGTGTGTGTGTGTGTGTGTGTGTGTGTGTGTGTGTGTGTGTTTTTTCTTTGTGGCTCTTTGTCTGTTAAACTGCTACATGGTCTGGATACTGAGGCTTATTAGCTGTTCAGTTTAATTAAAAAAGGCCATTCATATGAAAATGTGAGTCTGATAGCGATTGCTGTCCCCAGCAGCTTCCTCCTGTTCCTTTTAATTAGACACCCGCTTGATTGACATCAAGCTTACTGGCTGGCTGCAGCCCTAGTGTGTGTGTGTGTTTGAGAGAGAGAGAGAGTGTGCTCTTTTAAGTGTCTGTGTGCAGGCATTTTCTGCACAAACATACACAGGCGTGCACAAATACCAGCTCTAAGGTCATTAAAGCGCTGCAGCGGGAGAGACTGTACATCAAAGTTCACTTTGTCGTCATGAGGTAATTATCCGCACAGTAGCACGGAGCCCGGCTGCCCACCTTGTCACTCATGTCCGCCGGGTCACGTCCAACAATGAACAGTAACCTTGTGATTATGAACAGGGTCCACAGTGTTACTGTGTTCAGTCACACCAGCGCCGCCCGCCACGCTGATGGAAAAGGTGATGAGCTGCTTTTCGATTTTCTATTTGTCCTCTCCTTCCTCGTTCGCTCTCTCTCTCTCTCTCTCTCTCTCTCTCCCTCCGTCTCTGGAGAAAAGTGGCTCTCTTCATCTGTTTTCAGTGGAACGCTACCAGCTCTCACAACCTTATTATTATACTGTCAGCGGCACGTGCCCGGCTGATGGATGTTCCTCTCAACTGTTTACTGCAAGCAGATGATTTAACTAAGGCTCTCTGTTCAACCTGACCTCTCCTCGTCTTCTAAAACGAGATGACTTCATCCGTTGTTTACGACAACTCCATTTTATAGGAGCAGGCAGAGAAATAAGCTATACGGTTGGTGGTTGTGTTTGAAGATCAAGGTGTTTGTGTGTGTGTGTGTTAAGTGGAGGTCCATGTATCTGTGCATTTCTTTTCTGTTATCGCAATGCAGAGTGCGTGCAGTGCAGACTCCTTTTGTGCAGCTTTTTTTATTTCCAAACACAACAACAGCTCATGTGTGTTGGAGTAACAGCAGAATGTAGCCCAGAGTAGCGGGCTGTTTCATGTTAGGGGAGTAAAAAGGCCCGCCTCCTCGCAGACTGGAGTCTCCAGCAGAAATGGCCCATCAGAAGTCACTGCCCTGTAAAGTTGTGTTCCTTTCCCCGTGTTTTGTTTTGATTTGCAGGACGTTTGGGAATGATTTGGGTTGGCGGCAGGGATACCAGAGCAGGACGTGCACCGCCAACCTCAAATGTTGTTCCAATTACTGCTTTCATTATGGGTTTGTCATCCGCTGTTGAAACGCACGGCGGCCCGCATTTCATGCTGTGGCAGGAGAGGCCGCTTGTTCTTTTCTTTCTTTTTTTAAGTGATGTAGTCTGATATCCCCTGCAGGCGAATGCAGCTCAGAGTGTGTACAGCAGCCACCGATAGGGGGCTACTTATGTAAAAATGTGAATGAACTGAAACTAGAGATTCATAGTAATATCAGTTTTGTTGTTGTTTTTGGTCGGTTCACAGTATTTGAGATCCTAGGCCTTCATTATAATCATGTTATAACACGCATTACGTTAGCCTTTCATTTCATTTCAACTGTGAGATTAAAATGACTTAAAGTTTTGTTTAGCTAGAGCTCTCCATTTTGTTGTAGTTACACAGTGTTCTCTCCTTCCTCTCAGGCAGATTAAATCACTTGTGTTACTCGGAAATGCTCGGAGCAATAAGGCAGGATGGAGCGCACACACAAAAGAGCCTAACATGGTTTGAAAGAGCAAGACAAGAGAGTGAGACGGAGGGGAGTGCGTTGATGTAACGTATCGTTGTGGCGACTCTCTTGAGTTAACACCATTAGGCAGCCAGTGCGAGAGTCCAGCTGTCTCTCTGAGCCGCCGAGGTGAGTTACCTGGGGCCGACTTACCTGTCCTCCCAATGCCCCCCAGGATACAGTGTTTCAGCCAGGCCCCGTGTCATCCCCTCTCCACAGCACTTAGCAGTGATTAACCCCGGATTCGGCCGGCCCACCTGCCATCTGACTACCATTACAGCCCTGCTTATCTGCCTCTCCATCTCCCTACAATAGGGCCGGGGCCTGGGCTATAGGCCGGGGGATCGGGCCGGGGAGGGCAGCCTGCTCTGTTTAATAATAAATCATTAGCTAAATACTTTTGTCCATTTGTGTCATGTTACATGTACTTCAATTTTCTGCTCTGTCTCTGTCCGTCACCCCCCCCCCCCCCTCCCCTCCCTCCCGCTCTTTTCCTCCCCTTTCTCGTCACCACGGCCGTCTGCTGCCACCATCCAGTCGCTGCAAGCGTCTGTCCACCAGACTGCTCCTTCCTGTTGCTTTTTTTCCTTTTTCTCTGTCTGTCTCCTGACTGCCGATAAAAGTCAGTCTTCTTTCTTCACATGAGCGGTCACATTGTATGTGTCCTATAAACTGACTTAGTGTGAAAAAAACAAAACTTTTTTGAGATCTTAAAAACGAGAGTGAACACATGTTCCACCTTGGGTTGATCATTCTGTTATGTTGAGTGTTAGTCAAGCGAACGTACTTTGTGGCCGTTTCTGGCTACATTCTGAATGGCACCATCTGAATTGGCCTGTTTTGGCTGCTCCCGTGTCAAAACCATCCATTCAGACATCCCTGCTTCACTGTACACCTCTTTTTGTCTGATTCACTGTAAACGGACACCGCAGAGGTACGACGACTGCAGAGGATTTGTGTCATAGAGGTTTCACAACACACACACGTATACGCTCGACACCAGCATCGGCAATCTGGACAGCGAGGAGGCGATAAGTCTGTTGGTTCATGTAACTTGTATAAAGTGATTATGGACATACTGAGCCCTCCATATTTAGACTGCTTGACGCCCCTCTCTTCAGTTCCCCCCCCTAGTCCGACTGTTGTAATCTAATTTTCCGCTGACAGAGGCTGTGGAGATCCTTGGGTCACGGTGCGAGTCCCTCCAGGCACCCCCCCCCCCCCCCCCCCCCATGCGCCCTCACGCTCTAACTAAGAAGTCGCCATGCAGCAGACAGCACACATTAGATCTGTCTACCACTACAACGGCTAACCCACCCGATCCATACACCCTGCACTGCCTCAGAAATGAGAGAGAGTGAGATTAGAGAACAGGACAGCAGAAAGGAATTGCATTTATCCTCGTATCCGCCTTTTGTTGTTCCTATCATTGCTCAGCACCTTACAATACCCGCCAGTGGGAAAGACGAACTGTATATTGCATATCATTTAAAACCTGTCGGAGGTCATTTAGGAGGATTAAAAAAAAAACGAAAGTGTGTCGAGTGCCTGCTGTGTTGGAGCTGAGAGAGGAGGCCACACCTGGAGAGGTCACGCTCCTTGTTGACCTTTTAGTGTGTCACCGACCTGACTCCCCCTCAGTTTCACTATACATCACTCTGCATGTCAACACTTGCCTATGGCCTCCTCCGCTACTGTTATCTGCAATGGAGAGCAATTGGCCTCCTTTAACTTGACTCACCCGTTGAGGGATTTGCCCCGATCATTCGACCGTCGTAGTAAAACGCTGATGTCAATATCTGGCACGCACGACTCATAGGGAATGTTTATTTCCTGAGTTATCGTTGCCTCACATGGCTTTCAAAAGTTCAGGCAGATTTTTTTTTTTTTTCTTTTTTCTGATTTCTATGTTGATGCTGACTATTTTTTCATTCAGCATCTTGTATTGTAGTCCTCTCTCTCTCTCTCTCCCTCCCTCTCTCTCCTCCAGGCCGTAGCATAGCCAGTAGCTGATAGGCATCTCCTCTGGAGTCTGCTGTAGTCTGCCCCAGCTTCAGACAAAGTGCCTCCATCAGACCAGTGAGGCTCCCTGGGAACCTAGCAGCAGACCCACTGGCCCCACCATTGGCGTGTGTGTGTGTGTGTGTGTGTGTGTGTGTGTCTGTGTGTGTGTCTGTGTGTGTGTGTGTGTGTGTGTGTGTGTGTGTGTGTGTGTGTGTGAGTGAGAGACGAGGGCTCAGACTGGAACCTTTTGTGTTCCAGTCCCTCCCGGTGTTGTAAATGGGTTTTGTAAAGTGGGAGATGTAGAGATGTGTAGCATCCATGATATGTAGGCCACAGAAATGAATGCTCGGTTTATTCTGAGCGTTCATCTGGAATCCGCGCGCAATACTATTACTGACTCTTCATTATGTATGTTTGTATTCATGCGGTCGTGTTGTAGTCCATGTGAAGGAGCCATATCAAGATTGACTGCTTCTCAAAGCCCTGAGACACACACACACACTTCATAAGTCATGCTCCCGCTTCAAATCTGCACTTGGCATCAGGGAACACTTGGGAACGCTTGGCTTTTTTGACTTTCATCATAACTAGAAAGAGAGGGACCAAATGGACAAAAACAAAAACCAAAAGAGGAAATCAGAAGAAGTGCTTTTATTAGGGGCCAAGTGTTCCGGGCCTGACACGTACACGTACTCTTCCTGTACGTGACCCCCATCATTTTCCAACATTTAAAAATGCAGTCAAGGAGGCTATTATCCCGCTGGAGTTTGTTTGTTTGTTTGTGTGTGTGTGTGTGTGTGTGTGTGTGTGTGTGTGTGTGTGTGTGTGTGTGTGTGTGTGTGTGTGTGTGTGTGTGTGTGTGTGTGTGTGTGTGTGTGTGTGTGTGTGTGTGTGTGTGTGTGTGTGTGTGTGTGTGTGTGTGTGTGTGTGTGTGTGTGTGTGTGTGTGCATTCCTCTTAGGCTATCGCCACCATCACTTGACAAGAATTATATAATTGCAGCCTGTGATCTCATTTTCCTCAAAGAGCATTTTGAAGTTCCCTTTCCTCTTCTGCTCTTTTTGTTTCCTCTGTGTCCCACTTGTTTTAATTTTAAAATGACTCGCATTAAATCACCCGGCCTTCCTCCGCTCTGCCATTCAGCGGCGCGTTAATCTCTGCTCACTCTTGCTGGGAAACTTTTCTAGGTTTAGAATATTTGTATTGTGCAGATAGACATAACATAAACGATCAGTTGATGGGATCCACCTTTTGATTATCAAGAAAAAACGGAATACTAATTTACTCAAATTTGAATTATTATTTTTTTACAAGAAACAAAAACGATGCAGTGGCTGATGGATCACTTGAATATTTTTCTCTCAGTATTTTTCATTCCTGTGAAAATTGTTATTTCTTGTGCTGATGGAAAACCACAGTGGATTCAGGGCTTGTCATGGAGTCCTTACAATTTTACATTTTTATTGTAATTAATGTAAAACCTGGTTGTCAGAAACATTTAATTTGTGATAATGATAAAGTGCCCCTCTGTCGTCAGCATTGTTTCCAAGTTTATTATTTGTCGGTTGTCCGAATACAAAAATGTCAAGTCAAATGAAGATGACAGTTAATTTAGAAAAGCATAATTGTACATGTTTTAATATACTATAAATCATAGTTTATGCCTATTGTTTACACTCTTACAGAGGACTTCAATTTTCCTCTTCCTGTTCCTCTTTTACAAATGCTTCCAATACCAGCTGTCCATTACTAATTCAGCAGCTAATAACGTTGTACTTTGACTGTCTGGGTTCTAAATATAACGCCACGCTAAATCAAAACTTAATCCCCACATCTTGTTTAATTCCACCCTCTCGCTCTGCAGCTGCCGTCCCATTCATAGTCGATAGAGGGCAGAAGTGATCTGCAGGGGCTTGACTCAATATGAAGGGAGACAGAGACATACAGAGCCTGTTTGTATGCATGTGTACAAGTGTGTGTGTGTGTGTGTGTGCGTGTGTGTGTGTGTGTGTGCGTGTGTGTGTGTGTGTGTGCTTGTTTATGCCTTTGATGAATGTCTGTATATCACTGGTCCAGCTGCTGTGGATGGTAATGTTTCAAGATCCCTTAACACACAATGATGTCATATAAATATAACACCCTATGGGACTATAAATGGAATTTTGTCTCTACCGTCAGAGATTAACAAAGAGAAAAAGCACCTCAAGGCCCCTATAGACAAATTATTAAATACATATGAAGACCCTCTACATGTTTCTGAAGGTACATTCTAGCACTATTACAGTGATTTTAATAAACTTTACAAACGTTTTATTCTGTGTTTCTCCTCATCTGGCACACAGAAGCTACGCAATCGTGACATTTTTAAAAGTAACACTTCAGTCCAGCACAGTGACGGTCCACGTCATTGCTTTCAATATGTTGAACAGTTTAATGACAAAGGAAACGGCTCTCTTGCTTTCTGCTCCCATAAATCAAATGGCTTCGAATGTATGGAAGAGTAAAAGAGCAGTTCCCCCCCCCCCCCCCCCCCCCCCCCGTGGTTTGGTGGCTTTATTGTCACACAGGCCTTATCTCCGATTGACACCTCTGGAAGCGTCCCAGGAGAGGGACAGATTTGCTGCAGGATTAAACTAATTTACCAGATGATTGAATGTGAGTCCAAAGCCACTCTTTTGGAAAAAATGCAAAAAGGGGCTCACGGCCACCCCTCCAGTAGCCATGATACATGAATGACTTGGCAATCGTGTGTGTGTGTGTGTGTGTGTGTGTGTGTGTGTGTGTGTGTGTGTGTGTGTGTGTGTGTGTGTGTGTGTGTGTGTGTGTGTGTGTGTGTGTGTGTGTGTGTGTGTGTGTGTGTGTGTGTGTGTGTGTGTGTGTGTGTGTGTGTGTGTGTGTGTGTGTGTGTGTGTGTGTGTGTGTGTGTGCGTGCACATGTGCACATGTGAGTGTGTTGTATGTAAATCTGCAGTATGTTTCCTTGTTGAACTGATTGGAAGGGGATATCTGTGTGGACAGAATCCATGGTGTATCACATCATGTTGCAGTGTTAGGCACATGTTTTTTTTATTAATACTTCATAAGGTTGTTGCACTGTTAAGGTTTTGGAGATGTTCATTTAAAGGCACGCAGCCTGACACTCAAAGCCAGCCACCATCTCTGTAGTCAAGATGTTGAGCAGATGGAGACGAGGAGAGCTTGCTTTGGGTCAGACAGTTGGGAAGAACTCTGTAAGACTCCACAGTAACATTTTTTAACACTTGCACTGCATGTAAACTTTGCATTTTGTTCACGTTCTTCACCGTCTCCCAAATATGTAAAAATAAGGAGAACATTTTCAGTGTGTCCAAACCAATTTGTGCCTCGGGGATGTTTCTTAATTGGAACACATTCAAGAGAACACTTACACGCTCCCGAGTGGTGTACAAAATATTACATTAATTAACATGCAAAACAGTCCCGCTCGGCTCAGGCACACACACACACACACACACACACACACACAGACACACACACACAATGCAGACACGCAAAAAGATTGCAGCGACGGCACAAAACACACGTAGGCCAAGAGGAAATAAGGGCAAAGAATAGGAAGGAAATTTGCTCGAAAATGTAGCTGTAAGCCTGCTGAAGATCTTATTACATAGGCTGAAGATAAAGATCTCAGCTGAAATAATACTTAGCACATGCTGCCCTTTTAATTAAGCAGTAATATCTGCAGAGAGGGGTGGAGAGAGCAAAAATCTCTCTGTTTCTGTCTTCATCCTTTCTCGCTCGCTCTCTTCCATATCATGGTTCCCCATCTTTACCCTCTGCTCCTCTCTCTCTCCCAATAATCTCCTATGAAAGGGACGGGCCGAGGTGTGGGATGGGGGAGGAACGGGGCACACACTCCTCAGCGAAGCGAGTGTCTTCTTTTAAGGCCTTACACATGTTTCTGTGTTTCTGCCTCGCTGGGGCTGTCTGAGCGCCCCGCCGATGGCCCTGGGGCTCTCCCTTTGAGGTGCATTAAGTTTGTGTGCGAGTTAGAGTTGACATGCACGCATCCACCGTTCATTCCCACAAGCGAGGACCACCTCTAAAGCCGGTGGGTGGTACACGGGTACCTTTCTACCAGCATGTTAGCGCTGAGGCCCGTCCCACGGTGTGGCCTCGGGCTGCAGGGCCGTCCTCCTGTGGCCGCGGTGCCTCATGTTTGTGTGGGGATAGGAACCAGTTGTCCAAACAGGGCCGTCCAGTCTGGTGGGGTCTGAATATCAGGATCTCTCACCATGGGGGCTGCTGTCAGGGACAGACCGTCGGCGTCAGGAGCCCGGACCTTTTAATGAGTTCAGTCGCCAAAGTGTTTTGATGTGAAACTCAACATATATTCAAGTGTTCTTTGTTTAACCTACTGCGGTCGCAACAACTGTCCCCGAAGATACAGTTTTGATAGTTCTCATGTTGTGTGAAGAAAAGTGCAAAGTCACTCCGCCGTGTTGGGAGTGACGTAATGTTATGATAGTGATATGACTTTGTGGTAGTAAATACAGTAGGTGAGCTGAATGCCCCCGTTACACTGTTCTTAGGCATAAAGCCTTTAATCGTCCGATTATGCTATTTAATCTAGTGGCTGAGTGACGCCTCTGTGCACTTCCAATTGTGCGACATGTTGCGCATAAAGCCTTTATTCAGATGTGTTAACCATTGCTCTGCGCTCCATACAAGTGCAAATCAAGTTAACACTCTCTGCCCGCCTGTGTCTACAAACCATGTGCCTGTGTCATTACTCTGCTCACACTGGCAGCGGAGCTCACTCTGTAATTCTGCACACACACGCACACACACACACACACACACACACACACACACACACTCTGCACACACAGGAGCTCTACAAAGCCACATGTTAATCGGCTGTGATTTAAACTTGCAGCAGAGAAAAGACAACAGATCAGCTCAATTAACACAAAAAAGAAAGTGCTCTCTCTCTACACACACACACACACACACACCCACACGGTCTTAGCCATTGCACCTGCAGCTCAGGGGGCATTGTTCCAACAGCCCCCTTCTCTCTCTCTGTCTCTCCCTCTCTCTCTCTCTCTCTCTCTCTCTCTGGAGGAAAGCTGTTTTGTGGACCATCTTTTCTCTCCACTCTGGGCTTTGGCCTCTCCACACAGCACCCCTCCTTTCTGCCATTTCCCCGGGTCGCTACTCTTCTTTCGGAGGTGCAGGGCGCCCCTCGCCTGCCTCACTGCAAACACAGCTGACAGAGGGCTGCTCACGTGCCGCTCCACAGGGCCCCAAAATCCTTTTTGAGTGTGTGTATGAGAGTGAGTGTTGAAGGGAAAGTGTGGGGGGGTGTTTTGAGGAGGATCTGTGCTATTCATCCTATTTCTCTTGATGCTGCGGATGTCTGTCCATTTTTCAATTGTTCGGTTGAATTGTTTCTTTGAAAAACACCCAAACATATCATGTCGTATAATCTTGTAAAGACGAGATGTACTGAGAGCAAGAGTTGAAGCAGGTCTTTTCTGATGCTGCCAGTATTTTTAGCTTATATTCTGCTAATGTGAGAACTTAATTACATCGTAGACTGTTAATGTCCTTAGTGTGCACGCTGTAGTCCATGTAGCGACATCACAGCACCTGAGCTTGCGAGTGTGTTTCTGTTTCGGTGTTAAATAGACTCTCACAGATGGCTAGAAACTGAAAAAAACAGAGTAAAATAGAATAAATGACTGATATCAGGAGGGTATTATTGACCTGTTCGTTCTAAGAAAGTATGTTTTGCTTCCGCTCCTCTTGGAGAATCATTCTGTCCTTGGCTCTAATGCCATTTTGCATCGCTCTCCTCTTTGGCTCCCTTGTCCCATTTGTCACCGCGGCCCGTATTGCTCATTCTCACTGATCATCCTATCACAGTGCTATTTTTCATATTTCTCATATCCGCTCCCCTTATCTCTCCTGCAGCGCCTGGGCCAGACACGCAAAGCTAATACCGGCTCCCCGATACGTGCACAGAATTCAGCGAGCAGAGATCACAGCGGTGTGAAATACATATAGATTTCATACGTTATTCTGTGTTTGCTTGTAATAGGATCAGGCCTTATCCCATTTCCAATAACTCAGGAGATAACATGAAAGTGCACATTGTTGATCAATGAGAAAGTGGAATTCCTAAAAGGATATGCGGGGATATGAATTTACTCCACACAAACGCGGGCAGTAGAAATGGCAACTGTCGTAATTATTTGCAGAGTCGGTTATTCACTTAACACTTGACGATCAATTTATGTAGCTACTGAAGCCGTGGAAACACAGACGTACACGCAGAGATGATAAGGTTGTGTAAAATCAAACGTGCATGTGTGTGTGTGTGTGTGTGTTTTAGGGTGATGGATGAGCTGCTGTGTGGTGTTGCTGGTATTCTAACCCTGCTGCCTGTGTGTTTTACTGCCCTGCCAGAGGTGCTATTCTATGAAGACACTCCATGGCTGCATCTAGCTCCCCAGGTTAAAACAAACACAAACGCCCACCACCATTCAGCCTCCTGCCCCGGCCTGCTTGGCCTGCCCTCCTCCTCCTCCTCCCCTGGCTCCAGCAGCCCCGTCCAGGGGGCAATAAACTCGTTATCTCCCTCTCTCAGATCCTAATCTGACGGCCCGCCGCCCCGCACGCTGCCAGGTGACCTGGGGTGGGGTAGGGTGGAGGGTGGAGGAGGGGGTTGAAGCTCGTTCTTTCGGTTCTTACCGCTCCAACTCCAGCTCCCCTCTCCTCGCCTTTTAAATCCCTTCGGCTTTCCCTGCCTGTCAGCACCATCTTAACCCCCACCTTCTGAAACCCTCCCCTGCCCGAGGCTCTGACGACCTCCTCCTTCTCCTCGCTCTGCTCCTCCCCCTTCCCTTTCAGCAATTAATCCAGCTATTGATCACAGTGAAACTCTAAAGGCTGCAGGCTGACTGGTTAAGGTCTATTCAGGCCGGTGGCTGCTGATGAAGCCACAGCATCACAGCCTTTATTACAGCATTACAGCACTGTTATATTTTATTTAAACTTCTGACTTTCTTAGGTGCAATGTGTAAGATGCAGCCACATGCTCCAAACAAATAGGGTTCAGCATTTCACCTCACCTGCAGGCTCCATACAATCTAAATAAGCCAGCACAAACTCCAGCAGAAGTTACAGCCGGCTGATGGAGCAGCAGTCTCTATCGGATCAGACCCACAGTAGTAGCTCTACTCCCGGCAGCGGGAGAACAAGGCGATGGTGCTAGTACTTTGGATTTAATCCAATAAACAAACAACTTGCAGACCTATTCCTGACGAGCCCTCTACTTCTTTGTCCTCTGCTACAGCTAGTACAGGTTCCCTGCAGTATATTTGTCAGACCTGAGAGTTGGGTTTGCTGTTCAGCGAGGACGCGGGGCTTTTTCGTAGTGTGGAAGATTTTGGCAGAATTCCAGTCATTCTTCAAACTCTTTTTTTTTTTGTGGAATGTTTTAAGATACTGCTCCACACTTTGCTTATTGTTCTTTGCATGCGGGGTCAAGAGAGGCCCTCCAACATGTTACAGTAAAGTCAAACCATAAGATACACATGGACGTGCTGTAGATTTGCCGTGACACTCCTTTTCACATACTGCACTTTTTGAAATACATCCATGATGTTAATGTGACCTGACTACAGTTGGTGTTGCTCAGACAGCGTCCAGGGACTAGTTCACTACAAGCCAGACCACCTCCTGTGAAAGCTGCTCAGGAACAATGCTAATGCATGTACGGTCTGTGTGTCTGCCCAAGGTCCAGCGAATGGAAAATTCCCCAAGATTCACACACTTCCTTGATGACTCATTGCGCAGGTCTCTGGCTGTTCAGAGCCTCTTCATTGAAGGTCTGTTTGATCACAGTCTGCGTGTTTGTCTTTCAGTATGTACGTGCTACTTCCACCTATAAGCGAGTGTGACGTCATCTCTTTGAATCTCAGCGATCTCCCTCGCTGTATCATCAAATGAGATTGCGAAAACTCTCGCGGGGGGTTTTCCACGGTGATCACAACTGGATTGGTGAACCACTATGATTTTTTTATTTTTTTTCCCTGGCTGGTGACACAGTCGCCTTCTGTGCTGCGCAGTGCTGAAGCTCGGTCTGCACTCCGGGTCCAGTTCTTTGATGTGAGCAGCGAGGCGAGCTGTTTGGGTGTTTTGGGCAGGAGCTGGGACAGACGGGGGCAGAGTGTGATGGAGTGATTACTCTCCGCGCTGCTCTCCTGTCTGCCTGGCATGAATGCCCCTCTTCATCCACCCTAAAAGGCACATTATTGGCCCCGAGGAGAGTGGGATATCCTGGCCACTGACCCCAGACTAGGGGTCAAGGGGAACAGGGGGGCAGATGAAAGGGAGCGTAATTATGGGCAAAAGACAAAAAGAAACCTTGTCTCCAAACAACTATTTGGGTGGGGAGGGAGAGGGTCGGGCTGAAGGGGGGTACGATTGAGATCAAGACGTTTTTCCCTGGCAAGTTATGTCCTTATCGCGTCCCCTGTCCCACCATGTGAAGCTGTGGCCACAGCTCTGATTGGCAGAGCCGTGGCTCTTATCTGATGGCGATTGGCTGAGGCCCGCGGGCACAGGAAGTGACAGCATGGTTCCCACAGTCCCACCCCGGTGAGAAATGGACCGATGGACTGGGGGAGTGCTGACATCTCTGTGTTCATGTGTGCGTTGGGTATCTGCGTACATATTAATAAATGCCCCCCGTTACTGAACTAATCTGTTGTTTACAGACTGCATTTTTACTATATGTGGGAGGGTTTTCCTGCACACCGCTGAGGCCCTCAGCCTTTGGCCTCTGACATTGTGGCAGCCTCAGGGTCTGTGTTTGTCTGACCTGACATGCTCTAACTGGCCAAATAGCCGTCTGACTCTTTATTTTTCAAGCTTATACTCCAGGGATTCATTTTTCACTGAATGGCTCCTGTCAGGAAAATAGTAAGTGAAATACTTACTGCCGAAAATGCTTTTTAGGGGTTCTGCCAGAAATGAGGGTACTTCTCTGTCCATCAGTGGATTTGGTCATGTGGGAGCTTCTTTTAGAGCCTATGAAGAAAGGAATCAGATTTTCAACTAACGCCTTAATGAATAAAAATATCTCTTATTCTTCCTCTTTAAATGGTAGCCAAACTGCACAAGTGTGCATCACATTCAACATCTGGTTAGTCTGCTGACTCTCAGCTGGTTTAACCTCCATTCTGTCTCCTCCTCCTCTCTGTGATCACCTTGTAGTCCGTTCAATGCTGCCGAACTCACAGTATAAGCTGTTCTCATTCATATCGTTTTCTTTTGCCAGACAACTTTGATAGCGACTCTTGTTCAGGAGCACAGTATCTCCTGCTCTAATGATCACAATGTTTGTAAGAGGCGACAGGAAGTTGTCTTCCTAACTTTGGTCCTTGACCAGGCTTCCACGACCATTTACCATAAGCTAAATTTTCCCTGTCCACATTTAAAAACAGTTTCCTCATTTATCCAACCTAGAGACCGTTTTTTCAAAAGCAGCTTTTGATTATTTTCAGATCAAGATGGCTTAGTGTGGATGTAGCGTAACTTGTCGTATCAAGAATGTGTTTCAAGCTCACTTTGTGCCGCCGCAGCACAGAGTGAAACACACAGATGTGTAACTTTTTGTGCACTTTTTCTCGAGCTGCATTTTATTCAAACATACTGATCAACAGAATTCTGAAAACCACAAAATCAGACTGGGTTAGCTTTCTGGCGGCGTCACTTTCAGATTAGTTTAATTTATAAAACGGAGGTTTTCTGTGACAGAGATCAAGTGTCTTGAGCACAGTGAGTCAGTTTAGCACCCATCTGTCTGCGGTATTCTGTGAATTACATGCTGCATTGATTTGGGGAATTATTTTAGCCTCCTGCCCCCCACCTGAGGGCACTCACCCACATCTCTTGTTGTCGACCAACCGAAACTGCTTCTGAATGCAGAAGCACGCCCGGGCGTTTGGGCCTCGATTCAGACCTTCTGTGATAAATGTGTGTGTTGTGCTTGCAATATAAAGTCACATGTAGCTCTTGTGATCATTCTCAAGCTTTCCTGAATTAATGGCATTCTGTCCTTCTTGTTGCTACAAAGCAGGAGTAGAAAATGGATTTGTACGTGATAAGTTGAACATCTGACCACTTGACACTGTTATCTAACGGTTGACTGATTAGATGGTTGTGGGCTGTGTGTTTGGAGCTGTTAGTGCATGTTTTGACACCTGTGGGTATTGGACAGGTAAGATGCTGCTAAAGGGTGTGTGTGCGTGTGCGTGTGCGCGTGCGTGCGTGCGCGCTGCATGCTCGAGCAGATGGATTTAGGAGCAGAGGGGAGCACTCCCTCCTGGCTGATGGATGGAGGTCAGGGAGGTGTGGGGCTCTCCTGCCCACCCAGGGATGACTTTAATGGGGATAGGAGGAGTGCTGCCACAGGCTGCGTTACCAGCAGAGGACACAGATTCCTGGCCGAGATTCATGACCGCCCTTTACAGGAATGTGGTCAGGCAGAGGGAACTCTGTGCGTGTGTGTGTGTAAAAGTTGTTACAAGTATGTTTGTGTGTAGGGCTTAGCATGTGAGCGTGCTCTGACTTTATATATATGTGTTTATAATGTGTGTTGCTACTCACCAGGATGTGTTTGTGCTCCACTGTGGATCTCCCAATGCTCTTAAACCTGGATTGAGAGCTGACACTTGGAGGATGACTTAGTGGGAGCAATGAAAGGCAGTCGGGGCTTGTCTTGTTAAAAGTACAAATTTGTGATGAGGGAGAGACGAACCAGCATTAGGAAGGAACATTGGCCTGAGCAGCTTTATTACTGCCAGAGATTTACGCTCTACTTTATTTCCAACTGTCACTCGTAAAACTAAAGGAGAGGAGAAGAGAGGGAGGGGATGATATACTGGCGCGGCCCTATATGATAATCAAACCCAAACAGGAAATCAGTCGGAGGACTTGGCAGAGAGGAGGATGTCATCGTGCAGCTGGATGCTTTGATGGCGAACAATATTTCTGTTATTTCTCGTTTCACCTTCAGTCAATCTGCCCCTGAGCCGTATATCCAGTACTACCTTTTACTTTTCCAGTCGTTTACAGAAGGACAAAAAAAACAAATATTATGTATTGACTGCATCATTAATTCCTCTTTAACATACACATCCTCTCTATCTCACACACACACACACACACACACACACATTCACGCATCGCCGTGTCATTTTTAAGGGAAGTATCCTCGAGTGATCTCGCTAAAGAAATGCTTTAACGACTTGAAGTGGAATTTGAAGAACTGTCCCGAGGAGTGTTCCTGAGAAAATGGATAAGATAAACTGATGGGGGAGTTCAGTGAGGCATTCAGAGAGATCAACCCATGTGATAAACTTAACAATAGTGTGAGAGAAGGGGGGAGGGGGCTGCAGGTATGTGTGAGGTAGTCAGATTTAGGAGATGCAGTTGGCAGATTTTTGTGTACAACATTGTTGTGAGATTATGCTATCTTATTTGAGCACGCTATAGATACACCGAGGTGGTAAGAGTCACTTTGGAGGCAGTGCCTGAGCATGTGGAAGGGGCTGTGCGCTGTTGTTTTGCCACGCTCGGCTATACGGGCCCCTCTCTCTCTCTCTCTCTCTCTCTCTCTCGGACTGCATTGTAAAATCACATTGATCTGGCCTGACAAGGCGTTGAGTCTTATCCCCGCAGCGCAAGCTTAGGGGTTGACGCCACCGTCTGCGGAGGATAGCGGCAGCGGATAAGATGAGGGAGAGGCGAAGATCCTCTGCCTCATCGGCCGCATTAAGAGATGGGAGGAATCTAAAGTGTAAAATCGGCCTCTTTTGCGATCAGTTGGGATTTAGCTCTGGTTCGTGGCAGTCGGCGCCGGCGCTGAGTTCTCCCTCCTGACAGGGTAATCGCCCAGGGGCTTAGCGCCACAGGAAGAACAATACCTCCCACTTCCTCTCATCTCATCTCACGGATGATCTGGACAAAGTACACGTCCACATCGACCATATCTGCTGGAGCGAAGCAGGCGGGGAGAGACAGGAAGATGACAGACCGAGGCCTGAGAGAACGCTTAGAAGTCCAACAAGCTGTCAGTGAGGGGCAGACATGAAGGAATATTTGTGTTTGTCTAAAGTGTGTGTGTGTGTCTGTGTTTGTGCATCACTCTGTGAGTTTGTGTTCTTTTCCGCATGCTGTTTGTGCGCACACAGCGCTATTGGATCACATGTGTCTGTCTACATCTTACTCATACGCGTGTATTGTAGGTTGTGAGCGTGTACCTGCACACATGGATGATATGCTCGTAAAATGTATGTGAAGAAACGGCGTGCGAGATCCAGGGGGGTCAGTGCTAATCTGCCTCAGGTTTTAGTATCTAGAATCCCTCCTGTTCCCATTAATAAGCGCCCTAAATAAAGCTGTATCTCTGACACATGCAAATGAACCGACGCAGCAGTAAAAAAAAAAAAAAAGATCAAAAGATGAGAAAGGCTGCTATTACAGTAATCTACCTCGGCAGAGATGAGAGGCTTTTATCTGGCCTAAATTAACTGACTGATCCGCAGTCCATCATCAGCCACGGGATCGGAAGGCGTCAGGTAGCGCAGCGAGGCACAAATGTGTTTCCAACATAAAACACTAAAAAACAGCCGCTGGTGGGCTTTTATCTGCTCACAGAGTTATGCATGAGTAAACTCATTTTAAATCTTTCTATCTACATCCAGCCTTTTTTTTTTTTTCTGCCATTTGGCACTTCCTTACAAAAACTGTGGAACTGCTTAAATTGTAGATTGCAAAGGGAGCATATAAATTGTCTGAATCGTAAAAACAGCTTGTTCGGTCCGCCTTCTCGCTGAACGTTTTCCCACTCTTGACCTGTCCGGGTTTCCTCTGTATCTCTAAGATTCAGGCTGGGCTGGCTGCACTGTAACCCGAGATACGACTCTCCTCCCGTCTTTCTCTCTGTCCAGGTGCTGGGCTTCACTGACCGTCTAAATCTGTTAAGTACAGTCTCACTCCTCTCTGTCTAGCCCTGTGATAAGGAGCCCGGTTTTCCAGTCTCCACCTCACACGTGCGTTCTCATATGACCCGGCCATTACTTTGCATCATTGAGGTTTGCTTTACCTGATAAGAACACTGAGGGACCATTCTCTCCGCCGTAAGTCCCCAGGAGGAGCTGCTGCCCAGAAAAGAGGTCGTAGCTATCTGAGGTATGGAAACCATTTTTATGACACTGCCTTGTTGCACTTAGCAGCTTGTCGCCAGGTTCTCATGTCAGGCACGCGCACGGCGGAAAAGTACCCCGTTGTGTATATAAAAACAATCTGGGGTAATTATAGGACCGTAAAAGGCGGGCCCTCAAAGCAGCAGAGCCATTAGAGAGAGAAAGAGAGAGAGAGAGTCGTTTTTACGTTCATAAATCACCCGCAAACAAACAAGCACACACACATCTGAACAAGCGCACACATGCACACACACAAAGACACATAACATAGCCTTAGGGGCACGACCTCTGCCCTAAAGGAGCTGCTAATACACCCAAATGACTGCCCAACAACTTGGAAACGTCAAGTGGCTGACTGATCAACAATAATGACATCTGCCTCAGACCATCCAATTAGCACCACAAATGGCCACAAGAGGTCCTGCGCATGTGTGTGTGTGTGTGTGAGAGAGAGATTCCCATTCATGTTCATGTCCTTTTTTTTTTAATGCACACTTAAATCCATATCTGTGTGTTGTGCTGTGTATTTAAATAGCAGTAAATGTTGCCTTTGCTGTGTGTGTGTGTGTGTGTGTGTGTGTGTGTGTGTGTGTGTGTGTGTGTGTGTGTGTGTGTGTGTGTGTGTGTGTGTGTGTGTGTGTGTGTGTGTGTGTGTGTGTGTGTGTGTGTGTGTGTGTGTGTGTGTGTGTGTGTGTGTGTGTGTGTGCGTGTGCGTTACCTGCCTCTTTTGGCTGGAAACTGTCACTGTCTCCGTCTAATCAAATTGGGAGAACACCAGCGGCTAATGCAGCCTGCTGCCATCAAGTCGTCCATTTAAAGCAGCGCTGATCTGATTGCCGGAGTTTATTGGAAAATGGAGCGAGCAGGGGCAGGGCCGAGCTCCCCGGCGGTCTCTCCGCTGTGGCTCTTTTCACTGGCCGAACACTGGGAAGTGCCTCAGCCTTTACCTAGTTAGCACCCTTATCAGTCTCTGTGAGTTTGGGGTCACTTTGGACAAGGACCTAGAGGGAGATGTTTAATGTAATTTCATTGACAGGAAATGGGACTTTGGATGCGATTAGGTACTTGCGGGACAGGTAGGGGAGAAGAGAAGTGCTGTTTGGAGTTTGTATAAAAGCCATTTGATTGTGCGGCTCGTAGCCCTCGTATCACTGGTCGGAATCGGCCTCGCCGGAGAGAAAGCCCGGCGTTGACTGGGAATTCAAAGTCATATAGGTCACTTAACGCCAAACTCTCTGCGGGAACAGCGGCCTGCTGCGCTACATCCGTTTGCTTCTATTTTGACTCTCTCAGGAGAAAGGGGAAGAGTCAAAGGTGCTCCGTTGTCACTCTGTACAAATGTTCTTGGTACATTCTCATTCAGAGAACAAACAGAGAAGCGTGATTGTTTGGTTCTGAGTGATTGAAAATTGGTGCCATTTTTACGTGAAAGACAAAAAGATTACACAGATTGAAAATGGAAGTGTTTGGGTGGGAAAATAGCACTCTCCAGTGAATTGCAAAAGAAAGTGTGTGAATGTGTGTGAATGCGCCACCTCCCCCCCTTTTCTATGACTTCCGACCCCCCCCCCCCCCCCCCCCCTCTCCTCTCCTGCTTGCGGCCACCACTCTCCCAGTCTCTGTCGCCCCGCGATCTTATCACACCTCTTCTGATTTCATTTGACCGTCGCTAGCTAATCAGAGGCCAACATCTGGATGGTTCCCATGGCAACCGGCAGGACCAAATATTCTAGGCCTTAAAAGGTGCGTTGAGGTCTGTGGGTGGGGGTTGGGGCGGGGGGGGGAAATAAGAAATGCCCTGAGATTGACAGCTTTGATGGACAAAGCAGAACAGAGGCCTGGATGGTGCTACACTGCCAATGTTTTCTCTCTGTGTGTGTGTGTGTGTGTGTGTGTGTGTGTGTGTGTGTGTGTGTGTGTGTGTGTGTGTGTGTGTGTGTGTGTGTGTGTGTGTGTGTGTGTGTGTGTGTGTGTGTGTGTGTGTGTGTGTGTGTGTGTGTGTGTGTGTGTTACCTCATTTCCCCTGAGTCCAGTGCCCATCCCATGGACCCAGTGGGAAAGGGTGGAGGGCTGTTTGTTTGCGAGTCTGCGTATGCGTGAGGGACAACGAGTGCAAGGGTATAGATGGAGCTATTTTCTAACTGTACCAAAGGGCTCCAACAGCTTATAAATACATTCACACACACAATAGTTTCTTTCCAATAGTGGGAGAGAGGAAGTGCACTGAGCAGTGTATAGACCTCTGCCGCCTCCATGTTGAGTCACTAAGAGCTTTACGGCATTACCACTACCTTATTTAACTCACTTGATATCCGCAGCTGCCGGTAGACATCAGTACATTTGTTTTTCTTTCTTGTCCTTGTGATGCTGCTTCGTCATTGATTATCCGAGGGACCGATTCACATTGATGAGTGGATCGACTGATCACTTTACCTGTTAATTACTGTCACTGTCCTTCCCTCTCCTCTGGTCCGAGCACCCTTCCCTGCACTGGCCTGCCTCTCTTCTTCATGTATTAATTTGCCAGGGTCCATTAAAGTTGGGCTCCCCGGGGCAAGTAAAAACCTCATTTAGCGCGGCCTGCTCAGCCGAACGGGAAGCGCCAGACCCCCTCAGCCCTAACTGGATTAAGACCCAGCCAACGGATGGGCCGCGGGACAGAACTCCCACAACAGAGCAGTGGGACGAGAGGGAACCAGTGGGCAGCAGTGGGTGTAGTCCGTACTGTACAATTAGTTACCGCCAACATCACCCTGGAGTCTATGGAAATGGTATCTTCTTGGACTTTTGGTAAAATTCCTCTGGCGTACAGTCAAAAGCTATATATAATCTTTTATTCTCAATTTAAAATAAAAGTTTGTGGCTTCATATCGCATACATATTCTGGTATCCACCAGATTATAGGATCATAGGACCTTAAATTTAAGGAAAAATGGGAGGAAGACTTATAGGCATGAGGGAGAGTGGGCCACTGTTTGCGTTAATGGCCATGATTTTTCTTACGTTTTCTTATGCAATTTAATTTACAGAATTCATTATACCCCATACATATTACATAGAATAAGTTCTTATGTTTTGGTCCTGTCCATACCTGAAGTCATTTTGGAATTGTGTAATGAAAGCCATTTGTGATCTCACCACACTTAACAATGAACCACGGTGGGTGTTACTGTGTTATTGCAGTCGTACTTTTATTAGAATAGCTCTTGCGACAGCTAACAAATGCATTGTGCAGTGTTGGAAGGATGAATGACCGCCAACGAGGGTCAGGTGGATATCAGAAAAGGCTGCTTGTGTGCCGAGCTAAAAGATTGTGTACAACCTGAAAAGAAAAGCCAGATAATGTTGTAATATCTGGGGCGGGTTCTCAGATTTCATAGATACGTTAGTGGATGAGCCACTGAATACAGAATATACCATTAATGCTACTGTTAGAAAAACTATGGTCCTATAGTTATCTGTATTAGCTGAAACTATGTTAAGGAATACATACTGACTAATAAAGGAGAAAATGTAGATTTTCTCCATGATTTTAAATATGATGACTGCATAGTTAAAGTTCATATCTGTAGTTATGATTTAGTTTGACCCTGAATACATCTTTGCTTTATTTAGACTGTGGGTTTGGTTTGATAAAATGTTATCTACACCCCACAACCATCATCATATTTAGATGTAAATGTTGCTAAATGCTGATTGCTGCACAAAAGTATGTGACATCATTCCCACTGGGGCCCGGCCACTTCCAACCAGCGAGAAGAGCGCAGAAAGAAAAACACAAATAAAGCTGTTCCAGAACATTGTACATCCACCAACGACCCCCCGTTTTCAGAGCTATTTGCTCAAGCTTTTTAAGTTTTGTTTTTCATATTTTTTAGGAGGGGGAGGGGGGGGGGGTTATTTAGTGTCTGATCTACTGACTGAACAGATAAAGAACGCAGCACACTTCAACACAAACGTGCAAAATGAGCATCTACCCCACACAAGACTTACAAGGTACTATTGTTTTCCTTCACATTGTTCTTCCTCATCGTCAACACGGTAACAAAATGTAAACTCAATTCTATTAAGGTTTTCAACAGTCATGATTCTGTTCATCAAATTTCTATGTCCAAAGTAATTCTGTTTTAGCGTGTAACAAAAATCACATTAATACATAATGTATTACACAGGAATGTCTCCATTTGAAAGTGTTGGGTTAAGTGTTTGAATGATCACTGTCATAAACAGACTCTTCTCATCGCTGCAGCCCCCCCCCCCCCCCCCCCCCCCCCCCATCTCTACCTCTCTTATCTGGCTCTCTCTTGTGTCACGTTTTAAGACTGTTTTCGGATGATTTACATGTCTTTTCTAAACAGGCAGACAAAAATCACAGATCTCCCCAGAACAACCCCTAGCACCAGTATCTCCCCGTTAGATATTGGTCACATGGGACATTAAAATGTTTTATTGCATGGAAAGAAATTTGGTTTTTATCCACAGTGAATCATTTGTTATTGCTGTTGGTCATCTGAACGTGTGCTGTAGGGTTCTTAGGAAGAACTCATTTAAACTATCAGACCACTAAGTGAACTTGATGCTTTACACCACAGTGCTCCTCTGATTGACGAAGGGAGTTAAAACTAGGTCAGGGCTGGACAGAAATGTAATAATGCAGTTTATAAGACAGCGTTTTGAGGGAGTAAAGGTGGGGTTAAGAGTTTGAGACCGAGACGGGGTGGAACGGTGAGATCACAGCACCAAGAGAGAGGAAGACACGTTTTATTCCTACACTAACAACAATGTTGTTTGATCTCTCAGACGCAGTAACTCATAACAATGAAATGAAATGCTGTTTCATCTCCTTCTCCTGACCTTTTTTTTTTGTAGTGTGATACCTAAATGAATCTCCCCGTGCCCTTGAGCTTATCTTGCACTTACATTCTGGTTATTTACCCGTTTAAATCAGTAATATGTGTGATATTCTCAGAATCAGATCCCATGATATGTATTATATTTTCTAATGCTGTTGCTTTATTACCAAGTAAAGAGCAACTCAGTCCATTACAACATGGAGCCTCAGTTGACAGTTGTGGGCGCTTCCTCATTGTTGCTGTGCACGATTGGTCAATTTGAATCAATTTGAAAGAACACAACAAAACACATCAGCCATGCCAACACCAGACTGGCCTGACAAACACTGCCGTTGGAGATAATGCCCCAGGGATCCCAGAGGAGTGGCTCTGGAGGTGGGTGGGTGGGGTGGGGGGGGGGAGAATAGGAGAGCCAAGAGAAAGTCACTGAGTATCAGGGGAGTTGTATGGATCTGTTATGCTGTAGCTGTAATTAAGGGGGACAAACAGAATGTGTAGAGGGACTACAGCAGGGTGTAAATGCATTAGGGCCCCCTAACCAAGGCCTGCCGGGATCAATAAGTCCCCTTTCATATCGGGCTGGACAGGAGCTGTCCAGCTCTCTGAGTGCTGAGCCTCACTTTCTGCAGCATTAAGCCTGACTGCAGACTGAGACTGCCGGGAGTTGATGAAAAGATGTATAAAAATGTGAAGTCCTGACGTGTATAATACACTGTGCAATGCAGCTCACTGGAGGCATTCCATGCCAGACACCTGTTGAAGGCAGCAAAGGGAAGATTCAAAAAGGGGAAGGACAGAGGAACCAGCAGGGGAAGATAATAAAACCAAAGTGATCAGACAAGGAACACGAGAGCCCACATTGAGGAGATCATGACAGGCAGAGGGAGGAGAACTGATAACCTTGCTCGCTTAAAAGCTTCTTCCGGAGCCTAATCAGGCGTCCCAATTACAAAGACGAGCTCCCAGTGTCCCCCCCACCCCCCCGATAAACGGCATTATTAATTAAAAGGCTCCAATTGAATCTGTGTCTGATGGACGAGCCTCGGGACGATCGCCTACAAGACCTGACGGAGCTTATTTCTGCATGATTGAATCCGTCGATAAAAGAAAGTCAACACACCGATACAATGTCATACACTCTGACGAAGCGTTCACTTAAACACTAAATGCTATAAAGGATTCCTGATATGACATTTGTAAAGATAATCTCCAGTCACTTCAAAGGTCAGTGCTAGTTACACAACGGTGCACCTTGTTTAAGATGATTCTTTCTTTGGTCATTTTTTTTCCGTCATTTGGCAGCTGACAGCCGAGATAAGAGATAACTGCTGCAATGACGCAGCACTTCCTGTTTCATAATGTCATTGAATATTTTTCATTTATCGTTACAATTATTTTTACCGTTGAGATTTCTACTTGTGGAAGCAGCAGATAAATGCCGGTCCTTGTGTTAGAACCTGCATTAGAGTCGATGTTTATAGACACGAGGACTTGAAAGATGGTCTTAACTCATCTCATCAACCATGTATGTGATTTAAATAAGACCAGGATCATTTAATCACTGACAGTCTATGTTGTACTTAAGATTAATGTTTTACCTACAAAGGATTCAGTCTGATCATTTTATTAAATATAGCCATTCACACACACTCATTCATCAGTAGTAATAAAAAAGGCCCTTTTTGAGACCGAATGAGATGCCTTTACCAACGCTTACTGATAATATTTATACGGAGTACAATTGTACTTTTACTTGTACTATAAGATAAGATAAGATAATCCTTTATTACCACAGTGGAGACATTTACAGGAGTACAGCAGCATAGCAGATAGTGAGACAAGAGACATAGTAAAAAAACAAGTATTATGAATAAGTAAGTAATAAAACAGTAAAGAATATTAAAAAAGTAAAAAATCCACAATAACTCAAATATTATACATACAGACAGAATAATTGTAGTATCGCACAGTGTATTTATATTGCACAGATGTTTAGTGTTAGGTGGTCTACTGAGCAGAGCTGGTTGTGCAGCCTGACAGCGGCAGGAAGGAAGGACCTGCGGTACCTCTCCTTCACACAACGCTATAGTACAAGGATACTTATTCGACCACTGGAAAATACACTTTTGATTCTTCTTTTCTCTTCATGGTATGAGCAATCTTAAAACAGGTTTGTTATGGTATTTTATAATTAGTAGACATAACTGGCAAATGGTTAATAGATTTTCAACATCAGTTAAATCAATTTTATTACATGTATTACTTGTTATGGACACTGTGCCCAATTGTTTTTTTTCTATACCAACTATGAAAACATACATTCTCACGGTTGGGTTGCACGTCAGTGGGTGTTAAGCGTTGTGGTATCTGTTTATGGGGAGTTTTTGGTATGTATAGACATGGCTTGGCTTGGCTTGGCTGGGACGCCCCACCTCTACCCCTCCAGGGAGCCCTGGGGGATCAGATAAGACCTGGTTCCCAGATCAGGGTCAGATTGACAGTTGAGTGCCTGCGGAAGAGTGATGGGCTTGGGATTGAGATTTGGAGGAGGATCCCTTATACTGGAGGGCCCCTAAGGGACCACAAAGAGCCCACAAAATATGTTGACCGTAATGATACAGATTACTTGACTGGGTAAAAAGAAAATCAATGGTGACACTTCAACAAAAAAACAAACAACAGACATTACTATTATTATTATATCAGAATTCATTCAGTGTCTCGCCGATTCTCTACTTGACTGTGGAGCCGAACTGTGCTTTAACTTTTGCTAATTAGTTTGATTGTGTCCTATCGGCTTCAAGCTTGTGAACGTGAGCAATACTATATTAGTAACTGATGAGATTGGAGCTTGACAAGAAAAAAATGATTGTAATTAAAGTCTCCTGGGACCCTTCCTCCCCTCCTCCTGTTCCATGATAGAACTAGTTAAATAATGAGAGCTTTCCCACATATGTATCAACCACCAACATGTTTTAGGAAGGGTCAAAGGTTGGGTGCAACGATTCTATCTTCGGACAACCACTCCCAGTGAGAGAACCCCCCCCCCCTCCCCCAGGGAGAAAGAAATAGCCAAATTATCTTTTGAAATGAGACATAAATGGTAGATATTAATACAGAAAAAAAATGGACAAATGTATCACTTGTGTTAAATGTCTTAAGTAAACATCTTGGTCACAAGTTGTGACTTTGTGATGGTTGTGTTTGATAATCCCCCCCCCCCCCCCCAGGTTGGAAAGATTTTTCTAATTATCTTGCAAGAGTTTATGTGTATCTCATCTAAGAGGGGATTGTGTTCTGTGTTAAATATAAAAGTAAATAAAACGATATTTAAGGTCTTCAGAAGAAGGGGTCGATGCGCTCTCAATTCCACCGAGGACTCCTCCGGGGCTTCTGACTGAGCCAGAGAAATAATGTTGCTGCAGACACAGACTGTATTATTGTCCTTAGCCTGTAGACAGCCTTCCACATATTTCCCCTTCTGGTTGGTCGCTCTTTGAGACTTCATGTCTCTGCTAGACGCATGTACACAGACACACACACTCGATTATATACACTCATGCCCCTTACAACCGTGAACTGACCTATTAACCCAGTACACAGCCCCATGTACATTCAGTCACACACACACACACACACACACACACTCTGGGACACATTTTGCGCTATGACGTGCACACACTGTTCCCGTCTGCCACACACACACACACACACAGGCAGAAACGCACACGGAGTTGGTCAGACAGACTAACTGGCTCTTCAGCTAATTGAGTAGAGTTTGTGGCCCCGTGTGGCCCCGCTCTGACCCCTCTGTAGCCAAGGACACCACTGAGCCTCTGCTTTGATACATTTGATACGGTCTAAGCGAGGAATGAAGACCTAAGCCTGTTTACATTTGAACTGGATTAGTGTTGGGGTGATAGTGCAGTAAGGAGAGAGTGAGAAAGTGGGGAAAGTGTTGGAGCGCAAAGAGGAATCAATCACCATTAGTGTGAATGTAACATCTGGTAGTGCCAGTTTGTCTTTTGTTTATTTTAATTTCAGTTAATCTATGTTGTGCTGACATAAGCTGTGGATGTTGTTCCTGCAGCTTCTCTCATAAAAATACAATTTTTGAGCTTTGAGACTTTTTTTTTTGAAGGCCTACCTACAGGGAGTGTGTGTCCTTCTCGGCCTGTTTGTTATGGGTATCATTCCATTATGTATTAGTAAAATGGCTCCCTGCACATTATTGTAATGGAGTGACTGAGAGCAGCAGAAATGATACCTCTCTCTGTTTCTGTGTCTTGTTCTTTCACTTGTTCTTTCCTCTCTTTCGTCGTCGCTCAACCCCCCCCCCCACCCCCCCCCACCCCCCACCCCACACGCATCGTTCTCTCTCTCTTTTCCTGAAGTAATGATTTGATGTTTGCTAATGGCTTCCTAAATTTTGTGGAAAGGGCAGAACCAGCGCTGTCTAGAGTTTCAGACGTTGGAGGTCTGCCAGACAAGGAGGGACAGTGAGGAGGGGTAGTAGGGGGATTGAAGCGAGCCGAGGCCGGGTTGGATGCTGTAGGTAAGGGGGGGTCGAGTAATGAGTATGCGGATCAACAGGGTGTTATAATGGCTTCCTTTCAAGATATTAATATTTCCTGTTGTTCTGACATCCATAAGTCCCAAAATGGAGAAATCCCCCCTCATAAATTAAAGCGCTTGAAGCCTGAACTCTCTTCTTTCTCAGAAATATTAATGGCAACAGAGCCGTTCAGGACAAACCATATAACTAATTTAAAAACTGATTCATGACGAGCTTAACTGAACGTGTCATGTAAAAAAACAAGTAACAAATCCCAGATTGGGCAGGGCAGCGACTACAGTAAGTGATAGATAACATTTTGCCTCAAGGTGTGTCTGGCCACTGCCGGGACTAACGCGAATGGACACACAGCCTTGATGCTGGCAGTAGAATGGACTCTGCTGTTGGAGCGCTCTACCGCTCATTCAACTCAGCCCACATGAAAGAAGTCAATGGAAGGGAGAATGACCAATGAATGTGTTGGTGCTTGTAGTTTACATGTTTGTACATCTGCTGGTGTGTGTGTGTGTGTGTGTGTGCGCTCTCACAAGCGGCAGTGTGTTTATGTGTGTGTGTGTTTGCTTGTTTGTCACATGATGTCCTGTGGCAATCCCTAACTAACTGTGCTGGCGCCAGTAGAAGGTGGGGGGTGGGGGGGGGGGGGGGGGGGGTGAGAGACGGGCATGAGGAGAAGCAGAGGAGGGAAGAGGAGCCATGGGGGGGGGGGGGGGCACTCTGGCTGACTACTGTCACATGATGGGCATATAATGAAGCCAAAATACATTCAAACTGGGGAAGACTGCGCAAACGACTCATGACCTGCCGTAACACCGTGTAAACACGTGGCTTCAAGTTCAGCCTTCTGAATAAACCGCCGCATCATGGTGCGCTTCTGTCAGCGCTGAGAACAGAATACAGTGATGTGAGCTTAACATGTATACCCGGTAAATATTTAATGTCCGCCAAGAAGCTTGGACACAGACTTTGTTAGTATCCTCACTGTCCTTTAACACTGTGTCCTCGAAACTTGGATCTGCTGCCAGTATTCGGTATAGAGCCTGTATGTATAATGGCGGTATTAAGAACACTTTATACCGAGGCAGAGCATTTCATCACTGTCAAATTAAGAACGAAGCATTTTTGCCAAGGTGGTATTTTTCTGAGCAAAATGCCTTGACAGGAGTCCAGAGGCAGCGGATAAAACACGAGGACACGAGGACACGAGCGATGGGCACAAAAAAATCAGCCAAAAGGAAACAGAGAGGTTGTGTGTGGCTCTTTGTAACAGGGGCTTAAGGATGCTGTCATATCTAATGCTAACACTCCATTAATCACATGCCTGTATGTGTGACTGGGGTTGCATGTTGGATGGCGGTCTGCTCGACTCCGTGGGGCAGAGGTGGTAGTGTTTACCCAGTGCATAAGCAGTGGTTGGCCGCAGGCCTGGTACGCCCTGCCATGATAGGCCACTGTGAAATGTGGCTGACAGAGGCAGCCTTTAGCCCTCTCCACTGTAATTTTGTGTGTGTGTGTGTGTGTGTGTGTAGTCTGCTGTCTCTGTGCATGAGCATGCATGCATATGTGTGTGTATTGATTGTATTTTCATTGACTTTAATTGTTACAGTTACAGATAGTTTCGTACAGATCTTTATGTGTCGATGCAAAGAGAGCAACCACTCACTTTCCTTTTATTCCTCCCGCCAGGCCAGAAAAATGATACAGAAAGGAACAGCGGCCGTGAAGCTAATGGTTTGTGTAGTTCCAGAAGAGGGTGGGAGAGAGAAACGGAGAATGGTAATAGGGTGGGAAAGGGGAAATGAATCAATGGAAGGCCCTGCCATCCAGGCTTATTCGGCAGGCCTCTTTCCCCTCGTCTGTCGTCTATTTCTTTCCTCTCTTTTTCGTTCTTGAGCTCTTGATCACTTCTCTTTCCCCTCTCCGCCGCATTCCGCACAGTTTTGTCATCCTGCCAAGGAAACGAATCAGAGAGCCCTCTCTGAGTCGCCACACTTTTCCTTTGTCTCACTCCGCCTCGTAGTTCGGTCTGCGTCCATAATGTCTCAGCACGCTTCACTCTGAACCCCCCCCCCCCCCTCCCCCGGTGGCCTATGATGTCACACTGGGAGCAAGGGCTGTTGGGAAGTGACCCAAGGTTGAACGAGCTCGTGTCCAGCGAGCATTTCTGCCGTCTGAAAGTCGTAAACTCCTTCTTCCCTTTCAGGAGAGTGCTTCTCTTGTTTGTAGAAAGTGTCTCCTGTTTCACGTCTCTCCTGCCCTTTTTAAAGAGTTTCAAAGTGTTCCCCCCCGATTCCCTATTCTTCTTCTAAGCTAATTCGATGTGTCTGTACGTGTCGGTTATCATGCAACAGAGCTTGTATAATAATAATTGAATGAAGCCGTTTACATCACTGACTTCTAATTAATTTCCATGTGTTGTTTTCTTCTTCTTCTTCTTTTCTCCAGATGATCTCCAGTGAACCATGGCAGTGGTGAAATGTTTTAATCAGACGGGTAAATGGAATAATTCTATCACTCAATTTGGTCTTGTCTTTCTTTTTGTACATGGGCGATTAACCATGTTACCAGTTGTTCAACTGGCAGGGTGGATTAGCTGGATTAGATGCTCTGTATTCATGTGCATGCATCAGTGCGCGCGCGCACGTGTGTGTGTGTGTTTGTGTATAATGTGTTTGTATGTGTGTGATGCCAATTAATGATGGCTTGACAGGCTAAAAGGCAACCGGAGGCCCTAACGTAGCACAAAGAAATGGAGTTGAGTTAACCGGAGCAAGAGAACAGGGATCATACCTGCCAACACGACCTTCTGCCCCCTTTAACAACCGGAACTGGAATGTGTGAAATGCCAAGAGAGGATCAATTTGAGCATCTCTTGTCGTTCCCTCGTATACACGCCTGTATGCAGATGTGTTCGTGTCGGGAACAGCGCGCACACAAACCCTCTCACCATCACTTCTGTCTGTATTCTTTGCAGCCTCCAGTTCTGTGAGCGGCTCGGTTGTAAACGTGACGCTCTGCTGTCTCTCTCCCAGCTCTTATCGGGCCAGATAGCCCTCCGATAGACACTCGTACCCGCACAGTTTGAGGCTCAGCTAGCCACAGCAGCAGATGGAGCCGATGCAAGGCGGCTATGACGACAAGAGGACAGGGCCTTATCTGTCGTCATGGTAATGGCCATGATGGAATGATGACAATCTGCTCTCGGCTTCGTGTTTTCTGACGGGGCAGCACGACTGCCAAAATGTACGTCCGCGCAGGCATGTGGGTGCGGCTCATGACCATGTTGTACTACGATATCCGCATGCATGAAAACTTGTAATTACAAGAGCTCAATACCGTGACGCCGCAACTGCGTTGGACTTGTTTGTCTTCTTCAACCAGGGAGTCGACACAGACAAGCAAATGATCACCGTCATGCAGAAACCGCAGGGAAGTGAGTTTAATGTCGCTGGCCCGTTTTTTTTTTTTTTGACTCATCGCGCTCTCGCCGCGGTGTCTTTTCTTTCCGACAAATATGACAGATGCATATCAAGCTGTGCAGTCTGCTCAGGGGAGATAAGGACCAGTTAGGCGCTGGAGTTGCAACATCCCACTGCGCCAATGAGTGAGCACACCGCCTTTTTCATACCGATCTCCAGCAGATAGGCCTGCAGTGTGTGTGTGTGTGTGTGTGTGTGTGTGATTTTATGTGCGTGTGATGCCACTGATAAATTCTGGCATGCACTGTTTAATGGTCGCAGGTCTGCACATGTCTCTTGTCCTGAAGAGCAGGTGTTCGGTCCAATTCATGAATGTTCAGGTTATCGAGATGCTACAGATGTGGACTTACTGACCTTGCTTATGAAATAGGTGTCAATAAGAAAATGCTAAACTTGTGCTTTTTTTTTTTTAAAAGAAAAGAATAAAACATTGATACAATAATAGATATCAAAAACTTCCTTTCTTCCTTTTTTATCTGCTGGATCTAATAGAGAGTTTTACATCCCTAATTTTGCCCCTTAGAAATAACACTTAAGTCTTTTTCATCTCTGTCCAAAATGTCCCTGAGGCTCTTTAGTAGTTCAATCATATCATGCTTTTCGTAAATGAAGCACACAGTGTTTCTTTGATTGTTCCATCTTCTAAAGACTGGCCTGCAGAAACTGGCCTGCGTGTGTGTTGTTGGTGTTTGTCTATCGGTATTAATCTGAGTATTGGGTAGACAAAGCCATAGACGCAACAAAATCTCGTACTGAGATAAACATTGACACCAGTCGTCTAGGAATGCCCTCAGCTCAGGCAGTGTTCGTGCATGAGTGACAAGATGAGCAGCACTGAAATGAGACCCGGCCGGCCGGCTCCTTCTGTGGGATGCAGCGATCGTGTCAGCGATCTGGCAGTAGCTCAATTTTGAGGACTTGGCTTGGGAACCGGAGGGTAGCCGGACCAAAAACGGGAGTGTGGTGGTGGCGCTGGTAGCTGGAGACGGGCCGGTTTACCTCCTGGGCACTGCCGAGGTACCCTTGAGCAAGGCACCAACTGCTTGAGGCACTGTGCTGAAAGCGTGACTCATCATTCTGACATCGCTCCACAATGATGCATGTGCTTGTGTGTCTGTAAATTAATAATATCATAACAACGGAATGAAAAGGAAGAATTTCCCCTAGAGGACAAATGTTATGTTTCTCTGGTGTAACTCTGTATGCAGGCAAACCTGTCACAAGCAGTCTGGAGGCACCTCAATACCTCAATACATTGCGAGAAGCCGTGCTTTGTTGTGAAGACAACTTGGTCCATGAGAATGAAGGCTTGAGGTAAATTCAGGGCAGCCACAGAGCAGCTCTGTCACTTAATCCACCACACAAGCAGCCATCGTTAGTCTACAATAGCGAGCTGAACAGCTTATGATTCTGAGCAGGGCACGGCAGGTCTCTGTGGGCTTCTACTGTCCTCCACAGTCCTCCTGTTCTCTGTCTGGTCATCAGTCCCTGTGGGAGTGTCCAGAGGATCCATCCAGGGCTATAGGCACCATGGGTCCCGTCCTCTCGCTCCTGGCTGTGGGCCAAGGTGGCCCCGGACTCCCCCACTCACGCCTTTCTCCAGTTACCTGCTAGTGAAAGCGAGTGGAGTGGGGCAGGGGGCGGGAACGGCGGGGGACATTATATGGGCGAGGAAGAGGATGGCAGGTCCAGACGCACATTCCCCCGAGCCCTCCCAGGCATTAGTACTGTACTTGCCCCCCAGTTTGTCAATGGGAGCCTCCAGATGAATGGGCTCATTTGTCCTCAGACAGTGGGGATGAATTTGTCTGTCGGAGCAGGTGAGGAGGAGGGCCTCAGCACAGCAGAACACGACATGAATGAGAGCCGAACACTACCTGTCCCAGGTGAACATCCTGAATGCGCCCTGTCCCAGGTGAGAGGAGACTGACCTCATTTTCAGGGTGAGTCCAGGGAGGGGTGCTCTACGTGTCCACACCCTGCTTCTGACAGCTACTTTTTGAGCAGATTACACACTCGACTGCCGCAGAAAAGAAGGCGTGAGGTGACCAGAATGGGAAAACGGTCAGATTACTGATGCTAATTCATAACTGTGTCGTGTGCAAACAGAAGAACCAGACACATTAGCAGAGCACTAACATCTCCCTCAGCAGCGTGGATAGCAAGTGAGATAGTCCTCTGGGACTACAGCATCGCAGCCACAAAGACCTGTAACTCTGTACACTCATAAACCTCGTTCATTATTAGTACGCTGTACGCAGAAACCTTTTCAAAACCACGAGCTGTGGCAATAAGGTCTATCCAGCCACCCGTGAATGATATGAAACACTTTCCCTGTGTCTTTCCCCTCTTTCACTTCTCTACTTTCAAAATCACATGCTGGTGAAAAATTCAGAGCGCGACCTTTCTAAGGGTTAGGGGGTTATGGGAGTGTTTTCGAAGGAAGTCGCCATTTTATTTGACATTTACACATTTTTTTATTTTTGACTATTTTAATAAACCTTTTTCTTTTTCTTTTTTTTGCCTGCTTGCTTCACGTAGGCACCAAAAATGTAAACCATGCATCTCAAGTAAGCCTAAAAATATATTGAACGGTCAGTTTTGTCATTTTGTTAGCCAATGTGTTAGCCACGAGCATAGTCTTTTAGAGTTTTATAAAGGAAAAATCATTAACAAATGAACAAAGCCAGTGTTTTTAGTATTGAGTGCTCTTGTACAGGATGTTACCCTGCAGAATGAAACCTTGCAGAGAATTACACTTAAATAGTCCCCCTCGTAATCAATCTCTTTTTCACTGTCTCTGTCGGACCTCTATGGTCTTAATAGGTCCTAATCGTACCACATAAGTATTTCCTGTTTGAACTTCTCACTCCCTGTTTTTTTCACTGCTTTGAAAAGCCATTTCTCGGTCAGGCTTGGTATGCAGCTGTAGCAAGTATAGCAGCATTTCTACATTGGGCCTGAAGTGAAAACAAAAAAAGACGTGAAGGGCCCTATGGGTCATGCAGGAGACATACAAAATTATGCAATACCAAAAAACTTTTGACTTTTTCTGACTAATTCAAGACATTCGAGAGATATCATCAGTGAGATTTGACAGGTCAGGATGCTGCGGCTGTTGCCTGTCATCAGAGGTCATCCGTGTTTATCTGCTGTCAGCGCTGCCGCTCTCTGAGTGACGGTTATTACTGTCGAAGCTTTGCGGATCACATCATCATCACGATATACGGTTGATTAATTTCAGAAGTGGTGAGAGCCGTTCAAGCGTCAAATGGTTTATCTGCGGCGGTTTCCATAAATAGCGTTCACCAGGTGTTTTACTGAATGCACCCACCTTTTTCCTGTCAGAAGGGTATTTCTATGAATTTCTCTTGATCCATTATTAAAAGAGGAAGTTGATGTGTGGGTCTGATCATCGCACACATCACTGTGGCTCGGTAGCCATTACAGTTTAGAGCTTAGTCAATGCTCCATCATGACTTAAGAAAGTTCTCTTATTGCTCAAGATCGACAAACAAGCATCTCACACAGTGACTGAACTTTATGGCAAATACAAGCAGGAATAAATGTCCCATGTTTGTATTATCTAAATACTGTCCCGTCTTGCAGCCTTAATATCCTTCTAGGGGTCTGAGGAAGGAGGGATGCTTTTTTAGCTAGACCCAGGCAAAGGTCAACCCCCACTTCAACACACACACTAAGAGACCTGCATCTGAACTGTGCTCCACTTCCTTTCATCTTCTGTGTCTCTCTCTCCCTAACTCAACTTTGCGAGGGGATGGTCGAGATACCTTTTGATTCCGCTAATTCAATTTTATGGAAAAACAAATACACTGGGGGAGTGGGAGACGAGAAAAGAGTGGGAGTTTGTAGGGGGATGGAGAAAGGGGAATATGGAGAGTTGGAGTAGTGGTGGCGGTGGTGGTGGGGGGGAGGTTGGTGAGGACAAACGGAAGAGCGGAGGGGAGAAAGAAAAGGAGGTAGGGAGTCGAGATGAGTTGAAACATCCAGTTCCAGGTTGAAGTCGTAAACCTCTCCGTGCTCTGATCTAGGTGGCCACCATGTTCACCCCGCCGACGCATCCGAGATCTCTCCTCCTCATCTCCTCTATGGAACGCCACTTTGATAGTGAAGATAAGTAACGTCCTATTTTATGGCTCTTTTTCGTGTCACATAACTCATGATGTGAGTTAGGAGGTGGATGTCCTGTCGAATGTAGCCGTTGGTCGGTCTGGTGAGACTCGTGAGTAAACAGTTTGGAAAACCCTCACATGACGGAGTCTGTAAAAATGTAACCATGAAGAAAACGGAAAAGCGGTGGCTCATGCTGAAGACCAAAACACAGCTAAGCATTCATTTCAAGAGCATGTCATGTGCCTGCTACCAAATGTCTGGTCAGGCCTCGGAGAGGAAATGTCACCCTGCCTTCCACAAATGCTGCCACGCACCATCCTTGTATGTTTGTACACATGCATGTACGTACATGTCTGTGTGTTCGGATGTGTGTTCAGGCGAGGGCAGCGCTGGGAGTCGCTGGTCTGGCAGACTGCTGTATTATTTTTGGGAGGCCTGCTCCTTCCCTCTGGAGGGCCTCATTGAAGAGCGCTGGCTCTCTCCGTCTCCCCCTCTCAGGCTCCGGGAGTCCGGCCAAGCCCGGGCCGAGCAGGCTTGCTGGCTGCAGCAGCACGCAACCCGCTGAAGCTCACGGCCCAGCACCCACAAGCACTGTGGTGCACACGGATGGCTAGACTTCTTATTGGCAGTCAAGCGTTGCATTTTCACTGGTGTTCAGCAAGTGGATCAGGGGGGATCCCACCCCCCTCTCTGAAAACAGACACTCAGCCCTGTCTCCATGTGTGTGCAGCCGCCAGTTAGTTTTGCGGGTGCTACGATGTAGCATAAGCTGACGAGGCAGTGCTACACTAGATAACAAAACAGCACCTATATAGGTCCCTGGATAAATATTATTTCTAATTTGATCAACCCCTGGGAAACCCCAGCAGATGAACCTCCACAGCAGTCCAGCAGATGTGAGCAGGGTGGAGAGTTCAGGGAGGGGTAGCTGTCCGCTTTTAGCTTGGACCGTTTTTTTAATGGGATGGTTTGTGTTGTGGGTGTGTGAGGGTATGCTGAACTCAGTGATGATGACCTCCAATTGGCCCTAATCGAGCAGACTCATTAGTGGCTGGCTCTGTTCAAAGTTTCTTCAGACCCTTTTTTTTTATTTTACTGTAATCGTCCAAATGGTAGGGCGAGACAGAAAGAGCAATGTGGAGAGAGAAAAATGGAGAGTGAAAGACAAACAGAACAAATGGGAGATCAGAAAGAGAGAAAAAATAAAAGATAAACAAAGGGAAAGAGAACGAAAGAGTACGGGATGAGGGAGTAACAGAGCCTGCTTCCTGGCAGCCTCAGCTGCGTGCACATCTGTGTGAGAAGGGTCTGAGCAGACCCCCACGTGTTTGCTCAGGTCGCCTGATTGCCTTTCCTTCCTCTCTCTCTCTCTCTCTCTCTCTCTCTCACACTAAAGACCCGCTGTCCTTCCTCTCACGCCAATCACTGCAGCCGAGAGAGAGAGAGGGCTACTCCAGCAGACACGGGGAGCGAGGGCGAGGACTGCACTCATGACTCAGTGTTTGTCACATACAAATTCAAAAATAAAAATTGGCTGTTAGAGATGTTTTAAAAATAGAAAAGAGACCTTGCATGGGTTATATTGGTTAAAAATTGGTGAATTGGGGTTTGTGTTTGTTTTATTCCCCCAGTGTGTGTGTGTGTGTGTGTGTGCATGAGCATGTGGGTGTGTGCATATGTATGACTGTGTGTGACTCCGCTGGAGTCTGCTGTCTGGGTACAATGGTCCAGCCCGGGGCCTCAGCTCCACAAAGAGGCCTTCTCTTAACACGCCATCACAGATAGAGGAGGAGCCTGACCAAAGCATTACCACGCTCAAGGGATCACAGAGCTTCCCTTGATGCATCTGATATCCCCTTGTGATTTTAATAATCAAGCACTCTTCATTAAAAGCAGCGTTTAGTCTTATGCCTGTATGTTTGTGTGTAGAAGAATGATGGAGACAGACTGAACTTACGAGGCAGTGACAGATCTTACTTTAGTATTAAACTTTATTTTCCTTTATTTCCTTTACTTTTGTAAGATGGAAAAAAATGATAAAAACGTACAGCTTAGGGACTTTTCATCTAAGATAGGTCAGTGTTTTTCTTTACGTAATAACTATGACATTTGAAGGACCAGTGTGTCGGATTAAGTGGCATCTAGCGGTGAGGTCACAGACTGCCATCAACTGAATACCCCTCCTCCGCCCACGCCTCCTTTTACAAGTGTGTCGGAGCGCTACGGCGACCTTTAGGTAAAAAGATGAAAGGCTCACGCTAGAGCCAGTGTTCGGTTTGTCCGTTCTGGGCTACTGTAGAAACATGGCGGACTCCTTGAAGAGGACCTGCTCCCTATGTAGATATAAATGATTCATTCTAAGCCAAGGAACAAAATAACGATTCTTACTTTCAGGTAGTTGTACACTAATGAAAACATAGTTATGAATATGATATTCCATTTCGGCCAAATGATCCCCCTGAAATCCTACACACTGGACCTTTTTAAATCATCGGTTTCCATGTGTCTTTGACGAAAGCTTAAAGAGGGAAAATAAATTATCGTAGCAATAATTATAACATCAAATATAACAACAATAATAGCAATTAAGCATTTATAAACACTCTATTTACTGTGTATTTTTTCCATAAAAGTCCATTATTAAAAACAGGTGGTGAGCGATGTGGTGTACAATCCAGCATGTGAGGGGAGCACTGGTTTGTGGGTACTGTAGTCTGCGTCTGACTGGTTCCGTAACAGAAGTGCACGGGTGCTGTCGCTGTCAGCCAGTCTCTGGACCTCCAGCACTGATGGGTTTGTCTGTTCACGGCAGTTATGGACGACAGCCTGGGGATGGACAGGGTGCACGTATCTCAGTGTATAATGAGATGAGGCCGTGAGGTGAAAACAGCGGTTCTTTTTAGGACCTCTCGTGAGTCTCCTGTTACAGGGTCATGGAGAGGTGGGTACCAAAGTGACTTAGTAAAAATAAGCAAATAGAATGACAAGCGTCTCCATTCACTCCATTCCTGCAAGCTTCAGTCACCAAGGGACCAAGAAACCCCTCATCATATTAGCTTCTTCACAGAGTCCGCTAAATTCCTGCTTCGCAGCGTCCCATCAGTGAGCTCAGGAATGACGCGACATTCAGTCATCAAGTCCAACTGAAAGTCTCTCCCCTCCAACCGCTGTACATGATGCAACGTAGTCTGCTCAGCTTACGACGTGATGTGGAGGCCATTTAGTGTTAATGGCGACGTGGTGGCTCCTACAAGCGGAGGAGTTTTGGGGCCTGGAAGGGGCCTCAGTGACTCAGGGGCTCAGCCCAGACCGGCGAGCGATTGGAGTGGTGGGGGTGACCGAATGAAGGGTGAATGGGCGTGGGAGTGGGCAGCATGTGTCCCGTGTGGCTGAAGGGGGGCAGGTGACCCATGTGGGTCATGTGGCTGGTGAGGCCGGGTGCTCCGCCGAAGTGGGAAACCTTGTCCTGCATGCACTTCGATAGCTCGTCGAAGCCGTCCCCTGCTCGCTTGTTCCTCTTGGACTTGCTGGACATCTTGCGGTTGCGTGTCTGGATGCCTTCTTTCTTCATGGTCAGGGGTCTGTTGACCTGTGGAGAACCGCACATTAGCTCAGGGCACGCCAGACAAAAGCCTCACTGACAGTGTGAATACTATACATTATAGTGGTGGTTTATTTTGCCGCCCAACTCTGGCTCATAATTTAAAATGTCACCAGAAAATATGTCACATACTGCATTTCCTGTTAGGATTTGCATGCCTTTGTTTCACAGTAGCCCAATACTAAGAAGTACACCATGTGTTAAATAACTGCTATTAATAATGAGCATCTGTTTTGCATATATAGCTGCAAGTCTGGGGCGTTTTGGGGGGCTTTTGTCTAATTTCAAACAGAACAGTCCTGGTCAATATGAATACATGGGGATGAGGGCCTGACTGGAGCTGAAAGGAGCAGCCTCAGACAAATCCTCATCAGTGTAACCGAAGCCGTTACACTGAATGACAGTCCCACCCTGCAGCCTCTCCGGGGAGTAACGCCCCCCATTGAAACAACAACGGATTAATAAAAATAAAAAAAGAGGACCGGTGGGTTCTGCTCGACGGGGTGAGCAGGCTTTGCCTCGACACTCTCACAGTTGCTCTGCTCCTAAATCGATACGAGCTGTCCGCCCACTTGACCAGTTAACGACCAGCGGGCCTACCCTTCCTCCTCCTCCTCCTCCTCCTCCCCCCGAAACTCTGCACTTGAGTGCAAGTTTTTTTTTTTGTTTTTTTTTAAAGGCTACTTACATTGTGCAGTTTATAGTAAAGGCCGCAGGCGTTACACACCGGGTCTCCGTTCCCGTTGCGCCTCCACAGGGTGGTGATGGTGGTCTGGCAGTTTGCACAGCAGGTGCCTGCACGTCTGGCGGCGGACTGAAGGAAGCAGAGAGAAAAATATACATCATGAATACTGACCCATTCACACGTGGAGGTCAGCGCGGACACCGAGCAGCACAAACAACACGTAGGTGCCCAAATGTCACGGCTCTTTAGACACCCATACAAGTTGAATCATTTAACATGTATTGTTATTAAAGCCACTGCACTGACATCGCATGCAGTGAATTTAGTGTTTTCTGCCTCAGCACAAAATCAATAAGAGACGGAAAGTTGTTTTTTTCTTAAATCAAACTGTGGGTTTGCGTGAGACCGCAGAACCATGTGCAGAATAGCATCAGAAGACGCGACACGCAGACCGAAACAACACATAATTCCCGTTGAATCAATTGCATGTATGCAGACCGCTACACCATGATCACGTTTTCTAATTTGCGCTATAAGTCATGGGGACATTTTTTTGTTGGCCGACAGAATGCCTGATTCTGTACACGCCTGCCGCTGATTATCATTTTTTAATAAATTACAAATAAATATGCTGTGTATTAACAGGTTCAAATGAAGGCCTTGTGTAAACCCTCTATCCTGATCCAGGGAAACTGGGCTACAAGTCGCATAAGACCCGGTGTCCTGCCTGGCAATGCGCTCCTGCGTCCATTGCGGATCAATTCTTCACACATATTAAGCAACATTAGCTTTACATGCAAGCAGCCTCCAGCTCTTCGCTTTGCAGGCAGCATCCAGGTTTTTCCTGTTAATTAATTTCAGGTGGACTCGTTGCTATTGGCCTGGAAAGCAGCAACAACAACCCCTGGTCTTTCTTAGGCGAAATCAAATATGTAACCTATATCTTTTTAAATAAAATAAAAAAGCCGCTGCGCTTTTAAGAACGTTCCACATGCGCATCGAGAATGATCAACAAGGGAAGAACATAAATCCATTTATTTTCCAATCCCCGCCCCTCACGGTCTGTCTCTTCGCACATAAGCGGCTCCTCCAGTGTTGTGATAATCTCTTTACAGTATATGTCAGTCTGGCCACAGAGAATGCAGCGCGCTGGTTGAGGGCGGAAACAGCCGGGAGCCTGACTTCCTTATCTGGGCCGGACAGATATCCGGATAGGAAACAACTGGATGCCCCTTTGAACACAAACTCTGAAAAACACTTGAGCTGAAAATGCAAAAGCCACAGCCATATGGGCCGAGCCAGTGGAAAATGTAATGGGCTTTTTTACACGAGCAGGAACGACGTGGAGCTGGCCAAGGGGACAACATGAAGAAATATATAAATATATATTAGACCCATAATAAGGTTTTAAAAGTCGACAATTTATTGGCGAGTCAAATGATCTGCTGATCGTTATCGTAGACGCAATCTTAGCCCAGACCACTTTTTATGAAAGTTTATAGGTTGTTCCAGCAGTGAACTTTTGTATTATTTATTTTTTAAATATCCATTTTAGAGCCAGTAATTAATTTGTACTAATTTAGCCATTATTATTATTATTATTATTAGTGGGATTTAGTATAAGTATTATTTGTGACTATGTTGCAGATCATTTATATATTATTTACCTATACTTGTGGCATGTGTCTTTTTTTCTACGAGCCAGTTTAAAAATGTAAAAAACGTATTGTTATTGTAATTTTTAGACACCAACTGAATAAGCACCGACCACTTAAGTATAAAAGAAAAGAAAATTCTGCTGAACAATAAAGGATTCAGGAGTTACTGTAAAATATCAATCCTTGAAAATAGGAATACAGCCTAAAGATATTAAAATATTTAGCCTGGTGCACTCTTGTTTGAGAGTAAATGTTTTAAAAGATAATTAAAATACATGGGTTTATAAATTGAGAATTGAAAGCCATGAAATGAATTGACTATGGTGCAGAGAAATGTGTCCAGCTTCAGTAGGGTTAATGCCAGAAGTGGCTGTGCAGTGGTACATCCACTACAAGAATGTTATGTGTCCATGCTGCTTTTCATTTACTCAAGCTTGGTGTTAACTAAAGCAGCATGGGCAATGGTATCAGTAACAGTATCAGAAGTACCAGCAATAATGATAGCAGGAACAATGCAATAGTAGCAGTATTGTAACAGGTCATGAAGGCGGATCATCGGGGGGCGAGAGGGACAAACAATTCCAGGAAGATCATAGGGAAAATATAACTTTCCTGGAATTGTGCTGCCGGCATCGGCTTTGTCCTCATATTTGGGTGCCCTCTCTCAGAGTGAAGCGATGGCGTGGGGAGTATAGGACTCACCAGTCTACGTTTGGGCTTGATGAGTGGTCGGTTCTGGCCGTTCATCTTGTGGTACAGTCCGCAGGCGTTGCACAGGTAGTGGCCGGTGCCGTCTCTTCGCCACAGAGGGGTGGAGGTGGCACCGCAGTTTACACATTCACGGCCCTCTGGATATAGTTCAGGAGGAGGAGAAAAGAAGAAATTTTATATAATTAAAAAATTCACTGTCCATTAGAAGCAACACATAGCAGCTGTCCAGACCCGATCAGGCAACAATACGGTGACGTGGGACCCTAGATGGCCCTGTAATATGAAGTCAAAATCTGTCTCATGATGGCGACATTGTCCATATCGGAGTGCAGGTGTACCAAGTGTGCGCGGCTGTCATGGACACAGACACCTCTATGTAAACCGATCCAGAGTGGGGAGGCCAGAACATGTCCAGAGGTGTCCGACACGAAGAATGAGAAACGCCATCAAATTAGGACTACATTATTCATGAGCTCAGTGGGCACCCATGAGAGGAAACATACGTGTGTGGTGATGGTATTAGATGTGGCGGACAGTGTTGCAAACTTTGATGAAAAGCTTGCAGGCCATGTTGGCTGCAATTGATAATATGGAAATTGTTTTCAGTCCAACATTTTGATGAAGTGTCTATTATTCTTAAAAAAGTGACTGGATGTGAACTAGATCTCCTGTGCATACTTGTGTTTTTCTATATAAAAAAAGCTGCTTTTTTAGTTATTCCCACGTGCTCTCCTCTCCCTTTCAGGTTTGACTGACTTCAAACAGCCTGTTGCTAAACCGACCGATTCCTTTAATTCAAGTATCCCTCTCTCCCTAGAGCATCATCTCATTATTCCTGTTATAATGCCAGCGACACCCACAGTCCCACCCTCGCTCTACAATGGAATCTGACCTGAGCAAAAAGCTATGTTCCTTTTGAAATGCATCTCGCCGCTTTTTTTTTTTGTACCTCCCTTCTCTTCCTCTTAAAGCGTTTCGCAGGTTAGGCAGCCACATTAAAGCGGGTTCATTAACACTTCAAATATGCATCAGCAATGACTGATGTATTTATGTGTTATGCAATGTTTAGTGTTGAAATAAGAAGCAAAAAAGGGAAGCTCTGTGTGAAAAGGTAGTGTAGAGAGAGCCACATATACTGAAATGTCATTGTGGCATTTTGTACAACAATCAATCACCATTACTGGCACATGGACATCGACTTTGATAGATAAGAGCCTTTTTAATGCCGTAGCTGAAATGTTTGTGTTGCTGATTCAGGCGCAGTCTGGCCAGCTTCTTTTAAATGTCACAGTGTTACGTTTCTGCTACAACAGCTCACATTCACTCAGATTATCAGCCTGCGAGCATCGCCCAGGTGTATTAAAAAGCAACAGATGACAATATCGATTATTACACAGCTACATTTTGGAGCGACGTGTTAGCCTAAAACAATCTGTGATGTTTCTCTGTTATTATTTTTTCGGCCCATTATTCCAAAGTACAACAGCTGGAACAATGTAGGAAAATTACAGAGTCATTACTAGACTGAGTTTGTTTTTCAAATGTCTGCACATTAATGTCTAATGTCTAAATATTCCCTTAAATATTACTCTATCAATCTAATATTACTATTAATAACACATGCAGTCTATTGAACCAGGTGCATTATTATATATATTTTTTTTTTAAACAATGATGTACATTTTAATCAGCATACTCAATGCACTATATTCTCCAAATTGTGAAGTTATGCATATAAGTGTTGTTTAGATACACTTTCATCTACTCATAGAAGCAAGTCTACTGTGGACTTAGTTGCCTCCACTTCATGTCGGTGCTCTGGGCCAAGGCCATGCTTAAAAACACAAACAGCAGGGCTCTGTCGCCTGTGCTTTGTTAGGACTATGAGAGCTGTGGGCGGGGGTGGAGGTCGTGATTTGTTCACTTGGAGGTATACAGGATATGGCAGGAGCCAGGGCGTCGTGACTCCTCCGTTTTTTAAGTGCAATAAAGGCCACATTTAAAAGAAAACAAGTCTATGGCACGAAGAAGAAGCCAATTCGAGTGCTGAACATGAACGTAAAACTAATTAAATCGATGTAAAGTCTTCGTGAACGATATAAAAAAAAAAGTGTTATTGTGTAATCTCTGGTGAAACTACAATCATTCCATTTTATTTTATACGTCAGACATATATATGAATAATTGGTTAATTTAATTAGCTGTAATCCCACTTTCCTTTCGTTGAAGTTGTCCACAGAAACATTTAATCATGCGCATAAGGACCCTATATAGCTGAACATGTAGCCTGGTAAATAGTTGACCCCGATTAGTCTGATGAGTTTCATTTGAGGTTGATTCCCGCTAAGGAGACGCCTGTTAAGTGGATGCGGCTTTATAAGTGGCGAGGAGTGCGATGGGACAAAAGATAAGACTTGGGACGGGTTCTAAAGCGGACAGACGGGTCCGATATGGAAATGCTCTCTCTTTGTGTCAGTGACCCACTGGAGCAACAAGTGGTGTCTAAAGTGGAATCAACATTAACAATAATAATTATGAAATGAATAGTTTTTTTTTTTTAAACACTCGCGTACATTACAAAATATGGAGGGGCCCATATACGTATATATAAACGAAATGTACAACAGTAGCAGAATTCCTATTACATGGTGACAAACGCGTATCTGCTGATGATTGATCGGGTAAACTAGTGTGTAATGCTTCACTGCTCGGCTGAATCCACCATAACCATTTAATTAGGCCTTATCAGTTCGATCTGCCATCTGACGCGAGGGAGAAACGCACGTGAGACTCACCTGAGCTCGACCGAGTCTTGCTCTTGCATTTGGGCGTAAAGCTGGAGGAGGACCCGCCGAGCAGGCTGCCAGGGTGGAAGAGACTGCCGCTGTACTCGTGGGGCGTATGCAGAGGGTAGGCAGAGTAGGTGGGGATCGGGTGGTGCGTGGCAAGGCCCTGGCCGTTCATCGAGGCCAGGCCGCTGCGGAGCGGACTACAGCTCTCCATCTTCATGCCGTCCGTCAGTTGCACTTGGTACTTGATCGACTCCTTCTCGTCCATTCTGGTCGAGCTGGAGGTCGGAGAGGTAGGGCCGGGGTCCGGGGACACGTCTTTCGGAGGGGTAGGGGGGAAGCTGTAGAGGTGCGCGTTGGAGTGGGACACCGTGAGCGACGAGACCGGTGCTGTGCCGGTGCTGCTGCTGCAGGGGTAGCCGGAGCTGGCGGGGTGCAGGCCGGGTTTGCTGAAGTGGCTGACCGCCCATGCGTTGTGGTGGTGGGCCGCGGAAAGGGCAGCTTTCCCGGGGTCTAGCCAGGGAATACCGGGGCTGTGGATAAGGTGTGGTCGACAAACCTGGTTCCCAGTGAGGCGAGCTGAAATCCGAATATAGTATTTAATATATGATTTTTTTTACACGCTTCTTTGACACACTCTTGTCACTATAGTTTGCAAAACAGAAATACCTTTATCTTACCTGCTAAATACACAGAATTACTAGAGTCCGACATTTAGATCCAGATGAAGATAAAAAATATTTTTGTTAATTTGAAATTAGATTTTGTTTTCTCACAATTAAAAAAAGTTTCCAGTTGCCTCGCACGTCGTCTCTTAAATTGAATCGATAAATACCTATTTACACCAGAAAACACATAAAAGTAGCTTCTCGCCAGGACTGTATCTTATCATCGCCTGCAGCTCCCGGACTAAAGATTGTTATTAGTAAATTTGCGGTTTTTATTTTATATCCAGGAAGTGCCTCTCTCTCTTTCTCTCTCTCTCCTCCAGAAACCCCTGCCCCAACAGAGAGGGGTTAAATGACATACTTCCCTTTCCTCTGGCTGTCATTTGCTAGAAATTCCTTTTATGTTGGTGAATTGTCCCGTGAAGTCAGATGGATTTTTTCTAAAGCAAATTACTGCACATTGCATGCATTGTTCAAATTAAAGTTTCCGTACTAAATTAATAGACCTATTCCAGAGCCAAACTTTGAGCATAACGTATAAAGCTCTATTTAGTCTTTGATGGATTATACAAAAACTTAAATAAGGCATTAATACAATGTACATTTTTCAAACGCGATCCTAATTTCTCATCACACTCGTCAGCTTAAAGGGTCACTTTAAAATTGTGCGCATCTTACCGTGTGCTTGGCTGTACGTGACCCTTGCCCGGGAGTTGGTGTAGTAGGGGTTCCCTTGAGAGTCCAAGTGGTTCAGAAACATGTCAACTTCGTCCTGGGGCAGTAAAGGCGCCATGGGCTCCATGTAGTTGTGGCTCAGACTGTGGTGGTGAGAGTCCGGGTGCTGGCCGTTCAGCACTGCGTGATGATGCGCCATCCACCGAGACTGATCGGCCGCTGCGACCTCCATGGTCCTCTCCTCTGAAGGCGTCTCGCTGTGCGTCGGGCTACTTTTAGGCTATGTTTACCTCCAAGTGGAAGTTAAATCCTCCTCACAATATAGTTCCTTAGCTGTGAAAGTCTCGGCTGTGTGTTTATTTACTTCAGAAATAGAATCCTTAAATAACCCGGTCTCCTTTCTCCTCCGTTTAACCTGCAACGAGACGAAAACAAAATGTTAATTTAGCCAATGAACACCGTGGCCGCTCCACCTCTCCTTCCATGCAAAGAAGAGGCGTCCTTTATAAATACATGTTTCTTATCGAATCATAGCAGTTAACACGTGAAATAAACGTTGCACATTTTAGGTTCCTAATGATTAAAGGTTGAAAAGAACGTCAGCTGTCTCAATGTCGAAGCCATGCATCCCGTCCCTGCACAAAGTAATAAAAAAAAACACAAATGTTTCCTTTGGATACCTGTTGCAATTCCGATCAGCTGACTGCGAATACAGCTTGTGTAAACCTCTTGATCCATGCAGCGCTCGGGCTCATTAATGAGATGTGGCGCAGACTGATGCGGCTGGCGCCAGTAAATTCCCATATCAAGCCACATGGGGCGGGGCCTCGGTCTGAGCCAATCACAACCAGCCCTGCCACAATTGGCTCGCTGCATCCTTGCTCTGCTCTCCTTTCAATTTCCATGTCCCTGCACCGACAAAACTAAAAGACTTATCAATCAGCAGTGTAATTTCTCGGGGGTCTTTCTCTCTCATGAAGCTCACACTGAATGAGCAATCGGTCCCCGATAATCTGCTTTTTTTAGCGGCAGTTATAAGCCTAAAGACAGACATCTAACATGAGGGGAAATTCAGTCTGCACAATATATGGCTTACAAGGCCTATTATAATGGTGCAGAAAGCGTAATCTGATGTAAATCGCTTTCATAAAATATATTAATATCTGAATATATTTGAAGACTTTTGAGTGACGTTAACTTTTCACACCCACTTGCAAAATGTTGCTGATTGAGCCTCGCATCACCGACATTGTAGAAGTTGATTTTTCCATACTGCTGTTATGTAAATAAGCAGAGTTTTCAGCACCTCTAAAACCAACACAGTCGATTTGTGACCCCGAAATTGGCCCCATTGTTGGGAGCGCCTAATTGTCTTTAATTAGTAGCAGGGCATTCCTCTTGTGAAAACAGTGTTTTTTGTCTCGAGGACAGAGCAATCAAACGATGCAGTTTGCATATGAATGGAGCCTCTTTTCTCTTGGTGGCACCAGGGATGGGCGCAAGGCCTTACCTACGAAAACCAGTTGGTCGCCATCAACATGTCTTAACGCCGTCATTCAGAACTCGACAATACAAATCGAAACAGAAATCAAACCCCCAAACAAAGGCGTGTTAATTCATTCATTTTCAGTATCGTCATTATTATTATTATTTGCTGCCTTTAAGCTGCCTTTAATGATACACAAGCAAGTTTCTGCCAGTGTGGATTAGGGGAGAAAATGATGTTGAAGAGAGTATAGGGCAAATAAAACTACGAACAAAAAGTATTATTCTATTCCATTCTAATTTTAGAATTAGCGGTGCGCGCTAAAATGATTAGTCCGTGCGCATAGATCCATGCCTGTGCCCATAAATATATAGGTGTGTGTGTGTGTGTGTGTGTGTGTGTGTGTGTGTGTGTGTGTGTGTGTGTGTGTGTGTGTGTGTGTGTGTGTGTGTGTGTGTGTGTGTGTGTGTGTGCCTGCCTGCCTGTTTGTGATTGACAGGGAATAATTGGAGGGTTCTCGGAGCCTAGACTGGCCGCCACGCTGACGCCTGGCCCTGACGTCACAGAGTTTGCGGGGGGGGGGAGTCACGTGAAGCTTGTGATACCTGGACAAATTCTCCTAGTAAAAGACCCCTCATAACCCCGATGACACGGTATCCACGATGCAGGTCATTAGGGTTACAATCATGCTCTGATCTGCTGCTATACCTGCTGTGTGTGTGTGTGTGTGTGTGTGCGTGTGTGTGTCAGTCGTCAGTCGTTAAATCAGTGGCATGTTGCCAGGGGCAGTGAGTTGAGGAGCTCAGCCCTTTGAGCTTGTAAACTCCTAAAATCAACAAATTAGTGCATGTTGGGCAGCAGAGGGCCTGCTACCTGAATAACTGACATTCCAGTGAAAAGTGGGCAGGTGGAGTGAGAACTTACCTTTTGTATGGTTATTCATAGTCGGCTTATAGATATTGTACTATAATACACACAAGATAAATCATCAAATATACACAATGTGTGTGTTTAATAGAGAAGCTATTTTACACTGCTATCGAATAATTGCTGTCACACTGCTTGAACCCGAAGCAACAACGACTCCCTCTGTTCAAGCATGAATGGACGACCAGCGATGCTCTTGTTCTTGAGGCTATAGTATAGTGAAAGCTCTTTTTATTTTTTTTCCCACTGAGCACTGTAACATGTCACTGTATAGCCTGCAGTGGTCAGCCTGTGCTTCTGGGTTCTTGGTCTGGCTATAAGGCTCTAGCTGCTGCAGCATGCCCATTGTTGTTTTCATGTTTGCCAAATGGATTACTCAGCAGGATTTAGCCCTCTGTAATTTATACCTTCATTAATCCCATTTGTATCTGTGCTGGAACAAAAGATGGGAGAGGGTGACGAAGGGTTAGTGAGGGGGGGTTCTGTTGCTTTCCCTCTGTCTTTCTCAAGGACACAGCAGTATTGTTTCACCCAGGGATGCTATCCTAGACCGGAGAACACTATCCCTCCCACAACACCTCCTGGGTGAGAACTCTGTGCAACAACTGTGTCGCTGTGCAGCCACATCGGCTAATGAACAACAAGATTATCATTCCGATCCATGCTGTTATTAAATGGGATTGGCTTTATCTACCTGTTTGTTCCCATTGGGCACGGTCATCCATCATTATCCAGAGCGGAGGTGTGTATGACTGTGTGTGTGTGTTTGGTGTGGGGGGGGGGGGGGGGGGGGAGTGTGAAGAGCCACAGTGGTGCTTGTGAAGATAAGCAGAGCCAGGGAGAAGAGAATGACACAAACCAGCTGAAGCATTATTGTCCCCTTTACTCACGGCTAATTAGATCGAGCCGGGGCACTAGGGGGCTTTATGGACACAAGCACCAGGACACAGGGCCATATAACTGCTAGGAGAGGGGCCTGGACGCTGCTAAGAGAGCAACACTCACTCCCATTTAAGCAGTTTGAGCAGTGAATAATAACATTTCAGAATAGGGCAGGACACGACACACGGACTGCTCACGTAACAAAAGGGATTATGGAGCAGAAGATGATTCTTAGGTTTGTCAATAACATCCCTTATTGGAGCTTTAATTCTTTCTGGGAAAAGTTCTCCACAGCTCATTACTGGGATGTTTTGTAGAAACTGTTTGATAAAAAAAAAAGTGTCAGAGATGCAGCTCCTCAACACCAGTGTTAAAATCATGATCATGCATTCAGTCACCCATTCATTCAAAAATATCAAGAGCTTTCTTTCTTACAAATCTACAGTCTGTTCTCAATAACAGAGCTTCAGGCAGTTACTTTTCTTTTTCTTTTTCATGCACAAAAAGCCCATTAAGCATCATGCACACAACAGCACAGGTAAGAGGGAGAGAGGGGAGGGGGGGGGGGGGGGGGGGGGGAGAGAGAGAGAGAGAGAGAGAGAGAGGTTGGTTGGTTGGTGTAAAAGGTGCCATGTATTGTGCAGCTCCTGCATGCCTGTGGAGACCCCAGCCCGCCCCTGTCTCTGCTCCACCATTGTAGGGATGTGATTGCTCTCTCTGCTGATGAGAGATGAGTGCTCCAGTCATTACGCATTTTAAAGCGTGACAATTGAATACCTTTGTGGTCACTAACATCATGCTGATGATACACGAATACATTTCGTGATCGAGTTTATTTTTATTTTTATTTTGCCTGCAGGAATAGAACACCTTGCCCACGGCAACATAAAGTGGGCGACAATAGAATGAATTATTGATAGTATTTACGCGACCTGCTAGGTGGAATATTATTATTGGCATAGGTGTATTAATTATCAGTTTGGGCTCAATGCTTTTCTTTTTTATCGTCCGCTCATTTAGACAAATAATAGAGCTACTTGTCTAAACAGATAGGAAGAAATCCTAGTTGCCAGTGAATATAACAAAAGTAGTAATACATACGTCTATATTCTTTACACGTTTAATCCCATATTGTGCTGCTTTCTTTTCCGACGTTATGGAGGTTTACCGGCTAAAAGCCGTGACAAACTAAGGCTGAATGTGAAGGTAAATATAAACTGGAATTATGGCCTTTGCACAAAGCGTGAAAGTATAATCACCCCTACACAGTCATGAAAGCTACAGCTCAAGCAATGCTGCAGAAAAATAAGATGTTGTTTTTTGCTACAATAATGTTAATAATGATCGACGAGATGTTTTTTTAATTTTTTTATTTCTCCCAATTTTTCGAGCCTCTATAGCCATATATTTGCGTACGTATTTGCCTATTTTAATATATAAATGGAAATAACATTTCCCAAAAGAAGAAATAAAAATGTCAGATAAAAAAAATATATTTGCAATTTACTTACCGATTCAGTCTTATGGGAGCAGAGTGGCTGCGCTTTCAGAGTCAAACCAGAGAAAGTGGGTCTATCCGAATCACTCCAACACAACATGCGCAAAATAAACGACCGACGAGGAAAGGTTGTCCTGGCGAGCCCTGCTTTTTTAAAGACGCTGTCGAGACAACATGGAACAACCGGTGGCCTGGAGCCGCTGCTCGCTGTCTCATCACCCGGCAGAGAGTGGTGTGTGTGTCTGCGCTCAGTCCCTCCCTCCTCTCTCGCTGTATCCAAACCTTTCTGAATATGAGCAAAAAACTTCAGCGGCCGTATGAGCAACAGCAACGTAATGGCACGTCAGCCAGCAGCCCCGTCTTCCGGGTCCCGGTTAAATACAGAAACTGGCAGCAATACCTGTTCCCAAGAGGCGATCAATAGCGTTGAACTTGCCCCTTTTTCGGGATCCCAGCATTTTATCGTTTTATCTCAAGGACCCCAGGTCTGATATATAAGTGGGGACGTAAGAACAGTAGGCTATTTCACTTCTAAACTAAATAAATGCATTTGGGTGAGGACTCCCTTTGTCTTTCAAGGGCCAATGGATGTCCCTGGTCCCCATCTGTGCCAGCCAGGTGCAACACGATACACATGCTCAATCTCTGTGAGTTTGGAAGTAAGTTGTTAACGACCAACTCTTGCAGCTTGTAGCCAATAGAAAAAAGGTTTACTGTGAATTTGGTCAACAGAGCGTGAATGCGAAATGTGCGCTGTTAAATGTCCAGTCGTTCATGTGTCCATCAGTAAAAATGTAAGGCAAGGCTACATGTTGTTAATGATATGTTACTCTTGTGTTTGCTGCCACTAAAACTGACAGCGTCACTGGTCCATAATTGACTTACTGAGATTGTGCTTCATGACCCCCCCCCCCCCCCCCCCCCCCCCCCCCCCCCCTCCCTGTTAAATGTGTTAAAGAAGAAAGATACCCCCCCCCCCCCCCTTTCTTTTTTTGTGCTTTAAATCCCACACAGTAACAACAACTTTGTAAAACATGCAAAGCCTCTGAAATCTCCTGCACGCGACCTGGGCTCGTGCGCGGCGCTGGAGCCAGGCAGGTGCAAGGGGCGCGAGGACCTCTGCAACTCGGGCTCGTGCTCCCCAGAGTGCACACGCACACAAAAAGAAAAGACAAAAAAGAAAAGAAAAGAAATGTGAAGTCTGACTGAATAAATAACATTTGTTTCTATGTTTAAAATCACCAGAGCAAAGACGCGAGAGCTCAAAATATCCAGTTTTGGCACAATGGACGTCCACAGAAATATAACTTTGTTCAGTAAAAAAGTGCTTAATGGTTTCTCAAAAATATTTGACTTATGAGGCTTTTTTAGATGAAAATATCTCTTTTTAAAGTTTGCATATTGTTATTATCTGTACTGTGATATAAATATATATAAATATATATTGAAAAACAACATTATTAGTTTGACTTTTGATTATTTGGTATATTTATGAGCTAAATGTTTTAGTTGTAACATGTAGACTATAGTCTATATTCAATATTAATATAATTAGGCGATACAAACAATATAATTGAGTCAACATTATGCCTTTTAGTTTTTGGAGTTAGCCTAATTAGAATTGAATTAGTTGAGAATTGTGACAATAGAGTCTTTCAGACAACAATTCACCTTGAAGAGCTATCAGTCAGGTTCAAAGCAGATGGTCAAATAGAGAACTAAAAGTTTATACAAGTGTTAAATAAACTACTTTTTTAAGGCGCTGTCAGAAAATAATTCCCTCCTGAAATGATAACCACCAAATTTAGGCTTATTATTATTGTTGTTATTATTATTATTACATGTTCTAAATAGACCGATTATCTGTATCAATAATCGACTTCACAACATTATAGCCTAATGTTATATTTGTGTGTACTTGCACTTGTATTGTTAATCAATTTTCTGCATGTTCTGCACGAGACACCGCTTGTGTGCGTGTGTGTTTGTGCGTGCGTGTGCGTGCGGTTTTCGTCAGGGACGATATTATATGCACACTGCATTAGATGCCAGGGCCCTTCTCCTTCTGATTATTACCAGGGGTAATATTTCATCGGCACCACGCAATCTTTGTTCTCTGTGAAGATAATAAATGGCCTAATCGTTATCAGCAAACTGCTGGGGGTGTCGGCACCGACCGAGGCTGGAAGCGGGGTCCAAAGTGCTGCTGAATAAATTGGTGTTCCTTATCTCTCACTCCCAGATTATCGCCGCCTTTTCAAACTTGCACAACAAATACATTCAATGCATCTAATGCATCATTTGTGTGCGTGCGTGTGTGTGTGTGAAAGAGAGAGAGAGAGAGTGCGTGTGTGTGTGTGTGGGGGGGGGGGGGGGGGGGGGGTCCCGTAGGTTGATAGAGACAGATAGGCGAGAAATATTTACGCGCAGCAGCGGTACAGCCAATATAAGCTCTGTATAGCTTTAGAGGGAGTTTATTGGCGAGACCATTGGTACACACACGACACTTTACATATCAATACAAGCATGTATTAAACATACATCAGTGTGATATGATGCTTATCTGTCTGATTAGTCCCATTACTGCTCGAGGATGTGGAGCTTTTATTTTTTTATTTAGTCCACCTTTTGGAAATTCAGCTGTTTACAGCTCATCAGTTTTTACAAAATAAGACTATTTTGTCACAAATTTACCATCTTAGAAAACTCATAGTGGATTCAGATGTAGGCTAAATCTACATATGATTTTGATATTTTTAGGCTGTCCCTATAGATAACAGCATACAATGCAGATAACGCGATGAGCTCAATTTCCAACTGATTGTACTTGTGAGAAATTATTCCCTCCTAATAAACACATCGCAGCGTGATAGCATTATATTCAGTTTCACAACAAGCTAAGCCGCTTAACATGCACCGTTGATTTTCTCTGATTTCGTTTGGTCTGGTCAGTGGGCCTACTTGTCTGCAGAGCAAACGGGCCTCACATTAGGCCCGTGTTATGGTTTAAATAAACTGCCGTGGCGTTTGGTTAGTCTTTGTTTGCCATCATTTGGAAAACAGAAGACACACCGGGCTACATTTTATAATGTCAGGCGAGTGCAGTTTAATTTAGCGAATAACGAGACACTTTTTCACGACTGACCTTTTCCTATATGTGTTCACATTTAATTTATCATTTCAACATGCGAACAGTAATAATGCTGCTGGCCAAATGTGGCAAAAAAATCATCCGTGCGTCTATAATGCAGTATTTATGAGTGACACTTGTGACGAAAAAAAAGAAAACATTTCCAACACACACACACACACACACACACACACACACACACACACACACACACTCCCCTTTTAATACCGTGGCATCTCCACCGGCCCCGGTGCTCTGATGGTCTCCTAGACAACCGAGATAACGTGCAGCAGTTTTCCATATCGGTCCCGGAGTCTATTATAGCTCGGGATTAGCTCTCTTTCCGAAAAGGTCATACACAAAGTCACCAAACCTGCTTTTTTTTCCACCCCATCCCCGCGTCAAGGCACATTTATAAACATGCATGCGTCATTTCATGTAATGCCATTAGACTAATGGCACTGCGCATTTTTATGCGCTAAAACACACACGCACACAAAAACTAGTAATATAAATCAGAGCCTTCTGCGGAGATAGAAGAGCCCAGTCTCCCCCAGCACCGAGGCGGAGACGTGCACACTGCAGGAGAGAGACGCAGTCAAGTCACGCAGGAGAGAATGTGCTGTTATGTAGCGACCCCTGGCGACGAAGGGATGCAGTAGCACTACAAGAGCCTCTGAGTCCTCTTTGTGTGTGTGTGTGTGTGTGTGTGTGTGTGTGTGTGTGTGTGTGTGTGTGTGTGTGTGTGTGTGTGTGTGTGTGTGTGTGTGTGTGTGTGTGTGTGTGTGTGTGTGTGTGTGTGTGTTGCTCACTGTATATTTGCACAAGTGACTCTGAGGGATTGAGCAAGAAAGACATTGTAATAATCAAGCAGCCCGGAGAGGGAGGGAGACTATTGCACAGCTGGAATGTTCCAGCTGGGATTCCTGGTGGCTGGACAGGAAGTCAGAGGAGCTCTGACAGGAAGTGTGTTCTCAGGGAGGGCCAGCACCGGGGTGGAGAGAGAGAAAGAGAGGGAGAACCGTTTCCTGTTGGCTCTCTCCACATGTTTAGACGCCTTGCTTACTTTGTCCCCCGCCCTCTCTTTCTTGATCCACTTCACACCCAACATGAGTACATAACAGTATGCAAATGTGTTCAGCAGCATCCTCCTGTGCTCACAGAATAAAATAATAGGAATGCTATTGGACAGTGGTGAGCCAGGACAGTCGATCGTGTACGCAGGGTATTGTGTCACAGGATGCAGATGTCACCGTATGAAGTGAAACTTCCTGCCCATCAAAGCAGTCGGTGCCAGTTTAATGGACTCGCATTCAGCAGCCCACAACAGTGGTGATCATGGAACTAAGGCAAGAAACATTCAAGAGGGAGAGATGGTGGAGGAAAGGAGGAGAGAGCAAGTGGGGAGATTGTAGGTGGAGATGTGATGGAGCGATATGTGGATTGCAAGAGGAAAAATCTCTTTGTCTCTCCTGAGCTCAGTGGACAATCAAAGTTTCCTATCAGCTCTGGAGTAGGGGAAATTGGCTGCCCTGGGAAGGAGAGGGCCACTCTCACAGCCAATGGGAAGTGCCCCTGTCACTCTAATCAGCTCCGATTGAGAAAGTAGGAAACGTGTGCGTGTGTCCGTGCACACGCTCAGACAAGAGTGCTTTTTTTAAAACAGAGAGCAGCTTTGTTTCACTCGCCTTCATGCGATCCAAGACGATACAAAGTCTAAAGTAGCATTAGACCTTCATTTGCCGCTCATCCCCTGCACGGAGGGACATGTATGAGCCACGCGGGTGCATTTTTTTGGCAAAACTTGCCCTGATAGGCATGACCATCGGTGCTTTGATGGAGCGCCATGTGGCAGAGATCAGTGGGTCTTAGTGGGAGCTGTGGACAGTTGCACACAAGGGCGGCAAGGGAAGAGGATTACTGTCTCATCGATACAAATCCATACAGAGAGGGAGGTTGACATCAATATGCACACAGATATAGGCAGAGCACAGGGGCTTTGAGCAAAAGTGTGCGCGACGTAAACATCTGCACGAGAGGAGGACGGCTGTGGACTTTGATGCTCGCCCTTTTCTGAGCCGTCCCATCTTCCCCGCTCTGCCTCCATCCCCACCTCCTCCATGCCAGACAAGAATGCGTCTCTCTGCACCCAGGGCCCAATCCTCCGTTTGAAGTCCCATGTCCATCTTTGCGCGTCCTACGCTGTCCTTCCCTTCCTCCATCTTTCTGTCCGTCTGACTGTCTGATCTGTCATCCCCGCTTCCCCCCCTCCGTCCGCTGCAGCTGCGACGAGGGCCACAGACGCCTTCATTGTCCCTCTCTTCCTTGCCCTCACGCTTCTGCACCCGGCCCGATCACACCTGCCACCTGCACGGGACGCAGGGCCCCGGGACCTTAGCCGCGGGGCTTTCATCCATCCCTCACCTCGCCCTTCAGAGCCTCTCATCCCCTCATCCCGGCACCCTGTCACTGAGGAATGGCCGGTGCAGAGGGCCAAGGGGCAGAGCGGGACACAGAGATGCTGTTGTGAAGATGTGTGTTTTAAGCAGAGCCAGAGGGAATCAGCGCAGGTGAGGCGTGTTTGAGGGCAAGTTTTGACTTTAGATTCGAGTCATATTTCTTCTTTTCGATGACATCCTTTTATGGCTGGGTAGCAGGATTGACTGAAATTGAATGAATGTATATCGTGAGGAACGTGGACCTCAGTGGGTGTGTGTATGTGTGCATAATAACACACTGACAGTGAGGGTGGTGGCTCTGTCTCAGTGATTTATGAGAGTGTGCTGTGAAGGGTCTTCTGAGCAGGATATTGTTCCCTGACTGGTGACTTCTGCCTCTCTCTTTGTGTGTGTGTGTGTGTGTGTGTGTGTGTGTGTGTGTGTGTGTGTGTGTATTTCAGAGCAAGAAAGATTAAGAGGGAGAGTGCTGCAGGTGAGCCCTCAATGTAATCAATCACCACCACGTCACAAGGCCCGGGGTTTGTGGATTACCCCTTCAACTGATGCGTAGTTTGACTCCACATTCTTTTTGCATATTCATTATTTTTCTGGCAGATAAAGCAAGAACACACTCTGCATCTTTACTATACCTCAGGAAAGGAAGATAATAATCAACTCCATGCTTGAGGGGGGGGGGGGGGACCATGACAGCTCAACCACATGGCCCAACCCGTCCACCGCCCTGCACAAACCCCCTCATCCACCTCACACACACACACACTCACACACACGGTTTGCCACATCAGGATACAGTGCTGCACATGAATTCCGGTTTAAACAGTATTCTGCTCGGCTTACGCCAACAGATAAACCGCAGTTCTTCTGCGACGGGTAATCACATCCTGGGCCAGAGGACAGAGCTGGAACTGAAAAGACTGAAAGGCCAATCAGCCAAACATCAATACCACACAAGACAATGCGCTGTCAATGATATAACGTAAGTCAAACAGGGAGGCCAATGCATCAACAAAACATGAGCCTTATTCAGTGATGCCCTTCATGAGGTAGGCAATAGTCCAGCAGTGTGATACTTGCTAACAGCTTCATTCTAACATCACATTCAAAGGCACCTTGAAGAATAAGAGGCATTTATTAAGAGACTTACTCCTACTAACAGATGATCACATGATTTAGCACGTATGCTCTAAGAATGAATGGCCAGTCTGAGAGGCAGCAGCCTACTATTCTGCGTAGTGTGTCATTTTTCATTGTTGTAGCCTACAATCGTTTCAAAACAAACAATTTTAATAATTTCATAAATACAGACTAATTTTCAAACTGCAGTGGTATCTCTATCATAGTGTTGATCAGAGGATGGAGAGCAGGCCAGACACTTTAAATATACTAATGAATTCAGGTTCTTTTAGAAAAATGATATTTTCAAGGCCAGTAATTAATTCTATAAAACCTCTCAAATCCACAAAAATTATAATTGAATTTTGAGTCCCCAAAGAAATCCTTTCAGTCAGTCCAACGCTCACAGAGTGAGCCAACAGCATCGTTACAAAGCAGACGTGAGCTCAGCGGTTTGTTCCAAACGGTCACTGGTGTTGGGGTGGACGTGTGCGAGCAGCAGCAGGCTTGTCGGCTGTGAGAATGAGACTCGGCGGCACTCCGGACTCTCACCGCTCCAAAGCTCCACTCGTGTACAAACACGCAAACAAAAATGCTATTGTGTGGCCTTTCACCAGCAACCGAGCATCAGTGCTAACAGACATTGTCTTTGCTTTCCCCCTGCTGTGTATTTACAGAATGATTATTGTATGGCACATACAATATGTTAACATTATCATTGTGAGGTTATTATGGAGCAGGAAGTGACCTGCCAGGACTCCTGGTGACCTCAGAGGGAAAGCAGTGACCTCACACTGACCCTTGTTTGTCCTGGGCTCCAAATTTCATCGAGGCAGGTCGGCTGCTCTGCTGGCTGGAGAGGAGAGGGCGATAGGTGGAATGCAACAATGTGCTGGAAATCCCCACTGAGGTGCCAGTTTTAAAAGAGGGCACCAGTCCTAGTGCATATATCGCAGACTTTTATTTTAGGATGACATTTTATCTGCAGAGTACTAAATGTCAGGGTCTAAAATGCAGTGTAGTTGTTGAACAGAAGAAAGTCTCCAATATGGTTAAGTGGTGGTTCTTGATACAGGTGCGCCCTCTTTTGATTAACCAAGGGTACTGCTTCCCCAAATGAACTAATGCACCAGCTGTAAAGTAAAACTCCAATGTCTGTCTTCATACACCTGCTGATTGATCTAAAAAAATAAAACGTTCTAAATAATGTTTCTCAAAACTTTATTTCAAATTTGACAGCTTTCCTTAACATTGCCCATTTCGCAAACCTGTGTCCCCCCCCTCCCATGTCGTTTCTCACATACAACCTAATCTCATGTTTTTACTAATCTCATGTTCGAAACACCACCACTTACAAAAGAAAATCATACAAAATGTAGAAAATATGACTGAGGAACATCAAAAACAAACATTTGAGACGATGAATCAGAATCAGAGCTTTAAATTTGTCCAAATATAAATGTCAGTCATGGGCGAGTAGAAAAAAAAAAAAAAAGAAAAAAAGATGTAAGTGCAAAAGAGACATGATTGGATAAAGATCACCTTAATACTTGAGAGCTAGAGGTGATTCAATCTTAGAATGCGGCATAATGTGACGAAAGACATGAGAATGAAAACACGTGGGCCCTTCTCCTATTAGTTTCCAAAATAAAAGTCCCATAACCATACACACTGAAGAGGGGAGAAAAGAAAAAAAAAAAAGTCCAAATTTGAACATCAAAATCAGGTGTCAAGTTTGAGCAGTGTGACACATTTTAATTGTAGCTCAACAAACTCAAAAACAGACAAACAAAAAAAAAGCCCAAAGTTGTGTCGTAGCTGCTGTAAAGCTGAGCGTGCAGTGACCTCAAGTTTATCACAAGGCACACATGTTTGGATAAACCCATCACTACCAGAGATGAGATGTCAATTGTCCATGTCTGGGTTCAAACATGGTAAAAAAAATAAAATAAATGTGTAAGCATTTGTGTCACATTTCCTTTTAACTCTCATTCATACAAATAGTCGGTCGTATATTGTATCAGGGGTGGCGTGTGTCTGTGTGCTAGTGTGGCCGGAGCAGTTTAGAGGGCATCCAGCAGACTGTCGATGCGGCCGACGAGCTCTTGTCTCTTGGCGGTCAGAGTCTTCTCGCTCTCGATGTAAGCTTCCTTCTTCACCTTTCCCGCCACTAGCCGCTCCGCCTCCTGGCAGGAGCGACACACCAGCTCTTTCACCTGGCCGTCCAGCTTCTGCACCTCCCCGACCTGAGAGCACAGAGAGAGAGGGGGAGAGGGGGGTTAACGTCACTGTATTTTTCAGATTATTTCACTTACGACCATTTCAGTCTATGCTCTCAAATACGCGCCACTTGCCTTATCGGCCAAGTCGGAGCCCTCGGCTTTGAGGCGCGCCTGCAGCGAGCTGATTTCGTTGGTGAGGGTGCGGTGGTCGGCCTCCAGGGTCTTCCGGCCGCTGTTGAGCGCCCCGGTGTCGCGGGACTGCTTGTAGCGATTGACCACCTCGTCCATGTGTCGGTACAGACCCAGACGCTTGTTGACCAGAGTCAGCACTTGCTCCGTGATGGAGGCCACCTTCATGCGCACCTCAGCCGCAGGGTCCTGAACAAAGACATTAACGCAGATTTAAAACCGTTAAGTGACAAGAAACGAATGAAGATAGAATCATGCAGAATATCTGCCAAAGTAAGGGAAAGCAGGCTCCCTTTATAGAAACCGGTCATACCTTTGTGATGGCAAAGTCCAGGCGGACATAGATGATGACGGTGAAGAAGAGGATGTAGAAGGCCGCTACAACCAAGAGAGGCTCCTGCAGCATCAGGATCCGGTTGAAGTTATAATGAACCTGGAAATCACAAAAGAGGTTTATTAACTCAGATTTGTAGACAATTTCACAGCTCATGAAGGTTTTCTTATTTTTTGGGGCATTTATTGCTTTTATTAGATAGCTACAGTAGAGAGATGTGAGGAAATGAGGCGCAACATGCAACGAAAGTCCACGGGGGCGCCCTCTAAGAAGAGAGCTTAATAACCCAACATCTAGTGCTGAAACAATATATCATCACATTACTACACTGATAATTTCTCAAATAAAAATCGCTTTTCTCTCTAACATATTATAAACTGAACACCTTGTTTTGACTGTTGACAATGTGAAAATACAGTACTGTGAAGAATGCATGTATAGTCAGGCAGAAAAACATTCATTTTGCTGTTCTTAGAGGCTCCTCCTGAGCATTGTTCCACAAAGCAAGTTTAACAATTTATCTAGATAACTTTCCTGAGGACAAGTTTAAACTACTACCAGCTCTGCGGCTTATCTGGCTTCATGTGACACAGTAATAGCTACATGTTACAGTAGTCCAAGCAATCTCCTACAAATATGCAGGTAAATAATATATGCATGTAATCTAGAATGTCTGAATTCCAATCTCGTCTTACCACAACATCCTGAATGTGATGCTCCACCAGGTTGTTCTTCGTGGCGATCAGCACTGGTCGGCCAAACGTATCCAGATATGTATAGTGCAGCTGGTTTGGCATGCGATCAATCTTGTAAGGTGTATCCACCTGGATGTTTCTGAGAGGACATTACAGGGAGAACATGAGAACTCAGCATCGAATACTGCAGAAGTCTCTCCTAAACCTGACATACTGAAGATTTGCTTGCAATCACTGACCTGGCTCCCTCTGGCAGGATGATTTTCACAGTGAGAGAGTCAATCACCTGGTCATCGTACACATGGTCAACTAGTCTCATCTTCAGTGCATACTGGTCACCTAGAAGATAAACAACACAATCCTGGGATTCAGTCTAAATCAGGATAACGGCAAACATCGGTTGTGTGGCTATGGGGAGGAATCACAGTGTTCTCCTATGTTTGGGTTAGTTAGGCTGTCAGAAGTCAACTCACCCAGGGTGTAGAGGTACTCATAGCTGGGCAGATTGTAGCCGATCATGTAGTGGGTCTTCCAACCTCCGAACAAGGGGAAGCGAGGCCTGACCTCCACCTCCACTGAATCCTCCAGAACCTGCAGATGGGAGGTGGAGATGTTGCCAATCTCATCTCTGTAGTAGACATCCTGAGCGGAGGCAGGGAGGATAGTCTGTTGGGGAGAAAGTAAATAGTCATCATCATCACCGTAACAGTAAAAACAACAGTGGTTTATGTTTAATACAACACCTTGAAGGACTTGACAGATGAGATGCCGCTGTCTGACTGACGCTGATAATCATAGCGTGAAAAGGGCCCCTTCAGGATGGCTCCCGTGTGCCTCAAGTCGATAGTCTCTTCCACGGCAATGTTACCCCAGTGAGAGACTTCAATGGTCCGGGTGATGCTACTGATGGTGAGGAAGGGCGAGTTGTTTTCGTAATGGATCTTCATTGTATCCTGGACAATAGAGAGAAGAGACACAACACAGAAGTTTCAGAAACTTATTTTTTATTTTTTTGCAGCTTCGCTCGAAGCTCGTCCAATGTGGTCAAAAGCTATACCTCGCTGAACGGCGCCACGTCACGGAAAGGTCCGTACTCGATGATCTCGTCGTTCTTGCTGGGGTTGCCCAGCTTGGTGTAGGTCTCCACCGTCTTGGAGGCCAGGCGGACACGCGTCGTCTGGCTGCGGGTGGGATACGGGGAGTACAGGTAGTGGTTCCCCTGAAAGACCACCAGCTGGCGCTCGGCCTGTGTGATGTGTGTGGGGAAGGGCCTCAGGACGTGGCTTAATGTCATCTCCACCTTCGCTTTCAGCTGAGCACCCGCTGCCAGACTGGAGGGCAGCTGCACTTTGTAAAAAACCCCACTGAATGGGATCAGAGGAGACGGAGAGGAGCACGGGTAAGAAACATTTGCATAACGCTGTAAAATATCAGCTTCTCATGAACTACAAAATGCAAACTTCAATTTTGGATTCTTTAAAGGATTTCTTCTAGGATACAGACTGGTTTTTATTACTTAACATTGTAAAATGCTGCCAAAATGACCTCATTTAACGAGTTGCTAAGTATCATTTTGTAACCAAACCCATTTGTTTTAATATTAAAAGTCACTGGACTGACAGTTGCACAGGAAGACATGTGTTGTGAGTCTTTGATTGCTGGATAACAATGCGAGAGTCCGATCTCATACCTTTGGCCCTGAATTGTTGTCTGTTGAAGTTCAAGTGTCCCATCCTCCTCCTCATCACCCTTCACCTGTGGGGGAAAAAAATATGGTGGTTTGAGCATACTCTCTATGACAGAACAATGCTTTTAATCTAAATACCGGACAAGTGAGAGGTCTAAAATTGCAACTCATAATAATTCCTTGAAGGAACCGTGTGTATGCTTATTATTCTGACTTAAAAACAGAGCATTGTTGCAGCTTCACGCATGATAGTGGAAGGGGGCAGTCCTGCGCAGTCACACACGGAAGTGAGCTGCCCAGCTCATACGTGTCATTCAGCCACTGACAGAGCGTGCAGCGCTGCGGAAGTTAACATCTTTAGCAATTCAAAAAAGAATTGACCTCAATCTAGGTTGAGCTGTTCGGTACATTAATGCGCACATACAATTAGCTCTTGCCAATACCGTGCACGAAGCAATATCACGTTACATGTAGAAACAGTAGCTAACGTTGACTCCTACTGGACCACACTGAATCACATGAGCCTAGTAAGTTAGCTGTGTTCATGCATTCATTCATTGAACACACTAACGTCGTATGTTAGCATGCTAATAACCAGCGTACTGTTGCTGCAGTCAATGTAGGACAAAAACAAATGCATGAATAGAGAGCAGCAAGATTTGCACAGCCAAGAAATGAGTAGCATGCTATAGAGTAGTTAGCTAACAGGCTAAATGCTAGCTAGCCGGAGGTAGAGATGCTAGCGGTGTTTAATTCACTGGTGTGAGGCTCACCGAAGCGCCGATGTAGGCCAGGTGCGGGGCCACGTCAGCCTCCACCGCTAACACGAAGCTGTGCACGGCAGAGTGTCCCTGGTTGGACAGGACGATCTCCGCGGTGATCTTGGCCAGATGAGTGCCCAGGTCCACTGTCCTCTTCACCTCCTCGTTCACCAAACCGTCCGCTGAAACCTCCCGGCTCACGGCCGCCAGAAACAGCAGCAGGCAAGCGGCGAGAAGTGGCGACTTTCGAGTCATGGTTAAGAGAAATAATTCAGAGCCGAGGGGGGAAAAAACCGGGATACGAACGGACAGCGTGAGGGGAAACAAACCGTACAGCAGCAAAGAAAGGGCCGCTGCGCCGCTCTACATCAGAAAAGGATGACGCTTCATTCTGTCCGACGTGATGACGTCACGGCGCGCTCTTTACAACGCGCTGTGCGTCAGAAAAAAAACAATAATTCAAGAAGTTTTTTATTTTTTCAGAAGACAACGACATTAAGATAACTCTTGAAGCGTTTGCCTTTAAATGTCGGACACTGATGGACTGACTGCCCATGAAATAGTTGTTGGTAGTCATTGACCTAGTATAACCTCCTAATGGCACCCGTGTTAGTTTACCGGCAAACGCTACAAAATGACTATTTCAGTGGAATATATACTTATTTTGTTTAATTACTCATCTTTTTGGCATTACGTCAGGCCGAAATAGCTCAGTTGGGAGAGCGTTAGACTGAAGATCTAAAGGTCCCTGGTTCGATCCCGGGTTTCGGCAGTAGGGTGTAACTTTTAGAAATAGCAAGAGGTGTTTTAGCATTCTGACAATGTTGTTATTGAATGTGGTTTATAGACATCTGGTACCTGTTTGCTGTTAATGTCTTTGTAGGCTCCAGCCCATGGACTCTTAAGGACATAGTTGAAAAGACTATTTAATTCTAGAGCACTGGATTAAAAAGCCTGCCAAATATCTCCGTGATGAAGTTTAACAAATCCAAATCCAGATCCTCTCTCACTGATGATCACCTGTCCTTCACATATCCACCTGAGACATTCAACCTGACTAGTGCACTCGTTCAAGCCCAAGACAGACTAGAGTTCTCGCACTGAACTGAAAAACACAAAATTACAACAAACTACTACTACTACAAAAAGTACTAATTTTGCAGAAACATGATCCCTGTCAGTGTTTTACGATTACATGTGGATATTTTTTGTAAATATACTTAGTTACATTCCACCAGTGATCATAACATTTACTCTTACCACTCACAGCTTATCAAAACCATGAATTTACTGCTTTTTATAAAGATGTGGAATAATATTGAGCAGGATTGAGTTCAGTCTATTGGTTCTACAGTCCTTGTTTCTCATGTGGCCCCTTGGGAAAAATAATTGCCCACCCCTGGCCTATACCCTCTGAAGAGTATAGTGAGCTGGTCAGAGAGGACATGGGAGTAGCTGACTCTGCTGGAGACCTGGAAAGTCCTCAAAATCATTATTACACCCAAAAGTCCAGCACATAGACACCGTGGAGCTTCTGGAAATGAGCTGGGTCTAAGTTAGCGTCAGGGCCACTGTCTTCCATTAAAAAAATAAACAGCTTGTAAACTGGGTCCCAAACTGTTGACCGCTAAGAGAGAATACCACAACTGCAAACACGGGGTGTGAATTAAGAGCGAACTAAACAGCCATGACAAGTCAAGACCTATGGTCAAGACAAATAAACAGCAAAGATGGCTGACATTAGGATGTCCTACCAGTGAATGACAGCAATGAGGCAGTAATCATAACATCAGGGGGGAGAGGGGAGTAGGTCACACTTTTGTCCCAGGCTCCCTTACTGCAGGTTATTGTGGTTAACCACACATAGCTAATAGAAAAGACCAATTTAACTTCAACATAGATGATATGTAGGCCAACATTTTGTCATTCTGAATACTCATTAATTACTCACAATTGTTATATATAAGACAATTAAAATGAAGGGGAAGCATACGAGTTAAGGCTCATGTAGTTTCCGCGTTTTCACTAGCTCTTCTGTTCCTGTATATGTAATTAAACCTATATTATAATTTAGGACATTTGTGTTTATTGTGACTTCTCAGGTTGCTGTGGAACAGGGCGTGTCCAGCGCGTGACGTCAGCCCTCGCCGACAGAGAGCTTGTTTTGGAGGAAGTGAACAGATATCGGCTAGCGGATTAGCACGTTAGCTTGACAGGAAAACGCAAGCGTCAACGTTAACAGGGCGAAAACGGACCATTGTACCAACGAAGAGACCACATCGCCTCCGTTTAGCACGAAGAGAGAGAGGTATACGTCGGCAGTGGCAGTGTTGACTTTGACAAACAGAGTTAGCTGCGAAGCTAGCCATCGGAGATAATTTAGCTGTCGACGCTTTAAACGTGTTGTTTTCGGACGGCAGACGTTTATCGGAGCTGTTAGCTAGCCTGCGCGTGAGCTAACGCTTCCAACCGAGGCAGAAGAAAAGTCCAGTTTTGATTTTTGTTTTTTCACCGCAGGATCTTTGCCCAGGTGAGTTTCTGGTGACTCTAGTTATTGGGTTTTACTATCGATATGTATTCACCATATAACGTTAGCTGTCGTCAACTAAGTTTCACATTTGTTAGTAAACCATAGCTAACTAAACGTTAGCTTAAATTAAGAAGTGTCACTGATGTGGTAATTGTTAGCTCACACGGTGTGTAGAAAGAGTCTGTGTTTAATAATGATATCGTTTTTATTATATGTAATTACTTACCTAGCTATCTAGCAATCTGATCCCAAATTGTAATGTATAATACCGTGGTAGCCCGTGTGTTTGATGTCTTTACAGGTAAAAATACATGTTGATACAGGACTCTCTGCTTCGGTTTATTTGGTAGAATTAAGTACAACCAGAGCTCACACTTGTGTGATCAATTGTATGTGTGTGTTGTATGCAACTACAGCATTTGCTGTGCTAATCATGCTTGCCAAGTCATGGTTCCGTTAGTCCTGTGTTTTGTAACCATGTGATCAGTCCCTGACACACTGTCATGGGGTGCAGATTATGAGAGCCGCAGCAAGAGCTCCACGATCGTGTTGCTTCATAATAACACCGATGTGTATGCAAGCCGTGGCTTTTCATTCATTTAACGTAAACGTAAAAGTGATGTGTGGAGTTAAACTGCTACATATTTATGTTAATAATGACTTTGTTTATATAAAGTAAGAAATGCGTGGTGATGTCTGGAGCAGAATGTTTAAATCGGCATCAGCCATGAGTTTTAGTACAAAAAGATAATCTGTACTTCTAATGATCCAGCTCTTTGATTGCGATTTCAGATGTTTTCATCAATACATAAGACGCATTTCAGCATGACATTGTGTGAAAAATTCGGAGAAATAATTTAGAGATGTTTAACCGGGATTTTATATCAAGCCGATATCGATTAGTTATTCGGGGAAAGGATGAGCACATTTGAAGAAGAGCTGAGTGAAGTCCTAGATTGCACCTTCTTTCACAAGTTAAGTTTAGTTTCCAAGTACTTTGTGTGGATAATGATTGAGGTGCAACACCTGTCTGGGAGGACAAATACAGAGCTCAGCTGGGAAGTCATGAGGCAATACATCACAGACGTGTAATGATTCATATGATTTATTGTTCCATTCAGAATGCTTTGGAGTAACTGGGTGTGTGTTCCAGCTCTGCTTTCAGTTTGTTGTAATGTCCAGCTTTATAACGGTACTACAATTGTATCTTTGGGAATGAAACAATGTTGTTTATTTTCCCATTGAATGGTTTGTTTAAACAAAATATAAACATCACAAAATCAACGCTTTACAGCATAACAATAATTTTAAAAAAACAGCTGTGGTGCTAAAAATAGTACGTCATTTCAGCACTACCATTGTTATATTTTGGAAAAATAGTACTGAATTGTATCTAGAGCCTTGTGCGATGGTACAGTGCGGTGCGGCATATTGTTTCCCCTCTATCACTGTATTTGTTTTTGTTTGTGAAGGAAACTTATGAATTGGAGGCGGTGTGCTTGGTTTCATTCCAAGAACAGCCCAATTTTCTTTGGAGTGTATTTCGAGAAGCACACAGGCCTTATCGTCTTTCTGTGAGACCTGTTGGCCCATATCTAAATGGTCCTCGAGGCACAACTCCTGTATTCATCTTGTTTTGAGCGATCCCACCGTTAATCTACTTCTATTGGCGATTTTCTTTTTCCCTTCTAACTCTCTCGCTCTCGCTCTCGCTCTCTCTCTCTCTCTCTTTTTTTTTGTGTGTGTTTACAGCTGTGGCACAATGACATCAAGGAAGAAAGTACTACTGAAAGTCATCATCCTCGGAGACTCTGGGTGAGTGTTGCTGAGCCAACAATAAAGAGTGATGCTTGATGGTTTATTGTAAAGAAAACACTTAATTGGGCTATTTAATCTGGTGTAATAATAATAATTCAACCAGCAAGGAACCTATTTTGTACTTCACTAATCAATGCATCACAATGACCTTTTCAGTGTCACTTGTTTCTGAATGTGTCCTGTGATTCTTATTTTTATATTTCTCCTAGAGTTGGGAAGACCTCGTTGATGAACCAGTATGTGAATAAGAAGTTCAGTAACCAGTACAAAGCCACAATAGGTGCTGATTTCCTGACGAAAGAAGTCATGGTGGATGACAGACTTGTCACAATGCAGGTACTGAGGAAGGATGCCACAGTAACTTCTCTCTTATTAAAACACAATTATCAAATCTAAGACAATCGTAGAAAGCAAGATAAAGTTATAAAAATGCTAATTTGTATCCCCCGCACGAACAATAGACTGCCACGGTTTTAATTTCTATGACTTTTCTCTAAAAGCTATTTATATTTACATTAAGGAAACCCTCTTTAAGGCTAACACTTGGTTAGTTGAGTTAACGTTAAAATCAGAGTTAAGTTTAACATGAGCTGGAGAACTGGTCAATTTTGCTTACTTTGATTTTAGATTTTGTATTCTACACACGCACCACAGAGAGGCAATGAACTGGCTTCAATGCTGCGTTTTTCTACACAAACACCATTATGTGTTGTGATGCTGAGTCAAAAAATAATTTGAAAAGCAAACAGCACTGTATCAATGACAAACACCAACAGAGTCCTTTTATTTTCTCAGAAGGTTCTAGTTTGGTACCACACATAACTCAAGACTTCACATCAACTCTCCAACGAATAGCGGAGATTAGGTAGACCTGGTTAATGTGAACCATGTAAACCCTACAGTCAAAGCCTAAATCTCTTTATTTACAGTAATCTGATTATTTTGTGTATGTGAACCCGACCGTGTTTTATCTATCCTGTCTCTCAGATTTGGGACACAGCCGGTCAAGAGAGGTTCCAGTCCTTAGGCGTAGCGTTCTACCGCGGAGCAGACTGCTGCGTGCTGGTGTTCGACGTGACGGCACCCAACACCTTCAAGACTCTAGACAGCTGGAGGGACGAGTTCTTGATCCAGGCCAGCCCTCGAGACCCGGAGAATTTCCCCTTTGTGGTGCTGGGCAACAAGATAGACCTGGAGAACAGACAGGTGGGTCCAGATAATCCTAATTTATATAATATGTCGTCATGTGCACCATTTGTTTTGGTTTGTCAAGGAAATTTACAGTTGTGGTTGGTAGTTTTTGAGGCCTTAAATGTAGTTTAGAACAGTTAAAAAAAAAATAGCTTTGGTTAAACAGTCATGCTCTTATGTTTCTAAGTTAAACGATCGCTATTTTGTGTGTTTCAGGTGACAACCAAGCGAGCACAGGCTTGGTGTCAAAGCAAGAACAACATCCCATATTTCGAAACCAGCGCCAAGGAGGCAATCAATGTGGAGCAGGCCTTCCAGACTATCGCACGCAACGCCCTAAAACAGGTAACGGCCCAGCAGGAAAGCCTATTAAGACGGTTTGAATGTTGAGGAATTGGAAATGTCTACATTTGTCCTGTGAAAGCCGGGAGATGCAACTGTTTTGTCTGATTCCAGGAGACCGAAGTGGAGTTGTACAACGAGTTCCCTGAGCCGATAAAGCTGGACAGGAACGAGCGAGCCAAGCCGTCAGCGGAGACCTGCAGCTGCTGAGGGCTCTGGAGATCTTCAGGGTGGGTGGGGGGGGGGGCTGTCTCTGCCCCTCACTACCCTTTCTTGCCTTGTCTATATATCCCTTATCCCATGGCCCACTGTGTTAATCCCTAAAGCCCAACATACAAGCAGCATCCCACTCATCGAGTATACTACAAAACAAACATGCTGCACTCACCTCCTTATGTATACAAAACACACATTTTCTATAAAATAGGAGTCTCCTAGCCCAAAGAACACCTAAAGGAAACATCATGGAGTCCACTTGTACGATGATTATTACTTCCCAGTGTTTCCCCATGTACTTTTCCATGGCGGTGGTGGTTTGGGCTAACCTTGTTTTTGGTTCCGTATATAGCGCTGCTTTCATGCCCAGTTTTGGTTGTAACTCCTTTTTTTTTTTGGGTAAAATCAAAACATATCTTCATGTTTGTGTTGAGAGGAAACACTGCTCTCCCCCCCATTTTTTTTGTCATTTGTGTTGTAGCTTAAATTTGTTTGACCATGGTTTCACTTTACCTCATAAAGTCTAAAAAATATATAAGTCAGCTGAAGTAGTGAAGGAGCAGAATGTGTGAAGGTGCATGTGGGTCACAATAATATGCTGCCTGCTGATTCTTGTTAATTGGCACATAATTGAAAATCTAGTTCCATGACAGGAGGTTTTTTTTTTTGCACTTTGCTGTCATCCACAATTACTTAAGACTCCATTCTTAAGAATCTCCCTTTGGAGCCACAATAAATGCAGATGTAGCTCAGGTTGAGGACATTGTGTGAGTTCAGACTCGGCTCCTTGACATAAGTGCTGTCCCTGACACGCTATTTGCTGCTCCTCTATTGGGGAAAATGAAGGTTCATCTCGTAATCAGTTATTCTTGGTACAACATCTGTCGTGGGAATGAACTAAATGAAGACAGCGTGTCATTCTACCCGATGGCCCCCGGAGAGAGGAGAGATTTCTCTCAAGTATAAATATCATTCATAACCGAGTATTATTGGTTCGTAAATTAGTTTTTACCGTCGACTATTGCAAGACTTTGTATATTTGCAAACCTCTCAATCACTGCGTGGGGGAAGCAAACAGTTGTTGTAAATCTGCATATCAAGACTCTGCCATTTGCTCGTGTTGGCAAACAATTTAAGTGCTTGACATTTCTTTTAACCGATCAGATCTTTAACCGTCTGTTCGTATTATGTTAAAACTTTGAAATGCATTATAGATCACAAGATAGCATACATACTGTAACTTTTGAAAGAAGAAAAAAAAATAAAAAAGGGTGTGGGGAAGTATTGGCATTCATCATTATTATATTAGTAATATGATAAATGCATAGCATCTACATTGTTTCGAAATGTCTTCGCATTTCAAGTAATAAGGGTAATAAAAAATCTTGATTAAAGCATGCTGTCTTTATTTCTGACATTTATTGAGAACATTTTGAAGTGACATAGTATCTGTGTAGCATTTTTTTTAAATTACGTTTAAAAAGGTTACTAATGTTTTTCTCACAACTGTCAAAATAGCTTCAGTGGAATAAATAATGCCTGAACGGTGTTTTAACACTGCAGAGCTTTCAGTCCCAGTTCGTATCTTCATTTGGTTCTTGGTTTCTTATTGGCCCCCTGAAGCCACTCGTGAAGGGCCCCTGTAGACTTGCTTTCTGGCTCTTCTTTACTCTCACATGTGGTCGGCTCCTTCCTCTTTGAAGGCGCGCTGCTCGTCAGCCAGCTCATCATCATCTTACTGCTGGCTGTGGGTTTGGGCTCCTAAAGGGTCAGACTGGTCAGCTTAAACCTCTCAACTCGCCTGACAAACCAGTAAAATACCACAGTAAATCTGCTACCTTTTTGCTGTTAAGATCTACAGGCTGAAGGCACTCCGGAGAGTTGTTGCGAGAGTTGTTTACTAGTGAAGAGACGGGGTGAAAAGTCAAACTGTTTTTCGACTGGAGCAGTTTCATGGCGTCCAGAGACTTCACCTCCCCAAAATCCAGCCATCTTCTCACTTCTTCCTCTCCATCCAGGACTGCTGGCATCCTAAACCACAACCCACACAGTAACTTCAGATTTCATACAGACACCAACAGTGTTCTCTCATTAGCTGTCCTCACCTATCATGGATGCTTTCCAGGTTCAGGGAGGCGCTCACGGTGATTACACTGTATGTGTAAAGGGGTTCTCCGCCACCTGGAGGTGTCCAGCAGTCAAACAGTCCAGCCATAGTCAGCAACTTCCATCCAGTCCACTCACCGAGTGCTTCTCCTCCCTGACCAACACACAGAGTAGAGAGGTACGGCCACAACAATTAGCAGATTCTATGAAAAATGTGACAGATTTTACACTCCTTAGCCTGTCACCAGTTTGTATGTAGCATGACATTCTGAATGCTACAGAAACACCTGGAGGACACATGCACACAGCTTTGGCTCCTCTCCCACACAGGATATTATCAGTCATGGTCATTTCCGCCCCAGCTGCATTCTCATCTGGATGAAAGTAAAGATTCCTGGTGCTTATATTGCAATAGAAACCCCAATATGAACCTCTGTCAAGTCAGGGGAGGCCTCCTCTGGAGGGCACACGGTCTCTGAATCCTCCTTATTGCCGGCTGAGGTCGCGGGGTCATCCTCCTCTGTTTTCTCCTGGGTCTGAGGAAAGTATATGAAGAAAGGCTGCTTGTCTTTTGCCTGCCTCTTCCACTCATAAAAGCCGTCAGCCAGGATGACGCAGCGCTGCCCTTTTATCAGGGGGTCCTTTTAGGGAGAAGACAAAGTGATTAGACGTAAGCAATAATGACGATAGAGCTGAGCAGTGCCTAAATCTGCACGCACCTTGTACGTTTTCTTCTCCAGTATATTTTCACTGCGGCAGTTGTTGGTGCTGTATTGCATCTTTTTCGGGTCGTTCTCCTTGAACCAGGCAGGGACCAGACCCCAGCGCATGGAGGCCAACACACACTCATCCACAGGAGCATCCTGCAGACATACAGGGAGTGAACACAACAACGTAAGTGCCAACAATATACAACAATAATGCGGTTCAATGCAATAACTCTGAAGTACATACTACCTTTTGGGGGCTTACGATGGTCCATAATGTTGAGACTGTGACAGAGAGGATTTTTACTACTTATCAATAATATACTTGTTTTAATATACTCTTATTTGTTTCTTCATTTTATTGTATTTTGTTTCCATTTTTAAATCATGTCTTGTATTTTGCAGTGTGTTGATTGTTTAATGTTATGCACCTTCCACCATGTCAAATTCCTTGTATGTACAACATACTTTGGCAATTAAACGGTTCTAAATCTGTGGTTAATTATTTTAACTACTAATTAAGGTTGTTGCATTGAATTGTTGTGTGTCCGTATTGGATTATTACAGATTTGAGTATTCCTCTCCTCCACAGTTATCTACCAAAAGATGTTTCTGCAGATGTGTCTTTTGACGTGATAGGGCAACATCTTCGTCCATCACTTTAAACAGTTTATTAACCTCCCTCAGGCACTTGCAGCGTCACCTCACCTTATCAAAATGCCTCTGTGACAGCAGCACGGGACTCGTGGACTGCGGGCTCTTGTTGTACGAGGGTCGGTATTTGTCCGCGTCTCCGTCCCTCCAGCGGGGCCGTCTCCGCTGCCCTCCTCGGTCTCTGTAGGAGCAGGCTCGGCTCACCTCGTCAGAAGCGAGTGTGCACGCGGTTCTTCCACACATTTTTAGGGCGAAAAAATTGAACTTTCCCGCTTCAGGGTTCAAAATATGTTTAGCTAAACTAAGTTAACACGCATTCAGTGTTTAGCTCTTTAGCCTAAGTTTATTTCAGGAAACAAAACGGTTACTTTTTCACGACGATAGCTGCAGTAAACCGTGTACGCGGGGACTTGTCCGGGCAGGCTGCTGTTATGTCACGTGACACCCGGCCGTGATGTACAGCAGCCCCAAGATGGCGACAGAACACAGACAACTGTCAAAATTCTAAATAATAACAACAACACAGCACACCGTATAAATTTATTCCACAATACTACAATATTACGTGACACACACATACAAACACACACACATGGTCGTGTGAACATTTCTCTGTACACGTGGTTGCATCGGGAGTTGTCTGTCCAGTTGTTGCTATGGTGACAGTAAACCCGGTCGAGAGTCAGGTATGCCTTCCGTTCAAACTTGGCCTCTCGAGTTGCTACACCTGTGTGGACATCATCAGCAGGTAAGAGCAACACACACTAAAACCACGAGGTCAAAGCTTTGCTTCAAATGCTAATATTCCAGTCGAGAATACAGTGTTTCCTGTTGCTGGCAACTTTGCCTGTACGTTTATGGCAATGTGAAAGTTGAAACAGTGGACTTGTAATCTGTGGTGGTTTTCAGTTCTTGGGATGTGTGTGTGAGGTTTTGGGCTTCTGTTCTACGGGTTACTGGAGGAAACCACGAGTATCACACCCTGCCTTAGGTTTTATGTGTAAACCTGACAGGGGTAGCCAACCTGTCTACTGCACAGCAATGTGACCCACTTCATGGTCCACTGCACTTGGATAGACACTGATCTTACAAGACCAGTTGCCCAGAGATCCACCACACCTTCCAGTTGTTTACAGCGTTTTAATCATGTGCATTTTATTTGTGTTACTGTCCTCTTTAGCAGTTCATGAAGCAGAGCCAAAGAAAAGGGATCCCTGAAGAATGAGAGCTGATATCAGTATGGAGGCCACCAGGTCCAAACAGTCTGTCCAGCCGGGCCAGGAGGGACACCAGGCTACCAATAGAGGTAACGCACCACGTCCAGACAGTGGTGAGAGACACAGAGCAACAAAGGAAACATGGTTCCCTATTTTAACATCCAGAGGACCAGACAAATAAGACTGGAAATCACTTTATTTTCTTCAAATGTTAATCAAAGGGTGGCCCCATCACCATAATTCATAACACTGTATGTTTAGTTGAACCATCTACCACTTGGCAATAACATGGGCATATATTCTAATTTTAACTGTTTAGAGCTACATGTAACTTGCTGCTGAGGGACTCGTTTCTAGACTGAAACATGAAGGTATCTTTAAGGTATATCCTGTACGACTTCACACCTCCGAAGGATTGCATTTATAGATCATGAATGCTGAATTAATAATGAGCTCACACTCGGGAGCACCAAATGATTGAACTCAGAGGCCACGTATTAAAGTTTCATGACTTCCCACTTTTTTTGCTCCAAGCTAAAGAGGTCAAGCCGTAATCGTTAGTCTCTCCAGTTTAGATATATATCTTATTCATCAGCAAATTTGTGGACATTTTGTTTTGTAATATATATTTTACAATTGCATTATGCTATGTTGAATGTTCTAAGAAACTGTATGATGTGAATATTCTCCTGCCTTTTCCTCTTTAACGTACCGGACTGCTGTATGTTGGCCTGTTATACCATTGAAGAAGATTCTATTGTACCACAATTCTGTATACTGTACCGTAACAATGCCTCTGTTACTGCAGGGGAAACAGGAGGTTCATCAAAGGATCAGAAGGTCACAGCTGTGGCCTTCTGATCAATGCAACCAAGCAATGCAACCAAGATGAAGGCAAAAGTCCCCAAACGAGTAGGTTTACCCTGCAGGTCAACAACCAACAGGCTTAATGGTTTCCCTTGGGATAGTCATCTCGTACTGCAGGAATAGCATGATCTCTGAAGAGCTTTCTAGACAACTAACAGTATAAATCACTCAACAGATTTTGATTTGTGTGTGTGTGTGTGCGTCAGGTAACCCTCCTGAGGGAAAAGTTTGCCGCAGTTCTGTCAGTTTACCTGTTCTTAACCCAGAGAGATTAAGGACAGCCAAAGCCCTTGCAGAACAAGCTGTCAGGGTGGGTTAACATTACTGGATATACACAACATGTATGTGGTCGCATACATTTGTTCCACAAAGCTGTCCATGACTGGTGTCTGCTCTGATTCCTCTCAGATGCATAAGGTATTCTCCGTCCAGGGCCCGTACCCTGTCGTCAGGGCAGCATTGAGGGCCAGAGGCTGGGTGGAGCAGCGCATGCACCGCCCAAACCACAACGCTCGCAGAGCCAGCACTAACGATGCTGGTGACAGCGATGACGGTTAGCTCGATGAAAGAATGACTGTTTCAGAAATCACGTTGTCACTGGAAGTGGATATGTATCGATCTATATCCCATCATTTATTTACATTGCTCCTTCTTCTCAGATAACTCAGACGATCTCGAAAAAGAGCAGGATCCAGATGGACTATATGATATCATGGTAATAAATAACATTCATGGTTGTAGGCTAACATGAGGCTTAACGTGATATGCAAACAGGCAGGAAGAGGCACAGCAAGGGAAAGCTTGTTGCTAACTTTGTGAAACATGTTGGACATTTAAGGGTCTTAACAGATTCAGCTCTCACCCTTTCCCCCCGTTCTCATACAGTCTCGCCTGGTGCGTAATGAAATGGTTTATTTCTATTGGACCAACCGTAGAGACACCATCAACACCAGGAGTTTGCAAAAAGAACAGATTACCAATCATTTTGCAAAAGCAGGCAGCTTCACCACCAAGGTACATTTTATATGCTATAATCATTTGTTACAGACAAAAAAATGACTATTCAGTTGTCTCCTGTCACACCCACCATCGATATTTGTCTTTTCTTTATCAGGTGGGATTGTGTGTGAACCTGAGGAACCTGCACTGGTTTGATTCAGCTGACCCAGACACCTTCTTCCCTCGCTGTTACAGACCAGGAGCACAGGATGAGAAGGCTGCTTTCATTGGTCAGCTCTGACCTAACGGCCCATCTAACTAGATCACACCTCTTTCTTTTGTATTGTATTTCCAGCATCCTTCCACCTTCACTCACAGAGAACACTTAGAATAAATGCCTCCCTGTCTCTGTGCTTTGTGTAGAGGACTACAGGAGGACAGCCTGCACCAGTTTTTTGAAGTACATTGTGGAGAGGGAGCAGGGTGTTCAGGTAGAGGGAACCAGACACAACCTTCGGCCTGTGAGGATACGAAGCAAACTGCGATCTAGTCCAGTGGTCCTTTCCCAAATGATTAACAGCGCACTCAGAGTATGCCAAGAGTTTCTGGAGAGACTAGAGCATGGTGACATTGACGTACCCTTAGAGACACCACAAACACTTACAGAGGAGGAGTGGGCAGAGTTTATCAACGGCTACTACCTCGTTGTTCAGTGAGTACTGTGTGGGAGATAAAAGGAAACTGGCAAACCAAAGTGCTCTTTCGGTATCTCACTATAGTCTCTCTGTTTCCTCGCACAGTGAAGGAGCAGAGATCGAGAACAGTGAGCCTTTTGTGACCTGCTGCAAAGCAATGCTACAGAGGCTGGTGGAGGTCAGTCCACAGCTGGACATAGACGGCATACACAACATCTGGATCATCAAACCAGGAGCAAAGTCCAGGGGCAGAGGTGAGAAGTCAGACAAACCGTTCACATAATATCTGACATAGTCCTGGCTGACCTGCGACACCTGCCTTATAGGTATCATTTGTGCCAGGCGTCTGGATCGGATCCTCAGTCTGGTGGACACTAATCCAACCCTAAGGAAGGAAAGCAAGTGGGTAGTGCAGAAGTACTTGGAGCGTCCTTTGTTGGCACATGGCACCAAATTTGACGTGCGCCAGTGGTTCCTGGTCACCGTGTGGAACCCTCTGACTGTGTGGTTCTATAAAAAGTGCTACTTGCGCTTCTCTACGCAGCCTTACTCACTAGATACACTGGACAGGTAAGACGGGGATACTTCTCCAGAAAGTAGTTGGAGAGTAGAAGCAGTGAGAGGCTTGTATCATTTCTCTTCAACCATGCCCTCTTAATTCATGTCTCATTATACTTCTCTCCATTCCTTGTCACCAATTTCCTCTCATCTGTCTTTCCAATCTTGGCCTCTTTACCCCATTCTTGCAGCTCTGTCCACCTGTGCAATAACTCCATCCAGAAGCACCTGACACCCTCCAAACAACGCCATCGCGGTATCCCAGCAGACAACATGTGGTCGGATGACCAGTTCAGGACATTTCTGTCCAGCCAGGGCCGGGAAGCTCAGTGGCAGACGGTGGTGGTCCCCGGGATGAAGAAGGCTGTGATCCACGCATTACAGACAACACAGGATCTGATGGATTCACGCGACAACACATTTGAGCTCTACGGTGCTGACTTCATGTTCGGTAGGATGGGATCACTGTAACTGATGCTATCTTACAGAATATGTTATACTGCCTGTTTCAACACGCATCAACTTATACATTAAAAATGCTTTTTCTGGAGCTGTAAACAAATATATATAAGTAGTAAAATAAACATGGCGTTCTAATATAGATCACATTTTAATAAACACAATTATGAAAACGCAGGAATAATCACAACTTGGATATGTTGTTCTGTGTTTCTAAGGTCCTGACCTGCATCCATGGTTGATAGAACTCAATGCCAGTCCCACGATGGCTCCCTCCACCCCTGTGACAGCCCGCCTCTGTACTGCTGTGCAGGAAGACACATTATGCGTCGTCCTGGACCGGAGGGCAGACCGCACTGCAAACACTGGAGACTTTGAGCTCATATATAAGCAGGTACGGAAGAGTTCTCCCTCCTCTTCAGGTTATAGCGTACATTCAAGTGGCCCACTTTGTGAGGGAGGAATACATTACTTTAAATGTTCCCCTTTTTGTCTCTAGGCAGCAGTAGACATGCCACAGTATGTCGGGGTCAACCTACTTGTTGAGGGCTACAACATCAGGTGCCGCCGCTCACTTCCTCCACTGCAGTCCTCCGACCGTTCAGCACCAAAACACTGCAGCCCCGTTAAGGAGAAGGAACCTAAAGCAGAAAAAGTAAAGCCTCTGCCTAAGATGTTAAAGAGCGCTGAGACTCAGCTGAAATGCAGGGGGGTTCCACCACTTCCTCCTGTACAAGCCCCCGTTAAAGCCTTATCACGTCCACTGCCAATGATCGTGACATCCATCCACCCAGCCACTAGTGCCCAGTCTCACTCTGTACTTTTGTGGTATCAGAGGAGGTCCAACCCTGTACCTCTTTGTCTCTTTCCAAAACAGTCCAGACAAGTAGCACCTTGAGTGCCTAAAACACGTTAAAAAGGTTTGTTGACCAAATCATTGTCGAACTCCTTCAGCTTGAGCTTTCTGGCTGCCGACCTCATAATAAAGTCAGAATTTAATAGATTGCCATGTCTTGTTTTTTTTACTCACTACTTTCTTTTAATTTTCTTTAATGTGATTCAACACAAAATTGCCTCTGTTAATTTGGTTAATCCCGGAACAAGTTGTCAACTATTTGTACTGGGTCTATTTATTTGGTAGAGTAGTTCATGTACATGTTCACAGCAAAGTGTGTGGATTATCCAGAGCGACAGGGAGACCTTTTCAGGAATGTTCCTGTTGATTTTCATAAAGGGCATTTTCAGTGCTGTGAGCATCATAAAAGAAATTCCCTTCACCACCTGTGTAGTGTGGTGGAGTCAAAAATCAAGGCTAATAAAAACAAAACAAAACACCATGGCATTAAGTGAGACGATATGTTTTGTTGTAATGTGGTGGAAAAACACACGTTTACAGCACATTGATAAGGGACTTGTGATACTGAACTCATGATTTGAAAATTTGAGCTAAGAAAGTTAAGGATAAATAGTAAATAACATTTTTAAATGATATATATGTGTGTATATATATATATATACATATATCATATGTATGTGTGTGTATATATATATATATATATATATACATATATCATATGTATGTGTGTGTGTATATATATATATATATATATATACATATATCATATGTATATGTGTATATATATATATATATAGGTTTCTGTGTGTGTCTGTTATGGAAATGAGAGGATTGATTAATCTAAATTGAGAGAAGGAAAAAAGCCAGAGGGAGTAGTCATCATGGTTTGTAGGGAGAAAGCACAGGGGGAGATAATTAGGGCAACGTCTACATTTTATTAAGGAAATCTTGTATTCCATGCCTCCCTAAAATGAAGCATCCAATCAATTAATCTCTAGAATCTAGTAGGCAGAACAGAAAAGTATACACCAAAACAACACCACAACCCAACAAAACTGGAGAAAAACAAACTCAATGGAGTCTTTAAAACCTGTCTGCGCTTCATTACTTTTGTCAACTGCAATAACACACAACGGACGGTTGGTGGCGACAATTCCCCAATCGAAGAGGTAAACCACATCTTTATAGGACGACGAAGAAGAGGCGATACACGACAACAGCCAAAGACGTCCCTCTTATTCTACTTTCTGTAACCGTACGAAGAAATGGCGGCGTCCGTGTGCCGAGTCGGGAGCACTGTGGGTCGAACCCTCGCCAAAACCCGCAGTGTAAGTACAGATTTAAAGGCTGGGTAGAAAAGCGTTGAAATGTCTAAGTGGGATACCTGTACTCTTCATGTTTTAGCGCAACGCTGAAAGTTATCGGAGAGGTTGTACCGCCCGCTAAGAGCTACGGGACCGGGTTAGCTTAACCGGTTAGCATTAGTTAGCTAGCAGTGATTGCAAGGTCAACTGTCAAATGAGGCGGTACGTCTCGCGAGGGGACACTTGATGTGAAACGTCCGTTTAAATACGTGTTGTTCAGATCAGCTGGTCGTTGTGTCGGTCTGTCACAAGGTCAGCAGCTGTAACGTTTGTCCCTTGTCCTCACCTGCCCTCACAAGCTAAGCTACCTGCTAGCAGCGTTAGCATGGTGACTTTGGAAACGCCGACTAGTGACAATGCTGTACTTTAGTCAGTCGTCAATATGTTGGATTGTTGAATACGTACTTTTACATCATGTTGACAGTAATGTCAACACTTTGCACTGAGACTGATTTTAGATTATTCAGGAAACGAGGTTGAGAAACAGCTTCCACAGTAACGTGAAACTACCGTCTGAAATGAAAATGGTTATAGAATGACATCCCACTACCTTACAGTTCAATGTGATAGATGAAATGTTAAACTAGACATATTTTACATCCGATTACAATTGCTATACATACTGCTATATACTGGTATTCTGGTTTTCTCTAATTTTAGTCATTGGCAGATAGCAGTAGGTGGCCGTGGTGTCAATGTCAGCTGCAAAGTGTTGTCCTGTGCCAAACATTTCTACTCTTGCTTTAATTGTGATCAGATCGACTTGAAGTGTTCAGAACAGACAGACATCCAGACTGTCATGAGCCTCTGGTTACTCGATTACTACATTCAGTTTGCGTCTGCGCTTTTCCTCTGGTCTTAGTGAGGAAACAAGAGAGCACATGCCTGTGTGTCTGTTGTGTCCAGTCCCTTAAAATGTAGAAATGTTTTATCTGCATTACATGTAGGGCACACATGAAGTCTGCTTATTTTCAGTTGCAGTAATGCATGTTACAGGAAAGAGGAGGAAACAGTATTTGTAAATGTACAGGATTTTAAAATTGCGTGTTATCTCTTCTCCTTCAGCCCATCCTGCTGTCTCTGAGGCGCAGCCATGCCTCTGTCAGCTATGCCCAGAGCCTGGTGGGAGCCCCTGAAACTCGCCTGACCACCCTAGACAATGGTTTGAGGGTTGCCTCTGAGGAGACTGGACATGCCACCTGCACTGTAAGAACACAGTAATGGGGGGGTCTATTTACAACCAATGTAGGAGGTTGTTTCAGCACTTTATGGACAGAGTGAGTGGTATGTGTTGCTGTCGATGATCGTTTCTCATATTCTTCACATATCTTTTCCCTGTCATAGGTTGGACTGTGGATCAGTGCTGGTAGTCGCTATGAGAGTGAGAAGAACAACGGAGCAGGCTTCTTCCTGGAGCACATGGCTTTCAAGGTAGACGTTAGTAGACTTCATGACCTTAAAGGTACCCTGTGGAGTTTTCCTGTAAACAAATAAAAGTTAGTTTTAGATTCAGTGTTATTCACAAGAACACATTGACTGTATCCCTTGGGTTTATGATCTGTTCCACCCGATGGTTTGTCACAAAGAACCATCTGAAAAGCAGTCATTGGAAACTGTTTTGAAAAGGGCAGGCGCCTTAAAAAGATGCAGATGATTGGATGAACCATCTGTCCATCATCGTCTATCATTGTCATACATATAGTCCAAGCCCGTAGCTGGCCCTAGCTCCTCACAGGATGCTGATTGCTTTGTGCTCTGGCTTACCGAACACATACGCATTACTTTAAGCCTAATAAGATGTATTTTTGTGTGACATGTGCGATTCTGCCATCTCGAGAATCCAACTGCTCTGCAAGGTAACCGTCTCTAGGCCTTTAACAATTGTTACATAATCTACTGATAGTGATTACTTGAGCTAACCATGACTATTTTGAATAATCATTGGATTCCACAGTCGAGGGAATTTAAAGCCAATGTTACAAATGTGGCAACAAATAGAAAGTGAATTAGATGCGGATCCTTCTGCTAGGTTGGGCTGAGGAAAATAAAATGTCTACCTGAGCACAAGTCCAATGTCAGGAACAAAACATGGAAAATGAAAGCTTGTCTGTCTCGACCTTACTGTTAATGGGCAGGTTCTTCTGTTTCTGCTTATATGACAAAGTATTTGCAACTTTCCAAAGATGATGACGACAGAGGTGCCGATAACGTCTCTTGATTCATATCTTAATATGTAGAGTCTCTCCTACGGGTGGAGCCGTGTTTGACAGCTGTTGAGAAAGTTACACTGGAGTTGTCTCTTCCATCCAGCTTTCAAATCAGATAATTCAAATAGAAATGTTTGGATGGAAACATGGTGTTCGAGAAGTTCGGGGTTTTCTAGTGGTAGAAAATGTACAGTGTAACCCTGATATGAGAAGCCAAACAAAGTCTCCCCTGTGCCTCCCGACCACAGTCTGGAAGTCGGAGCAGAAACGGTCAACACTGGCTTTGTGTTTTCACATTGCATATCAGCTTTTGAAAACCAAATCAAACCTCCTTCTACATTAACTGTCCTGAACAACATTTGGTTGGCCTACACAACTGTTTTCTAGAATAAGCTATTAGAAATGAAACTGTGCAGCAGAGCGAAAGGTGAAACATTGTCTCAGCAAACTATTTGGTGATTTGACAGACACAGTTTCTTCCATTCACCTTTTGTTTTCGCCCCCCCCAGGGAACCAAGAAGCACCCCCAGACTGCCCTGGAGCAGCAGGTTGAGGCTATGGGTGCACACCTGAGCGCGTATACCTCTCGGGAGCACACTGCATACTACATGAAGACTCTTGCCAAAGACCTCCCCAAAGGTTAGATGACCTGGTTAAGCAGTGAAATGCATCATCCCCTTGATTTTACAATCATTTGATAAAAACCCATTCTTGTTTGTAAGATGAAGGCGTTAAGAATCAACCAATGAACACGTAAACTTCGATTCCTGATGAATTGAGAATCACAATTACTTTGCCCTATACTATACGAGGCAGTAACTGAGTTCACAATCGTTGTTTCTTGTCTGTTTTCTCAGCCGTGGAGCTGCTGTCAGAGGTGGTGCAGAGCTGCTCGCTGAATGAGGCGGAGATCGAGCAGCAGAGGGGCGTGGTGCTGCGGGAGCTAGAGGAAGTCGAGGGTAACTTGCAGGAAGTTTGCCTTGACCTGCTGCATGCCACCGCCTTCCAGGGCACTCCTCTGGGACACAGTGTGCTGGGACCCTCCAACAATGCCAGGCAAGAGGAACTGCATGCTCACACACACACACACATACACTTTTCCTTACTCGTATCTCTTCTACTGCTACTTGGCTTAAGTCGGTGCATTTACAAGGTTAAGAACACCACGGTTCAATTTCAGCCTGCATGCACGTTTTTTTTCAGCCCAACATTGTTGACAGCAATAATAATATTGGTAGTGAGAGCAACAAGCTGGCAGACTGCAGAGTGCCATCTCTCTGCTCCGTGCACACAGTGTGTATAAGCTGCACCCTCGGTGAAACAGAGTTCAGAGGAGAGAAAGAGAAACAAGCGTGACAGCCAGTAAATGACAGCAAAATGCAGTAAATACTGTCACTGCATCAATGCAGAGTCGCTCACGTCTGCATTGCGATGCATCTAAGAATTGAGACATTTTGAGAAGTTATGATGATGCTAATTATCACTTCAAAAGTGGCACAACGATTTGACTAAACGTAACTTCATCACATAGCGTTTTGTATTTCCTTTCAGTATATCTATTCCATATTATATCAAGTTGTGCACCATTGTGTAAGTTACCACTAATACTCGCATGCAATTCTTCCTCTAGGACTCTGACCCGCCATGACCTAGTGGACTACATCAACAGCCACTACAAAGCCCCTCGCATGGTGCTGTCTGCTGCTGGAGGTAGGCCCTCTTAGTCCTAACACACACTGGAGGTAGGGCCTCTTAGTCCCAATGCACGCTGGAGGTAGGCCCTCTTAGTCCTAACACACACTGGAGGTAGGGCCTCTTAGTCCCAACACACGCTGGAGGTAGGGCCTCTTAGTCCTAACACACACTGGAGGTAGGGCCTCTTAGTCCCAACACACGCTGGAGGTAGGGCCTCTTAGTCCTAACACACACTGGAGGTAGGGCCTCTTAGTCCCAACGCACGCTGGAGGTAGGTCCTCTTAGTCCCAACGCACGCTGGAGGTAGGTCCTCTTAGTCCCAACGCACGCTGGAGGTAGGTCCTCTTAGTCCCAACGCACGCTGGAGGTAGGTCCTCTTAGTCCCAACGCACGCTGGAGGTAGGTCCTCTTAGTCCCAGCGCACGCTGGAGGTAGGGCCTCTTAGTCCCAACGCACGCTGGAGGTAGGTCCTCTTAGTCCCAACGCACGCTGGAGGTAGGGCCTCTTAGTCCCAACGCACGCTGGAGGTAGGTCCTCTTAGTCCCAGCGCACGCTGGAGGTAGGTCCTCTTAGTCCCAGCGCACGCTGGAGGTAGGTCCTCTTAGTCCCAACGCACGCTGGAGGTAGGGCCTCTTAGTCCCAACGCACGCTGGAGGTAGGTCCTCTTAGTCCCAACGCACGCTGGAGGTAGGCCCTCTTAGTCCCAACACACACTCTGGTAGCTGTGGATTTCTACTTTTCCTGGAATGACTTGGCGTCTTTCTGATATGCTTCCTCCATAGGCGTGAACCACGAGGAGCTGGTCAGTTTGGCCAATACTCACTTCAGCGGCGTGTCTTTTGAGTATGAGGGAGATGCCGTGCCCGTGTTGTCACCCTGCCGATTTACAGGCAGTGAGGTGAGATGTGTTGAGAATGTTTTGCGGGAATATTTTCCATCCCTTTAACGTGAACGTGATATCTCAGGAACGCCTTGAGGGAACTTCTTGTAATTTGGCCTCTAACTGTTCCAGAATAATTTCAGGTTATTTAACTTGTATTTTAGATTGATGTGTTGGATGCATTAGATGTGATTCTGGCCTGTGGAGGAGCATAGCACATGTATTGGTAGCGATATTGTTTTCATCGTCACGTAAAATTGTTTTGTTGATCTGTTCCCAGATCCGTATGCGTGACGATGCTTTGCCTCTGGCCCACATTGCCGTGGCTGTGGAGGGGGCCAGTGCTACCAGCCCAGACATCGTGCCGCTCATGGTGGCCAACTCCATCATCGGCAGCTATGACCTCACCTATGGTGGCGGAAAGGTTGGTTAAATATGTAATATATATGTTGATTAGGACAGTTTTGTACTGTATTTTAGTTTATGCAACAAAGAAAAGACAGCAATGATGAAAGTTGAACCTTGTAAAGTTAATTAATCTTCTGCAGCTGTGTCCCCTTTTAGCTTTGCCCACTTGAGGTTGTTGGTGTTTTGAGTGGCCATTATGAAGGGGTAGACTATGATCCTCTCTGTAAACCTGGGTCAGGGGTCTCACTCCTGACTCCGGACCTGTAGGGAGGAACAAGACCTGAAATTCATAGCAAAAAAAATGTTTCATGAATAGAATAGCTATTTTCGAAATGTCTATACTGCTTTCATCGTCACATACTTGGAGCAGGTCAACCTAAATGTAATACAGTATATATGTTGGCCTGATGCTGGTGTGACTATAATCTCACTCTGATTGTGAACAGTCGGATAATAAATGCCCATTTCTTCCTCTCACCTGCAGCATCTGAGCAGCCGTCTGGCTCGCCTGGCGGTGGAGGAGAACCTGTGTCACAGCTTCCAGGCCTTCCACTCGTCCTACTGCGACACCGGCCTGCTGGGCATTTACTTTGTGTCTGATAGGCACCAAATCGAAGATATGATGCACTGGTCCCAGAATGCCTGGTCAGTAATGACTCCGAGAGAGAGAGAGAGAGAGAGACAGACGCGTGCTCACAGAACAACATAACTGTAATGTTATTTCAGTTTAGAGTTATAGGACAATGTAGGTATTTCTTCTTATTTCCTCCAATCTCTGCGCAGGATCAACCTGTGCACCACAGTGACGGAGAGTGATGTAGCCAGAGGCAAGAACGCTCTGAAGTCCAGCCTGGTTGGGCAGCTCAATGGTACGTTACGTGTCTGTCATGCACTATGACTATCACATGCACAAACATGCAAACAAACTCCTCCGAATCTCAAGTCAACACACCCGTTTGTCTTTTAGGAACAACCCCGATTTGCGATGACATCGGCAGACACGTCCTGAACTATGGGCGCCGTATTCCTCTGGCAGAGTGGGATGCTCGGATCGATGTGAGTCGACACTCTGAACCAAGAGTTCTGCTCCATTTATGCCATTAGTACAACTCAATAAAAATCAGTCTTGTAGCTTGTCTCCAGGGTAAGAGTTCTTACTTCCCCTCCACATCTTTTCTTTCAGGCCGTGACCCCCAAGATGGTGCGAGACGTCTGCTCCAAATATATCTACGATAAGTGTCCTGCTGTGGCAGCTGTCGGTGAGTTCTTTGTGGGTGTTGGTGCGTTTGCAGCGAGGTCAGGGCCCAGGCTGTAACCTCTAATGTGTTCTTCCTGGCTTCCTCCCAACAGGTCCTGTGGAGCAGCTACCCGACTACAACAGAATGCGCAGTGCCATGTACTGGCTGCGGTTTTAAGATGCGTAGCTGTGTTGCTCCGTGTGTCCCACGTTTGATCCTCATCTTCCTCCTCAACTGTACTCCCGTTTTCGTCCCGTGAACACCTGAGGATTGACCGCTCATCGGCTTGACAGCACATTCATCCTCTCTCTTCTCCCCGCCTCCCTCTCTAATCCTGCCCACTGATCACTCTTATTTAGCCATGAGGGAGGGGGGCAGCCAGTCTGCACATTGTATTAAATTTGAGAGATCGGTTACCTCTTTACAGGCACTCGTTACCTGGTACTGACTTGCAGAGACGGGGGGGAGACTTGAATAGCAAATAATCATCTACTGGACACACACAGAATACACTCTGAATACAAGTCCGGAGCAAGAGTATATTTATAATTTCTGTAACATTTGTTTCTGTCCTCTATTGTACATAACAGAAGCTCTCATTCCGACAAAATAAAAAAATACTGTAAAAGATTGTCCCAGTGTGTTTTTGTATTTACACCTTTTAGAACCTCTTACTCTTTTTAGTGTTAAACCATTTTAGTGTCATGGTCAGCTGCAATAAGTAGAAAAGGCAAAGAGGAGAATGTGCACACATTTTTGTTACCTTTGCATTAAATTCTGAGACTATTGCCAGGACTGAAATCCACACACAAAAGAATGTCGCTGTGTCTAGTCGGCTTCAGATTTCTGCCCAGCTGTCGTAATCAGGCTGCTCTTGTGATATTCATGTCATTAGTCAGATGAGGATAAATCCCTTGATGGGCTGGACTGGAGATGACTCAGGAAACAAGGTATGGCTTTGTCTTGTTTGTCTCCTTCCTGGGCCTGACGGCTCCTTCCTCCTTTAAGTCCTCCAGAGGGCTTTCTTTATGATTGCTCCGGTCTAACCTCCCAACACCCCCCTCTTCTGTGCGCTTAAAATAGATTTCTGTACTCGTACATAATGTTCCTTTAAAAAAGTAACAATGCACAGTGTCCAGCATTTTTTATTTTTCCATGTCATGCCAAACATTTCGAGGTACCACACAAGAACACACGTGCACATGACTGAGGTGGCTGTCGTTGCACAAAATCAGATCTGAGTTGACAACATGAGTTGACACAGATTATTGGATCTTTAATCAAGCCCATCATTTCAAAATAGGAACCCAAGGAGCAAATTTACAGTCTCCCTTATTTTACTTCAATTATTATTAAACACATTAATCCCATTTTAAGAAATGCAATTGCCTCCCTGAACTCTAACTGATGACATTTAGCTGCTGTTTCTCCCAACTAAATGCTCCCTGTAGAATTGAATCACCGTCACAGTAATGCAGACAAATTTGGGGCTGCTCTTTCATGTAGAACTCCCATGTGAGGAGTTTGTGACGTAGGCTGCTTGTTTTCGGTCCTGGAGATTTGTGTGTGCTCTGACTCGTTGATTAGAAACCGTTCTGTTGATTTAAACACATTTGAGTAAAACCACAAACACGTACATGGTATCACACCTTCACACTTTCTCTTATGACGGTCACGATACAGTTAAACTATCCATTTTGAGGCCTTTTGGCGTCTCTGTCCATTGAGCGGAGGATCCTGATGATCTGCTGGGTTTAAGATGAGAAATCACATGTTTCTTTTTTAGACTGGAGAAAAACGGCCAGCATATTTTATGGATACTCCTAGAAACTGCCTTTAAACATAGCAGATTCCTCCCCTTTGTAATGAGGAGGCTTCCGTCACCCAGTCTGCATGGATGATTGACAAGGAACTCATAACACCATGATAAGAAAGGGATTGTGTTTTGCAGCGTGTTGGTACTTAACTTTTGAACGGAAGTGGTGGGTTTCAGTTGTGCTTTGACTCGTGGGCAACTCTCCCATTCATTCTAGGCAAACTATTGTGATTACCATTGTGTTATTTTTAGAAAGAGAAAGACGGCAAATGAGTGTAGAGGAAATGAAATGAAGGGAGGGTGATGGCGTGTAAAGATATAAAAGATAAACAGAGAGGGGAAGGGGCAGTGCCACGGCGAAGACCGACGTGGATGAAGACAAAGTCGTGGACGAGCAGACAGAAGTCCATTTGAACATCCGACTGCGTGTCACACAGGTCCATCCTCCTGCAGCTCTAGAAGAAGAAGAAGAAGAAGCTGTGAGACAGAAGGCAGTATTATAGGGTCAAAGACAAGAGATCAATAGCAAAGCCCTGCTTTAGACCAGAGGAAGGAGAAGTGCCTTTTTGTCAAGTTACTAACTTTTCACTGAGTAAGTATTGATTGAGATTATGACATTTGATAATGCTTGCCCAGGTTTATCTAGCCTACATATTTCACAACATATTGCATGATTTTTTTCGGCAGTTGGACAAAATACTGTATCATTTATAGGACAAGTGGACAAAATATTGGAGAATCTGTAATTCCCTGCAGAAAACTGTATAAACAAAGTATTTTTTCAACATGCTTTTATGTCTTTAAAAAAAATCTATATTTCAAATCTACCATTTTCTGCACTCTGGATAGATCTTTTATATCCATTTGTGCATTGACAGGGACTATTGAAATGTTAATCTTAGATGTTCCTGGATATTTCCAAAAATATTAGGAATTTCCTGCTTGCATATATGTATGTTCTCATCTAATAGCCTCCTGTTTTTCATAAAAAGCCTCAGTTTTCGATTTAAGAGGGATTTGCATATGTAATCAGATTATTGCAGATCAGAAAATGTCTGATGCATACCATCCCCGAGAGAAGCCTTGCAGTGTCAGGGTTGTGAAATCTAGAGCCACTGGCTGATCTGTTCTTCTTCTCTCCCTGCAGACAGAGTCCTGACCATGAGAAGTGTGCGTGTGTGTTTCTGCCTGGCTCTGCTGCTGCTGCTGCCTTGGATCGCCCAGAGCCAGAGGAGCTTTCCCGCTTTTGCTAAACTTGACGAGGACACACAGAGGGATGTGCTGGCTGTGTTGAACTCATTGCTCCGATCAGAGCATCACACTGTGCTCCGGCGAGAGCGAGCCCCGCGCCCAGCCTCCCAGGTGCCGAAGAGAGCCCAGCAGGGGTCCCGCTTCGCCCTGTCCCTTGATGTTCCCACCAGCATCCTCAGTGTCCTCATAGACCTGGCCAAGAACCAGGACATGAGAACCAAGGCTGCAGCCAATGCAGAACTGATGGCACGAATAGGCAAGAGGAAATAAGACGCGGGGCCCCTGGGAGCTGCCGGGGGCTTGATGGACGAAATCTCATCTCACAGAGGAGTTAACTTCTTACATTGTGACACTGGCACCTGGTTAGAAACACTGTTAGTTCAGGTGAAATCAGTCATTACGGTCAGTATCTGTCCTTTAGAGCTTAGATTTGCTTTACTTTTATACTTGCATTGAATTATTATATGATTGTTTTACACCCAAAACCACACTCCATGGGCTGACTCTTGAAACAGAAGTAAACAGAAAGAATGATGTAAAACAAACAAAAGGACACTGCAAACAATGTCAAACAAAGTGTGATGAAGCTGGTATTTTGTCTCAAAGATTGTTCACCCATGGGTCAGAAACTGTGATCAGGTTCTGAAATCTGTTTCCTCTGTTTGCATGTGTAATCTTGAATTCAAAGAAAAGGTTGTTCAATTAAATCCAATATGATAATCATATTTTTTTTCTCAAGTCTAATTCATTTCACTCACTCGCATTGATATCAGGCATGCTTGGTATAATTACAAGCATCAGCAACCCATAAAGCACAAATGAATGGGTCTGAGCCGCATGAGCTTGCGTCACCCACAGCCGGGTCTGATATGTGATAACAGGACAAAGACGTGGGCAGGATATTGACCTCTGAAGGAAGAACAGACCCTTTCTATAGACCTTTGTTCACTCATACTTGATGAATTTGGCGAACAAGTCGCAACCTATTTTAAGTCTGATGCATTATCTGCTCTACATTGCGCTAATATCTGTGGCATGATTCATCTGTGCTCCTGCAGTGAGCATGAAATATGAAGCAACACAGTGAAATAAACTGCTCATCTGATTTACATCCGCGTTTGTTTTGTTTTACGCTGGTCATAACCTGGAATTATTTTTTTGTACCACTTCAAGTCGTGGTATTTAAAGCCAATACGAATGCAAATATTGCAAGAAATGTTTTTAATATGTTGCAGCGACACTGTAAGTACTAAGGCCACTATGAAGTCACTACTGGGCATCAGAGAAACCCTGCAACCCCTGCAGATATACAAACTACCCATGTGGTTGTTACCCCAACTGGAATCAATGAGCACAAGGTTGTTTATGTTTCCATTAGATTGCTGTAACAATACTTTATTTAAGGAAGCCCAAATGGTTTTATCAGGCTTCTTCTACAGAAGTTAACACAGGTAATAGAGAATTGGCACTTCTAGAAATCATTTAAAGCATCCAAAGCATTTAAAAAAAATGGACTTCAGCAAGTGACCACGTGTTTCCGACCCACTGAAGTCCAAACTGAGGCAGTTCGTCGTTTGTCCGCGTGATGTCCTCGTTGTTTCTCTTAACTGTGTTTATCATTAGTTTACAGATTGGCGAAAGACCCTCACATCGTCAAATATATTTATGACCCAAACTTCTTCACTGAGCAGCCTATTGATTAATTAATTAAATGCACGAAAGTTAGCGTGCAAGCAGAGGGAGAGAAAGGAGCCGAAAATGGCGCAAACTGCGGTGGTTAATCAGTCTAATCCAGGTGTTATTAATCAGCGTTGAGGCAGTGACGGGTTCACGTTACATCAGGAAACACTCGGGGGGGAAAGTAAGTGAATATTTTACTCTTGTTCCACTTGTTTAATGTTTGACTTTCATTGTTTTTTTTATCACACTTTGTTCTATGAAATATAAAACAAGCTGCTGCGCACATTTAATAGAAACTCGTGCATTTATATTCCTATAGATTTAGCGTTACTCTATGGCGCTGTTGTTGGTAGGCTATTCTCCTTATTTGGCCCAGTCTTAGTGGTTGTAAAATGCTATTTTTTCCTACCTCAGTTTGTCCATAGTGTACGTGATGTTTTGTTGATCTAAATGCTGCATATGTTATCTTAGAAAACAATAAGCTCATTTTCCTCAGTTCCTTGAGTCGGATGTGTTACTCACACAGAGCCCCAACCCTCTTCCTGAAAATCCCACATTTAATTCAGACTACAGGAAGTCTTTATTTGCCAAGTAAACATGAAGATGATTTTATAGCCTGTCCAGTAGGCAAACAGTAGGCTTAACCATAATGTCAGTGTGAGTTCTTCATATGTGATAAGAGAGTTTTACTCCCATTTCCATTCCTAATGCCACAGCTGTGCAGGAGGCTGATGAGTGTAAACATAAAGACTCTCAGACAGTGAAATATAGCCACTGGCAGAGACGCATGGATTGTGTGCTTTCATCTGAACTAAGGTTTATTCATGGGGCAGTATTTTATGCAAATGTCACACAACAGGTGAGGTCTCACCAGGTCACTTCTGATCCACACACATTCAGACGTCTTTCTTTATAAACCATTTGAGGAACATTACCAGTTGAATGTGGTCTTAAGGATGAAGAAACAGTTTTACAGCAGATTTAAAATAGTAGATTTCTGTCATATAGTTTTCATATTAATCCCTGGGTTTTGTTGTGGTCGGTGTATGCAGGTGATCTCAGACTACCTGTAGCTGTAGGTGTGTACCGTCATGTGATAACACTGGGAGGTGTGGACACCCTTTGTCTCCATAAACCGACACGCCAGTGTGTGAGATAACATTGAACGATGACCTCATTTGGGAAATTACATTACTGTCACACATTCTTGCAACCTCTGGCAGAGTTAAAAGTGCAAATTGTCCTCAAAGTTTCTCTCAGAGGTTGAAGTTTGAGTACGTCTATCGGAAAAATACATGCCATAGTTTTCTCCTTTTTAAAATAATGGGAAATTCAAAAAAGCATAGATGACCCAAATACCTGTATCTTTGTTATCACCAATTCCTCCTTTGATTGCATTAAAGGGAGCCACAAAGCAAAAGTCAAGAGCCACAAAGCAAACATATTATGTGAACCAAGACTTCTGGTTTTCTTATGACAAACCTTTTTGTTTTGTCTTTTAAAGGGTTGATTCACCAAATTATACAAATCACATTTTCTCACTAACCCTAACTGCTATTTAGCCATGCAGATGGACATTTTCTGCCACCACTCTAATACAGTAGAGCTAAATATGATTTAGTTTGTTCTGTAAGTATTGAAAAATATGATCTGAATGTCTTTAGAAATCTTTCCAATAACAATCTCCAGGTTAACACAGACCACACTGTCAGCACACTGTCAGCATATTTTAATAGGGACACTTTCCTCAGTAAGAAGTAGTTCCTTTAGGATGGCTCGTATAACAAACTGAAATCCAGGGCTTCCACGGGGGAGGGTCAGAGCAGTGCTCATGGAGAATTACTCAATACAACTTGCAACAAGCTCAACAGTCATCAGCACAAAGGTCAGTGACCAAGTGGTGCAAGACACGGCGAGAAGAGAAGAGCGTATCAGAGGGGTGTAGTGGTGTTAGGAGCAGCACTTCAGGATCACAACGACCACTATACGGATTATATTCAAACACGGTCAGGACAACAGCTTGTCACCTTTTCTATAACAATGAGATCATATATGTTGTAGATTTTTGTGTTTTTCTTTATTGGGAATTCTTGTGAAATGTGTGTGGTTTGTTGAAGAACGGGTCTGGTTTACAGATTAGAGTTAATTCTGATAGATGTAGACATCGGGGCCTGGACACTCAATAGGGCATACACGACCAGAATGTACTTTAGATCCTTTGCCCTCATTTTTTGTTATTGTTTGACTGTAAAACGTATAAACTTTCAAGCTGCAATATTCACTCATAGCTGCTGCTTGCTCCTTCTGTGAGGCCTGTCGGTAATGTTGCCCTTTGCAAGTGACGATGTGTTGTCTTACAGTTAAAGTCTAAATGCTAAACTGATGCTACCTTCAATCGCAGATCGATGTGCTCCCAGATGGATTACGCTATGAAGTCCCTCAGCCTTCTGACTCCGTCTTCCCTCTCCAAGTAAGAGCACTGCTCCGCGGGTTGGATGGGATAGTCAACAATCACCAGTTAATGGTGGACGAGGAGGCTGAAAATGATTTAAGCATTGTGTCTTCTATCTTTTGTCAGGTGTGTGACAGCCAGCGTGTCAGCCAGCGCCTCCATGACCCAGCAGCTCCTGTCGGGTCGAGCTCCTCGCCCAAAGCCCTTCAGGGTCACAAATGCTGACCGCAGTGTGAAGAAGGGCATCATGGCGAGCTCCCTAGAAGACCTGATGAACAAGGCAAGGAGCGTGTGTGAAGTGTTGAAAGGGCTGAGCTTGAATTGTGAAGTAGTTGAGTGGGTGACGATGAAACGGTGTTTAAAATGACCACAGACATCGGCCTGTGACTCACTTATTGCTGCGCCGTCTGTGAGACTCATGCTGGTTAAAGTTCACAAGACTGAGGTGTACACTTGACTGCAACAATGCTCTATCCTTTATATAATGGCCGTTATCTGAATTGCTCCTCCCTGTGTCTCTCAGGTCATCGACTCGCTGAGCGTACCGTGTGTCGGCGCCCTGGTGCTGGATGAAGACGGCACAGGCGTGGACACAGAGGAGTTCTTCCAGACGCTGCCCGACAGTGCTGTCCTCATGGTCCTGGAGAAGGGCCACAAGTGGACCCTACATCCGGTATGATAGTGTTTGACCTTTTTCCACATCAACCAGCAGGTGACGCTGTTGATCAGCTGCACAGTGGGGTGTTTAACATATTGATCGACTGCTTGTATTCAGCGTTTGTTACGCCAGTGATTCTTTGATGTATTGACTGAACAGACGGGGAAATATCTGTTTCTTCAATGAAGCAGCCATGAATATGGATGGTACAGGGGTCTGTAGAAGAATAGTACATTGAAATTTAATCAGCAAATATTGTGTCCTCAAACTGAATAGAGGAGGAATATGTCAGTTATTGTGCAAATGCTGAGCTCGGGGCGAACACCAGAGATTAGTTTCTTCCTTCATCATTTTTGAAGAAGAATGGTGTTAAATTGACATGTTTTCTCCCGAAAGCAATTAATTTCCTTAGACTGCATGCAGTGATTTGCATCCCCCCCCTACATGTTTCCTCTGGTGACTTCACATTGACCTTGCTTCATTGTAATTTGCCTTTCCCATCACTGCTGGCAGTCCGTAATGTCTGCTGGCGGAGCTCGGTGTTGTCATCTGGCCCAATCGCGCCAACAAAATGTGTCTGTGCCCCTTTGACCCAACTTTTGTCTCCGCTCCTGTCGCCTCACAGAGCAGCCCCTCCAGAGATCAGCTCAGCACACAGCACCGGACAGATGTGGCCAAGGTGACTTTTGACCTCTACAAAAACAACCCCAAGGATTTCATTGGCTGCCTGAACGTGAAAGCAACCCTGTACGGCGCTTATACTGTCTCCTATGACCTGCGCTGTTACGCCGCCAAAAGCATGCTGAAGTGAGTGTCTGTCAAATATCTGAAACCGTCCGTCATTATTATGCATTTGTGTTGAACTGTCATGTAATGTTTGTTTCATCTTCATGTCAAAGGATTTCTCTGGTGACTTTCCCTAGTAACAGTTTAATCAAGTCAGAAATGAAAATCTACTGTGATGAGTTTCTAATTCATAAAATACCAAACGGAACATCACCTTTGCAATTCTAACAATTACATTTTATTTCTGGTTGATTTTCTCCTCTATATCAGCTGCTTTTCTAACATAACAGCAGCTGTAGTAGTATTCTGTGCACAACCAGCAACATGTAAAATCATTTTTTTAAATGCGTAAATTCCTGTGGGCGGCCGATTTTCAAATGATCAGATTGCAGAAGAACAAAGGCTAGATTTTACTGAGATTAAATTCATGTTATGTCATCGCTGCTGAGATCTGCCGGTTTTTAGCGTTTGCACGGAGCTTCAGTCAGAGGATTACATTTTGCAGACTTGTCAAATATGGGTCTTTTGTGCTCACAGTGCAGTAGAAGAGGTTTGTTTCTTAGATGTCCATTTCTTTTGAGATGCAGTTGTGAGGAATGATTCTTATTTCATGTCAGTCATTTTCTCATCAGCTTGTGTAGTTAATTTCCTGTGACAATTACTCAAGACTTTTTCATTTGAAAAAGAAAGATATATTCTCATACTATATGTATTTCCCAAGTTACTCCAATGCTGTGTGTCTGTTAAGCCGCTCTGCAGATGGGAATTATGACCACTTTCTCTCTCTGCGCTGTGCTTCTAGGGAGGCCCTGCGATGGACCATCTTCTCCATGCAGGCCACAGGCCACATCCTGCTGGGATCCTCCTGCTACATCGAGCAGCTGCTGGAGGAGGAGGAGGAGGAAGAAGAGGAGCGAGCAGAGAAGAGCCTGGCGCTGCCACAGGAAGGCAGGATCAGGCAGCTGCAGAGCATGCTGCTGAGAAGGATATCCCACTGATCGTGGATTAGAGCTGACGATGGTGGAGCCGCCTTGTCCACTCTTAGGTTTAGGACACGATGTAGATGGTCGCAGATGAAACGGCTGATCTCTTCATGTTCACGTCAGTTTCCTGTGCAGTTTGCAGATATTTTAGACATAGCAACAGTCTGTCACTTTCTTGTTCTGTTACATTTATTATTATTTTTTTGCACCATATGTACAAGCTGATACCACAAGTTATTCCTCAGTAAGCACATTTACTTATTACTGTAAATTTTTCCTATCGAGATGAATAAATAAAACTAACACTTTTTTATATTCCCGTTCCTGAAAGTCCATTTAAGTCTACATACAGTAGGTCTACAATTGAGCTTATATGTGCTGTGTGAGCCCATTAAGCTGGCTTTGTGCGTGTGGTTCCTGGTCTGAGTCAGTGTAATTGGCAACAGGTCCAGCTGTCTCTCCCACGCTTCCCTAATTGTCCCCTGGCCTGCACTGTACTGTCAGCTGCAGCCTGCCCCTGCCTCAGAAAATCGGAGGAAGAGAACGAAGTAAGAGCAGCTGCAGGGGGCGAGAGGCCGGAAGCAAACCATTATACGGAGAGAGAGAGAGAGAGAAGAGAGATGATTGCCTCAGCTGGCGTCAGAAGTACCACTTTTGCTATTTTGTCGTAAAAGGTTGCAGCAAAAAAAATGCTGAGGACAGATTTTCCACCGAATTGACGGTCTGATACACTGAGAAAAAGATAAATGTCTGAGGTACATATCAGTAGGTCAAGAGTTGGACACTGACTGTGGCTCGCTCCCGCTAGCTCTTCTGCTGGGTTTTCTTTTGTTCTGTCTACAGAAAATATAACCAGAAATAATAGTAACGTCGACACATTTGGTCATTTCGGAGGCAGTCAGCGTTGAAAGACGATATATATATATATATATATATATATATATATATATATATATATATATATATATATATATATATATATATATATATATATATATATATATATATATATATATATATATATATATATATATATATATATATATATATATATATATATATATATATATATATATATATATATATATATATATATATATATATATATATATATATATATATCCCACATGATATTAGTTGATTTATTGTTCGCTAATGTATTGAGGGATGTGCATGTCGTTTAAATGTAATGAGATAATGAATCACGGGATAATCAAAACATCTTCCAACAGTATTTAGTATTGGGCGTTCATCAATTAAATTGCAACTCATGAATGCATGAGCAGTAGTTGCATACAATGCCAACAACATTAAAGTGATTGTGAATACATGGTTAAGTGCCATTGTTTGCACTGAAACGAGTCATGGGGGTGCATGACTGCTGACTTTAATCTACGTTCGTTGTGTTTCACAGTATTCCTGATGGCTCTATTAGTGTATTGAATTGTAGCCATATAGATTGGTTTCTACAGTATCTGCTCTGTTTCACAGGTTTGACGAGTGATTTGATTTGTCGTTCCCTTCACCGTGTTCAGATGCGCCAACTGAAAATACCCAGATGTGAGTTTGAGTAATGTATTGCTTTACTGTAAATTCTGTGCTCATTAGAAGGGACAACCTCTGATCCACTTGTGAACTGAAGGGTTCACTCCACCAAAAAAAACAAAAGATTGGAACCTGCTGTCATTCCCACAAAAAATTGACGGTTGAAAAAATGTAGAAACATTTAAAATGTAGGTTTCTATTCCTAAAAGGAGTTGCACTGCTTTACCATCGCACTCCTGACAATGTTAGACTCATGATGGGCAATTAAAACATGATGCAGCAGAACCAGAGATATCCTGTTTTGTCTTTTATCAAATACAGATTTCTTTTTTTAAATTTCATACATTCTTTGTCCTTGTCAAAACCTGGCGCCTGCACTACTCTCAATGGAACTCAACTGCCGACTGTCGGTATGAGTTAGGTAGCCTCTAGCAGCCTTAAACTATAAGCATTTTTAGGAGCAGTGAGCTGCTGTGAAAGATTTGCGACGGCTCACTCACGATCACCTCGACAGCCAGGTTCTATAACCACCGACTTTATAATTAAAGCACATTCTGCTCGACCCACTGAGCCACAGCAGTGACAAAAATCTGAAGCTGTCGAGATTCAAAGAAGCGAGTTCACCAGACCTCTGGAGCCCACTCGTCATCTTTGCTTAAATGCAGATGTCATATTTCATTTTATGTAGTTGTGCTGTGACAATCTAAAATAAAGTGTAAGCGTCACGACTTGTAGTCTTCAGCCCCAATCACTGAACGGATAAATTGCCTCAAGTGACATCAGTTGAGGCAATGTATCCGTTTTTGTGCAGTTCCCTGTGACGCCACAAAGATAGCATATCTTCTTTTTTTCACATGCACATTTAATAATGTGACTTTATTTAGTGCTTTACGTTTATACCAGCATCAAAGCACAGACAGGTTCGGAGTTTTTAAACCTTCGATCTGAATGTCCTCGGTAGTAGATGCCTCCTCCCTCCTCCCTCCTCCCTCCTCTCTCACTCAGCTGAAGTCATCCTGGCAGCAGCGTCCTCTGAGGATCCAGCAGGAGCGCTTCCTGCGGACGGCCGTCCGTCCTTCCGTCCCACTGAGCTGTGTTGTTGCCAGTGGCCCCTGGTGGAGCTGTTGCTGCTGCTGAGCATGTGCTCGGCTGCTCCGCAGAGAGTTACTCAACTACTATTGGCCCCACAGGACATAAGGGACGCTTCCCATCAACACACATGTTGTGGACACGAATCGCTGAACGCACGGCTCCAACTCAAAGAGGTAAGAGTGCAAGTTTTGCTCAATAATCTAAGTGTTGTTTTTTTACTCTGCGATATATATTTTGTCTGTGCAGCTGTTTGTCCGATGAAGATATGTTGGTGTAAAATTGCGCAGCCGCTTGGTAAGCAGTTGGCAGGCAGGCAGCCCCGACCTATCCAGTCCAACAATAACTTCAGTCCAATGAATCATTTTCTGATAGTAACGTAACGTGTGCTTGAATTTCACACGTTAAAACGCAATTTTTTTAACTTTTCCCTTATAGGTTAGTTGAACTTTTACGCAGCGTATTTTAATCCATAACCGTTCGTGTGGCTATTTAATAAAATCCTTACCAACTGGAAACACTATGGTAGTGCATTATGTCAAAGTCTCTGTGTTTATTTGAGGGTAAGATGGGTAGGCTGCTTGCATTCCTCCCGTGCAGTGCACAGCACATCGCCCTGTGTGCTGTTTGGCACAAAGCGCTCCACGAAATATCGATTTAGCAGAGGAATCCGGGTTTTATTAGAACCCACGGGCTGTATGTGGGAGTAGGTGCTTGACACAGTTACGGGCACGGAGGCTATATTCCTCCCACGCTCCCGAGGGAGTCCTCCTCAAATGCAGTCCGCTGGAAACATCTCACCATGCATACTGTACATGAAAGCGTGGTTGTCTGTTTGGATGGTGTTTGCGATGTTTTGCATTTTGTTGTGTGTGCCAACGGCCTTGCAGCCAAATATCACTTAAAATATCTTTAAAATATCTTAAATCTCATCTACTCTCATTTCCAGTCAGGATCCGTTTGTTAGGTCCATCTGTCCTTAGGAAGAATCAACAAAACAGAACTTACATGAAATAAGGTATAACTAAACCTTAAGGATTAATTGAAAGTGAGAGCGATAAACAGAAGTTAGTACTAATGGTCTGTTAAATTAGGTTTCTTTAAAGTTACTTATTGCACTGAGGGCTTGTACCTTAATCTGAAACATTTCTTCAGTAAACACTCAAAGAATTTTGTTTCCTCCAGGTCTGTCTTGATCTATTTCATCCAAAATGTGGTTTTCAAGTAAAATCAACCTGTTCATCAACAATTTATCTGGTTCGAGTTTATCAACTGATTATTTTCTGGTTTTCTTAGTCTTCTGTGATATTTTGGACTGTTGGTCGGCAAAAACAAGCAATTTCTCGTCTTCACTTTGGGTTCTGAGAAATGGTGGCTGGCATTTTTCACAATTTTCTGAAATGTTTTGTCCAAATGATTAATTGAGAAAATAATTACATTGATAACGACAGTTATTGTTACATTGTTTTAGTATTAATGGTGTTTGGTAAAGCCTTTGGGGTTAGATAGGCCAGCAAGGAGAACACTATTATTTTTGACCGATGGGACAATATGCTGCCCAGCGTTTTAGAACTGCATTCTGCCCTCACAAAATCAAATAACTTAGATTTATACACTCATACAAACCACATGTTGTCTCATGCAGTTTTCTTTCTCAGCTGTTCATCACAAGCAACAGTGCTCTTTGTCAAAGAACAACTAAAAAGAGGGATGGACAGATTAAGACAGTAAAAGTTAAAGTAAATGCAGTAAGACACAGCAGGCGAGATGGGGAGTAACAGGAGGGGTTGGTTGCAACAGTGTGGAGGTGGAAGAAAGCATTTGGGTCTGAGATGTGTCTCCGCCACGCCGTCTGCTGTGGACGGCTTTGATTGTGAACATGAAGGAGGGAAACCAAGTCCTGCTGGACACATGAAGACATGGAGTGTTTCCTGTGTGCCAATACATCACCCTCCCCTCTCTGTCTCACACACAAATTATTAAATTGTCTTCTAATTGATTCCTTCTGCAGTTAAGTAACCTCCTCGTTTTAAACCAAGTGGCTTTCTGTTCAGCATCTGTCATCTGTCAGCAGCAACACCCTTCTTTTTCTCTTGTCTCTATTTCTTCTTTTCCCCCACTTTCCTTCTCTCTGCTTTTTCCCCAAGCTTAGGTTTTTCAATGGTTGGTTATTTAGGTCCATATTTCAGCTCGGCAATAAATAATTCAGGTAACAGGACAACACAAAGGTCCTCAGTGAGAGCCTGGATGCTTTGCTCAGACCTGAATTGCCCGTCGTTTTGGAGAATATGTCTGAATAATGGATTTGTATTTTGACTGAAGTGGCGATAGGTCCACTCACTGAGTGTTCAAGTTATCACTCAAATAGATCCATACATTAAAAATGAGTCTCCTGCTGAAGAAGCTGAGGTTTTTGCTTGATTTTACTCTCCCTCATATTCTCCCTAAAAGCACTCTCTGTATTTCTCCATATTTCATGCCGTCCTGCTGGCTTTTTCCAGCTGCTCCTCAGCTCCATTATGAAATGAGCCAAAAATATTTATGACTTGGACCGAAATGATTATTGGATTGCTGCATTGAAAGTATGGATGCTTTAACAACAGCCACCCTGGACAGAAGGTCAATAAACCACTCAGAGTGACGCAGATTCCTGACCCTGACCATACCAGTGACGGTTAAGAGTGTCCTGACTTAGTACGTGTGTGTTTGTTTGTGTTGATCACGAGACAGTGTTGTATTGTCTAGAACTGGCAACTTATTTTTTTATAAAACAAAGTTTTTAATATTTTGAAGAACCTAATCAAGTCAAACAGAAACTTGAATTCTCCTCACTTTTTGTGGAGATATTCTGAACTTTACTGATGCTACAGCTACTGTGCTCATTTTTAAAAGAGCATATAACCGTTTTTGGACATATTTGTGGAAACAGCATCTAAGCCTCAAACCTCAACCTCTGAACCTCGTGAATTCAAACGAAAGCCTCTTAGATAAGCATCATCTGTTGAAGTGAGTGATGCATGGTTGAAAGCTCCAGGATTGTTCTGTTCTATGTGGTCCCAGTAGGGCCTCACAATTATGTGCAAGGCCGTTTCCCGCAATGTGTCCATAACCATGCATTGAATGGACATATTGGCAGTGTAGAACTATTTATTTGCATTTAGAATGGTCATGAGACTTTACATGATAGCATAATGTCACTGTAGTATTCGTCCTCGCATTTGAAGCTCGGAGTCACGCCTCAAAGAGCTGGCGGCTTAAAGGCAGACAACCAGCTAAGTCAGATTCAGTGGGGAAATCTCTATTCAATTCGTATTTGTTTAACATTCCATCTGCTGGCAGAGAAAATAATCCCTAACATTTACAACACTGGAAAACACTCCAGCGCTGCTCCAGATGAGACTTTTCATCCTCTCTGTATTCATCGACCGCTACAAGACCACTTAGACTCGGCAGGTGTCCTGTTGTACAACTGTGTGTATTTAAAGACGTGCGTTTCTCTCCCAGGCCGACTGTGCTGAGGATGAGCAGTGGCCTGCCAGTGTTTGTCTCTGACTAGACCTTTTGCCTCCATCATGACGTGGTGACTAAAGAGAGTGCTCAAATAAGAGCTTGACGGGAGTCTTTTTACACTTGTGCGCACACACACAAATGCTGGTGGGTGTTTAATGCACAGTAGGAGTGTACAGTGTATGTTCCTCGTGTTAACTCCAGCCTCTCCGTTTCGTCATTAGTCACCCCCTCACACTGCAGACTCTGACTTGAATGCTGTCCTTTCTATTATTGTGTGTGCTTTGTCCTAAGTAATGTCTGGTTAAAATCAACATTCTGCTTTGTGGTGGTCTGCTTAATTTCAAGAACCTAAAGTAGACAAAATATTTCTACTACACATTGTGACGGCAAGTCTTCTATTGTAGTGTGTTCTGTAATGGGCCTGCAGTGTCATTATATATCCATTAGAATAAATACCCTGACTATTCCCTTTTTTCCTGTCCTACCAGTGCATGAAACCGTACATGACAGAAATGTCATACTTTCCTCACAGCTTTCCTCGTTTGAGTTGAAGTGATTAGGTCTTCAGTCCCCTTGCTGCATAAGTTTGCATTTTAATGAGGTTGAACTGATTTACTTTTAACCGCTATAAATCTGTGATGTTTATGGAGTTCATGTGAAGAGAAATATGTGGATATGCTTTACTGATGAATATGTAGATAGCTTACATGACACTAGCAAATGTTAGCATGCTGACATGATAAACTAAGGCTACGTTGACACAGCAAGCCTTTGTGTTCAATTCTGAATTATTAATCAAATTGGGCCTTTGCTAAGCCCCGCCCCCCGCTGCTACTCCGTCAAGGTGTCAGAGCTACCATGGAGTCCACACTGTCACTAACTGCACTCACTGAATAAACATTATCAAATTCTTGAAAACATGAAAATATATATGTCCAGGATGTCAAACTGATTGAATGGTCAAAACAGGTTATAAAGATGAAGACAGAAGCTAAAGCTACAGATCACAGTTTAAAAGTGAACCACCACATCACCTGGCGATCGAGACAAAATTAAGGAACAATAGTGTTCCTGTAAAGTAGGTCTTTACTCACTGTTACAAAAGCAAAAACAGCATCCAGTATACCTTCAGAAGCTAGCGTAGCATAGAGGTACAATAACAAAGTCATCACATGCAGCACACTGTCGTACGGAAGTAAACATGGAGGCCACTAAATTTAGTGTTTACGCTGACATTAACAAGTTGATGTGCATGTAGGCCAGTGAATTTGTGAGCAGATGATGAGGATGAAGAGAAAGAGGGTCACATTTTTTTTAATCATGGCTTTTTGTGAAGCAATAGATGCTTCTTCTGCACGTAAGTGTGTGTGGATGCAGAGTGGGAGCCAGTAGTGGTGGGATCCTGATGTAAAAGTGATGTAAAAGTCACATCAATTCCGATATGAGAGTTCAGACTTAGGTACTATTGCAAGAAATCAGACCTGAACTGAAAAGATCAGATGTTGTAGTTTAAAAAAAACAAAAACTGATCTTAGTCACATAAAAAAATCAGACTTGGGCCACTTTTGCAAACATTATACAGATATAAATACATTATATATGTATCATATTATAGCAGTAATCACACAGCTTTAGCACACTCTTGCTGTATTTAATTAAATCATGATCATTTTTAATGTGGTTGATGAAAATACAAATATAATATCCATTGTATTCCTATAAAAAGACATTACTACTCCAACATTCCAACATTACTATTCATGTGCCTTTCCTCTGCAAGTCTTTCTTCTTTTCTTTTTTTTAAACTATATAACAGTTTGACAACCTGTTACATCAGCTCGTCTCACATGAATAGCAAGATTATCTTCACTGTCGTTTAATCTTTATGCTGCTGCTCCTGGGGATTGCTGGTGTGACTAGCTGTTCAATTATACATGTTATACAGTCTCTTGTCACATAGGTGCAGGCTTCCTACACAGAAGGGGAAAACATTGTAGGGCGTCACTTAGATCTGTATAGTGGCAGCCTTGGATGTGGTGCACCAGGCTTTAACTCTTAAAATGAAAGATTATTATTAGATCAGTCTCTGCTTGTTTTATCATAAAGCGTTGTAATTTACATTTTAGTTTCACTTTTCCTGAACCTGTATTGCCCAGAATTACTTTCTACAATCCCTAGCGACCAGCTTTAAATTCTTACATTCACGTCTGAGTGTTTGGGCGGAGATGCAAATTAAGAAATTAGATGGAAATTGGTGATGTCTACTATTTTGCTCCTGAATTGCTGAAAAGTTTTAATGTTCAACTTGATTATCCTGAAGAACGATGGCATTAAAACAAAATCCCAAAGCACCAAAGCAAGCATCCAAAACGGGTTGCATACAAAAGAACATATTAAACATTGTAAGTCTTTACATATAAATAGAACTGAAATGAGATCAAACCAAACGCAGAGACACACAATGAATAACACAGGATAAGGGATTAGGACCCAGATGTGACGTCAAAGGCTTTGCAGAATGAAATTAATATGTTTACATATTGCACATTTCTGAATTTTGCACTGAAAATATCAGGCATCAACGGAAGCCAGATATAACCAAGGCTAACATTAGTTTATTGTCAAACAACGAAATGCGTTAGGGGTTTTCCACAAATCACAAAATCACACGACTTCTTGGTTCTCAACATCATCACCTGACATTCAGTTTTACATAAGTGTCATTGCTTTCACATTCGACTTCACTGCAAGTTCCTTGATGTGATATCTTCCTGGTTCTCAGTATGTTAGGATGTTCAGTGCAAAGCCAGATAATGGTCACACACACACACACACACACACACGGTCACCTGGGCAACTCCCTGTTGAGTGTATTCCACTCACAGGCGACATAATTAGGAAGCCATCTTAAGACCAGCGCCTGGTTGTCACACGTGTCTGCCTCTGGCTTACATTAGTTAGCAGGAGGGGTGGGCGCGCTTTCTGACAAGGTTTTATCTGGATTCGTAAATACAAAATTGCTGTACAAGACCTAACGCCAACCAACCCGGAGATTGACTCAGATTCAGGTTTTTCAAAGAGGGAGACGATTCTGAATAACCATCTTGTGGATGAAGAACGGTGTGAAACAGCACAGCGCTCTCCGGGGTCAGACATGAGGCGCGTTGGATTAGAGCAGGGTCTGGTTGATTGATTTTTCACACTTCTGCTTCACATGAATGCTTTGTGCAACTCAACCTTTTAATTCACAGTGATTAAACGGAAGTAGAAAACATACCCTTATAAAAGAAATACTGTTCAAAAATCACACCAATACTCTCTAAAAATAGAGCGCACAAACTCAGCACAGCCATCACTCCCTAGATTACAGGAAAACCTGTGTATCATACAGAGGTCCAGTGCCCCTCAGCTCCTGTGCCATTCAACGACCAGATTGCTTTTTCTTGTGCTAAGCATCTAACCCAGGCAGTCATCATGCTTTTCACTCAGGCAATGATAAGTGGAGTCTTTTGGGACAGAAGCAGCCCCTTGGGTACTGGAGGCAACCAGGAAACCAGCGCCCTGGGACATCTTGTTTACCAGTGCTCCTGGCTCGCCCTTCCTTTCTACTTCCTTCACTTACATTTTCTGAAATCTGTCTCAGCTCTCTAGCTGGCATTTCAGATGTCCTACTTCCAGGTGATGCATGCCCTCTTTTAAACAAGAATCCGCTACTTTCCAAATCCCATGTCGCCCCCCCACCCTCTCTACCAATTCCAGCCTCTGGGGGAAATCAGACAGTCTGCTCACGAACGGACCAGCTGGAACGTGGGTCAAGCAGAGTGGCTGCAGGGCTGCGCTCATGCACACATTCAATTTTTTCACTGGCTGTTACTCACTTTACTTTCCCCAGTATCCCTCCTTTCCTTTCTCCTCACATCCCCATGAGATCTCTCACAGTTTTAACTAAACCATGAATCTGTATCTGCCAACTGCTCCCTCACTCGCTTAAAACAGTGCTGTAGAAACAAAGTGGCAAAGTGTGTAATTTGCTGATACTATTTTGCAGTTGCTCTTAGGGGACTTCCGTTTCCTCCTCCATTCTGCTGTTTACAATGCCCAGGGAGAAGAGGAACACATGAAAGTCAACAGAAAAGGCAGACTGAGCGCCAGGGAATTAGTTTTTGTCTCCCTTATCCTTTCCGTGGGAATGTAACATGCTTTTGAAGTTGATGTTTTAACTCTACTACTCTACCGTCTCTCTGTCACTAGCGTGGCGGCACCAAAGAGCTCGGTGTCACACACTTCACTACGATCACTCCTGTGCCCTCATTAATCTAGGCTCTCGTAGTGTGGTTGCCGTGGTAACAGAAACTGGCAGAAAACGAGTCCATCGCTCGACCAAAAGTCTCGTTTCCAGCAGTTGATAGTCGACAGTTGGTCCGTCGTGTTTGTTTGTTTCCCGTGCCTTCGACTTTTAGGGTCGTCAGCAAATGTTTTAACGTTGCGTTCGTGATTTTCACCTCTTGATGATTTCAGGGAAAAGATGGCTGTGATTGGATTCATTCAAGTGATTTCCTGCAGGTGCAATCACTGGCCTCCTGCTTCACCAACTGCGTGTTCTTCAAGATGGGAATTATGGGAATGAACCTGCAATTTCTATTTAAGCCTTTTTTAAAATCCCCACCAAGGTCCAAATGTTTCAAACATAGTGACTGAAACCGCTCTCATCATACATTGATCATGCATCCTAGTAAGACCACACGAGCTAGAAGTTATTTTAAAGAAATGTTTGTGCAATATGTATAAAGCTAGAGTCATAAGGTGATTTTGAAGTAGCCAGCTCAGCTCTGTCAAAATTACATAAATACACACATAGACATACACATACTTGGAGATGTGTGGGTGTAACTATTGCTTGACCAGTAACTGTTGCTACAGTGAGTTTGTTGGTCAACCAGCGGAGGTGTTGCACATACAATAGGCTTTGTGCTCAGCAAACAGCAAGTTGTTGTTTGTCAAGAAACATTTACAGTATGTACAGTAACTCCCCTTAAAATCATATTCATATTTTTTTGTGTTCTTATTGAACAAACAACATTATACATACATACAAGCTTTAGAAGTGCTGGTTACTGTACTTGTTCTTTGATCACATGAATCTCCCTGAAATCTGCTTTGTGGTTGATGTTTACCTTTGTTTTTCCTTGACCTCCTTCCACAGTATATTTTAGTGAATTAGATACTAGCACTGACACTCAAATCATTTTTAATTAAGTGGTTGTCAGTTTAACGGAAACCTGAGTTTTTTTTTTTTTTTTTTTCCTCAATCACTTTGGCTCATTTTTTAAACAGTCTCTATTGCATGTCTGCAAAACGTAGTAACTCACACAAAACATTTCCTTAAAATGAAAAGTTGTTTTGTCATCGTGTGAGCAGTACTGGTCAAAAACAGTTTTTTCAGTCATCCCTGGAAAGGTTTCTTATGAACTACACTCTGTTTTGCTCAAACTTTAGTTTTTTTAGCACTGACTGCTTACTGTACTATAGAAGAATACAAAGTAAGCAAAATTGACATTCTTCAAGAATGTAGGTAAACGTTTACTGCGAAAAGACAATACTGTAGTACACAGAAAAAGGATATGCACATTTGTACGTACACAGTAAATGTATTTGTTTTACATGTAACATATTGTATAATAATGATAATATTTATATTTATAGTAACACAAGTATGTCTGACAGATTTTGATAATTGAATGTCTCATTTTGCATGCGATGGCTCAAATGATGAAAGAAAGTTTAGAAGTTTTTGACAATTCAGTTCAGTCAGTTTTTATCAGCAAGCCATGTAGTTATTGTGCAAAATGGTGTGTCAAAACACGTTCTTTTTACTGATCCACTGAGAGCGCAAGTGATTGGTCTGATCACTTATCTTAAATCAAATGCCCACTCCCAAGAGCTCCAGTACACATAAGCGATGGCCTGTTGTAGGTTCTGACAGCTTGTGTGCAGGTCTCAGGCTGTGGCTGAGCCAAAACGGTAATCAGAGAATACTGGAAGGAGACAGATTGAAGGCTGTTCTGATGCATAATGCACCTGTTCAATCTGCAGACGCTGGGAATGATATATGCTTATTTTTAACAATTGATCGTAGGAAGGTAGATAGATAGACAATGTCTGTTATCATCTCTGTGTTATGACATTTCTATCCTAATAGAATGTTGAGATGTCTGACTTGCTATGAGAGAGAAAATGTGTTTTGATTTTCTCCTCCCGCAGTTCATTTTTTATCTGTATGAATTGTGTTTCTGTCTCCGCAGCGCTGTCGTCAAGCTGTTATTCATCGCTGCATCATGGAGGCTCAGTCAGGTGCATCATGGGAGGTCATCAACGGTGTGACAAATACAATATATGAGGGCTGAGAGGTTCGTCATGGAGACGGACAGCTACACCCCAGGTCCAGCCACCACTGACTGGGTTGGGACGGTGGCCGGCCTGGAGGGAATGGGGCTCCTTCAGGAGCAGGGAGGGGGGGGCTTGGCCAGCGGCCCGGCGTCCTGGTACACACCATACTCGCTGGGCTTTCAGGTGTCGCTCACCTCCTTCCTCATGCTGGAGCTGGTGTTGGGTTTCAGCAGCAACCTGACGGTGCTGGTGCTCTACTGCTCTCAATCCAATTTAGTGGACTCGGTGAGCAACATGGTGACTGTGAATCTGCATGTGCTGGATGTGGCGGTGTGTGTGCTGTGTCTGCCCCTCACTCTGGTGGTTGTGCTGCTGCCTCCAGGACCAAACATGGCCCTGCTCTGCTGCTTCCATGAGGCCGGCGTCACCTTTGCCAGCATAGCCACGGCCATCAACATCCTGGTCATCAGCTTGGACCGATATGACATCTCAGTGCGGCCGGCCAACAGGCTGCTGACCACACGTAGAGCAACGCTGCTCCTGGCTGCCGTTTGGATCACCTCGGTAGCTGTGTTTTTTATCCCGTTCTTGGAGGTGCAGTGGTCCAGTGGAGAAGGAGCAGAGGAGAGAGGGCAGGTGACACCCTTGTCGTTGTCCTCGCATGGTATCAGTGCCGCAGTGGCGCCAGCGTGGCGCAACCAGACACTGCTGTGTGTCGGTGGGCAGGGCTTCCACACAGGTCTGGCTATGTACTACCATCTTATCCTGCAGGTACCCATCTTCTTCACCACAGTGGCAGTCATGCTCTTCACCTACTCCAGAATACTGAGGGCTTTAAACATCCGCATTGGCTCCCACATGAAGAAGGGTCCGCGGTTCAGGGGCCCTTCCGGCAGGGGGCAGGGGGGGCCCCACAAGAGACAGAAAATACAGAAGGCGGGGCTCAAAATGAACGATGGTGGGAAGGTAGGAGGGGAGCAGTGCACCGCAGATGGTACCAAACAGCTCTGCCTCCCTCCACTCATTCCTTCCCCCTCCCCCACTCCCACGGCCACCTCCCCCCCTGCCCTGTCCTCCGCCCCCCTCGTGACCTCTGACACAGGCGCTGCGACCGCCATGCCCACCACCATGGGTGTCCAGGCCTCCGTGTCTGCCATCATTGCCCTGAGGAGGGCAGTGCGGCGACACAGGGATCGGAGAGAGCGACAGAGGCGGGTGTTCAGGATGTCCCTCATCATTATCACCACGTTCCTGTGCTGTTGGGCTCCCCTCTCTGTGACCAACATGCTAATCTTGGGTATAGGCCCCAGTGACGCCTTGGTCAGCCTCCGCCTCTGGTTCTTGGCCCTGTCGTACGGCACCACCGTCTCCCACCCTCTGCTCTATGCCTTCACCCGACAGAAGCTGCGGCGTGCCCTCCGTACTAAGGTCAAGAAGAGGGTGGTGTCCCTGCTCCAGGTAGACCCTTCACCGGGGGGCACCGTCATACACAACTCCTGGGTGGAGAACAGAAAAACCAGCCGGCAGGTGCGACTGGAAGCAAGCGAAGGTACTGACCGCTGCCTGGCAGAGGTCCTGTGAGACTGACACACACGGGCCAGGGTAATTATTAGTAGTAATTAAAAATAGAGTCACAGGTGTGTTCTGTTATTAAACTCACTGGTGCGTGAAGCCAGTGTAGGAAATAAACATATTTCCACCTCTGGGAGATGTTCTAATGTAACCACCAAGCCCATGCTAAAGACGGCTAACATTCACAGCAGGGACAGCAGGATGCTGTCGACACTCCGTCTCTGCGGCTGAAGAAAATCATACAACAGCACACACACACAAATGTATATAATTTGCACTCTGTCAAATGGTGAAGTCTGTTTACATATGCAGTTGTATGATAGAGCGGTCTCCTAGTGGTGCTTACCTAACTGCTCCAAAGAATGTGTTTAGCCAGCAGATGATCTAGTCTGCCACCCACTCTAATGCTCCAAGGCAGCTTTAAAAATAAAGATTTGATACACTTTGAACAAATAAATACTCAAAAAACTCTTTGAATGTGTTTGATATTGTCTCTGTCTTAGTTCTGCTCTGATGGTATGATGTCTATTCTGAACTCAAAGGGGAACATGTTGGATATTTACAAGCAAGACACAGGGATGATATGAGGATACGATGTAAATGTGCCAGGGTTTAATCAAATGCAGTTTTGCTTAAAGCAGTTATTAAACGGTTAATGTTACAGTGTTTACAAGAAATCTTGCAAAGCTCTTTTGTATAAATGCAACTCTTTTGCTCCAAAATTTGTATCAAATGGTGTAATGTCTTATTGATGTTTTACATATACTGCTTGGAGCAGGCAGGTACATTGATTGAAGTCATAGTTTAACATTTTGGGAAATAGGATCATTGACTTTCTTGCAGGGAATTAGATGAGGAGATTGATAATGCAGTCTCATCACCAAAATCAATAATCGCAAAAATAACCATAGAGTTCAATCAACACCTCTCTGAAACATTCTCAACAAAAACTGAATACTTACAGCCTGAAGAAAAGTAGTAATCTTTGTCGGTCTGTTGTTTTGGATTGCATTATATTTAAGGTTTCGGCATGCTAAAAGCATGCAGTTCTCTTTTGAAATACCATTTATGTACATGTAAATATTGACCAGGGTAAAACGTATTTCATGTGAAATCTACAATAGAAGTCACTAAGACTGTATGTGATTATAGATTTTGAGTGATTCAGTCGCGGCTGGCTCGTCCAAACATGTGGTCCCGTGGGTCAACTCAACCTTAGTGTACAGCAACACAAGAGAGTAACTGTCCACTGCAGCCACACACACACACACAATGCATTCTTGAATGTAAACACATGAAATATTATATATTATATTGTATGTACAGCAAGAATATGCTATCTTTATAGGTTTTGGTCATGGTGTTCTTATGTGAATGTATCACCATGCAACGTTGAACTATATCAATAAATATGAAATACTGAGGTCTGGATTTACTGCTTTTTTTCTCCTGTGCTCATGACAGTATGAATTCATGTATGCTGCCTGCTGTGCGTTTGTTGAATGCCAAAGAGGTAGGGCTCCTGAAAAATGATACAAAGTATACAATACAAACAATGTTTCTGTCTAAACAGCCCTGGTATTGGGTGGAGCTGTCATCACAGTTGTTTCCCCTTACAGCATGAGGACAATGTACACAACTGTCCATATAGCTATGATTATTTCCTTGTTACCAGAAGGGACACGCCTTGTCCTCTTGGACGCGGGTTGTTGCAGTAAATAAAGATATGCTTGTGTTCAATATGTATTGCTATTCTCTGTGGTCTGTGTCGGGCAGGGACGGCATGCTGTATGATAAACAGTTTGTGCATTTATAACAATCAGAAAGCAGCCAATAATAAAGTGAGTAGGTGGTGTGATTTGTATGTTAATTTTAGCGTTGTCTTGTTACTGTTGGCATGGTGAAATTAAACTCCACTGTTGAACCGGTTTCCTACTTTCTGATGAGAAGCCATCCTTCTGTTGAATCCTGTTTCAAGTGGGTACATCCGCGTTGACAACGGGTAGACACGAGCACCTCCAGTACCTGCCAGTGTTCATGTCCTGCTCCTCACAATGAGCTATACTGTACGCATTTAGTGGAAAAACTACCGGCATGCTGTTTGAAAACTTTGCGTGGGCTCTGCGTTGCGTGGGAGGAAGGTGATGCAGACCTCTGCAGTATGGGAAAAAGAAGGTCATCCATGTGGGATGAAGCCCGCAGGGCAAAGTAACTCGGCAGCACTTAAACCTAGCCAGAACCATCAGGAAACTGCTGCTACTTTTGATGATTTTGATATTTGGTTAAAGTCAAATCACATTTAAATAATAGAAAAAATAATTAGCCATTTGGATATTTATTTTAATGATACATATAGTACAAGTCAAGATCGACCTCTGCGGTTATTATCTAACGTTACATCTTATGCAAGTTAAAGTTCAGCTGAGAGAGCACTGGACTGAAACACTTTATAGTTGCATGCCCTTCAAGTCATTGTGTCAGTGCCTTCAGAGTAAAGACACACATCTTTAAGTTTGAGAAATTATTTTAAAAATATTTGTAGATACGACTTTACTCAACACAATTAAATACAATACATGTTTGTGGATAGTGAAATATTTGTGGGTCATAGGAAACATTTGTGGACCGTCTTCTGGGGGTTACAAACATTAAAGTCCGATGAAAACTTCCATTAATTACAGGCAAGGATAAATACAAAGCAAACACAACTCTCAAACAGGTCTTGACTTCTCACTGCAGCTTGTTCATCAACAACGTAACTCAGTGCTCACTGTGAAAGGTTGCTAGAATTGACACTTAATGCCCAAAAAAAGGAATCCACAATTTTTACAAGATTAATTGTTGTAAACTGTCCGTATAGATTTATATTTGAAAAAAAAAATATTTCAGAGTAGAGAAACTATACAAAAAGAACAGAGTATTAAGCTGTAAGGTCACATGATGTCTTACTGTCAAATGACACAAACATTACGAGAGAAGCACAAGGTAGTCTTGTGAGGTCATGTGAGGTATTTTCTGGAGAAAAATGTTTTCACAGGACTTTAAAGAACGTCAAGGCTTAATCTCACTCAAGCAAAACTCCCAAACTCCTTCGATGTTCAAAACTGGAAGTCTGTCGAGACCTGAGAACAAGAAAATCAAACAAAAAGAAGACGAGGAACCATTTGAGGTTTATGATTGTTGTTAATGTAACGATATAGGACCTAAAAGGAAGATCCCTTTTATGTAAATGTATTACAATGGGATAGAATCCAGGGATTATGAATCAATTCATGAATGACATAACATTTGTAATAAACAAATCTGAATAAACCTATTATACTATGGGCTATGTTTGCATTCTTTGCATTCTTTGCAACAGTAATGCAGTAATGCAAACAACCAGACATTGTTGGAGTGAATTTAGACACTATGAATAATGTAATCATAATCTGTATCACTTACATCAATTACATCAGCTCAGACTGCTGAGTGAAAATGCCTATAAATATTATTAGGGCCAGTCTGCCCTCGGTTTAACATCTGCCACACATGCTGCATCTGTAAGGGCTCTTGCATCACGACCGACCTCTTCCATCATGGACTCCATGCTCCCTGAACGTGTGGCTGCATCTTGGCAATATTCTGCCCAGTTTCTGCCACAGTCTTTTCCCAGCCTGTCAACAACCTGAGATTTGAACTTTACGTTGTGAAGAATTCTAACTTGGAAAAGGACAGCTAGAGGTTCACGTTGGGGTAGCTTTACTCAATTTAGTGTTTACAATAGACGTTTTGGGGTCATAACTTTAAAAGGTCACATTTATTTTCATTTCTTTCTAAATTTGTACAGCACTCAAGTCAAGTTAACTCAAACTTTAACATCACCGTGTCTGACTCTGTGTGCAGTGCACCGGCCTCTGTATCGCAGAAACTGCATCTAAAAACCCAATAAGGTGACTCCTCATGAAAGCCAAGATGAAACAATCAAATGAGGCGTGTGTTTGAATTTGTATGATGCACATTCATGTGTGTTTTATAAAAACCCTAACTCTACCCAGGACGTACCATACAGTGTATGCTACAGCATATTACACCACACTGCAAGAGCAACTTGCAAATATATCAGAGGTAATTTGTTCCTTCTAATTAAGGAAACCGTTCTGTAGACATAAGATCAAAATGCTTTTAAATATTTGTCATTTATCATGAGGGAAAATAATCAAAACATCTCTTGTAACTGTCAATATGGTGAACAATATCCTGAGCTAGACTGGCCTCTGGTGGGTCGACCGACGAATTACATGAAAAAGGTGAACCGCTCTCTTCATCCGCCGAAATAGCTCAGTTGGGAGAGCGTTAGACTGAAGATCTAAAGGTCCCTGGTTCGATCCCGGGTTTCGGCAGTGACCTGTTACGTTTTGAGCGCAGAAGGTAAATTAATGTGTCTAAATCATGGGCTAATGTATAATTGTACTGAAATAAGATGCAAATAGAAGATAAAATAGATAAATATTTACTGTTGTGAATAAATTAAAATTAAAACCTATATAGGACATCAATTGATAAATATATTTCTACATTTTTGTTCACTTTCATTTCTGTATTTCTGTGTCCTTATGTTAATGAGGTAGGCGGTCCTAACCTCGTGCACGATTTGGTAATTAGGGAATCCAGACAGAAGCAAACGAGTCCTAGCAAATCTTCCCTGTAGACGATGTCAGAAAACTAGTTTAGTGACGGCATGCACCTTAAACGTTGGTTTATAGTCCGCATAAAAAGAAGAAAACTAGTTAGTAGTGCACAATATAACATATTTACCTGAAATAGGAAGCCATGTAGTTTTGTTTTTGTGCAGAACAGAGGAAACGCACTAAGTTCACTTCCAACGCAGTCACACAATGTGACACTCATCCCAGTGGACCCCAGAATCCCAGTGGACGGTAGGTTTCTGCAGGGAACAGTTTTTAATGCTAAATCCCTTGTGTAGACTAAAGTAGTATCGCCGGTGTTGAGTGATTTCTTCAGGCGTGCTGTGCATCAACAGATCACACACTCCTGTAAAGTGTGTCCCTTCCTCTGTCTCTGTCAACTTCGCATGGTTCTCTAAATCGGTCGCTAATTATCGTAAATCATTTGAAATGACTAAACTATTAATTGACGATTAAATGAGCTAGCCAACTTCAACGTTACTGTACACGAATCGGCATCGTCACACTCCTATAACCAGTCCTGTTTAATTATGAACTTTCATTTATCCATGTATTCAATTATTTATTTCCATATTTATTTCAGCATTATTTTATTTATTTCGGTATTTATTTATACATTTATTTTTGCATTTATTTATGTATTCAATGATATTGAAGTCATTTTTCGTCCTCCATACTGTCTATATATACTTGGCTATAGTCAAGCAGGGTATTGTTTATTATTTTTGTGAATGTAGGTTATTATTACTTTAATATATATATATATGTATTATTCTTTCGAGGAGGACATGTTTTGGATAACACACAGCAGTAGTACATTCAACAGCCAGCAGATGGCAGGACTCATGCAGAGTTTCAGCCCACTAAAGAAGACTGTGAACAATGCAACCAAAGACACTAATAACAACTGAAGTACATCGATGCTGCACCTGCATACACTGTGCATGCAGAAGTAGCTCAGTTATTCTGGAAAGGCGGTAGCTTGCTGAGGTGCATCCAGACGTACAGTCACACACAAACTACACACTGCTGTAAGATTGGCAAATGAGCAAATGCATTTTGAGCGTTTTGATACTTTGTTTTCATACACAGTTTTCATCCATTGCATTGCAAATGGCACAACTTTAGGTCAGGTTTGAAAAGGCTTTAAAAATAAGAAGTCTACTTTCTTTTAGACAAAACTATTTTGTTTTTGTTTCTGTGCGTGTATGAAAGTGTATTGTTTGTTGTTATAGGCTATACTCACATTTGACAAGAGGAATAACTGAAGAGTTGAACAAGTCAAGGTAACAACGGATAATGATAAACATTTCATCCAGGTACGTATATATTTTCATATTAAGTAGGATCTGAAACAGCTGATATAATGCCAGTATAAATACATGCATGTTAATGAGATGGGTGCGTATACATGTATTTTTTTTACTGCTCCTAAGTTTAAGTAATGGACAAAGAAGTAGCCTAATGTTATACCAGCTAGCAAGCAACATTGAGGAGGTAATAGAGACAAACATTGGATATAATTTGGTTCAGTATGTTTTTGTAGTTGGAACACTTTGGTGCAAAATAAGCACTTATGTAACAAAACAAACAAACAAAGTTCATGCCACATCAGGCATAATATCATGCCAAGAGAGCCTCAGCAGGACTGCATCAGGTTTCTGGGACCTCCGACCGTGTCTCAGCTGTTCTCACCTGTCTGAGTGCCAGCTGAGGCGTGTAGAGGCAAGAGAGAGGCTCGGTCCAAGAGAGCAGGTCCAGGCCGCGGGGGCGGCAAACAGGTCACGGATTTGCGTCATTCCCATTGAAACCTGAATGAATGACCAACCGGCTTTCTGTGTCGATGTGCTAATCAGCAGTGCGTTGATAATGAACCGACCCAAAGTGATTCAGAGAACTAACAATGTGGAAGATTGGCAGGAGGGGACAGAAAAGGTGTAAAATGTCCTGCTGAGCTGCAGGGTTGTGAAGAAACGATTGTGTGTGCGTGTAGTACAGCTTGTTCCTGGAACTTGTTTTCTTTCAAAATGAGAGCTTTAAAAGTGGCCATAATAAAATCAGCTAATACTTGATTGATCTATAAGATACCTCTATGCTACAAAACCCTCCCACAGCAACATGCAACATATTTTTCCTTCAAATAAGGTTGTTTTTTTTCACTGCAGTTATGTAATGTTGCCTGTATGCCTGCCTTTGAAACACACTATGTAATTGTGTTTGTGTGTTTGAGGTGTTTGAGTTCTATGCACCCCTGAAAGCATATTAGTCGACAGAGATTACAAAGTAATTGTTTCCTCTATTTTTCTAATAGATGTCGTGCTTTCTCATTTATTGCTATGTAATTTATTTCTGTTGGTTATGCAATCTCTCTCTCTCTCTCTCTCTCTCTCTCTCTCTCTCTCTCCCTCCCCCCCTCTCCCTTCCTTTTGAGTGTTTCCACAACTGTAGTTTGTTTCCTGGTGGCTTTGTTCCCACTGCTCTTGGAGACTTACAAAAAAAAAAAAAAGATCCCAGTCAAGCTCTGAACCAATTCCATTAGATGGTTGAATGAAATCCGCAGGTGGAGAACAGTCTAGACAGCCGAACGGATTCATGGTTGCGCAGAGAGGATGTTTTTGCTCTAATCTCTATTCATTCTAGTTCCACTTCCAAGCAGCTCCCACAGACGCTGCGGTCAGTCTGGCATTGCTTAAAGGCTTGCATAACTTCTACACAGCAAACCTTCTCCCCCGTTACAGCACCACTCTCTGCAGGGCCAGGCGATCTCTCTTCCCAAAACAGGCAGTGACGCTCCCTGTCAGGACGCTCTCTGCAGTGCAGGTGCATAAAGACTTCAGCACCTTGATGGGCAGCCTGAAGTCCCTGAGGCGTAACTGGCGCTGTCCACCCTCTCCTCTGTCAACTGATCTCTGACAACTCCTGAGGGACATATCTGGCTCCATAGCAGCTGAATTATGTGCATCAACGTATCGCTGTCTGCTGTTTGGTGCTGGGCAGGTAGTCTACCCTGAGTTTATTTATTTGAGCTTTTTGCTGAAAACACCTGCTTTTTTCATGAGGAAACAGCTCAGGCTATGTTAAACATATACTGTACCCTGGCCTTCCGTGGCCCTGCAAACACTTCTTAAATTTCCGCTGCTGTACACATTCTAGAGTGCTCACAAAGTATGAAAGGTCACCAGGGATCCACTGCTGTTGGATTCCTCAAGCCGCTGTCATCACACACCAAGTGGGCAAACATGTTGATGAACGAGTTCACCCACACCCGACCCATCGCAGGTCTGTGACAGAAGATATGGCTCTGTTCTGTCAGTCACTTTCTTTTCTGTCCGAGTGTGTTAAAGGGCCCATATTGTAGAAAGTGAGATTTCCTTCCTTTTTTGATCCTTAAGTACAGACTTTTATTGGTTTGTTATTTATACTTTGCATGTTGGTTTTGAGTTTGATGGTAACAATGCAGCTAAGGTAAATAAAGTATTTTTTTATCTGTCAAAAGTGGCATTTGGTAAAATAAATAAGATTTGGCACAGGGCCCCCAAGAAGCTGGTGCATCTTAAAGTTGGAGGAGCTGCTGAACAAGATGCAAGAAGTTTAACAACAACTGTGTGCTACACAAATCCGCCCCGATCCCATGTCTTCTTAAAAGAAGTACCGCTGAACTAGTTGACAGTATGAGGAAACTAACATGTTTTTTTGTTAATATGAATGAATGTTAATATGCTCTTGTAAAAGCCCAAAATACAATGATTAATGAACCTGAAAATGAGCATAATTCTTTTTCATATCAGAAAGTAGAACTGTCACATCACCAAATTCGCTGCATCCATTTACCACTTAAGACTGCAGTAAACTCTTTGCTTGTTCGTCTACTTATATCACAATAACATGCAGAGACACGATTAGCGAGATATTTAAAGACAATGAAAATCAAACTTAAAGGTGTTTTTCAAGCCTTCTTGTAAAATTCACATTTGTTTACCATTGAATGTTGGGGCAACATGACACACTGTGTACTTTGTTTGCATGTCCCAAATAAGTGTGTCCCTAAGTTGAAGAGATCTGGCCTACAGATGAGAAGCAATAATTCGAAGATGGTCTTGTTTAGGAGATTTAGTGACATAACCCACCGTGGTGCATACAGTCCAAATGTGACAAGGGAAGGCTGTCTAAGGGAACAAGTATGACATTGCTTTTGTCCTTCAAGACAAAAAGGAGGCATTGTCTTCTCCGACTGACTGAGTAGAAAGCAACGAACCCACTCACTGTCCCATGAACAAGCTCCATGGACAGCGGGGAGGCTTGTTTCTCGGTGTAATCTGCGTAGATGCTGTTGTTCAGATTGGAGTTGTTCTTTCTCTGAACACTGTTGACCTTTGCAAATGCCTCGGTGCTGATCTACGTCATTAAATCAAAGCTACAATTGAGAAAAATATGCAATTGCTGTTCTCTGCATCTAAACAATAGGGATAAACTTCGTGTGCTTGCGTGAAAAAACATATCTAGAATTTAAATATCTCTAGTCTTGTGACTCTCTGCTGTGGTAAAATCATCATGCTACTAAATGAATTTGAAAAATGCATTTTACTAGGAAGTGCGATAAAAAGTATGAGTAAGGAGAAATAATAAACCTTTTTGGTAAAGTGCTCCCTGCTTCAGTTCCCCATACATCCCCACGCTTTCTATGTTTAGTAAATCTCCTCTTCCTCTGTTCTCTGCTTCTACCACTGAATGTAGAATCACATACAGGATATGATCACTTGGCTGACCTCCTGCTCTGCATGTCCAAACCACATGAAGATCACTGACGTCATCTCCTGGAGATTGACACTACCAGGTGCACCAGTCTGTGAACTTCCACAGTCCGAAAACTCACACCCATCACATTCACTATACGTCACGTTGTTATGCATCTACATTTAATTTCTGCTCCCCCTCGACTCACAGAAGTTGCAAGGGTTAATGACTGAGGTGAGGCTAGTTACCTAACGCATCAACGTGTTGCGCCAACATGCGTCAGTCACTCTCTCTCCAGTGACAGTGCTGTTGTGTTTGCCGTGCTGGTTCATTCCTTTGTTGGTGCAAACGTGTGCGTCACTCTCATTGTGTTTGAGCATGTGTGCGTTTTTTCTCACATGGGCGGTACATCAGTGGTTTTCCCAAATGAGAAATTTTAAAATAGAAGCTGAGCAAGCAGCTGAGATGACAATTAATCACTGTAGGGTTGGGTCCATAAAGCAAACCTTTTCAGGCAGAGAAAGTCTCTCTCTCTCTCTCTCTCTCTCTCTCTCTCTCTCTCTCTCTCTCTCTCTCTCTCTCTCTGTTTGTGTTTGAGGTGTTTGAGTGTCAATGCACCCCTGAAAGCGCATTAGTCGACAGAGATTATAAAGTAATTGTTTCCTCTCTTTTTCTAATAGATGTTGTGCTTTCTCATTTATTGCTATGTAATTTATTTCTGTTGGTTATGCAATCTCTCTCTCTCTCTCTCTCTCTCTCTCTCTCTCTCTTCAATCCATCTTATCATTTCAGCTGTAGACTGGTGTTTATTTTGTTTGCCTGTTCTTACAAAGCATCACATTTGGTAACTTATCTTTCACTATATAGGTTTCAAATACATTATCTTTTCCTCAACATAACCGAGTAGGTTTGTTGCCTAAACCTAAGGAGATTTCTTGCAGAAAGGCAAAGTTCTCCCGTGTACATTTGGTTAGGTTTTTCCACATGTCGCTTTAGCATACAGCTATTGTCATTAAAGTCCAGCCCAGCCAGTGAACCAGCCTTTTTTCACAAGTCTATTAAATTGTGGATATCTCCCCTCATGGATAGGACTCTTCTTTAGCACTTACGTAACACATGTTATGGTGAAGATTTCCCCCACTGGCAAAGGGCTCTGATTGGCTTGTCTGGCCCCCCCCATGCTGTGATAGTATTTTGTGTCATTGAAAATTAAAGCCAGGTGGTTACATGGAGGATGACAAGCTGTCGTCTCGCTGAAGATAGATTTTAGCATCGCATATTTCACCATCATATCTCATATTCTGTTGCACGATTTTCCACAGCACGTTTTTTGTACGCTGACATAAACGGTTAGTTATGCATTCAGCACACACAGTATATTATGCTTCCATCCACCCATAACTTTAGTTTTCATCGACTCATTGCATGAAAATCTGCAATTATGTAATTTGCATTTAGTTTGTACTATCTATGTTGTACTATCTATAGTATATATGTATGTCAGCTGGGGCCAGGTTGTTAAAGGTTGTTATTCACCTTGTGTAACAGCAGTTGCACGATGACATGTAGATATATTGCATAGCAAAGCCAAGCAGCTCTGGTATACATTCGAGGAAAAAGAATAATCATGTGGGAATTGACTTTGTGAGACCACAACATTGGACTTAATTCCTAATGCAGTGTGTGTTGTTTTTGTTGCAGGGTGAGATCTCCCCTGACTCCTGGATTCCCCCTGCTTTCCTGGCAGCAACAAACTCTGGGAGGCCACTGCTGACAACGTATCTGTTGTGATGTTGATAAGGCTGCCAGCAGCTCATGCAAGGTGACAGACCCAGTGAAACATTATGTAAAACAAAAAGTTAAACAAATCAGAAGAGAATTGATGCTTCATCAGCTTGCAGTAAAGAGGCCAGAATTGTCTGCAGTGTTAGATCCTAATAGGCTGGCCTCCATCACAGGGCTACTTTTGTCTGATAATGAAGCTCACAGCCAGTACTCATTTGGCAGACTTGCATGTACTGTTTAATATTTAAAGTGATTGTAAATTTGTATTTTTGCATAACCAAGCCACAGTGCTTAAAAGTGCCATTTTCACATAACTGAATAGGCATTGCTGTATAGTTCTTGCTTTTGTGGTCCCTCTTGTCGTTCAGTTATCCCCAACTCTCGAGCCACAGCCCGGCTAGCATCTGAGTCGCTGACCCCCTTTAGGCATGCAGCCTCTTGCAGTCCATCATTCAGCCCCTGTTAATCTCCCGAACCTCTGATCTGGGAGCTCTTATTACACATGCTCGTCATACACACTGCCATGTTTACTGCACTGTTTACTGGCACTGCGCTGAAAGGGATGAAGAGCTTTTTGCTGGTGAAACCAACCAGTGTGCTTCTAACAAGATACATGTTTTTTGTGTGTCTGATCTGATTTACCTTTTTAGAGCATTGCTCAGTTATCCTATGTATACCGTATGTCTATCCACTTAGAGTTGTCACAGAGACAGGGTCACACTGGAATGAGTAACTGGCCAGCAAACACTGGCTTAATGACAGAAACATTCGTTGATGAACACAAATATAACTGTGTCAAAATACCTCAGAATATATCTGCTTAATGCCTCTCCCACAATGTTTACCTTCAGGAAGGTGGACATAAAAGATTGGTCGATATACACACGGGAGCACAGAAGAGCTTCCCTCTGAGGTCAAAACTAAGGGAGAAATAGACACTTGACACTGGATGTGGGGAAGATGAAACCACCTCAGAGTTGTGTTGTGGAGAGAAAGTAACACTGTGCCGGCACCTCATTTGAAGCCCAAGTTTCAAAGCGTGTCCTAGGCCTGGAGCCAGCAGCGCTTCTTTGACCTCTCTGAATAATTCAGGTACTTACCCCAATCCAACAGGGTGACTGGTTCCCTCACCAGTCAGTCATTATCTCTCACTCACGGAAAGTGCGACGAGTTTTAATCCTGAGACTGCATTCGATAATCTGCTAATTCATTCTTTTGATTAGTAGCCAGGAGCCCAGTTTGAAAGGAGAAGCATGGTTCTGTAAGGTTTGGTGGATTGATGGTGGCCTTGGACAGCGAAGGGGAGAGCGGTATTTGTCATTGAGAGGGCGCGGAGCATGAAGCCGTTGCATTGGATGAGTGGACCACCTGCTCTGAGTAGCAGTGGCACAATCCTGGGCCTTTGCTAGCGGCATGCCTCCATTGACCTCACTCCCTCTCACATCCTACCATTCAGACTGACACTTGTTAAGTGCCCTTTTGTTGAGGGATTACTGAGTTTATATTTAACCTCTGTTTGCACTATCGAAGCATTTGTTGGCACTGACAGCTCAGTTAGAGTCCATATCTGTGTGTCTGTCTGGCGTCTGACTCCCTTCGCTGTCTCTCTACATTTGCAGCCCGTCTTCTGTCTCACATCTCTCGGTTCCAAGGACTTCCCTCCCTCTGGATAATACAGTCTTTATCTATTTTTGTCGATGCAGGACCTAGTTCCTCCCTGTGGAAACCCCAGCTTAGTTTCACGTTTAGGACCTGAACATTCAGAGAAATACTGCGTCTGTGTGTTCCCATCATTGTGCTGCGTCTGATTAATCAGGCATCACCTTTTTTTTCTGAAGTTTCTATGCCTGACTGCCCTCAATGTGTGCACACACATGCACCTTTCATGCCATGTCCGACACTACTCATGTATGTATGTTTGTGTGCGTTTGTGTGTGTGCATTGTGTTTTGGGAACAGGCTGTTCCCTGCCTACCGGGCACGAGAGAGTTGGGCAGAGTGAATTCTAATCTTCCACTGACTCGCTGAGAGTTCAGTTGTGGGGTTTGGCACTTAAGCAACTGTCCTTGATGGCGAAAAAACCCTGTCAGGGTATAAGAGGTCAGTGGCATGGAAACAACTGTTTCTATTTTGGGGGTTTGGCTTTGTTTATGACTGCGTATGTGTAACCTTGTTGACTTTTTGTTTAGCAACATATGCACAGTCATAACTCTGAAGTGGTGTTTATGTGTTTCTGTGTGTTTTGCGGGCGTTGTCTTTCAAACACACAAAGCCAGGAAAACGGTGTTTGAGCTTCAGGTAAGCATGGTCTTCTCTGGACCCTCAATTGTCTGCAATTCACCCTTAATTCAGTGGTGCACTCATTTTTTACTTTCTGCTCCCAGTCTTTCCCCTCTCCACCTGGTGGGCTCATTCTTTACCTCCAATTTTGGCCCTGACTGTGTCTCGGGTGTGGCTTTACAAGGCCAGGTCATGTTAGTGTTATGTATGTTAGTATAGTTTAGACTTGGAGGTACAGACAGGATATCTGTTGATTCAAACGTCTTCACCAGGGGGTAAAAATAGGCCGTCCCTTTATGGTACACTATATTGTAACTAAACTCCAGCCAGCGGGGAAAGTCCATCTGAATGCCAAATATTGTCGTGGCTCTGAGTAGAGATAAGTGAGGGTTGGACATTTGGACAGAAAGTTGATATGCCCTGTGTTAAGACTGATATAAATGCCGCACAAGGAAGTCATCAGAGGGATAGACCCTGAGTCTGATTTAGAAATTACGACTATGTGACCTTCTGTTAGGGTTTCAACAGCATGTCCCTGTCTCATAACGTACGTGTTGATCCGATGGGTAAATCTGTACCCTAGGACTTCTCAGGTCTCCACACCTTGCACTATTCAGTAAATCTTTTAATTTGTCAAATTATCTTGGGGAACTGGACGCCCCTCTCAAAAAAGGAAATAGGTTGTTTGAATAATTGCAAGGTCTTGATAAATAATTCAAGCTTCTTTTTCTCCACTCAAATTCAGATTTAGATGTCAAACATCCTCTCCCTGCTATTATTGGGACATCAATTGACAAATCAAAAACTCCAACTCCTCTCTTGATACCAGTCCTACCCGTTTTAAAAACGGCAGTAGTACAACCTCTCCTTGAAAAACCCACACTAGACATGAATAATATTTGCTTGTTGTATTGTATGTAAAGGACTTTGAAACTTTTTGAAAAGCACTTTGTAAATAATGGTATTATTACTATTATTGAGCTGTCCTTTCTTTCTGTGTCTTTGTGGTTGTTCTCCAGTCAGCTTCCTTGAACAAGGCCACGCTTTTAAGTAGACTTAATACTAAAATAGCTCTACATGTGTTTGCTTTGGATAATGAATAACGGATATATTTTAGTGTGTTGCTGATGTTTTATTGTGGATACGTTACTGTGGAAATATTTGAGAAAAGCAGTTTAAAGTTTAGTAGGAAACAAAAGTAGCGTGCCATGCGGCAGGATTTGGAGTTTGGGTTACATTACCACATAAAGCAGGTTCAGCAAGGGCTACATGAACAAGATCTAACATCTACAAGCATTTTACAGGTGACAGATTATTTCCCATCCTGATTTTAGGACTGTGTTATGCTCCTTGTGATGAGATGAGATGAGTTCAGATGCAGCCTGCAATGCAAGCAGATTGAACAGCAGAGTCAAATCATCCAGAGGAGTATCACAGTAGCACACAACACTCAATAGCCCCAGGTGTCCATCATGTCTTTCACAATGAATAGACTCTCAGGTGTGTAGCCAAGTATGTGTGTGACACGTCCTATTCTTGCTTGCGTTTGTTTGTGCATGTACAGTAAAAACATGTACATCAGTAAGTCAGTCTGCAGTGCACCAAACCTCTAAGTTGCTGTAACTGTACTCCGTCTTAGAGCCTTATCTAACCGTATTATGTCTTTGCACATGTGTGGCCTTTTTTCAAGGATTAATATTCATCTAGAAGTCAGCAGGGGCTGAGTTTGTTTGCCTTTGCATGCTGAGATAATTTACAGTATTGGGTGTCCTGGATGAAGCAGTTGTCTTCTCACTATGATGATCACATTTATTTAGATATGATGATATCTGCTTTCAAACCATGGCTACATCTTACCTTCAGTCTTTCCTTTATTCGGCTCCACTCGTTCACTTGTACCTTCATCATTTCCTTTAGTGTCCCGATCTTACCTTATCCAGTTGTCTTCTCACATTTCCTTTTGTCTTAAATTTCTTTCCTTCATATTCTGAAATTGGGAAAGCTATGGTACCCATGTCTGAAGGCAAGTCAGGTCTAGCATGTCGATGCAAAAGTGTAAGTAAATTACCGCTGCATGGAAATGCCACTGACACTGCATTCAAAACGCAAACAAATTCACCCCTGGTCTGTGCTTTTGCAACTGCAGCATCTGCTGTATTTTATGTTTTGTCTGGGCCTTCACGGTCCCTATCTATTGGATCATCTGAACACAAGAGTGACTGGGTGCTTGTGATACTGATATGTCGACAGGAACCACTTGCTCACACGAAGTAACACAACTCAAGGGTTCCTGCCAAATACAGAGCGCCTATGATGGTTGTCTGGGGTTTACCGTTTACCTGCCCACAGCCTTGCATGGTCAAGGTTAGACATTAAGACAACTACAACTGACCAATGTAATTTGTGGGTTTATGTTTAAGGAGATATTTGCAGTAATACTTTGAGGATATTAACTATTTCATCTTGTTGTTTCTGCTCCTGAAACATTGGTTGTTTTTTCAGTTTTCAATAAAAATAACCACTCAATCTCATGCTTATTGGCTTCACAACTCTTGGCCGGGGTTATTGTGATGAGAATAACTTGGTTTCTTCTGAGTAGAATTACATATTATTTTTTTAAGCGTGGTCCGTGTGAGAGGCAGAGGTTTTCTCCAACCAAGTCATAATGCTGTTGGGGGAGAGAAAACACTGCTCTGCTGTCCCGTCTAAGAAGATTCTCAGAAACTAAACTAAAGAGAGGGGGTGAGCCAATGCCCTTTGACCGTCCTCAGCTGCAGAGGAGGAACACAGCCAAAAGGACATGGAAATAGTCCAGTCCAGGCCTGTGTGAGGGAATGCCAGAACCAAAACAGCTTAGGGAATGTGGGTTTATTGTCACTGTACAAGGCTCACTTCTTTAGTTTGTGTAAATATGATACACATAAATATATAATTGGCGATATGCACAGAAGAACAGCATAACAACAAGGGATCTTTAAGAAATTCGGCTTATTTCTTCACATAGTAGCTTGATGTCAAATTAATTAGTTATGTTGTGCCTTAACGTTGCTGTCAATGAATGCCAAAAAAAGAAATTCAGTAGTATAAGAACCAGCTCTAGCGCTCTGCTAGACTGCACTGTGTCAATAGACTGAAGCCAGTGTCTGTCTAATAATTCTGAGAAGTGTCGACGGCTTTAAGCATAAATCCAGGAAGTATATGAGACGTCCACATTCCCATGTTCTGTCCAGTGGCGCTGAGCTTTACGGCTTTATAGCCGGGGCTGGACCCAAAGGCAGCACAACAAATTACTATGTCAATGTAATCACAACTATTATGATGGTTATTATAATTATTGCTTGTTTTAATATTATTATTATTACGATATGACCATTATGTGAAACCATGTCATTATATTGTTTTTATTATTATTAGATATTACTGTTGAAGCATATATTTATTTATTACCATTGCAACAATTCCACTACATCACCAAACTCCACCTTCTGTATGACATATCTCCAGTATCATATACTCCCATTTCACCGTTTCTCCTTGAATCAACTAGGACTTCACTGAAGCCTAAGGAAACTGGCCTATAACATTTCCCGGGTTAAAATGTTGTGTGATAGCGAGAAAATCATGGGTATAACAACATCAACGCTGGCCTCGTTGTATTTCAGTGTACCAGTAAACCATGGGTTGGCATGCACAGCACCAGGGCCTTGTAACTGACACAGTTTGAATGGAATCAACCCTTATTAATGCTATACCTGTGTTTGGCAGGTGTCCTCTGTGCGAAATGTCTTTTGACAAGTGAATTGTTTTCTTTCTGTGTGGTCCCTGAGTTTATTTGTCTCTTGCATTTGTAATGGAGCAAGCTGTTTATTTATAGCTAGTCCGCAGCCTGAATTACTTCCAGCATGTGGTATTTTTAGTGGGGGCTTAAGTGTTTATCTGGTGTGATGTCATGTGAGGTGATCAGTCTGTAAAATGACCCCGAAAACCACCACACGGGAAAGATCCTGTTTACGCTGCACCCGTGCCAGGTGCCTGACGAGCTGAGGTAGAGCTTGTGTGTTTGTATTTACGTGTTGGTGCAGTTTATATTTTCCTTTTTTTTGTGTATTTGTTGCTTCGTTTCTGCCTGTCTGCATGTGTGATTTTCATGACGTTTGAGAGTTCTGCTCACCTGAATATGAGTTGATGTGTCTTCGCATGCTTACCCATGGCCACTGCCTAAAATGGTCCAGGTATAGATCCAGACTCATGCCACCTCATTCAGATTATCTGTCTCATCCTAAATCTTTTAAGGCTCTTGAGTTAGATAAGGTCAGCAGTACAAAAGCACACAACAAACTAGTTCTGACACCCATGAAAAGCACCGAGCATACACGTGACATTTATAAGAGGCATTTATGTATAAAGGAGTAGTTGTTTGTAAGATTTACTGGAAGTAAGAACCACGTGATAGACCTATCCAAGTTTATGTGTGTGTGTGTGTGTGTGCTCTTTGTTACTACTTTGCCCTTCACATTCCCCATGTCCCCTGCATTTGTTTTATATCTAAATTCACTCAGCACCTCCATATTAGCCTCCTCCTCCAATGTCAATAGCCACACAAGGGCAAAAGACAGACTGCACCCACCCTTACTTCCCCTCCACCAACCATCCTCCACACCGGTCCTCTTAATACGGACATATCTGCCAATCACCTTTCTAGGATGCCTGAACCTGTTGTGAAGCCCTCCAGAGCTACCGTGATCAATGAATCATCGACCCACTTGACCTCCCCCTCTGTCCCCTTTGCTGCCCTGTTATTGCTGATAGACAACAGCTCACAGATTAAGTTTGCTAGATTAGCCCTTTGATCTCCGTAAATATGTTGATCATGGTGAGGAAAGATGTTATCTGCAGGGTTTTGTCTTTGAATACATGCAAGGAGCAGAAGGTAATGCACAGTTAAAAGCCGTTTTTAGGTGAAATATTGTATGAGAAGAGAGACGGTGGCTTCAGCTTTGTGTGTAGCATGAATCAAGGAAGATGGATGCAAGTTTGATTTCTGGTACATTCTGCGGGGCTTCTCTGTCTTTGTTATTTGTGTGATGGACTGGTGACATTGACTGTGCGTATACCTCTGTGACAATCCATATAGTTATATGCTATATATTGTGTGTTTTATTCAGATTGATTTCAGAGTTAACTAAATCCAGCTCATTTCCAGTGTGTGGAATCAGTCTCGTTTCCTAAATAAACCTGAATCTCGCTTGCTGTCATAGAAGAAACCAAAATCGCGACGGACAATCATAAGGCTGAAGAAAAAAAACAGAACTTTGAAATCCATTTGCAAAGCTGCTTGTTTCCCCACACCTGTTGTGGTTCTGGATTCCAACTTCCTGTTAGCTGCATATCCCAGTGTCTCTGCCTGCGACCGGCACATACCTCATCGGCGCTGTGAAAAGCCCCTGCTAACTGCCCCATGCTGGTCTCGGTCCATTTCTTTCAAGGTCACGGCACTCACTCCGCTGTCTCCTTATTTTTTATTTCCGTTGCTCTCTACAGCATGTAATTTCAACTGCACAGTTCATAATCAATTTACAGTTTGGGCTTCAACTGCTGCATTTTTACTGTATGGTACGACTCGACTCGAGTCGACATGCTTGGAACCGTTCTTTTTGCTTTTCCATTGGCAGAAGTTGTGGAAAGTAATCGGGACCTGGTACTTGTTTTGGAATAAAGTCTCCCTCTGTGTGTTGTAATCCATGCATCTCTGTGCTGTGTTTAAGTAGCTGGTCTGGCTAAGAGTCCCTGTTTTTGGGCCCCACCGGCCAGCTAGTGGCCTCTGCACTGCTCTCATACCGCAGTTATCACTGATAACGCTGTTCCGACCGATGGCGTCCTCGCATAAGTTTAGCGCTCACCCTTTGGTTCCCCTCTGGTTAACACTGTTAGCACTGTTGCCTTTGTTGCCACTGTTCATGCTGTTAGCACCGTTAGCTGCTAGCCGCTGGCTCAGCCTTCGCCACATTGAGAGCCGCGTGGAGGCAATCCCTCAATCATAGATTTGTTTTTGAATTCCGTATTGAGCTTCTTTAAAGTTGGCTTCTTCACATTGCCAACTCTCTGCCACTCTCTCTTTGATCTCATTTTAATATAGCATGCAATACAGGAGTTGACATTGACATAGTTGTATGTTAACGCTGCAGGACACCCATGTGGTGATAAACTCAGGGATTAAGAGCTAACCCAATTCTGTGTCCACCATCAGACAGAAAGCAAAACACACGTCTGTTTAAGTGTAACTGTGGCTATTTCCTACTTGTTTGGCATGGTTTAATTTCTAATTGTGTTCCTTAAGGGAGGATTAGAGAGATTAGCTCTGGCTTTCTGACTCTGCTCCTTGCACAACCAGCCAGTGTCCAACTGTAATGTACAGCACAAACCCACGTGCCTGTGCAAGCAGGCAAGCACACAGTCACACGTTTTGGTAATACACCATGCACTTCTGTCTGTGTTGTGTGTTCCCACCAGCAGCGTAAAGGTGGACGCACATGAATGGAGAAAGCAGGGAATGACTGTCTTGATCAGATGTTGTTTTGCCTGCTAGGGCAATCTGTGTCACGAAGAAAAGGAGGGTGAATGAGGATTATAGTTTCCACTCTGGCCACAGCATGAGTTCCTAGCAACCCGCTCTTGTCACCCCTCCTTATCTTATCCACAACCTCTGCTGCCATCGACATCTTCTACTTTATCAGATTCTTTAAATCTTTCAATTAAATTCTTATTGAGCCATAGGCTCTGCTATGGTCTGGAAGAATTTCACTTTACGATGGAGTTTAAATGCAGGCAGGATTCCCCACAACTCTTATTTATTCATCTAGTTTTATATTGTTGCTACACCACTATAATTCGGGGTGTAAGTGGGAGAAGTAAATACAACAAATATTGACATTTTTAAAGCTGAATGTATACTATACAATTATTATATAAATTATACAAACTTATTTTCTTAGTCCTTACATTTTGAGTAAGTAAGTTGATTTTGCCATCAGTCAAATTATATTATAGACCTTTACTCCAGTCAGTTAAAAAGGGCATTGTGTAATGGAAAAACATGAATATTAAGTAAGGCAAAAGTGCCTCTTGCCATCTAAAATTGATAGGATCCATGCGGATCTGAAGATGATCCCTGATGGTTGGTAATTGATCCCCCGGTGTAGCGAACACAGAGGGGCCTCGTAACGCCCCTAAACACCGTGTGTAGAAACATTGCAATGCTTTACATACTAGCCAGACAGAACCACAAGTGAGAGGGCTTAAAGAGACAGGCATCTGATTATAAGCTACCTTCTGCTATAAGCTATGAAAGAGACGCTTTTTTCAACCGAACTGCATGAAAAATTAAAGCAATGTTGGTGGACCTGCTGGCCGCCACAGAGCCTCCAGTTGGGAGCAGCAATTTTTGATGGCTAAAAATACTTCTATTTTTAAGTGTGACAACATTAAAATGAAGGCTTCTTGCACCATGTGTTGCGTATCATGTCAAAGCTGTTGGTTCTTTCAGTCCAAGTTTTCTGTGTAGTTAGTAAGGCATTTTGTTTTGACCTTTATCAGTGTATTTTGTACTGCACGCCAGTTTCCGTGTTCCTATCTCCCATTTGTTCTGTTGTTCCTTTCTCTAAACCTCACTTTACATGAGGAAATGGTGTTACTTGTTGTGTCAGGTTGTTAAAACCTGCTGTGACAGAGAGAAAAACAGCTGGGCTCAGCTTCGCCCTCCCCCCTTGTTTTTATTCTCCTTTCTCTCTCCCTTCCACCAGACTCCCCCCTCCCACCACTGTCTTTGTGTGCTAGCTTCTTTCCCTTGAAGGGTTACCACCCAACAACCTGCTCTGGGCGCTCCTGATTGGTGGATTGCTTGTTCTGGGGGTGGGCCCAGTGTCAGGCTTGCGAGAGCTTTACCAGTGGTGAGCCAGCTCTCAGCTGTCAGAGAACATTCTGTCTGAAGTGGAGGCACAAGCAGGATCTCTGTATTCTTTATCTGACGCTGCAGCTCTAGTCCAAACCTCAACATTTAAAGGACTTTCTGTGGCTTTCTGTTTCTACTCAGCTACAAGAACTGCCAGACAAGGAGTTAAAAAGGAAGAAGATATCCACTAAAACTTGGCTTTTTTATTCTGTTTCTCTTCTATTTCCTCCTTGCTGTCTTAATGCCCACGGCGGTGTGGTCAGGACCAGAGGAGGATGGGTCCGGCTGTGGAGGCTCAGGCCCAGAAGGCCGTGGATGCAGAGCAAAAGCAGCAACAGCAGCAGCAGTGCTACATGGAGAAAGGGGTGATGCTTGAGCCTTTCCTACACCAAGTGGGGGGACATTGCTGCGTCCTGCGCCTCGGGGATCAGACCATCTGCAAACCCCTCATCCCCCGCGAACATCAGTTCTACAAGAGCGTGCCTGCAGCAATGAGGAAGTTTACCCCCCAGTATAGAGGTAATGCAAACTATCCTTCCTTCTCTAGCCGGTGTTGTGTTATGCTGTGTTGTTATTCATCTCTCTTTCTTTATTTCACTGCTCTATGTGCTTTTGTGAAAGTCAGGTGGGGGAGATGATGCTTTGCAGGTTGTGTGTTAATTTCTTAGATTTAAAGGAAACAGAGCTCCCTGCTCCTGTTCAAGTGTTGTTTCCAGGTGCTTGTCAGCAGCATGTTTCAAACTGTGCCACAGGACGGTGCTGCAGCTGCAGCTATAAGTGGGCCTCCTGCAAACATACCACCCGGTTGCGATGTCCTATTTGTAGGAGGCTGTACTAACACAGGTACGTCACCCATTTATTTTTCTGGCTGACAGCCAGCCCGGTGAAAATGGTACCAAGTGAGATTCTCCCTCGCTTTGATCCCAAAATCCACCACAAGGTCATCTGCATCTGAAATGTCAACATTGGCAGACCTCCCCTAAACCTCCGGACGACTGTGGATTAGTCCACAAACCCAATGGTCACATCACCACCACACCCTTACTGAAGCACAGTAAGTGACGTTAGCAAACAGAGCGTGGTGGACTGATGGTTTAACATGTCACCTCTTAATGAGGGAAGCTGTATATCACTCACACAGATTTCTATAAGGTCTTCAGGTTTTTTATGCTTCAGTGCCATCAAAATATTTGTTCACACAAATGTCTAATAGGATAAAATGATGACATTTAACTAACTTCACTGCAACATCATGATGTTTTGCAATAACACTTTTCTGGCCATTATGCAACGACATAACTCAGGAACAGAAAGTGTGATTGTGACCATATTTCACAGTTTTGTTCCCCTCTATTAACGTACCCAACAATAGACAAACAGCAGAACAAGAACAACAAAGCTTGACAAAGTAAAGTCAAATCAATTTTATTTTTATATCCCTATATCACGAATACGAAATGTGCCTTCACAAGCTGTACAGCAAACAACATCCTCTGTCCTTAGACCCTCGACTCATCTATATTCATTCCCTGGATGTTCACTGGTACAGGAGGAGATTGTTCGCACCTACGAAAGTCCACCAACCAGCTTTTTGGTTTTTTTCCTGCGTCGATCTGGAGACAGTTCCGCTGGCAATAGCCCACAAAATCTGTAATCCTCTATACAAATAGTCTCTAACTGAAGAATGCATGTTTCTTACTGGAAATCATTCACTGGAATAGTGCATATCAATATAGGGATAACGTCCATTTCGCCAAAAAATACACATAATACCTTTCATCACGACATCTATTATATGAGTCTGGACAGACATGGATGTAAATGCAACTTGACTAGTTGGCGAAGGCATACTAGTTGTCATCTCTGCAACATCCCCTTTTCAAAAACCTGTTATTCCCTTCCCTTGCTTTGCTTTAAATATTTTGAGGCATCGGTCCTGTCATTTCAGCGTTTTCACCTCTTCATACTTATTTTTTCACTTACATTCTCAGTCCTCCTCTCCTTCTTCTTCAGCCATATTATTGGACACCGTGGGGAGGAAAGACTTTATGATGATGATATGTATGTTTATGATACAAACCTGTCCCGCTGACTGTTATTTGTTGTGCTCTCCATTCGTAGGTGAAGCCTGTAGACTAGCATATCTTTTTTTTTCTGTGTACATTTACAGTGATGCTGTGTTGTTTCTGTATGGTATTTATGTATATTGCTCATCATCTGTGTGAGATTCAATTTTTGGCAAATAAACAGAAAATTAAATTATGCAGCCTTGTGTCATTTATGTCTGGCTATTATTTTCTCTGTGTTGCTATATGCATTTGAGCATTACTACTTAAGAGCATTGTTTGTTTTTTTGTATGGGTTTACACCATTAAAACCCAATGCCAGCACACTGATATTGATTGATTGATTGTTCTCTCATTCTGTCCTTTTCTGTGTTGCTTTTAGAGCTCAGTATCTCAGTCCCATCCCTTGTCGTGATTTTGTCCAGGTATTGTTAGGACAGATGTCTTAAAGAGATGTGGGTGTAGACACAAACTACTCTGTAAAGCAGCAGGTTGGGGATAAGAGATTCTTAGCACTTAAGAGCTTGTGTTATCTTGTCAGCTTTATTTAGCTTTGCTTCAGTATGAGAGACATATTATCTTCCCTGCTTCATGATCCAGATGTTTTTCTGTTTCCCTCTATGTTCGGCTCTCAGGTGTGGTGTCAGTGAGCTTCGAGGAGGACGAAGAAGGGAACCTTTGCCTGATTGCTTACCCCATCCAGAGTGACCCAGCAGATGATTTAGAAAACAAGGACCCCTCGGCCGACGGCGAGCCCAAATGCGAGATGCTCATGTGGGGGAAAATGATGGCATCCTGGCCGCTTGTGGACAGCGAAAATTACAGCAAAGATGGCAGAAGCCGCCATTCTTGTAAAGACCAGGACAAGAGGTAAAATAAAAGAAAATGTACCATCAGAGACAGCAGTACACTGTGGGCCAGTCACGATCTATTTACAATAATCTTTCGTTTTCCATGAATGGTAGAGCTGTAGTCTGTAGACTCACATTAATTGACAGATGACGCACACTTTAACTTACACATACAACCTTAGGCGTTACATACTGTGAGAGGCTGATCCTTGGCCTTGGCAGCCAGAGAGAGGCTTATATAACTGCAATAGATGCATGTCTGCATATACACAAACACTCTTAGTCAGCCCTGGCTTGGAGTGGCAGAACGGCCGTAAGGCTGATACTGATTGACGGCCAAATAAATGTTGAGATTGATTTTAAATGTTTTGGATGGATCATAGTAAGTGAAAGACACAACAGCATTGGTTTCCTCTTTACATCCAATATAACAGTTTATTACTGCCCTCTCTTTATACTCTAAGACCCACACACATACTTTACCTACGATCCCAAGCAGATGCTGAGTTTGTTTTTTTCTATCTTCTTTGTGCCTAAATCGAATGACATTCTCTCTCCGTCTGCCGTCCAGTGTTAACAAGCTGGAGGAGGAGGCCGAGGTGCTCTACTACAGACTGGAGCGCAGTCACAGTAACGCTGTACCACAGCTCAAACACAACCCCTGGACCCAACAGCACCACCTGCAGAAGATGAAGGACAAAGCCATGCACTGCAACCAATACAGTATCCTTTCCTCTGACTGACAACTACACTGTTTTTTTGGCCCCTATTTTGATGAAATTCAGTATCACAGTGCATTAAGATTTAATGTCCAGAGGTTCAAGGCTAGAGGTCATGGTACGTGCATCAAGCCAACTGAGCCACCAGGACACCTTAACACCTGATGCAGCTGAAATGTATACATGATTGTCAGTGGCTCCAGCATGTAACCGGAGGGACTATACCTCCTACAATTTCTAGCTATCAATGTCTTTGTCTGGTGGAGTTGTGCTTCCAAAGCACTCCTATTAGCTACTTGATATTGATGTGACTTGCCTCTACATACAGTATTGCATGGACTGTAGCATTTATGTGAATACAGTTAAAACTGTGGAGGGGAAAACTTAGATAGACACAGTTTTTTTTAATCTAACCTTGTTAAGCAGTTTTATGTTGTGAACTGATTAGTGTAAGAGATGGCCACATTTTTACGGCTCTTGCCTCCTTGACTCAGTTTACCAGAATTCCTCCTGCTGGAAAATCTGACGTGGCGGCACACGTTGCCGTGTGTGTTGGACCTGAAGATGGGCACGCAGCAGCATGGAGATGAGGTCCCCGAAGAGAAAAAAGCGAGGAAGATGCACAAGTGCCAGCAGAGTACAGCATCTGTTTTAGGAGTCTGCCTCTCTGGCATGCAGGTGAGCTTCACTGTTCATGGCTACGTTTTTAAGGGACAGTTGGACATTTGGGAAACATCTCTGAAGTGCTGTAGTTATATTATATCTCGGTATTAATGAGACTATTCCTACTATTCGTTAACCATCCCTTTAATAAATCTGACTGCCATGTATTGTTATGGAATCTACTCTGCGACAAAAGTCTGAAATTAGCACCTGTCAAGCACCAAATGGCAGTGAAATTAGCTTTTAGCTATTAAATCAAACCGACATCTGTTCATTATCTCTGACTATGACCAATCAAAACAGTGGCTCTGTACATTTTGGAACACTTGTCCTTTTTTCATTCACTGCCGGGATTATTTAAGTAGAAACTAGAAAATAAAGACCGTTAATTATCTCTTTTACCTGGCCAGTCTAGTCCAGGTGAAACAAAGCCAATTTTAGGCACTTCTTTCAATATAAGTCAAACAAATCCTTGGTGTTATAGAAGTAGTCACTATTCCCTCTCTACTTTTCCAACCCCTTTATGTCTCTCCATCCCTTCAGGTGTACCGGTGTGACACGGGCCAGCTGATGTTCATGAACAAGATCCATGGCCGCAGGCTGACTGTGTTGGGCTTCAAGGAGGCTTTGTTCCAATTCTTCCACAGCGGACGGCGTCTACGAAGTGAACTCTTCTCATCGGTGCTGTGCAGGCTCAGAGAGTTGCAAGCTGCCCTGGAAACCTGTGAATCCTATCGCTTCTACTCCAGCTCTCTGCTCATCATCTACGACGGAGCGCCCCACCAAAAACACACGGAGGACGGCCTCTCGGAAGAAGAAGAAGAGGATGAAGGTGAGGAGGTGGAGGCTGAACCAGAAATGGAGGAGGGTGAAGTAGCAGGTGCACTTGGTTTTCCTCGCAGACCCTCCACGTCTAGCAATGACAGCACCAGTGGCGGGAGCTCAGGTGTCAGCCAGGCTCGCTTGTCCCTCTCAGACGCTCGTAGCCCCTTGGTGGATGTGAGAATGATAGATTTTGCCCACACCACCTGCAGACATTACCACGGGGACAGCGTGGTGTACGAGGGCCTGGACAGCGGCTACATCTTTGGTCTCCAGCACTTGATCACCATCATCTCCGAGCTGGAGAGCCACAGCACAGACTGAAGACTGACATGACACACACACACATTCAGACATAGATGCACAGTAACACAGAGGACAAAGAGGAGGACTGGACTACAGAGGCGGAGAGAGATTTCTCCTTTCCTCTTCAAACATAGACCTGGCCTGTGATTGGACCCAGTTCCTGGTTCTGCCGTTGGTGCTTCTCAATGTTCCTGTTGTTGTGTGTGTCCGTCTTTGGAATATGAAAGAGACCTGCACATAACATAAACCAGCCGTTTGACTGATGTAATCTCTATAAACAGATTCTGCATCTTATCCGTTGTCAGACTGATAGCCGATGGGTTCCCAGATTGTGACTGAGTGTAGTAATTTACCCGACGTCATCATTCTGTTTAACACAGTTCACTGTTGGAACAAATGGGTAGGCAGCAATTAAAGAAGTTTGAAGTCTTGAGACAGATCCAGACGAAATATTTTCCTAATGTCCGATTCCAAAGAAGGTGTCAGCAATTTGTACGCACAAACACATCCTGTTGAACAAGTATGTGGTTGCACTGGTACAGGGTTATGAGAGAGAGCAGGAGTTGTATGAGTATGAGGACAGAGCCAATAGGAGGAGAGGTCGTGAGCCCACACCCTCCAGTCTTCTTTTTTGCCTGTTCTTTCAGCCATCCTTCTATCCTTGTTCATCTCCACTCAAAGAGACTATATTCATATAGGTATCAGGGACAGATTATATAGAGTTATTTCTTTATTTGACATGTTTCATAAAATAAACTAAAAGTTCAAAAAAGAATATGAATGAAGAGTACTACATTCCATGTTATTGATGTTATAATAATGATATTAATTAATATTGTTATTTGACATCTTTGGTACCTCTATCTTGTATGTATGTGTTGTCCACACTTTGTTGGCAAAGAAAATAAAGACACTGGTTTGTGTTAACATCTGTCTTCTTTCATATTTGATGTTATTTGTTGAAAAGGTCAGGAACTTTATCATCACTGGGTTAAAGAAAGAAACCACAGACTTGGCTAATTTATATGTGCAGCAATCAAATTTCATGTAAATATCCAGGATGTGAGGTCGTCCCCTGGGTGTGTACAATTGACATGCTCTCTGAGCGCCAGCCAACACAAACACGTGCTGACAGAATTATTAATGTCTCTACAAATACCCTGGAAAGTATGGGTCTGCATTCAGACCCACTCTCATTATCTGCTTTGCAGACAAATAACTGGAGCAAATGCTGTGGAGTGCAGCCAATACACAAGGTTCCCCCTGACATATATATAGACGTTTTTCCCCTTAGTCTAGAATAATTTTATTTGTTGCAGAGATGTTAAAACAGAGACGGGTTGTTTTGGCAGGAGGAGGGGGATGACGACACCCTGGGCTGCCTCAGCCAGTCCCGGCCATCTCTTACCAGTCTGAGGCGGATAGAGAGGAGTCGAACAAGCCGCTCCAAGAGACACAGGCGCTGTGTCATGAGGAGTACCGGCAGCCTGTGTGGAGAAGAGCTGTTAAGCAGACACAGGCTTGTGTCAACAGAAAGCACAAGCCACTCTCATCTGGAATGTACTGCTGCCATAGACATCCATCTGACACACACATTTCAAGTAAATTTGAAGTATAAAGCACAATTTTATATTCATTCATTGTCATTTTTGTGGACATTTCAATCTTAATGCAACCCCCCATATTTCTCACCGCTAGCTGTGCAGACACTGTTTTTCTCAATAATGTCATTGGTTGACTGTCAACACATATGTTCTTTATATACTGTATGTTGGAGCCGGCTTATTCTGTAACCCTGTGGTTGTTTAGGACAGTGCAATACAAGGTCAAAACCTTTACTGTGACCCAGTAAAGGACAGACACTTTATTCTGTAAGAGTCTGGGGGCAGGGTTAGGGGGTGTTTATGAGCACATACCGTATTTGCACGCAACTTTTAGATGCAAATGTATGTTTAATATACAGCCAAAGTTCAGCTGCAGAGCCACAGTCAGTCCCTGAGGCAGTATAGATCTGATGTTCCTGTGCTGTGTGATTGCAGAGGGATGGAAAGATTGATAGATGAGAGGATGGAAAGATGACAAAGATAAGCTCTTCCATCTCAGCTGTACTGGGAAGAGGGGGGGGGGGGGGGTCAGACAATGTTGCGTAACAGCCCCAGGATCAGTGGTCTGCTCTCAACCATCAATATGACCCCATTCTGCCATCGTATATGTATGTATGCAATGCACATAACACTGCACACACAGTACATCTCTGTTATTCTATATACCATGGAGCTTGCATGCCACTGTTTGACACATGTGTGCATGTGTGTCCTTGTAGCCCGATGCTTTGTGATGTGGAGCAGTTGCATAATGCTTAAAATCACTATGGCAACAGCAGGCTTTTCCGGGAATGAAATAGTGTCAAAGCTTTTTGGGCCACGAGAGTCCCAAAACATGAATAAACTCTTTCACTACTCTACTCATTCATCAAGTCTGCTCCATCATTTCATGAGCATTTAGTCAGTGATTGTAAATTGTACATTCTTGCATAATGCACATTGTGGTGCACACTTCCATTCAAAGCACACAGTCCTATGATTGGTGCATGTTGTGTGAAAGACAACAATTACTTTGCATCGCAAAAGTCATCCTTTGCCAACGGAATTCCATGTCATGCATTATGCAAAATCAATTTCACTTGTTTGTTCACTTCCACCGACTCAATTCCTTTTCTGTCAGCAGTTCACTCACTCATTATCTGCAACAGGCTGAGGATTACTTATAACTGTGAAGCACTTTCACTTATTACACTGTGTCCTTAAATCTACCAACATCCTCTCTGTTTTTCATATGCTGATAGACACACACACACACACACACACACACACACACACACACACACACACACAGATACAGCAGGAATATATGCTCCGGATAAATCAAGCACACTCCTTCATGAAGCTGCATTTGAGTGACAGCTGTGAATACACACAGGTGATGTCCATTTAACTAATTATGTCTTATAAACTGCGACATCAAGTCTCTGTCTCATAAAGTGTCTCACAGTTACACTACCATGACTGGAGACTGTCAGCCTTGTTTCAGATAATTTTTTTCTTTCTGGCATTTTTGCCTTCATTTGGCAGCGCAATGTCAGTATGCTAACAATGACAATGCTTAACATGCTGTTTGTCCAGTCACAGAAGCAGAGAGAGGCAGAGAAATGGACGGCAAAAAGCAAGAGAGGAAAAAGCAAAGTGGAGCCGAGATGTAATTGGAGGGTTACATAACGGCGGCAGTGACGCTGTCAGCCAGGCGTCGGGCCTTGACCTTGCCTGAGGCCCCCGTCGTACTCACGGCATGCCGGGCCACTCTGTCAAACTAATTTACACTGACCTCTTAATTATACAATGAACCATCAGAGGCACAGATTTACTAAACACCGTCTTTATTCAAACTCACCCAAGAAGGTGAAATGAAGGAAGACTTTCTACCCTCTGGAATCACTCCATGGGTGTTACTCTGGCTCCCATTACACTATTCCACTGCCAGGACTCGATTGGATTAGTTGTCGATTACAGTTTGGGTTTAGGCTTGAAAAATGGGAATACTATGAATACATAAAACCATTTTGAAACAGTTTTTAGTCATAAGTGGCTGTGCCTTCCAAATGGAGCCTCAGCTGTCCACAGTCTGACATGGTTTCAGTGATAGACAGGTGCCAGACATGGTGTTATGACAAGTTTATTATGAAATATTATGAAATTATTAAAGTGTATTAGGCTGTGTTATCCTTTTCAGATCATTAAAGCACAGCAGATTAAACAATCATATCTGGATGGCTCTGTGTTCATCAAAGCATGCATTTGATGAATTCAGAAATAGATTCCCAGCGAATAATAAAAACTTCTATTCAACATATCAAAGCAGAAGTTGACTGCTTTCCTTATGACCGACAGGAAGAAGTGTACAGTAGATCTCGAACAGACTGTTCAAAACTCTGTGAAAAGCAGAGACATGGAGGGGGTTTGTGTGGTATTTGCTTTCTCTCACCTGTTAGCTCACAGCTCTGTGGTCATTATGTAACCACATGAACAAACATTTCTTTATCTGAGGGCAGATGTGCTGGCTCCCAACCATCCTCCCACTTCTTTGTGTGTGTGCCTGTGTTTTATGTGGGTGATTGTGACGAGAATAGGTCCAGAAAATTTAGACTGATTAGATGTACAGATGTCTGAAAGCTCCGATCATTGTTGTGCTATCGTGTCATCATTATGGGTCAGTGGCTTTGTGTGCCACCAGCACTTTGCAGCCAAAGGTGCTCACCGCCATTCAATACCACAATCACTGACCTAGAGCTTCACAACTAAAACAAAGTGATGAAATATTCTCATTATAATAGCCATACGCACAAACAGCCTCTCTACACTCAATCTACATCATCTAAATCTAATTTGTTTTTCTTCGTTTACATCTAATAGAATACCACTCACACACACACACAGCTAACTTTCACCAAAGGAACAACACTGAGCCCTAGTGGTGAGAGCGTCTCAGGAGAAATAATAGCTTAAAGAAGAAAATTTGATTGCTTCTCAAATAACTTTATTAGAACTGCATGTATTATGAATGTTTGCAGAACACTCCAAAAAGCCCACTAAAATGTTACACAGTACATTTATTGTCATTATACAACGGGGTTAAGTAACATTGTAGTCCTATTTTGCTGCACAACAAAAACAAAAGCACACAAAACAACTACAAAATAACAAATATTCGGGCACAGGAAGTTTTCTTATACAGCCGGTTGAGAGCTTTTTAACCAGGATGGAGATATTCTTTCATCTTAAAACACTGAACTGCTAAGACTTTTTTTTTTTTACAGGAAATACATTTTAATAAAATATTACAGTAAACTTTTTACAGTCTTTTTTGCATACATACTATGCCAACGCAGTAGTCTACTCCACAGCCACACTTATTCTAAGTAATATTAATATTATTTATTATTGTTGTGGTGTATGTTGTATGCACATATATTATCATAGTATAGGGTTAATAGGCGAATGCAAGCGAGCAGCAGAAGAGTGGTGGTTATAAGTCCATGACAGTTTGTATCATATCTCTTCTGCAAGATTTGCAGGTATGTCACTTGTCGGTTCTCGTCCAGTCCTGATCCCGAGAGGCTCTTTATTTATGGGGAAGCATATCAGAGCAGCTGATGAGTCCGGAGCATGGCGCCCTCTGGAGGATGGAAGACCTCTGTGTCACATGAGGTTACCTTTATATATGTTAACAATTTAAATCGTGCGTTTTCTGGATTTGTTCATCTCCTTTAAATAACGTGTCTTCATAGACACGACTGCACACACACCACGCATATGTGCGCGCGTGCAGCTGTGTGATTCATGTGTGATGGGTGTGCGCGTGTCTCGGAGAAGTGACGTGTGTTAGCGGCTTGTCTGGTGACGTGTCTCTACTGCTCTCTCTTTTCTCGCGGAGAGGCTGGATGGAGCCACACTACTGACTCCACTGAGCACTCAAACCCGGTACCAGTAAACACGACAGGAGTCGGTCTAAAAGGACACCATGGGGAGTACGTGACATTCTTCTCTTGTAGACACGTTGTCAAAAAAAAAGGCTGCTGTCTTTTTTGTTTTTTAAATCTCGGAACTATAACGGACATAATGCTCTCATCGGCAAGCTAATTAGCTAACCTTGGATAGGTTAACGTTGAACGTTAGCTAGCTTATACCGAGAGCTAATTTAAAGCTTTTATTCAAATCAAATTCCGTCTCAACTGGATTAAGTAACGTTTGCTTCATAGTCTGAGCCCATTACGAGCTCCCTACCTTCCTCTTTTTACAATAGGTTGCAGAAGCTTCCTGTTTTTAAAGTGATTTGCTCACTCGTTTTGTGATTTAATGCTAGTTAGCATCACGCTAGCTCTATGGGCTGTTCAGGATCGTTCCATGAAAAGACAGATTTGATGTTGGTTTCTTCTCCTTTCTTCTGTATGATCACGTTTGTAGATTGTGCCAAAGTGACTAGTCGTGTACCAGATAAAATTATTGAGTAGAATCTGTTAAATCGCTTCCTGTCAAAGACAATTTCAGTTATTGAAACAGCTGATCGGCACCAAGACGAAACATTCAGCAGCAACGAGCCCCGCAAACGGTTTAAAAAACGACTCACTGGATACTAGTTACTCCAACCTTTGCTAAAGTCTATTCGTTTGTATATCCAGATGTTGCTGCATTGGCCAGGTGACCGCTGGCAGCTGTACACCTGAGGAGTTTAGTGATGACGTAGCATCTAATGTAACATGCTGAAACAAGAGACCAGTAGCTTTATGATGACACTATGACTGTGTAGTATTGCAGTATTACTCATGTTTTAAAATCTCTTTCTGCAGTTAAGTTTTTGGAGGTCATCAAGCCGTTCTGTGCGGTCTTGCCAGAAATTCAGAAACCAGAAAGAAAGGTACGTAAAGTTCCTGTTAACGTATATAATTACATTGCATCATGTCTGCACGGTGCATATATGAATGACATGTGCTCATTTTTTTAATCCTCGCAGATTCAATTTAGAGAAAAAGTACTATGGACCGCCATCACACTATTCATCTTCCTGGTGTGCTGCCAGGTTAGTATCTGTTGATGACGACCAACCTACTGGTTCTGTTAGGGGTGATACTGGTTTGTGACACTGTTTTACATCTTCTTTTTTTTTCTTGATCTAGATTCCTCTTTTTGGCATCATGTCTTCAGATTCAGCAGATCCTTTCTACTGGATGAGAGTAATCCTGGCGTCCAACAGAGGTGCTTGATTTGTTTAACAGGGTTAATCACTTCTTTTATGTCCTGTGCAGCTCCAACAAATAGAAATAATCTTAATTTTTGACATAATCTCATTATCACAAGTCAAAGGTCAACAGGTAAAGGCCCTTATGCATTGTTTCTGGTGTTGCTGCTGTTTTTGACACTACTGCTGTTCACCTCCAGGTACTCTGATGGAGCTGGGCATCTCACCCATTGTCACCTCAGGCCTTATCATGCAGCTGCTGGCTGGTGCCAAGATCATTGAGGTGGGAGACACTCCTAAGGACAGAGCCCTTTTCAATGGAGCTCAGAAATGTAGGTCTACTTGCTCACTACATTTGCTATTTTTAGACCTCGTCACATGCCTTTTGAAACTGATGATTTTTTACAATTAGCTTTTGAAGATAGCACACACTGTTTATTGTTTAGTAACATCAGCTGTCCCTGCAAGATTGCCAATTGCAAATCATTTTTTTTTCTGTCTTTTTGCAGTGTTTGGAATGATCATCACCATTGGACAGGCCATTGTATATGTTATGACTGGCATGTATGGAGACCCTTCAGAGATGGGTGCTGGTATATGCTTGCTCATCATCATTCAGGTTAATACAAACCCGCTGCTGCTCTCCTGCCTTCACTTTGTATCTGGAAACCGACTCTGTGTATGAAATTGTGTTTTAGCTCATTAATTGTTAAATTATCTTACCTGCTAACATTACATTTGTCAGCCAAGATATTGAATTCACATTCTTCATAGCAGTCTGTACTTAGGGATGTGTTAGCTCTTGTGCAGTACGTGTGTTCCTTTACATTATTTTCAAATTAATTTATAAATATCTTACAAATTAAGATGAAATTGTAATCGTCTCCCTTCGTGGGGGAGGCAGAATATTTGAAAATTCAAACCCTGACATGTTGATTTTGACTCTCATAATGTTTTGCTGTTTTGAAAAACTGGCCGTCTGCCTGATTCGGCTCAATACAAAACCTCTTGTCCGTTCCTTCAGCTCTTTGTTGCCGGTCTGATTGTCCTGCTGCTGGATGAGCTGCTCCAGAAGGGCTATGGTCTGGGCTCTGGAATCTCTCTCTTCATCGCAACCAACATCTGTGAGACAATCGTCTGGAAGGCCTTCAGTCCCACCACTGTCAACACTGGCAGAGGTACGAGTACTGGGAACGAACAAATCTCAAAGCCAAGTGATGATAAATGAGAGACATCATCTGTATTATAACTGCTAACACCGTGACTCCTGTTGTTTATCCAGGTACTGAGTTTGAGGGAGCCATCATTGCTCTATTCCATCTTCTGGCCACCCGCACAGACAAGGTGCGTGCCCTGAGAGAGGGCTTCTACAGGCAAAACCTGCCTAACCTCATGAACCTCATCGCCACCGTCTTTGTGTTTGCAGTGGTCATATACTTCCAGGTGAGCCGGCAACACCAACTAACTACAGTGTCTTACCTGCTGTTGTTGCACTAAAGGAATTTGGACGACATGTTTTGAAGCAGATTATCATCTTACTGATCGGCACACTTTGTTACCTCACCAGGGCTTCAGGGTGGACCTGCCCATAAAATCAGCGCGCTACCGTGGTCAATACAACACCTACCCCATCAAACTGTTCTACACCTCCAACATTCCCATCATCCTGCAGTCTGCCCTGGTCTCCAATCTCTACGTCATTTCTCAGATGCTCTCGACGCGTTTCAGCGGCAACTTCCTCGTCAACCTCCTGGGAACCTGGTCTGTAAGTATTTAATGGGTGCTCCGCCTCCAGCACATCTGGTCTCAGTCTTTTGCGACACATTTGCAGACCATTAGATTGTATCAAGGAGTCTTAGTTATTGTCATGAAGAGGATCCGTCAGGTTCTGTCTCTTGTGATCTATTTAAGTCATGGACGATCAGCATCTTACGATCAAAATCTTGTTTTGTTCAGGACTCCACAAGTAGTGGACCAGCTCGGGCCTACCCAGTGGCCGGTCTCTGCTACTACCTTTCTCCTCCAGAGTCGTTTGGTTCTGTCCTGGACGACCCGGTTCACGCCGGTATCTACATTATCTTCATGCTCGGTTCCTGCGCCTTCTTCTCCAAGACCTGGATTGAGGTCTCAGGATCCTCTGCCAAAGATGTAAGTCTTTGTTTGTACAAGCATTTCCTCCTTGCCTCGTGTTAGTCCCGCATGAAATTAACCTGTTTATATCACTTTGTGCGTCTCAGGTGGCGAAGCAGCTGAAGGAGCAGCAGATGGTAATGAGGGGACACAGAGAGACCTCGATGGTGCATGAGCTTAACAGGTACAAAGCAAACAGAGTCTCAGGTTTCATGTTTGCTACTTGCAGCACATTGAAAGTTGTCCTCCAGAATATGTATGTATTTATAATGCATTCACTCCTCACAGGTACATCCCCACAGCTGCTGCCTTTGGTGGCCTCTGCATAGGAGGGCTGTCTGTCATGGCGGACTTCCTGGGTGCCATCGGTTCGGGTACAGGAATCCTCTTGGCTGTGACCATCATCTACCAGTACTTTGAAATCTTTGTGAAGGAGCAGAGCGAAGTGGGCAGCATGGGAGCGCTGCTTTTCTAGAAAAACACCAACCTTCTGACACACATCAGACACAAAGCATCCCCCCCCCCCCCCCCCCCCCCCATTTTTATTTTGCTTTTTTATTTTGCAAATCGCACAAACAGTACATTTTGCTGCTGGGATAGGTAATCTTTCTCCGCCACCTTGTGTTTTCCATCGTTACCTCTCCAGCATGTCAATGCTGTGAAAACCTTTATACTTTGAGCACAGCATTGTGCGTCTTCAGTCCTTTTACTCCAATAGCTATTACCCATCTCTCTGCAGGCTGCCTCTGTACCCACTGACTGTCTTGATCAGCTGAAGAATGCCTACACGCACACGCGTGTGAGGTGCTGTCTTTGACTTACCTCAGGCATTGTTCATTGCAGCATGTTCAAGGAACACTAAGACGACGACGACGAGTTGGTGCTTATTTCAAGCTGAAAGCACTGCCTGGACATTTCGGGGGAAATGAAAGAAAACCATGTCATGTTCATCAAAGGTAGCAATCAGGCTTGAGGTTTCTGGGGGCCCATAGTAGGATGTGAAAAGTATAAATATGCTTGTACTCCTAAATAGGGTTCTTGTAATCTCAGACAAGCTGTCTGTGGTTCTTATTTACCTTTTATTTTGATATTTTAAATGACAGACTATGTTTATATTCACTCTGGTCTTATGTAGGGCAAAGTGTTTGTCCTCAAAGGAAAGTGTTTGTCAGTATCGTCATGCTCTTTTATTCCCAGACTGAATCGCTGCACAATACTGCCGAGATGGTCGGGATGAGGGTGGGTTTGATAGGGATGAAAAGGGGTTTCATTTTGGTTTTTACTTTATGTTACAAACATAATTGTGTTATTAAAAAAAAAAAAAAAAAAAACAGGATTTTTTTTTCCAACATACTTGAACATTTTGTTTTGATTCCTATTGTCTCGTCCTTGCATGTTCTGTGACCACGACAGGATATTATTTGTGGGTGACATCATTAATAGTGGCATAGAATTGTGTTGGCGCACATCATTGATAGGTAAAGCTGAATATGACACTAAAGGGAAGTAAAACAATCTTAGAGCAACAGGCTACGACATACGTATTAACTTACTAGGGCTGTTAGTCTGATCTAGAGATGAGACAAGTTTATGTCCCATGAGTTGTGATTTATAACTAGTAGTTTAATTCAGTTGCTGTAACTACAAATCACTTAACTTCCACTCGAGGTCACTGTATGAGGTTTAAGATCAACTTGTTTCACATAGTAAAGAGTAAAATATACTCTATAACCGGGTGAGGGGTTGCTATTCAAACTGTATATGCCAGTCCATTACTACCGGCAACCTTCTCACATTACATTCAGTGTTCGTATTAAATGTTGCTTAACAGAGCTCTAATGTGACAATGAAAACGAGGATAAATAAGAGATGAAATGCCTTCCAGACAAACCAGAAGTACAGCTACCCATTACTACTTACTACTACTAGATATCCTATGATTTGAAGAATGAGAGTCACCAACCATAAGTTATGAGGCAATGCATTAATGACTATTTAATTAGGTGATCAGTAAGAATACGTTTAGGTTATTTAACAGTTTGTTTTATTTCTTTTATTTTGCATTTTAGTTTACCATTTTGTCCCAGATACACTCTGCTAGTTCTTTACATGGAAGCTTGCAGCACATTAGACTGTGGGCTGTGTGAGTGTGGCTACCACCTGTAGTTTGCCGTGCACACCTCTGTGGCAGAAATGAATCACCTCCCGAGGGAATGACAGACAACAACACACCGTTTCCCCTGATCGCTTTCGTAGTAGAGGAGTGTCATTTATAGGCGTTCAGGTTAACTCATCACTCACAGGTCATATGACTAATAGAACCAAATAGGAAGCACGAGGCAACTCTGTAGGTCCAAATTATAATCTGACATTATTGTTAAATCTATTTGTAAATTCAGTTTTTTTTTAAAAATAATTTCTATTTCACTTTTTTTAAAGAATGATATATATATAAACACCTATACATGTCTTGTAGTATGAATTAAATAGAAAATATTTACAACCTGTTTTAAGGTAGTTCTTGTGTTCATACGTATATATATATATCATTTTCTTTTTTAAAGGACCTTGTGACGTCATTACGGTGCGCCCACATGTGACCGGAGGGTCAGAGGTGTAACGGGGCTGTCGGACGCCGCTTAGCTTGTCAAATGAGATCCTTGCAGTTGCCAAGTAGCCTTAAATTCCTCTCACACTGGTCATCTTTTACCGCAGCGGGCGACGGACAAAAGCACCGGAAGGAATGTCGTACTGCAAGCAGGAGGGTAATGTCAATTTTTCAACTCCATGACGTCCAATGTCATCGAGCGAGCCACCATGCTAGGCTAACGTACAGTAGGTTAGCTACATGGCTAGCGACGAGGAAAGCAGTACAGGCATGTTTATGATAGGCTCTGGCATTGTGATGACATAGTAACACTGTTCGCTGCTCTTATTTAACGTAACGTCAAGTCGCAAATTGGGAGAACCGGTTAGCTCTGGTCCTGACCGTCCTGTTGGAGCAGGTTAAGTCGAAGAGCTACTGTCAAAGTGCGCTGTTAGGGGTCACTGTCAACCAAATAGTACAGCTATATTCTCCAGGACCAAGGGTACTTCTCAAGTCTCTTAATTGCATCCCCGTTTCCTTCGCTTGCGTCCTTTCCTTGCGTCTTAGTCCCTCCCACCAGGGACGCATGGAGGAAACCATTCGAGGAGAGAGGAACGAGGAAATATGTTTTAAGATACATGAGACGTCCTTTCCTCAGTTGCGTCACGTGAAGCGACGTCTGTTTCTGATGACTCAACGATAAATGATAAAACTCAACTTGAACTTCCGGTTCAAGCGAGGATCGAGGAGCGAGGAAACGACAATTAAGAGACTTGAGAAGTACCCCAGGTCTTCTGCTTGTCTGTAACCCATGATGTTTTCCTTGCTTGTGTTTTTTGTCAATGAAGGTAAAGACCGCATCATCTTTGTGACCAAGGAGGACCACGAGGCTCCCAGCAACGCTGAGCTCATTGCAGATGACCCCAATGATCCTTATGAGGAGCAGGGTTAGTCGTTTAGTGGAAACAGTGGGCCTGACTGTCAAACATTCCTTACCTCCATAAAGGTATTCTAACTTGATCCTGTTTCTTCAGGTCTGATCCTGCCGAATGGTGACGTCAACTGGAACTGTCCGTGCCTGGGCGGCATGGCCAGCGGACCGTGCGGCTCTCAGTTCAAAGAGGCCTTTTCCTGCTTCCACTACAGTACGGAAGAGGTGAAGGGCTCCGAGTGCATCGACAACTTCCGCAACATGCAAGAGTGCATGCAGAGGTACCCCGAGCTCTATCCTCAGGATGAAGACAAAGAAAGCTCCTCCCAAGCAGAGTCCGGCTCTGGTTCCGTCTCCACCGACCCGACCGAGGGCTCCGCCTTACCCCCTGAAACTGACTCTACCACAGCCGCCTCAACATCCGAGTCTGCTGTCTCGCCTGACAGCCCGTCACTCACAGACAACCAGACCGCCAGCTAAGGCCGGTCACCCGGGCTTCTGTGTGCAAGCACTGCCCAGCATAACTGACTCTCCACGTCAGAGCTGTGACACCCGTGGGCGATAGTTACAGGCCATCGGAGAAGGACTTTGTGACGGCAGAGAAACGTAGCGTTTCTACAAGAGTTTAGGCTGCTTTGTTTGCTGAACAATCAAAAAACATTGAATAATATGATTTAATGACAGCTGGCCAAGCTGTTCACTGCAGGGACATCAGTTGAAAGACTTTATATGCAATTGGAATTTAATTTACTGCGTGTCAATCAGAATAGCTTGTTTGTTAGCATTCAATATGTGTGTTGTTTGACAGATCTAAACCGTAATCACTGGATTTTTGTTATTTGAGCAATGTTCCGCCTTTCTTAGGAATTCACAGTTTTGACTCTTACTGTGACGTTAATCTCTTTGCTTTGCATCATTTGAGAGACCAACAAGCAGGTAATTGGTAAGAAAACAAGGCTACTGTTTCGGCTTCTGAGATGTTTTTAGTTGTGTTTTTTGGCATCTTGTAGAAACTTCAGGGGTCTCATCTCACCGCATATGAACAACGGTCGTCATATTTCCTAATTGACTGTATCTGTTCTAGACCAAAGTGTTGTTTTGGCACATTCAACTGTCACTGTGTAAATGTTCTTGTTGTCTTCTGTGTAGAGTCTGCAGTTGGATGCTGTGGTCACTATTCACTGACATTCAGGCCTTAAAAGACTTGATCGATATTTCTCAGACATGTCCAGATTAAAACTATAATCAAACTATTTCAATTTAACTTTTCCGTTTGTTCTTGAGGCACAAATGCCCTCGTATGTCAGTAATGTTCATCTTTACACGTTGAAAGTCTGAGATTTTCTCTCTGAAGTTGCCCAGAATATTTACAAGTTGACGACAATAAGACAGAACCACACCATCATATTTACAGCTTTAACTTATCTCATTATATTGCCTGTATATTAGTAATTTATAGTTTAATTTCATTGACTCCAAATTATTTTCAAAATGTATTATATTTACCATTTATAACAAAAGTTTTAAATACAAGTAATGCAACCCAACTAGACATTCAAAGAGCTAAAGCTCAAGGGTTTTGTGCTTCCTATATTTTCTGTATGATAACAACTTAAAGACATTGAAGAAGATATTTGTTGGACTCCGATCTTAACAAATCCAGGAATTCATTTGTCTTTTGTGTTGCACACTCGCACGTTGTGAGTACCTTTCTTCAATGTTCTGAGCGAGAACGATCATGAGTTTGACTCTTTGATAACGTCCTCCTGATGACGCAGCATATTGTCCAGCGACTTTCAGTCTTTTTTCTGAATTGTCCACAGTCTGAAATTTCCTTAAGAAATCCTCTGAAGCCAGTTCTGCTTTTTTTGGATCTCTATTCATGTACATCCATTCCTCAGACCCTCTGATATAATTAGTCCGAGTCGGGGTGTCCATGGGACCACCACACTCTGCATGGTGACCAGTAGACGGCCTGTCCCGGCCTCCTCTGGGCCTGCCAGCAGGTACTCCATACCTGGTGGAAGAATGTAAGACATTGTAATTGACCTAATCTTATTACAAATCTATCTCTTTGGTGTTCGCTCGATATTTTTGTAACTTTTGTGTCAATGTTTGTTCACCTTAAATATTCATCTTTTAATGCTGAAAGTCTCTTCAAGAAAACTTTGAACTGACCAGTGCGGTGCTTCGGGTACCACATCACAAATTAATTTTCTTTGTACTGCTTCGAACTCTCCTTACCTGGGTTTAGAATAGGACAGGTGCAGCCGCGGCTGGTCCAGGACAGAGGATAGATGCTGATGGTCCCTAAGTAGAGTGCCACATTGCCTGATCGAAGGACTTTGCGAACTTTGACCTGCACTTCTGCGTGGCTGCCTTTGTCGTGAGCAGACAGCACACTGGCCTTGATCACTGTCATGACCACACAATAAAAACGACAAGACAGAGACAGTATTTTAAAGCAAGTATGGATAACACCTTATTAAACAAGTGACAATTGCTCATCATTTCTTACCATAATCATATTTGATCTTACAGAGGTCAGACACACTTCTCAGCTTTTTCTCCTTGCAGCTACACTTTCCTGTGTACAGATGTTGAGTTATATGCCAATCCACTTATATCTCCATAATTACACTGCAGGATTCCACAATTTTAAGCCTTGCAATGCAGATGAACGTCAAAGTACTACTCACCTGTGTAATGCAGAGCAGAGACCGCAAGCTCCTTCGACCACTGTACCTCTTCTTCTATCGTGAACATGTGATCCAGATCAGGGATTTTTCCACCAATGGGCACATTGAACACCTGATTATTTGAGGAGCTGCAAAAGTGGAATTGAACTCATCGGGTTAAGGTTCATTGTTAATAGTTACTAGCTCGTTGTTAATTAACCACATGTAGTTACATTTTAGGTTCTGTGTTCAGGTGAAAATGATTTGGTTGAATTAAGCATACATGGCTAACCTGTCCAGACACTGCCCAGTGGTTGGATCACAGCTGTGAGGGCATGTGCAGCGTTTACAGCCCTCCTCTCCAAAACCCCAATAGCCAGGCAGGCAGTGGCTGCAGCTCTTGCTGCCTACACCAGATTTGCAGTGGCACTGCCCGCTTCTAGGGTGGCACCAGGGTCCCTCCTCTCCTGGACGAGTAGGCAAAGAGCCCTGTGGATCACACCAGCAGCCTGAGGAACAGAGACACAGATACCGTTGTGTATGCTGCTCAAACATTTGTTTTTATTTCTCTTATTTTATTTACAAACATATGCCAGCAGATGGAGCTCTACAACATTATGATTCCTTTTAATTTCATCCACAAACATCCCACAGGGGTCAAATCAACCATTAAACCTTTATTTTGCTTTTCTGTCTGTCTGAAAACACATTAGCCAATCCCACGCCAGAGCAAGTGAAGCCCCCCCCCCCCCCCGCCCCCAGTTCTGAGTCTCTTACGTGTGCAGGCGTGGGGGGAGTTGAGGGGCAATGGGTGGCGGTGGTGGCCGGGGCGACAGCGCTTGCACCTGCGCCCGACAGTGTTGTGTCTGCAGTCATCACAAACGCCCCCACTGGTGCCACCGGAGGCAAGCCACGCCCGCTGAGAGAAGTGGCAGCTATCTGCGTGACCGTGACACTGGCACTCTGAAGTCACACAGCGGTGTGTGTGTGATGTCAGTGAGGACACCAGGGAGGGGAGAAGAGAGAAAGGGAACATTAGGCCTAGCGCTGATTCCCTAACAGGTGTTAGGTGTTTCCCTAATTAACCGAAGGCCTTTCCCTAACTAAACTGGGTGACAAGTGAATCAAAAGTCTGTTTTGTCTATGTAGCGTACTTGTATACTATAGGCAACTATATATCTAGTGTTGTAGAAATGATTTGCATCCTGTGCTGACATTGACAATACAGAAATAAATGTAAAGAGTAGACTGGAAAGGTAAACCAGGGTTCAAGCAGCCAGAAGCGAAGGTGCACTGACCACATGTGATGAGCAATATGAGGCCATCTCTGAATAGGTCTTAAAAAGACCCTTTAACATGTTTTTGTTTGTATGTCTGGGGTCTGATCTAAACATGAAACGTCTTGAAAAAGTATGAAAATCATTGCTCTTCTAAAAACGTCTTGAGTATGTATTTGAAACACTGCTATGTGGTGCCTTAAAAAATAAATGAGTATTTAATTCACTTTAAAGCTCTTCTCTGGCCTTTTCTTTCTCAGCAAGATGAGTATCGTGCAGTCCTGTTTGTGGTCACTTACTCTGGCATGGGTTGGCAGACCTCCAGGGACGATCGTTGTAGAGCGGGGCACACTTCTCACAGTGATCCCCCGCTGTGTGGTGAGTACATAGGCACCTACCAGGCACCTGGAAAAAAACGCATCTTGTTCTGCTCAGTTACTTCACCTACACTAGCAAATGTTACAAACACCTGCAGTCTGGGGAGAGCTATACAATAGATCCAGGCAGGTGGTGTAAAGAGAAAATCACTGGCAAATTTTCCATCAGTAAGTACATTGTACATCTGGACCTAACTTCCTGACATGTGTGTTATACAAGACTGCAATAGAAAACAGGCGAGTGCAAAAACTGATAGACACACTTTCTCTCGCGATGGTTTTTCTTTTATAGCCGTTCTTTTACTTTTCATGTACCTACACACACAGGACAAATCCACTCACCATGTTACTGTCCTGTCTTGTGTCTTGACTCCTGTTGTATGGTACACAGTACTCCGCATGTCCATGGCACAGGCAGGTCCCTCTGGCCAGTAAAGTATAAATAGCATAAGGTGCCGAAGCTGGGCTTTCTCTGGTGGATGTTGAATTCAGAGCTGAGGCTGTGGGGCTTGTCAACTCCGCAGGGGGATTTAGAGGTGCAGGACACGTCTGAGCTTTTAGCAGTCTGATGCGGAGATTAGTGAGCGTGAGGCGGACGAGGGCCTCTGGACTGTAAGGGTCCAGTCTTTTAACACTGCTGGGGTCAAGTGTCCGTATTATTACCTGGAAGGAGAGCACCAATCAGCACTGAATCAAACATTGTGGATATGCCAAAAGAAAATACGCTGCATCTTTGTGCATATTCTCTTACCTCCCCCCCGCTGCAGGGTGTAGGGCTGGTATAACGGGATGTACACAAAGAGCCTGGCTGAGTAAAATCATCAGGCAAACCAAACTCCATGCTGCAATTGTGCGCAAATAGCTTAAGAGCTTCCCAGGTCTTTCCAAAGTCAGCGGAACGCTCAATGGCCATGGCAGCAGGCCGCGGTGACCTGAACACCAAAACTACATGGGACAGACAGAAGTGTGCTTCCAGGTCCAACCGGATCTCATCCTGCTGCTGCTGGTTGGCGGTGCCCGCACCTGATGCCCACCAGGTATCCGGATGCAAGAAAGGGTCGTCAGTCATGTGAGCAGATGGGTGGGTGTCCTCGGGGCAGGGGAGGTGGGGGTTCGCTGGAGGATTTGGGCAAGGACTGTGGTGGAAGGAGCTGTTCCCACAGCAGCTTGAGTGGGTGAAGAGGGTCCTGCCACGAGCCAAGTTCCCGATTGGTGGGCTACATGCATGGTCCACACATCTGGAGACTGACACAGAGGGGGATGGAGAGGCAGCAGAACACAAACAGGTATTCAGATCACTGCTTTTACAGTATAGCTGGTGACAGAAACATCTTCAAAAAAGAACAAGCACTTTCCAGCACTGACAACATGGACAAAACCTCCTCATTGTGTTTGTCATGAATATTTAATTTGCCTGACCACTGTGCCACTGCTGCTTGCTCTGATGTGAAACACAATCCCGCTCTTTCCTCATTAGCATTAAAACTATCACGTTACATGCAATGGCAAGACACAATCATGCAGGTAGGCTAATAGGTATATGGCCTTTACTTTACTTTTGGGTCAGCGAAACTTAAGCAAACACAATGAAGAACTCATGTAAGACATCATTAGGTCATCAATTTCATAGCAATGTAACGCATGCTGAGTTATCATACGGTCTGCCCAATCAATAACATAGCCTAACCATAAAAACGAAAAGTTCAGCCACACTGATGCAGGACTTAGAGAAAGAGGAGCAACAGATATGATGATGATGCACCTCACCTGCTCCACTCCTCGTTAGAGCCAAAAACAGCCAACAAAGCGCCACCAGCATCTGATGCCAAGCATCTCTCCCAAGCACATTAGGCACTCTCATCCTTGTTTCTGCTGCGTTTACAACATAAATGGTGTGACAAACACCTTCCAGCAGAGATTGGTCCCAACATTATGTACAGCCTGACAAACGGCCAAAGCGCATTTTCTTGCCAATTACGCAATGCGCAAAGCGTACAGATGATTCCAATGAGTATTTTCCCGGTATCCTTCTGGGAACAATGTGGGGGCGAAAAAAATCCTTCATAAAGTTCAATGCATCCTCAGTAACAGCTAGTGCGTCTCTCTGACAGAAGTGGATTCTGCGCCCCCAATGCAGCCAAAGATGGACGGGATGGATCATTGGTCAGTCCAAGAATGAACGCTCCATATTTGACGTAACAACGAAATGTTACTTAATTAAGATTTGATAGAGGTTTGTCGTCATCCATTTTGCGCAACAAAAAGTGTCTAAACGATGAAAATGATGTATCCAATACTAGGCTAATTAATAAACGTATATGTTTTAATTAATTCACAGTCGATCTGAGAGTTCCGAGTCGCAGCGAGTTCCAGCGCTCTGCGCGTTTACGCACAGGAGAGGAGTGTGCGCTCTATTTATCCATGGTCCTCCCCGCCCACACACACGCACGCACACACACACGGTGAGGACGTTGTACCGCAACAACGCTAAACCAAAACTACCCTGGATGGAGAAGATGTATTTTTTCTCAACTCTGGCCGACTTTCATCCATTTGGGATTCTGCGAAAAAATCGTGTGCAGAGGAGGACAGACGGGGCTCGTCAACGCAGTTAATGTGAACCAGCCGCACAGCCAGCTAAGCCAGGTCCCTCCACTAACCAGGGCCTCGTAATGGACCGAGGAAATTTGTTTATCTGCTTCTGCTATTCTGTTTTTCAGCTGTAGTGATTCCAATTTACAGGTCTCTTTGAAGTCTAGCAGGAAGAAACCTGAGAAGAGAGACAAAAATAGTCCTCAGTGCAGTATTTGCAGCTTGATGGGGCATTGTGGCACCAAAAGAATGTGACAGCTTGGAGTTTAATGCAAATGACTTGAACATGAAAAGGGTCTTTCTCCCATCTGTCTGGATAGATTGGATAGATTACTCTGCCATTATTCATTATAGCCCTGGATAGTGAACACATGGTCTGATATATGACAGTCATTCATTTTAAATTCATTTTAACAACACACATCAGGAAATCTTGAGTATTTTGCTATGTTCCCTCCCTTAGAGAATAAACACCATGTCGCTTCAGTTTTATGGCTCAGCTTCAAATGGGGCTCAGAACATTGGAATGGCGCTCAGAATTGGATTGGTTTCCATAAATGTCTTTAATACCATGCAAATTCTTTACAGACCCGCCTGCTTGCTTTTCCCCACGAATGGAGAGTGAAAACAAAATTACCAAGGAATGCCATATGGGCAATGTTTGCTCTGACAGAAAATACAATATGATGTTTATGAACAGCCAGCAGTGGGTTACTCACGTCATCACTTTGTCCCAGTCATCAAACCCTATTAATCTGACATTCATCCATCTGTGTTGATTTTAAATGTATCTTAAAGTTTTCATTTCCTTTTCCACAGTCTCTCAACTCCAGTAGTACATTTGTCTTTGTTCACCCCTCGCTAGTCTCTCCTTTCATCTCTCTGTCCTCCTGATCTCCACTCGTAACACCAGCTACAGCGTCTCACAAGCCTCCACACAATAAAACCTGGAGGCTCTCCATCTTCTGGCATCTCACAGTTTCTCCTTTCGTCACACTCCAGTGGTGCAGTATATGATAAGATTAGCTTTATGGGAGATTAGGGTAATGCCATTTATGAGGGATTAGCTGTTATCTGGTTGTGTTAGTGGCATGCAGACATAGTTTATGGCTGCCTTGTGCTGATTTGGAGTCAGTTCTGGATCGATGGGACACACGGAAATGAGTTTAACATCTTTTCACATGGTTGCAGGATGGGAGGACCTGTGTGCATTTGTAATGGATAAAACATAGAGGGAAATCTTCAGTGTGGTCCAGCTGTGGTTTTGCTTCCACTGACAGAATCAGGTTGGTTCTTGCAGAAGTTCGTACTGTATTTATGAATTCACGTCACTGAGGTTTGAGGCCAAGGTTTGCAGCAGAGCCATAAAACATTTTAAGAGCAGCTGGTTCAAGTGCAAGTAAGCTAAGTTTGGTTGCTCATTTCGCCTTTAAAAATGCAAATAAACACATTGCATTCTTAATTGACTAAGTTGTAATTAAGGGTAATTTTCTGTGATATAGGAATGCAGAGCCGCCCACATCAAATAAAGTGCTTGTTTAGAACGTGAGCGTATCAAGGAGGATGAACAACAGAATCCCCACAGCAGTCAATGACAAGTGTTTCATTCTAAGTGCCGAGAGAAGAATGTCATCTCATTTTTTCTTTCAGTACCTCTCGGCGAATGCATTCTCTCGATGTACAGGATGTATATTTATCCTGGCCCCCAGCTGGGAGAGGTCAAATACCAGCCAGGAAAGGTCACAGAGATCTCCTACCTGCCGCGTGACTGCCTCTCTAATTACTCCTCTTTCTCTCATTTACAGGGGTTAGAGAGCTGGGGTCAGACGAACGGGGACTCCCCCTTGCCCGCCCTTATAATCTCCAGTGTTTCTCCAGGCTTCTTGTGTTGTGGAGCACATGGTGTCACTCCACAATTCTCCATCTCCCTCCGTGTCTTCTCTCGGTCCTTGTGTTCTACATGTCAGCTCATATATTCATCCACGGATGAAGAGGATTAAGCTGCTTCCTTACATGACTTTACTGCATTTAGCCAACATGGTCACGCTCGGATTTGTTTTTCCAAATAGAACGTCTATTCAGTTAGCGTGTGTTCATTTGGAACGATGAAGTTTATATAACAGTCTACTTTACGTGTCGCAGTTTGTTATGGAATTGTTGTTATGGAGACTATAACGGCACACAGTAGGCCCCAATATGACGTTATCCACTGGCCACAAGAGCCACCAGTAAGTGCAATGGTTAATAGGAGGTACTTGAGGTAAGCACTGAGGTCAGAGGTAATTATCTTGTTTGGAGGAAGACTCGTAGCTTTAAAAAATCTAAAGTACACAGTACTGATGTCTTATATATACCGTAGAGCCAAGAAATTCCAGTTTAGACAGTTGCACTTAAAGTCATACAGCAATTTCTGAAACTCTTCCCCAAAGCCAGTCAGTTGACATAGTTTGAAGTTTAAAGGTCAAGGCGATAGGTTAACAACAAAGGCCTACAGTTCAAGTCCAACAAAACCAAGAGGACTGTATTTCTTTAGGATCGTTTGAGTTGTTCTATTGCTTTAATTTATTATCACTGTGAGCACGGTAATCGATGTGTTTTTTTTTTAAAATATGCACAAAGAGACGGTTCAAAGTCTGTTCGCACCTCTAATTTGTGTGAGTGTGCGAGCATGATGGGTTTAAACAGCATGTTGCCTCTTTGATGTAAGAGGATGAATGACACAGATTAAGCTGTCAGACCAGAAACTGATAGATGCCAGATGAGGCCTCAGTGAAGCTCTCAGGCAGCTTGCCAAACCACTAATGTGTGCATCTTGTTAGCTTGTGTGTGTAATTGTGTGTACGTGTAAGTGGAAACTAGGCAGAACGGTTTCCATTTATTCTTTATTAATGCTTAACGAGGAGGAATTTCAGAAATATTAAAGAGTGGTTTACTTGAGGAGACTTCAGCTGAGCGGTGGTGACTTATTGATAGCTTCAACTCCTGTTTATTATTGGACAACAAATGAATCTCCCGCCCACAAGCACACTTACAAACACACACTCCTATACTACTGCTCCCCTCAGTCGTGTGTCCCCGACTGTCTGACTTCTTTATATCTGTTTATGATGTCATCAACTAACAAGACCAAAATGTACTCTTGTGCGTCACCAACTCGCTCACATAAAAACATTGTCTCTCTGACACACAAACACATGTACAAGCATGCACATTCACAAGCACAGACACAATTTCTTGATACATCGTTCTTGGCTTTCCATCGCCCACCCACGTAAACAAACTGGAATGCCAGTAGACACACTGGTTTGTTACCACAAAAACAATCACACACACACACACACACACACATGTGTTACAGATTCCATTCACTGCTTTCTTATTCTTCCAGCTCATATTCGCACACCCACTTAGATAAAAGATAGTGACTTGGCTTACATAACATTTTATTTTAACTGTCTCAAAGAACTTCAATGGATTCAAAGGAACTGTAGTTTGACACGAGGATAAACTAGCCGAAAAAATACCATTAAGTGTGCTGGGGGTCGGAGGTCAGCACGATGAAGATGGGATAAATACTGGACAGTCATTGGAGTTCAACGTCGGTTAGATGCAGAAAGCCACAACAATAATAAATTCACACAAGCAGCTTTAGTTCTTTAACTTTACATCACTGAAATTCTCTGTCAGGGCTCAATATTTCTACGACCTGTGTTGTCTGACTTTGGTTCTCTTCCTAAAAGTCACACTAACAAATGTAGCAAATGAGAGAAGAAAAAAAAATCAAATGCAGCTGTTTGAGGTCCTGGGCCACAGGGTTCCAGTCTGTCTCTCATGTCTGGCCACTTTGCTTTATTTGAGGCCCTCCTTTGCTCATTAAACACGTTTTTATTGGCATGCCAAGAGTCCACCTGTGAGTCATCCAAGCCATGACAGAAACTTCAATGTATGGCCAGGCACAAGGGTCACCCTTAAACAACAATACTTCATATGACTGGGCAAAGTCAAATACCACATCTGCATGGAGGCGGCCTCATAGGTATGTTGCTGGTATCTGCTTTGCTCTTGTAAAATGCACTGCCACAAAACACTGTGATGTTAACGTGAGCATTGCTGCCCTCGCGACGGTTACGGTCCATCTTTGAACTGACACCTGTCGCATCTGTGCTGTCGCTCAGATGCTCTTTAAAAGGGAAAAAAGTGCTTTGAAAATGGGGTGCAGCGACGTGTATTAGGTTGTAAGTGTGAGGTTTAAATTATTCACACAATGTGTCCAGGAGCTCTATTTGGTCCTGGTAGTTCCATAGTGTCGATGTGTAAGTCACGAGGAAGACTTTATAGCTCTGATGCTCTAATGATCCCTGCATGTTTTTCACAGTTTTCTGATGAAATTAAACAAAAACATCAGTCTATTCTCAAGAAAATGTAATGAGCCTCTACTGGAAACCACAGCATGCCTTTGTATGTTTCCATTCCTGTGTGCAAATGCAAAATTAAAATCACCCTGCGATGTAAGGGTGTGCCTGCAATTGTGGTTGGATTGTGGGTTTCTGCTGGAGGTATGCGGGAATATGCGCAACTGCTAAACCCTCCTGGCTTGCCCAACAATGTGACAGTAAGAGGGGGATAGCCAGTGTTTGATCCCATCAGCCAACATCTGGCCCTCAGGAGGAGCTAAAGTTTGCGGCACATGCTGATGTCATTAGCGTAAAATTGGAGTTATATTCACAGAGCCATGACCCTCACAACATCCCAATACTGTCAAAGTAGGGCAGAGGGAGGATGAGAAGTGGATAAATAATATAATGATTTGAGGATGAATAGGGGAGAGGATGGATTATACATCTGAGTGATTATGTAAGTGACTAATATTGATGTTCTTTAACGGTTGATGTTGAGCCAGACCTTTCATGTCAGCATATATATCTACTGCTGGACCGTTAGAGCGGGAAGTGAGAAAAGGACGAGTACTGGGTGGATCAAAGCTGTAACAAAGCTTGTTAGGATTTAATCAGTTCCACTCACCCAGAGCTGCTGGGCACATCTGTTCAATCTAGTCCCATCGCCACGGTGGGCTCCTGGCTCCAGAGATGGCTTCAGTACTGCCAACCAAACATTGGTAGGCGGCGACCATGTTTTGAGGACCACCACCTCATCAGAGACTTGTGGTTCTCGTGGGCTTTTCTTTGCAACCTCTCTGGCCCCGGATCTCCTCACTGATTTAATCAATACCATTGAACATGTGTTGATGATTAATAAATTCCTGTGGTCAGGATGCTTTGAGTGTTGAGACCACTCTGATATGATAATGTCTTTATTAGATGTGGGTTATTCAGACCCTTAGGGAAGTCTTTCATTTGGTTTAGGCTTCCTGGTGATGTCATTGTTTTGAGACTGAACTCTATTGAGAAGAAGCCAATGAAGCAGAAGGCCTCTTGCTAAACGTTTAAACGGGCCTACACTGAGTAATGACCGCTACACAGTATTGCAGTATCCATAGCATCCATATCAAGTCACTCTATTTGACCTGTGTTCGTTGTCTCCACTGTAAAGCAATTTGTTCAGTGTTGTACAGTGATGTAGTCACCTCTGACCCCCTGGTCCTCATGATCCCAGCCACACTTTACCTCCTCAGTGACTCTCCGGTCCCTTAATTTATCCATATCTGCGTGGCAGATGCTTCCAGATTCAAATGCTTTCATCCAGCAGTTATCCAGCTGTTTAAATTAGAGGACTAGTTGGACTGGGTATGGTTTGAATTAATATTTATATCAGAAGAGACCCTGAGCAATTACTCTGTTAGTGTTTTTCTTATTGCGTTCACACATTGTCTTCATAATCTGTTGCTCTCTCTCTCGCTCTCGCGCTCTCTCTCTCTCTCGCGCTCTCTCTCTCTCTGCCGTTGGTGCAGCGACGTCTCCATGATAACCGTTGCCGTGTGTAACGTTTATAATCTGGTCGCATAGAGACCGGTTAGGAAACTGAGATTTCAAAAGTTCAGCTCGACAATATTTTTAGCCATGCAAAGGACAATTAAAAAGCAGCGTTAGCACTCGCAATTGAATTCAAAGATAAGGTATGTCAAAAGTTAAATAAGAAAACGTTACGTAACGTCACTTGTTAATGTCATGGGGCTCAATCTGACTCGAACTATCGCAGCACAACGTTGCGTTAAATGTTGTTAGCGCTAGCTAACAGCTGATAGCGTCAGCAGTTGCTTTGACGTACACAGGTGACAAAAGTTACTCACACATGTTTCGCCGGTGGATGTTGTTGATTTCAAAATTTTCTTTTACAAAATATAGCTATATAACAGTTTTCATCCACATTTTGTATTATTCATAGTAACACATCATCAGTTTCCACTTACAGGACAAAGAAGACCAAGTGACACAGGCAACAATTCATTTGTATTTATTAAGCAACAATATAAATATAACATAAACAATGTTCTTAAAAGACAACCATTAGGTTGAGGCAGCTAGTCCAGTGTACTATCTACTTATTATTTTAAATGCAGCTAAACAGGATTAAATCCAGGCTTCATTGTTTGACATTAACGTCACACATAACGTTGTTTTATTCTGCTAGGAGATGGAAAGGAAATGTTTTCCTGGTGTCGTTGTACCGGTGCCTCATCCCCCGGGCAAACCTCGAGCTCTAAGTCCCTGGTGCAAACTCCCTCCAATCAGAAAATACATTGTGAATAAACAGAGGGGCTTCTATTCGGAAGACATCACTACGTTCAAGTTCCAGGTAAAGGCACAGATGCTCATGCTCCTTCATATTCTGACAGACATTTCATTATATAGCCCGTGCAAAACACTGAGCTTCTGTTGAGTTCTAACCAAAACCCAAAAGACTTGAGTCTTCCTGTTTATTGATCAGTCCTGTACAGCGGGACCTGAGATCCAGCAGAGGTCCCGGGGTCATTCCATCTCTGAGTTCATTGATCTCAACACAACAAAAGGTGCGATGCTACTGTATTACATACATTCTTTTAGACATCTAGGTATTTCCAGTCATTATTTCTGATACGACAACTATGTATTCAAATCTGTGTCCTTCTGCACTGTTTTCCTTAGCTACAACCTTCAAGACTCCAGAGGACCAGTGGATCATTGAAAGCCTAAAAAATAAATATAGATCTACCTCACACGAATCACAAAATTCGTACTTCTGCCGAGGTGGAAATGCACCCAAGGTCCAGATAGCCTACCAAACCGTTCCCGGCCAGATCCCCCGCAAGTTAGCGATAGAGAGGTATGCAGTGTTTGTGAGCACCATGTATGGCAGAAGAGGACACACCATCTAGTGCTGTGGAGCTTTCCATTCTATTCCTGCATTTGTTGTAGTAAGGGTATTACACATACTGTAATGCCAAATGCACTGGTCATATGTGATTGAGTAAGACAGTGAGCTTCTATCATACAGCACATATTTTGTGATTTTTCTCTTATTGTACATTAGCTGGTTTAGTTGGGTCCACAAATTGGTTCATTTTAACTGCCTGTTAAGACTCATTCATACTGTTTTATATTGTTTTCTTGTAGACGTCGAAGGGAATATTTTAAGTTAGACTTTGAACAGCTCCTGGCAGAAAAAGGCATTGACTCCAATCTCCTAATTCCAAGACATCGGAGCAATAGTGATGAGCATGTGACTACAACAGACAATCCTGTATCACCCTACCTCCCCCTGGAGGTAAGTCTTTTACTGCTGCAATCGTTTCTTTAGCATTTGGGGAGCCAACTACCGGTGCACAGCAGCACCCTACACTCATCTTTCCTGTGTTTGTCCTTTTAGGTATTTGACAATGAGGAGTATGACTGCCGGACCCCAGATGAGTGGCTTGCCCTGGGCAATGCTGAACGATCACTTGATCAAAAACCTGTTCCTGCAAAAGCCCTGCTGCCTACAGATGACCAGATTGCCTCCGGTAAAATGTCCTCAGGAATATACTGAGTAAACAGAGATAGACACTATTTTTTGTTCTTGGGTGATTACTCTCTTCCCTCTCTTTTGAAGTGGACCCAAAAAGCTCCTCCCATGGGTACAGCTGGCATTTGGTTGGGGTTCTTGACTATAGTAAGGAGAAATGCCAGTACCTGGTACAGAAAGTTCTCCAAAACAGCAAATTGACCGATGAAGAAGGAAATCAGACTCTAAATAAGGAACACAAAAAGAGCAAATCTCCTGGTTGGTTTTATGTCGTAGCACTATAATGACACAGTATAATCTCATGATTTCCTCTGGTCTCTGTTGACCATGTATGTATACCTTTCATCTCCCTCCTTTTTTATAGAAGTAAACACTATGATAGCAGGCACTAAGTTCTGGGTTCCCAGGATCAGATTGCTGTTCAGTGCTGAGGACCCACAAGTCTTTGTGGAACGGATCCAGTTTGCCCTGCGCTATCGGGAGAACACAGAAGCCTTGCTTCTCTACCACTTATCTGTGGACTGCATGCCCTTCTGGAGTGGAACACCATCTATTGATACCCACAGTCTCCAGCGTGTCAAAAGATACGCGCTTTCAACACCTGGGCTCAGGCTGAAAATGTGAGTGATGTCAGAGTATATTACATTCTGTCATTGTCTCCTTCAGAACGATCTGTTTTATAATAGATCCCACTCAGTTGAAATGTAAACTAAATAACAGGGTGTATAAAGAGAATATTATGTGTGCAGTCTGGAGAAGTGTACAGAGGATCTGGAGAAGGAGGTCAAACTGGACTATGAGTTTACAATGAACCGCATCATATTTGACAAAGTAGTGATGAGCCACCCAGAGGAGTTTTCCCACATCACCCTGCCACAGAAGGATCCTGAGTGTGTTCCGCAAAAAGGTAAGACGGTTTGCTTCGTACACATTTGTTTGAGTCAATGAAGTTAAGATGAACGAAATGTATTACCATCCAAAACATGGCATTCACCCTCAGAATCTGTTTGTTTGTTTTATCTATGTACAGGGCGTTATCCAGTTCCTTGCTTTCCCTATGAGGAGAACAAAGCTGCTTTTTTCATCCGTTCCATGCTAACAAAGCCAGAGGTGATCTCTGCATTATATGATCTACGGTCTGAGTGCAACAAAGTAGCAACTATGAGGCTGTTCAATGTCACCTCAACCAAGCCACTACAACTGCACGAGTTTGAAGTCATCCAATCTCAAATGCATACTCAGGTATTGTAGCATTGGGGTACCTTTTCTTCTGCATACTGGGCTTCATACTGGGCTTCTTTTAAATAAGAATTTGAAGACGTAGCACCCAAATTTAACTACCACTAGTGCTAAAATTGCAGCTTATTGTTGGTCAAACCATTTGTAAAAGATTAACAGCAACAACTCACTTATTTTAAATCATATGATACTAGGTAAAAAAAAAAATAAAAGCCTCTACAAATCCTATTCATTCAAATATAATCATGGATACATTTATGTTGCTGATGTGGATTACCAGAAAGAGATACCATGCAGATAAAGAAGACACCTGAATATCACATGAATAAAGAAGCTTGAAATCTTTTCCTCCCTCTCCAGATAAGCTTGTTTCTGAGGAAGGAATGGATTTCCACGATAAGCAACAGCATCCATTCCAACCTGGTTAAATGTGGCATCGGCACGTACAATGTGAACGAGTCTCGCTGGGACATATACAAGTTGTCCAAGCTGTACAGAGTGATGGCTGTGGTGCACTTACACATGCGGGACTCCCTGCGCTTCCTCGTGCTGAATTCGCTGGTCAGCTTGACTCAGCTGCTATTAAACGCTTGCCACAGTGTGCTGACATGTCCTCAGGACCTGGCCTGGGGGAACGACCTTATCACTAGCCCCTACAAGTAGGATAGCATGCAGTTGCACACATTCATTTATGTAAACATCTTCACACACTTTTTGTGCTTTATGCATGTGTGTTTTCTTATGCTGTTCTTATATCTTGGAGTTAGTTCTACATTATATACTCAGTATGTATATATTATATTGTACATACACATTATATACTTACAACTTATTACTGTCCTAAATATTCAGTATTGTGTTTGTATCATTACTCTATTCTCTATAACTAGGCCAAAAAAGAACCCTCTATTCCCGGTGGACTTGGTTCTGAATCAGACTGGGGTGCATTACAGCCTTCCACTGGAGGACTTTGAGACATCTATAGTCAACCTGTTTGATAAGGCCATTCTGGCCACATACAACGTACCACAGCCTGATAAGGTAAAATAAAATCGGCAATCACCTGAATTACAGAGCATTAACTTAAATAAAGAAATTAAATGTAAAACGTGTTCATTATAGGTTCCTCTGTCCATGGATGATGACAATGACTCTAAGGGTCAATGACTTAACCGTTCCTCTCTTTTCCATGCCAGTTTGTGATGCAGAAGTTGTTCATCAGTGGCAATCCGGTGCTCAATTCAGTGAATCTTTTGGATCCAGAGGTAGCTGAGCTGCGAGAGAAGGTCCGCAATGCTTTGATACAAGCAGCCATACCTCTCAGGGCTTATGCTGCTGAATACGAGAAACACTTGGAGTTACACAACTTGGACATAGAGACCCTGCTCAAGTAAGTCTGTTTAAAGATTATGTATCCTTCTCCCGCAAAGGTTAAGGCTCAGTCATATTTATGGTCTGTCCGTACAGCATGCTTTTCTCATTAAATGGAGTCACTTTTTAATCTTCTCTGCCAGATCTCATATACATGCAGAACAGACATATCAGGAGGTGAAGAAAGAGATGGAACAAAATCTCAAAGACAAGGAAAGGCTCGAGCACTCTCTTCCATCCTCTATTGTCATTGGTCCATTCATTGTCTCTGTAGAGGCTGTACGTCAGGTTCTCATTAACAAAAAAATGGCTTTAGCCAATGCAATGCTGGATCACCTTACTCTGAAGCTACACAAAGAGATTGATAATGTAAGTCATTTGTATGTATGTATATATGTATACATACATTAAAGTGTTTTGATAATGCATTTTGTTTCCGCAAGATCTACATTTACTTCAGTTTAAAAGTGGCCTTTTCCTACCTTTTTAGCTTTGATTATACGTTTTTCTCTTGTATGTGCGTAGGCATGTGAAGAGTGCATCAGACTGAGTAGAAAGCTGTGTGAAAGGGTCAACAGCATTGAAGAACTGGCTGAAAAGAAGGAGTGGATAAAGCAAATCCCGGAACAGCTCAAGAGTTACAAGGTGCGCATGCATGGACTGGCTGTTTCTGTTATATGTCATATGAAGGGTTACTTTGTCAATAAATCTGATGATAATCTGTCCACAACAGGAAGATATTGACAAGATCCTGCTAGGCTATGAGGTGACAGAAGGAGTTTGCCGCTGTCTTTCAACTGAGGATTTTGATAAAAAGTAAGTGTAAAATCATCATGCTAGTGTTCTAATTTATACGCTCATTTTGGGGTAATAAGTGATTTGCTGGGTTCGAAGTGATTTGAGGGAATAGAGGAAACTGTGGAGTTATTACAGTGATTGCTTTAGTTACAAATCCCTGCAGATGGACAGCTATTGGGTGGCCTCAAAGGATAATCAGCCAGATGGAGGCAGTAGCCGTCCAGCATGCTGAGGACAAGGAGCGCTTCCATACGATCCATCTGGTTCAACAGGACGACTTTGAGAAACACCTAAACCCTCTAATGGTCAGTTGAGTCTTTTTGTTCAACAGCAATTGAACTCACAGCCTTGTTCGGACTTACAGTTGTCCCCCTTGATGATTTATACTTTTTCAGATGTCTTCTTTTGAACTGTCCTCCCTTAACTTCTGTCAGTAGTCTCTAAAATAATCCACTCTAGACAGGCTTTAGTTTATTCTGTCTTAATGTTAGAATTTTTAGGTTCAGTCAAAGTAAGTTGATATTATTTGGTTCTAACTCCCCACAACTGTGTTTATAGATGGTGGTTGCTGGGTTTGCATGTCATGCAGACATGGATCATGCCCATGACGTTGCCAACGAAATAAAGCGTACAAGCAAGCAACTTGAGGAGTGTCAGACAATGGCTCAAACCTACAACGCCAGAGAACGACTGTTTGATATTCCTCTCACTAATGTAAGTGAAAGAGAATCCATCAAATGAATATTCCCCCTATATATATATATGTGTAAATATATGTATAAATATATATATAGATATATGTATATGTAGATATATGTATGTAGATATTTATATTTATATATATATATACAGTATATCTATATATGTATGTAATATACAGCAAGATTTAACTAATAAACTTTCAACTAGTATTCATAGATGTCATTACATATAGTACATCAGGTATTTGTCATACTTTTTCTGACAATGAAATGTAAATCTGTATTACAGTATGATCGGCTGCAGAAGCTTGTAAAGGACTTCCAGCCTTTTAAAGATCTATGGACCACCACCTCTGATTGGCTTCGTTGGCATGAGAGCTGGCTCAATGACCCACTTATTTCCATCGACCCTGAGCAGCTTGAGCACACTGTTACAAATGCCTACAAGACTATGCACAAATGTATTGAACAGTTCAAGGACAGTCCTGGTAGGTGACGCATCTATCACCATATCAAACTTGACAAAGTGAAGTGTGATATGTCTGACGTGTTCTTTTCTTGTTGCTTTCGTTGTCCTACACGACGTCAGCGTGCCAGATGGCATCTGTAATCCACAGCAAGATTGAGGACTTCCATCCTTCCATTCATCTGATTCAGGGCCTGAATAACCCGGGGATGAGAAGCCGACACTGGGAGATGCTTTCAAAACGCATTCAGATGAAAGTTGTGCCCACAGCCGAGCTGAACTTATCTCGCTGCCTGGAGCTTGGTCTACAGAACCATTTGGATGACATAGCTCATGTGTCTCAGGTGGCTGAGAAAGAGTACACCGTTGAAGAGGTACCCTTTGAACAGGATTCATATTCTAAATATAGTGTTTTATGAAGTGTTAAGTTAGTACTAGGATGTGTAATGAATGGAGTGACCCTATGGAACTTCAAAGTTTGGACAGCATTTGGAAAGCCTACTTTTATTCTCTGCATGATCTAAATGTAGTTCAAGTTATAATGCAATTTTCACAATAGGTTCACTTAAGAGGGGTGTTACACCTACAAAGTGATGATAGTAAAACTGTGTTTTTTTGTTTTTTTGTTGTTCAAAGCAACTCCACTAACTTTTCTTGCTCATGCACATGGCCAGTGTGTGAATATCTGCATTAAAATTGGTGGCTGCTACTTTTTTTGACACCTTCTCACTCAGGCCCTAGAAAAGATGGAACAAGAGTGGTCGGCAGTAGTCTTTGATGTCTTGCCCTACAAGGAGACAGGCACCTACATGTTGAAGAGCCCAGATGAAGCATTGCAGCTGCTGAATGACCACATTGTCATGACGCAAAGCATGTCTGTCTCTCCATTCAGAACAAACATTGAGGGCCGTATCAACACCTGGGAGAGCAAGCTCAGGATGACTCAAGTACACACACACACACACACACACACACACGCACACACTAATAGTCTTGTGTTTTGTATCATTATTTTGCAGTGTCTTATGTTGTGCTACTGCCCTCTTCTGGTGCTTGCAGGATGTGCTTGAGGAGTGGCTGACATTCCAGCGTTCCTGGCTCTACTTGGAGTCCATCTTCAGCTCTGATGATATCAACCAGCAGCTGCCTGTGCAAGGAAAAACATTCCAGCTCATGGATAAAATATGGAGGGAAATCATAAAAAGCGCCTTTAATAATCAAAAGGTCAGAGCTTCCATAACACTTCATATTAAAAGCCTTGTGGCAATTTGTAATTTTAGATTATTATTTTTTTGCCTGTGTTATGGCAAATAGCATACATTTTGGCAAGAGTGTGGTTTATTTATTTGTTTTAACTTTTGGAACCTCATTTCCATAAAAAGTCTATAATAAACTAGCCAAAATGCAGACACTCAGACCTATGGACAAAAATTTTTCCCTATGAAACCCATTCAAACCACAATGTTTGATCCAATGGCCATTACAGCATAAATCACGCATTCTGTCATATCTTCAAAATGGTTTGACTATTTTCCACCATATTGAGCCATTTTTTCATGTTTGCCCTATGGGTATGCTATTTCTCTGGTTTCCTGCACAAAAAATAAAAATGAGTCAAAGTCAATGATCACTGACATATCATGAAAATATCCCCTCGCATTTAGTATAGAGAAAATAGTCTCCATACTAAAAAATGTCTTTTGTTCTTTTTTGTTTAATAAAAACCGAGGCATTATGAAAACAAACTGACATTTTAAGGGTTAAATTAATGATAATTAATGAATTGCATTTATGGTCAGAATTGATGTTGGTTAAAAGATTAAAGTGGTAAATAATTATTTAAATATAAATATAATTTTATGGCAGATTTCTTGATGCAGACATTTTTGTCCTCTCGGGACATTATAGCAACGTTTTTATAGTGAGGCACAAGGGTTAAAGGACAAAGGTTTTGTTCTTATACAGTGATACAACTTAATTGTTTTAAACTGTTAATATGGGTTTCTGCATTTTTCTCTAGGTAATTGAGCTGTGTCCAGATGTTCATCTACTAAACAAACTGAAAAGGTGCAACACACATTTGGAACTGCTGCAGAAGGGTCTCAGTGAATACTTGGAGACAAAACGAGGATCCTTCCCCAGGTAAGCCTCGCTGAAAGTGTCCTGAGATTCCCCTGGCTCTCAATTGCTGGTGGTGTTAATAACAAAGTTATGAGATGATTCCACATACCATTCCCCTGAAAATGATGTCATTTTTTCATACGATAATAACAATCACGCCAACAGGGATTGGCCAAATAAACTTGCTTTGGTTGCTATAAATGGAGGTAGCTTTGATACCAAAAGGAAAACAAGCCAATGTCTTCAAAAAGTAAAGGCTAATTTATCAACAATCATATATTTGTGGACGATTTGGGGCCAGAAATGGGTTTCCATGCTAAACTTCGAAACACTTTTGATTACTCAGACTTAGTACTATGTACTGATCAGTGGATATTTGTCCTTTTAGGTTTTACTTCCTGTCAGATGATGAGCTCCTGGAGATTCTGTCCCAGACCAAAGATCCTACTGCTGTACAACGGCACTTACGCAAATGCTTTGAGAACATCGCATGGGTTTGTTGTTTCTTTACAATTACTCTGCTCATGTATTACTGAAAATATAACATGCATACCACATACGACTGAGACTTCTGTCGGTTCTCAGCTTCAATTCCAGCCAGATCTACAGATCACACATATGCACTCTGGAGAAGGGGAGGAGGTGAAGCTGTCACTGCCAGTGTGGCCTACTGGAAATTTGGAGGACTGGCTCAGGGTGGTCGAGAAATCTATGAAGGCCACACTGAGGGATAACATTGACCGCTCACTCAAAGTCTATCCAGAGGTCTGCGACCCTAACTCTCACTTTCATGTGTATTCCAATCTTGTATTGCTTATTTGTACAATTTCAAATCATATTTAAACTGTCCATTTTTTGTACCATCTCTGTGTGCTCTCCTGACACCTCAGCAACCTCGTGTAGAGTGGGTGTTATCGTGGCCTGGTCAAGTGGTGATAGCTGGCTGTCAGGTCTTCTGGACTGCTGAGGTGTCTGAGGCCTTGGAGCAGGGAGACTTGTCCAACCGCCTTTATCCCCAACTACAGAAACAGGTGTGGAACATGGGGCCAATATTCAAACTAAAAACTTAAAAAATCCATAATATTTGAAAAATACATGTCGCTCACATTTACACTTAACATTGTGCCCACTACAGTGTACTGACCACTACATTCTTCCCCTTTTGATTCTGAAGCTGGGCGACTTGGTGCAGCTGGTGAGAGGACGTCTGTCTAAGATGCAACGAACTGTGCTGTCTGCCCTTATCGTCATAGAGGTCCATGCTAAGGATGTTGCGGCTAAACTGGTGGAGCAGGAAGTCTCAAGCATCAATGACTTTGAGTGGATCAGCCAGCTCAGGTTATCTGTTTGTTTTGATCTGTAATTTTCTTGCTTTTTAGTTCTCACACTCTTGACGTTGGAGTTCACTGTATTCTATCATTGCAATTAATTGTGTGCAGAATAAGTTTGATACTGATCTGATACTGTTTGTAGATATTACTGGGCAAAAGATGACTTGTACATCCGCGCAGTGAATGCAGAGTTTTTGTATGGATACGAGTACCTTGGTAACTCTGGACGTCTGGTCATCACCCCACTCACTGACAGGTAGTTGTTAAGTCTTATGTTGTCGACGCTGTTTTTTTCCCTGAATGTCATTCAATCGTTTGAATAAACTACCCCCTGCCTCTTTCAGATGCTACCTGACCCTAACAGGAGCTCTACACCTGAAGTTTGGAGGAGCTCTTGCAGGTCCAGCAGGGACAGGAAAGACAGAAACCATCAAAGATCTGGGAAAGGCTCTGGCTATCCACACAGTTGTTTTCAGCTGCTCTGATCAGCTGGACTTCATTGCAATGGGCAAGTTTCTCAAAGGACTGGTCAGGTGAGAGGCAATTACCAAATTCTGCTGTTAAATATCTTCTTCAATCGCATTCATGTTTTGTCCATCTTCCTTTTTGCAGCTCTGGGGCCTGGGCATGCTTTGATGAGTTTAATCGCATTAATGTGGAAGTGCTGTCTGTGGTGGCACAACAGATCACCACTATACAAATGGCCCAACAGCAAAGGGTGAGAAGAAGTTAATTCAATAGAAATTCATGTGCTGCTACATACTGTAGTTAACCACAGAGTACTTGAGTTGTACAAATACTATGTCTAAGTGCAGTGAGTATTTCAATGTTGTGTATACATGTTGTACTTTATTTCTACTGCATTTCAAGAAAGAACAAATGCTTGTTATGCTTTAGTAAACATGGCATTCATTTTATTTCATTAGTTGAGTTGAAGAAACATTCACCTCCTGGAGCAATTACAGAGACATGGAAGCATTACACGTTTACAGTAGTATTGTGAAAAAAACAACAATGATTTTTGCAGAGACAAACTGCAGCAACGTGCTTTACTTTTCACATAATTAAAGTCAATTATGTCAATCATTACAATTCTGAAAGTGCCTAATCTTGCTGCAAATACAATCTGGAATGAAAGTTTAGTACTTTCCCATTATGAAGTTGTAAAATATATACATTGTTTTTATTTAAGTAAAGAATATTTTTTTTCACCACCACTGCATTCCACCCAAAAAGAAGCAAATGCAGTATCATGCATTTGTAAGAAAATTGTCTGTATGTTGTGTTTTTAGGCAGAGAGGTTTGTGTTTGAGGGGACAGAGATCCCTCTTGTCCCTTCTTGCGCTGTATTCATCACTATGACTCCTGGTTATGCTGGACGCACGGAACTGCCTGACAATCTCAAGGTTTGATTTGATGATTTAATTTTAAATAACTGTATAACACTGAGGATAAGCAGATGGAGCTCAACAAAGGAGATTATATCTTCTACAGGCACTGTTTCGTCCTGTGGCCATGATGGTGCCTGACTATGCTATGATAGCTGAGACCTCCTTGTACTCATTTGGCTTCATTGATGCCAAAGTCCTCTCCAAGAAGATCACCAGCACTTTTAAGCTCTCCTCTGAGCAGCTTAGCTCTCAGGTATTGTATGGATTCAGAGGAGCTCAGATATTACATTTACATTACTATGTAAATGCGATATTTGTCCAGGGAACTGGGTGTACATAAGATTGAAAAAGCTAGTTAAACTGGCATTACTTTATTAAACTTTAATACTTTAATTTAACAGCATTAAACTATAAACTATTGGTATACAACACATCGTTACATAGTTAATACATCCCCGAGAGGATGGAGAGATGTTTGTGTACATGTGTGTATATAAGAATAACAAAGATATGAAGATGTGTTTACTTTTGCTCTTGTTTATATGTAGGATCATTATGACTTTGGTTTGAGAGCTGTGAAGACTGTGATCTCAGCTGCTGGAAACCTGAAAAGAGAAAATCCCGACATGATTGAGGTTAGAAATGTTTCTTTTCTTCATGATGGAAATAAAGTAAAGGAAAATATGACGCAAATTTCAAATCGAGTTTGTCAAATTAATATCATTCTTCTGCAATCTTGCTGTCTCCCAGGAGTTGATCTGTCTTCGAGCCATTCGAGATGTGAATGTGCCAAAGTTTTTACAGGACGACCTGAAGCTCTTCAACGGTATTGTGTCCGATCTTTTCCCTAAAACAAAACCGGAGCCAATCAACTATGGAACACTCGAAGAGTGCATGCGCAATGTCTGCACCAAGAAGAACCTCAAAGATGTGGATGGTTAGTGTTTCTGGAAGTACATAAAATATGTTTCTTTTTTTAGATATGCAGGAACTTGTGTTTTTAGGATGAGCAGATGACAGTCTTGTGGTTATTGCAGGGTATATAAGTAAGTGTATTCAGCTGTATGAGACCACTGTGGTGAGACATGGCCTGATGTTGGTTGGACCCTCCGGATCAGGCAAAACCAAGGTGAGGCTTTTACTTGTCAAGATGTTGTTTACAGTTGTATTCACAGTTCTCCAACGTAGACAATCATTTTAGTTTTGCAGTGCAGAGGTGTGTATGTCATCATTACTGTTGTGTGTTTTAGTGTTATGAGATACTAGGTGAGGCAATAACAGCTCTGAAGGGCCAGCCCTCTGTGAGTGGGGGTGTGTATGAGGCGGTTCAGATGTGTGTCCTCAACCCCAAGTCTATCACCATGGGACAGCTCTACGGGGAGTATGACCTGCTCACACATGAGTGGTAGGTGATGCTTTGTTTTACTCAAACTACAGAACAACCAGAGAAACCAGTCAGACTTATACTACACACAGACACTTTTTCTCCACCCCTACAGGACGGATGGTATCCTCTCATCTGTTATCCGTAGAGGTGCAGCATCCATGGACAATGAGAATAAGTGGTACATGTTTGATGGGCCAGTGGATGCTGTATGGATTGAGAACATGAACACTGTGCTGGATGACAACAAAAAACTGTGCCTAAGCTCTGGGGAAATAATCAAGCTCACTGATGTAAGGTTAAGTCTTCGTTTTTGTCCCTGTGTTCTCCTCTGTCCCATGTGCATTCAGACATTCTGTGTTTTCCCCTTCCAGGCAATGACCATGATGTTTGAGGTGCAAGACCTGGCGGTGGCATCTCCAGCTACAGTGTCTCGCTGTGGTATGGTCTACCTGGAGCCCAGTATCCTGGGCCTCATCCCTTATACAGAGTGTTGGCTGAGGCGAGTCCCTAAAGCCCTGAAACCGTTCACAGAGCAGCTTGACTCCCTGTTTGCCAGGTTCCTACAGGTGAGAGGGGAGAAATAACTGAAAGACACCACCAGGGAATCCTAAAGCTTTTCATTATAGTCAATGATTATTGTATAAACTTCGTGCTGTTTTTGTTTTTCTGTACTTTTAACAGGACTCCGTCACATTTGTCCGCACATCAGTAAAGGAGGTCATCCCCTCTCTGGACAGCAACCTAACCTGCAGTCTGCTTAAACTTATGGACTGCTTCTTCAATCCTTACGCCATTAGAGAGGTGTGTGCTGCTTTTCTTTGTTTGTTTAGCCCCCATGAAATTAATATATATGTATTTCTGTGCAAATATGATGTATAATATATAATACTCGTAGGAGTTCGAGCTTTGTATGGTAAATATTTAGTGCTTTAGAGAAGCTGTACAAGCTACTTCAAAACACAAGGTTTTGAGCTAATTTAAAAACTGCAATGGGATTTGAATGACTGTATGGTTATCAAAGTCATCTGTATGATGAAGCCCTGCGAGGCAAGTGAAAAAACAAATGTTGGTGAAAGATTTTCTAAGTCTCATCCAAACGGTGTTCTCTCTTGTGTTTATGACTTTTGCCACCTGTTCTAAAGTCATGAACTCAGGAGAGAAAACAATTTACACGAGACTTAGAAAATGGATCAACAGATTTTTTTTCTTGCTTGCCACACAGGGAGGTCAAGTGTGGTGAAACTATACAGAAGATGCTCTGCTCTTGAAAACATTGACTGAGTTTGTTGAGTTGCACCTATTCTGTTTCAGTAATGAATGTATTAGCAATCATGCTACTTGAGCATTCAATAACATATTCGATGCATTCCAACAACAAAGTCATGAGTGTAAATTAATGTGCAGTTCCTGATTTCTCCTCTAAATTCATGGAAAATCTTTCCAGTACTTTTGTATAAGTGAATTGTGTTGATTGTGATCCCCCACCAATCCTTTATTGTCTTGTAGGATGAGAGGCCACGGCCCCAAAAGAAGTTGGACCGTCTGCAGGAGCTGATTGAGCCCTGGTTCTTTTTCTCTCTGGTGTGGAGTGTGGGAGCCACAGGAGACGCAGCCGGCTGTAAGCGCTTCAGTGCCTGGCTCAAGAACAAGATGGCAGAGGAAAAGGTCATATCAGCATCTCCACTTTAGCATCCCCATACCAAAATAATTACATTGTCATTTCTATTGACAGCTGGATTATTTCTTGACGTTGGTTTATTTTGATTAACATAAAAGTATTTGTTCTTCAGATTCAGTTATACTTTCCAGAGGAGGGACTGGTGTACGACTACAGACTGGATGATGCAGGGATTAGTAACTTTGAGGATGATAAAGAAGATGAGGAAAGAAAAGTAAACTGATACCAATATTTCATGCAATCAAGAGCAACAGATGCATTTTTGCTTTTCTCTCAATCATCGTTTTGCCTGTACTTTAGGTCCAGTGGGTCAGCTGGATGAAATACGCAAAGAGTGTTGTGATCACCCCAGAGACAAATTATGCTGACATCATCGTTCCCACTGCTGACACAGTGAGAATGTCTTTCCTCATGGATATGCTTTTGACCAATAAGAAACCAGTGAGTACTTTGACTGTAGTTGAGCTTCACACATCTGTCTACAAATGTCTGTAATTGTTATATAATAACAAGCACTTATTCAGAATCCAACAATAAACGCTTTACATTTAAATGCTTTCATTGCCTTGGAAAGGCACCAGTAGACATGATTTATATGTATGTGTGTGTGTGTGTGTGTGTGATCCAGGTGCTCTGTATTGGGCCAACTGGCACAGGAAAGACCCTGACCATGTCAGACAAGCTGCTGAAGAACATGCCTGCTGAATACATCACACACTTCCTCATGTTCTCTGCCCGCACCTCAGCCAACCAGACTCAAGATTATATTGACAGTAAGCTAGACAAAAGGTATGCCTGATCTACTATACTTTGTCAATCCAACTACACATAATTTACAACACAACAATATATTGTTGGCCAGTCATTTCAATGATTCACGTGCCTGTGTGTCAGGCGGAAAGGTGTGTTTGGACCTCCAATAGGGAAGCACATCGTCTTCTTCATTGATGACCTAAACATGCCCATGTTGGAGACCTATGGCGCTCAGCCTCCTATTGAACTGCTGAGGCAGTGGATGGACCATGGAGGCTGGTATGACAGGAAACAGATAGGTGAGAATACCAGAGTTTTTTTCCCCTTTTCCCACCCTGTTGTTCCTTTGAGCTTTTGATATTCAATATTGACCCTTTACTGTTGTATTGCACTAATAGTACATTGCTCTAGAGTGTGTCTTCATGCCTAAAATATTAATTGTTACTATTTGAATACATAGATTTGGGTTTTGTTATTTCCGCACTTAAGAAATGTGAAAAGCCTCATTAGATTGAGCTTCTCTCTTGTTTTCCTGTCCTTTCTAAACAGGGACATTCAAGCACTTAGTGGACATCAATTTTGCCTGTGCCATGGGACCCCCAGGTGGAGGCCGGAGCCCCATCACCCAGCGCTTCACACGCCACTTCAACTTCCTGTCCTTCACTGAAATGGAAGATGCCAGCAAGAAAAAGATTTTCTCCACCATTCTGGGCAGTTGGATGGGTGAGTCGGGTCCGCTAGACGTGCAGAGGGTAGAGAATACTTACGTACATAAGCTGGTGAAAAAGAAAAACTAACAATAGTTTGTAACTGAATCATTGTTCTCTTTCAAGTGGAAATATGAGTAACAAGGAACCAGGCAGTAAGTCAGGGACACAGAGATAGGAAGTAGATTAAGGGTCCAAAGAATGTAAAAATGTATTTTAATACTCAGAATCAGTTAGTTAGCGTGTATGTTATGAGAGGTTACAAAGAAATTGTCATTTTAAGTCATTTTATTCACAGCGCACATTTACGTATGTTGTTGACCAAGTTAATAGATTTTCACATGAATTTAATTTAATGTTTTCAATTCTTTCACCTCTCTCTTCTATCCTGCTATCTTTCATCAGGACCTGTGCCAGTAATCCAGCCGCTGAATGAGCCTCTTGTAGACGCTACTGTCAGAGTCTACTCCACCATTGCCTCCCAGCTCCTCCCAACTCCAGCCAAGTCCCATTACAACTTTAACCTCAGAGACCTGTCCAAAGTCTTCCAGGGCATCCTGATGGCTGAGGCTGTAATGGTAGAGGTAGTCAGATGCAACAGAATCAAATTAATGTCAGGAGGATTGAAAGTACATCTTAATACAGCCAGTGTAAAAGTAGTGTGACTTTGGTGATTTTAGGACAAATTGCAGCTGCTGCAGCTGTGGTACCACGAAAGCTGTCGGGTTTTCCGAGATCGCCTGGCGTGTGTTGAGGACAGGGACTGGTTCAACAGGATCCTAAAGGACTGCATTCAGGAGTTTGACTGCAGCTTTGAAGAGGCTGTTACATGCCAACCTGTTTTGTATGGAGATTTCATGAATCCTGGAGATGATCGCAAGGTCTACACACTCATAGAAGACAAGGAAAAGGTGAGTGGTGGAAACCAGTGCTGAGAGTATTTTAAGGTATGTTTTTCTTTTGCTTAACAGCTTATCATTTGGCTTATGGGGAGTAACATTGTACTGCCATCAATCTTTTATTTTCTATTCTACAACATAAGGGAATGTATACTTTTCCAAAATGCTTGATTCTTTTACCCATTTATTATATCATTTAGTTGGTGAAAGTGATGAATGAGTACATGGAAGACTACAACCAGATCAGTACCACCAAGATGAAGCTGGTGCTCTTCATGGATGCCATTGAGCATGTGTGCCGCATTAGCCGCATCCTACGCCAGCCTCTGGGCAATGCCCTGCTGCTTGGAGTGGTTGGGAGCGGGCGTCAGTCACTCACCAGGCTGGCCTCATATATGTGAGATTCCTACACTGTGTAATTCCCATGCCAACGGGCTGAGTACAACTCTCTTCAAACAGAAGGATTGCACTGCTGGTTTTGCACATTTTTGATAATTTTGTGTTACTGCTGCGCACCTTTTTCCAAAGAATACAGACATTTTTGGATCGATGTCCTAATTTATGGGCAGCTTTTTACATTTATTTTCAGCAAACAACATCATAATGACACATGGGATAGATAGAGCAATATGTAACAATCAACAGTTACTTTTGTTTTATACCAAAGTTGCATTATTGATTGATTACTGAGTAGTAGTTCAGGCACAGCAGGTGCTTTTTTTTTTTAAGATCATTCAACCAAAAGTATACACAATTTACTGTTAATGTCCTAAAACATGCAGGGACATCTTGTGGCCCAGTCCTCATAGTGTTTGTCCATATTCAGGTCACAATATGAGTGTTTCCAGATTGAGCTGTCAAAGAACTACGGTCAGACAGAGTGGAGAGAAGATATTAAAAGCATCACGCTGAAGGCCGGCCTTGAGAACCAGCAGATCACCTTCCTCTTTGTAGACACACAGGTAACAACTCTAATCACCTGCTACAGTATACTGCAAGTTTGTGGTTGTTGATTAACATCACTATCACACAGTCATAGTACATACTGTAATGGAATGTTGTGGTAGGAATGCTGTTGCACTGTCATCACTTATTTCAATCTATTTAGTTATTCAAATTGAATGAGATGTGCAACATGCAACAACAAAAATGCCACATGTAGAGTATACAATGCATAAAGACAGTGCAGCATTTTACTCATCATTACCTTTGTGTTAATCTCCCAGATTAAGAATGAGTCCTTCCTGGAGGATATCAGCAACATTTTGAACTCCGGGGATGTTCCCAACCTGTATACAACAGACGAGCAGGAGCGCATCCTCACAGCCATGAAGCCAGTGGTGCAAGACCTGGGCCAACAGCCAACTAAAGCCAACCTCATGGCTGCCTACATCAGGAGGGTCCGCAGCAACATACACACTGTACTCTGCATGAGGTTATACAAAGTTTTGATTACTTGGTCAAAAGAAGTGGATAAATTCATCTTTGTTTTTCTTATACCCATCCATGTTTCCCTTTCTGCTACTCACACTTCTCACTTTCACTTCTTCCTCTGCAGTCCTATCGGTGAGGTGTTTCGTGCACGACTGAGGCAGTTTCCCTCACTGGTGACGTGTTGCACCATAGACTGGTTCAGTGCCTGGCCAGAGGAGGCTCTGCATGCTGTGGCTACATCCTTTCTTAATAAGCTGCCTGAGCTAGAAGCCAGCCCCACAGCCATGAAGGCACTGGTGAGGATGCTCTGTGTGTGTGTGTGTGTATGTGTGTATGTGTGTGTGTGTGTGTGTGTGTGTGTGTGTGTCAGTGGGCTTTATTGATATGAAGGTTTTAGGATAGTAAGTACCATATATTGAAAATATAATTTAATAATTTCCATAATTTAAATAAAAATACATAGAAACAAACTTAACCTCACTATAATACAAAATGTGTCAACAAGCTTTCTCATTTTATATTTCTGTCTCATTGGCTAGTCACACTGAGCCCTAGTTTGGATTTGTCTGTATCTTATCTCTTACAATGAGAAAAGAGACATAAGATAGCATATAGATAAGATGAGGGCATGTGGGTCAAAACGACTTGAGACTTGCTTGAGAAAGGCTATCAAACACAGTCAACATGTACATGTCCAATGTTATTGTCAAATTGTGTGGTAATGCAGTTCAACCAGGAGCGATCAACATGCAGCAGATTGACTGCCATTTAATAAGGATACAGGATCATTTCTGTCTCAAATGCATTTTTATACCTTGGTTAAATAAATGGAAATGACTGGCCACCTTAAAAGAAAAGGAAATATGGAAAAAACTGAAATCAAAAATCTAAGATGCTGAAAAAACTTTTCATTAAACAAAGTTTCTCCCTAATTGATTTTCTTCTCCAGACATTGATGTGTGTAAAGATCCACCAGATGGTAGCCAGGAAGTGTGAACATTACCTGGCTGAGCTTTCTCGACACAACTGTGTCACTCCCAAAAGCTACCTGGAACTGCTCAAAATCTTCTCAATTCTCATTGGACGCAAGAAGCAAGAACTGAGCGGTGCACGACAGCGCATGAAGACTGGCCTGGACAAGGCAAGACACTGAACTGGCAAAATAAACATGCCAGAAACATATACATACATACACTGCTTGATTAGCAATCTTATCTGATTACCTGCCGTTCTGTGATCCTTTAGCTTCTTAGCACAACGGAGGATGTGAGTAAGATGCAGGAGGAGCTGGAGACGATGAGGCCTCTTTTGGAGGGCCGCATCCCACCTTTGCAAGCCAAGTACGAGGACTATGTGGCTATGAAAGATGAACTGGACAAGTATCAACTGTGTGAGGCCCGCCTCGTTCGAGCAGACAAGGTCAGAAGGAGGGAGAAGATGGGATAAGACTTGATCCCCCCGGGGATATGATGTTCTCTAACAGGCATTGTCTGCTCTTAAATGGCAAGGCCAAAGAAAATGCAATTTTCAGTTAATCTCAACATATTTACCTTCATTAATATTGATAATTGTATAATGATGATGCATTTGTTTTCTCCAGCTTATTGGTGGACTGGCAGATGAGAGAGTGCGTTGGAAGGAAACAGTGCAACATCTGGATGACATGGTCAATAATGTGGCAGGCGATGTGCTCCTATCTGCAGGATACGTAGCATACCTGGGGCCCTTCACTGTAAGTGGGTTGTATTTCAGTTCGTGCATGAGTGTGAATATCTTTTGCGGTTGTTTTGTGTTTCTTTGTAGGATTTACGCATCTCTCTGTGGTTTTGTGTCTCTTTGTGTTAATTTTGTGTCTCTTCATAGTTGTTTTGGTCTTTTTGTATTTTTTATTCTGTGCTTATTTTGACCTTTATTGTAGATGTGTGGCTGTTGTGTGTCTCTTTGTGATTTGAGTATTTTTTTGAAGGTTAGTCATAGTGTGCCACTGTTCTTCTGTCTGTTCCTAGGGAGAGTACAGGGCAGCCATGTCAGAGGAGTGGCTGCATTGTTTCAAAGAGCTAAGTGTTCCACACACTGACGAACCCAACATGATCAACACCATAGGAGATCCAGTCAAGATCCGCTCCTGGCAGGTCAGAACCATCCTACCATCAGCTGGCATTCAGGGCCTAAGCCTTTTAACATTTTGATTGTAATTTGTCAGACCATCAGACTGAATCAGTTTTAGATTAACTATTAATGATCATTTACCTTTACAGTCATCATACGTTGTCATTTCTATGTGCATAGATATCAGGTCTGCCCAAGGATAAGCTATCAGTGGAGAGTGGTGTGATTGCCCAGTACTCTCTGCGCTGGCCTTTATTCATTGATCCTCAGGGACAAGCCAACACATGGATCAAAAATATGGTGAGAAATCTGTGTGCTGATCTGAACTGCAGAGGGTGCCATTGAGACAAAAACACATATGAAAAGCAGCTTTATCAAGATCTGAATTTATTCCTTCACAGGTGCAGGTGCTCAATATGTTGTTAAACTAGGTTCAGTACATACACGTATACCTGCTTTGGCTCTGTGGCAACCAGTGGGTGTACTGTTCTGTTGGGGTTACCTCATATTCCACATCACCCACAACTCCTCTGGAAAGCTTCTCAGTGTCAGTATTTAATCCACTGTTCATTCATACAGTACTTGCTTCCTGTTGTCACCCAGGAGCAGGACAATGGATTGGAGGTTATGAAGCTAAGTGACCAGGACTTCCTGCGCAGTCTTGAGAACGCCATTAGATTTGGTAAACCCTGCCTCTTGGAGAATATAGGAGAGGAGATAGATCCTGCTCTAGAACCTGTCTTGTTGAAACAGGTGAACACACACACACACACACACACACACACACACACACACACACACACACTTATTACAAACAAAAATCACTTGTAATGTATGGCAGTGTTATATGCAAATGTCTACCACATACTCTTAAGTCACATTTTTCTGCCCTTAGACATTTAAGCTGCAAGGTAGCACAATGCTGAAGCTCGGGGATTCAGTCATCTTTTACCATGAAGACTTCAAGATGTACATCACCACTAAGCTGCCTAACCCGCACTACTCTCCAGAGGTCTCCACCAAAGTCACCCTCATTAACTTCACCCTGTCACCCAGGTAACATGCCTTTAACAGATAAAAGCAAAATTCAGAAACTTCATTTTTGTAGATTTATCATCAATTATTTCAGGTATGATCACACTTTACTCAGCTCCTTCAACATGTAGATCTGACAGAACGGTTATTGTCTTAATTGGCCCAGCATCCAAAATACACAGGCTGTGTATTTATTGAAATATTAAGTGCAAACTATATAATAATAACTAACATTTAACAACAGTGGTAACGCAAGATTGTCTATTTGTCTTTCAGTCTCATCTGTTTATCAATTGTCGTTAAATACTGTACCAAAATAGCATTCTACAACTCAAAATAAAATTGTTAGCTAAGGATTTTAGGGTTTATTAAAAAACTGCTTACAACTGTATGCCAGATAGAAAACCAATATTTTTTCAGAATCAAATTTAGGGTATGAACTTCTAACAGTTATGTCTTAGTGTTATGATCTGTGTTTGTGTAAATGTGCATTTCCAGTGGTCTCGAGGACCAGTTGCTGGACCAGGTGGTGGCTGAGGAGCGTCCAGACCTGGAGGAGGCTAAGAACCGGCTGATCATCAGTAACGCGAAGATGAAGCAGGAGCTAAAAGAAATTGAAGATGAGATCCTGTTCCGACTCAGCTCCACAGAGGGAAACCCTGTGGACAATGAGGAGCTCATCCAAGTGTTGGGGGCTTCCAAGATCAAAGCTGGAGAGATCAAGGTAAAATAGTGGGAGAGCTATTACCTCTAATATCGTATATGGCCTACCTTGGAAGGGTTTTTCTACCTTCAGACCTCATATATGATACTAAAGTCATTTGTCGTCAAACTGACAAGCTACTATTGTTGGATTTAACGCAAGCTGGTTTTACTGGTAGGCCAAAGTGATGGTGGCGGAGAAGACAGAGCAGGACATTGATGCCACCCGTCTGGAGTATGTGCCGGTGGCTGTGCGTGCTCGCATCCTCTTCTTCTGTGTATCGAACCTGTCCAATGTTGACCCCATGTACCAGTACTCACTGGAGTGGTTCCTTGGCATCTTCATCGCTGACATTGTCAATTCTAAGAGAGCAGGTAGAAAGAAATTCCACAGCATTGAAACCAGATGATGGGATGTTTCCCTGCTTCCACTAATTCTTTTTCTTGACATGTTTCTCACAGACACAGTGGAGAAGAGAATCGCCAACATCAATGAATGTTTCACCTTCAACCTGTACAGCAATGTATGCCGCAGCTTGTTTGAGAAGCACAAACTCATGTTCGCCTTTCTCCTCTGCGCTCGCATCATGATGAATGAGAACAAAATTGATATGGTGAGAAACAGGGGAGTTTGCACAGTCTCCTTCCCATCTTTAATTTCCTGTAGGTACTCATACAAATACATGAAATGGAGTTAATCCAGGTACATTTAATGAATCTGTGTTGTGTCTCCGTGGCAGACTGACTGGCACTACCTGCTTTCTGGAGGGATGCCCGTCCAAGAGCTGACCAACCCGGCAGTGAGTTGGCTGTCGGAGCGCGCCTGGCAGGACATCCTGGGCCTCAGCGCTCTGAAAAACTTCAGCAACCTGGCAGAGAGCTTCAGCGAATATCTGCAGGGTTTCAAGATCATTTGTGACAGCAAACAGCCTCACAGGCACGCATAGATGAGCACTATGCTGACAAGTGCACACTTGTTTTTCTTAATTTGAACTGTGCTGAAGCTGTCAATATCTAACAAGGTGTGCATGTGTGTTTGTTTACCTCTAGGGAGCCTCTCCCTGGAGAGTGGGAGACAAAGCTGGACTCATTCCAGAAGCTGTTGGTCCTGCGCTGTCTGAGGGCTGACTGTCTTGTTCAAGGCCTGCAGGACTTTGTCTCAGCTCAGCTGGGACAACGCTTCAATGAGCCTCAGGTAGCATCACTCTCCTACCTCTTGTGTTAATGTTGATATTAAAACCAATATGTCTTATCTCTCTGGCAGTGGCTTAGATGTGTGGTAATATCAACATGGCAATGATGGTTCCATTTGTTTTGGCTGGGTCTGCATCAGTGCAAACATTGGTTAATGTTTGGAGTACGGTATTAACTCTGCTAACTTCACCTGAAAATCATTTCCGGTTGTTTGCTCTACAGTATGCCGCAGCGTTATTTATGGCTTGTTGTTCCTTCTCTCTCCATCTTTCCACAGACGTCAGACCTGTCCGTGGTATTCAAGGCGTCGTCCCCCTCCACTCCCCTCATCTTTGTCCTGTCCCCTGGGACTGACCCTGCTGCTGACCTCTACAAGTTTGCTGATGTCATGCGGTTCTCCAAGAAAATGAGTGCCATGTCTCTGGGCCAGGGCCAGGTCAGGGTCATGGGGGGTGCCTGGGAATTATCTCTCACTCTCTCTTTCGTACAGTCTCTCTGACCCTGGGGAGAGGCACTGTACAACACTTTCTCACAGAACCAGGCCATTCTCATTTGTCATGTTAAGAATGGCCACCTATGTGCTAATTGCTTCTCTATTTATGGCCATAGGCCAGGACAATGTACAATACTACTTTGACAGATGCTAGATTACAGGACACCATAAATAAACTCAAAGAATAACCATATAAATCTCACGTGTACGTTTTAGGATAAATGCAGACTCATCCTCCACAAACCTGAAATCTAGTGGCTGGCCAAACATTTCTCCCAGCAACACACTACCCCTGTGGCTGTTCAATAGGTGTTAGCGTGTGTTTATCACATTACTTTCAATTTTGTGAGTTAGAATCCTGGCTCATACTGGGCTGTTACATCAACCTGTCCTCTGTTTCTGTCTAGAGCTCTTGAGCCTTTCTGAAAGACTCCTAGAATGTCAAACTGGCTGAAGGGAGATTATTTTATGACTATGTTACTCGGTCTTTAAATACAAAAAACTTTCCAGGAAATGTGGATGTTTTCTCTTAAATTTAAGCCTTGTGTTAAGCTAACTGTTTTTGGCACAACTGTTGTTGTTGTTGTTGTCTTCACATCTGCCTTTTCTTCTCCTGCTGTTGTTATGTGATTTAGGGCCCCCGGGCTGAGGTCCTGATGCACTCTGCCATGGAGAGCGGTCAGTGGGTCTTTTTCCAGAACTGTCACCTGGCGCCCAGCTGGATGCCCTCCCTGGAGAGAATCATTGAAAACATCAACCCAGAAAAGGTCAGATCATATGCACACACGTACTTCACACTATTGTAGTATTGTATGTTCGACAAGCTTTCCTTTACTTTGCCAGTGTTAATACTTCCTTTACTGCCCACGGGCACCACATGTCCCACAACACCCCAAATAGGTGCACAAGGACTTCCGTCTGTGGCTCACAAGTCTTCCCAGCAACAAGTTCCCGGTGTCCATTCTCCAAAATGGGTCAAAGATGACCATTGAGCCTCCCAGGGGAATCAAGGCCAATCTTCAGAAAACTTACCGAAGGCTCACCAATGATTTTATCTCCTCTTCTACCAAGGTCTGCCCAGTCTTCTGTCACCATCTGATTAGAAAACCTGCCTTGCAGATCAGCTTTGTTGTTGAGAACATCTAGTACCTAGTAGTATCTCCAACTTATTCCTCTCCTCTGCTCTCCTCTCCAGACCGCACACCTCAAGTCTCTGCTCCTGTCTCTGTGTCTCTTCCATGGAATTGCTCTGGAGCGAAGGACGTTTGGCCCACTGGGCTTTAACATTCCCTATGACTTCACAGACGGAGACCTGAACATCTGCATCAGCCAACTCAAAATGTTCCTGGACGAGTACCAGGACGTCCCATACAAGGTGGGAGGAGAGAAGGCTTCTGTCAATATTCAACAGCCTGTTAAGACAGCAATAGTTCCAAAGCCACTTCCTTTCCAATCACGCTGATGCTGTTCCCTTTCTCTTCCTAACTTGTCTTGTATTCTACATGTCCATTGCTCACAGTTAATTGCTATTGTGACATGTGCCTTGCCCTGTAGTAAGACACCCACATTGTCTCAGAGAATGAGTGTGTGTTTGAGCCTTTTTCTCCTCGACCTGTCCAGGTGCTAAAATATACTGCAGGGGAGATTAATTATGGCGGCCGCGTCACAGATGACTGGGATAGACGATGTCTGCTCACTGTGCTGGAAGATTTCTACTGTCCCGCTGTGCTTAATGATGATCATGTCTACTCTTCATCTGGAGTCTACCGGCAGATAGACACGAATCTGGATATCAATGTGAGATAAACGCAGGAGCTTTCAAAAGATTGTGATAATAAGAGTAGTGCATTAGACTTGACCTTTGTCTGCATCAGTTGGTATACTCCAAAACCGCATATCGTTTCAAAGGTTGGGGAATCACGTTGCCGCTCTCTATTCAGTATACCTATCGTTGAGTCTTCAGGTGATAAGACAACCATCTATGAAACATGATGATGTCTTTATAATTAAACACCATAACACTAAAAAAGGGAGATAATTCTTTTAAAAGCAGAAAACAGACAAACCATATTGAATCATTCATTAAAGGGTCGATTAACCAAGACTGGGTGAAACAACCCTTTAAGACACACAGACTTTTTCTAATGAGAAGTCTAACTTTAGCTTAATGAAATGTGCTGGTCCACAGGTTGTGTATAACATTTAGTTTTAACATCAAAATGAGAGAAAAATGATAAACTATAGTAAATCAAAGCGCATCAACTTCTGAACTGCTGACTCTGAAACTCATTGATAACAGTTGGTGTCCGCGAGTGACCTGATGTCATGGTAATTCTGACTCTAGGGTTACTTGGCATACATTCGTGGTTTGCCCGTCAATGATACACCTGAGATATTTGGTCTCCATGACAACGGCAACATCAGCTCTGCCCAGAAGGAGACTTTCGCTCTGCTGGGAGCCGTCGTACGTCTCCAACCCCGAGCTGCATCTGCTGGGGGCAAAACACTGGAGGAGGTACACATATCTATTGATTTGATTTTGTCTACTCTCAATTTTTTAGTACTACTTGTATAATGTCATAGTTTGCAGGGACATAAAACATAATTTCATCATCCCCTCCGAAAATACTTAACTGAGCATTGTTTTGACCTAATGTGTGTGTTTCTAAATGCCTGGACTACGGCTGAGACATGTTGTGCTTCATTGGTGATGTGCCCTTTCCTGTACCGTAGAGAGTGGAGGAGATAGTGGCCGGCATGGTGGAAAAGATTCCTCAGCCTTTCAGTGTTCAGGAGGTGAAGGAAAAGTACCCGGTCCTCTATGAAGAGTCCATGAACACAGTGCTCATCCAGGAGGTCATCAGGTAACATTAGGCTGTGCGAAAAGATAACTTCACAAACCACACCTCAGGTCTCCTTGATATAAACATAATGATACAGTTTGGTAATTCTTTGAGATCAGAGAAAGAAACTACCATGTGTGCTGCACTGAAAGCCTCTTCGACTATATTTAGCTCAACATTTGCAGCTCAGTGTCCATAATAGTTCTGTGATTTTTCCCAATTGTTTCACTTTTGAGGTAAAAAAACAGTAATTAAATGCGTAACCAACAGTAATGTAATATCTCTATTTAAGTCAAGTAGCTGAAATTGTACCCTTCAAAAGTCACAGCTTGTAATCATAATCATACGTCTCGGTAATCATACTGTAATAATAACTGCTTTTTCATCCGGTTATGTGTGAGTAGCTGTAGCTTGTGATGTCAGCAACTCTCCAGCTGGAAGCTGGAATTGTAATTACTGATTTATTGATCAACGGTCCTTTCAGCTTCTCGCAAATATATTATCTTTCTTTTTACACTGTGGAGTAGTAAAAACTTTTCTCATTTTTATCTTTAAGTGTTGTTAAACTACCTGTTATATTGTTGTTTGCTTGTTATAAAATACGTTTGTCCTTGGACTAATAAATTCATTCATTAATAACTTTTATAAACTCCATCTGAGAGTTTTTGGTCATAGTTAGTAATTTACAAATTATTACTTATTTAGATTTGTAACTAAATCTAGCAGGTATGTTAGCAGTAATCATATTTAAGTTGTATTAGGCTGCAATAACAAAATTATTTTACTACTTTTGGGCCCTCAGTGTGATTTCTTGAAATATTTATCTTACGTTTTTACTTCCCTTTATGACATATAATTGTTATGTATTTGTCTTTGCCCATCTTGATCAAATGAACAAACACAAGTGATGCACATGCTCTTGTAATTGGCAAATAGTAGGAAACATGAATGACTGAGTGCTGAATCAGGAATTGCCAGTTTAAATCATTAGTTCTTCAGTAATTGGTCCTTGTATCTTTTTGTCTTTCAGATATAATACACTGCTGGCAGTCATCTCTCAGAGTCTCAGTGATATTGTGAAGGCTCTGAAGGGTTTAGTGCTGATGTCATCAGAACTGGAGCTCATGGCCAACAGCCTGTTCAACAATGTGGTGCCCGATATGTGGAAAGCCAAGGCAAGACACACACACCAGTTATTCTCCTTCTGGTTCTCTTGTGGGTACCACTGCCCATTGCTCAGATGTTAGTTACAACCACTGTTAAACATAACATGATGAAGACAACCCACACAACAAAATGCTGCCTTTATGTGAATGAATTCTCTTCATTTCAAAATCCTTATTTGTAAACAATTACCGTCTCATATTTTTATGCATTTAGCAATTCTGTGGGCAGGACGGCTCACCCTGGATAATTGTGAAACCTTGACTCGCACACACTAAGTCAAAATAGAGGATTTTTTTTAGGTAATGCAAACTGAAAATGCCAGTACAGAATACAGCAGTGGGCCTTGAACTGAATAATATTGTGACATCCATCTGTGTGTTTTAGTGGATGCATTTGGGGATGAGACTTGAACATTTGACATTTGGGAGTGATCTCAGTGTGCAAGATATTGATAAACTTTTGGAGACATTTCTGTCCTGCTCTAATAGTTCCAGCCTCTGTTCTCTAAGAATACACAGCTCTTTGACTGGGAATGCGTCTCTCTCTCCTTCCAGGCATACTCGTCTCTAAAGCCCCTGGCCTCCTGGGTGTCAGACCTGCTTCAGAGGATCAATTACCTGCAGAGATGGATCAATAATGGCATTCCACCTGTTTTCTGGATTAGCGGCTTCTTTTCCCCCCAGGCTTTTCTCACAGGAACCCTGCAGAATTACGCCCGTCGCTCCGGCACCTCCATCGACACAATTGGATTTGACTTTGAGGTCTGACATTAAGCTGACAGCTTTAGCCCCACTGGCTAAAAACATACAGATTCCGGGTGTAGCACTACATATTTACCCGTCTAAATTGATTTTGTATGAATATCGACACGTAGGGTCAATTTTTATTAGCATTGCTTTGAAGTTTTGCTATTAATGGTTTATACAGGCTGTCACCCAGTCTCTTCCTCATTTCCTTTGTAATCCCTTCTACCTCAGGTAATAGTGAAGTCAGCATCAGAGATCACAGAGAAACCAAACGCAGGGTGCTACATCCAAGGTCTATTCCTGGAAGGGGCTCGCTGGGACTACGAAGCAGGTCAACTCAGCGAGTCCAGGCCCAAGGAGCTCTACACAGAAATGCCCGTCATCTGGCTGATCCCCAAACCCAATCGCAAACCTCCAACCTCTGGGGTCTATGTCTGCCCCGTCTACAAGACCCTCACACGTGCTGGTTAGTACACAGTATCTGAGCTTGAGTGGATTCATCTGTACTACAAATACTATTATTTGCTAGATTAGATCGCGCTGGAATTATAATAATCATTTTTTTATTCAAGAAAAATGTATTCTCTGAAACTTTTGCTGAGCTGTATTAACCCTGTTTTTCAGTGCGACTATAGGTGTTGCTCTGCTCGCTCTAGTGTTTGTGTGTATCCCCTTTTGGTGGTTTTATTACTCACCCAAAATAGACTCCAGTTAGTGTCTTGTTTCACGAAGCGTCTGAAAGTGCAGCTCTGTATTTTCCACCCACAGCACAGTAGCCAACACCTCGTGTGCTGGCATGGTAGACTGCTCAGAAACACTGAACTCAGTGCTGTGATAGAAAATACAAACAATTCAAATGCTTTTATGTCACTGAACTGCTTTGTGTGCCTTTGTAGGGACTTTATCTTCAACCGGTCATTCCACCAACTATGTGATGGCGGTGGAACTGCCTACAGATATCAGCCAGAGACACTGGATCAAACGGGGAGTAGCCCTCATCTGCGCACTGGACTACTAAATTCTGACAAACACAAGAAAAAAAACAAAAGCATCTGTTTTATCCACACTGTGTAATAAACTGTTTTTCATAATGCCTTATGAGTGTAATATTGTTAGATTATTTACTGTGATTGAGGTTAGAGGGATCCTGTTCCAGTGGTTTGCTTTAAATCAACTCTCCTCCCAGCTTCACTTGTTCTGCACAGTGCTCACTGGACACTGAACTGAATATAGGTCCTGCTCCTTTAAGGCTTCCACATATATGGGAAATATGACTTAACTGTTGGAGGGTGGTGCTTAAACAAACGGTGACAGTGACTGGCCATGTGACCACTACCAAAGGACTCCAGATCACCGGGAAGCTGAGATCAGCAGAATATCGTCACACTTCTGTCTGTTAAAGACTTCTCTTACTGGAATTAAATTTTTGTGACATTCAGAAAATCTAAAAAATATTCGGATTTCTCTGAAGAGATCAGCTTTGACCGGTTGAAAGAATAGTTATTTTTGAAAATTGGCGGGTATTAAAGTTCAGAGAGAAAACTAGCTGTTGGGCAGTTTAAGCGAATGTAATTTGTTTTATAAACTATTTATTTTAGATACAGAGGAATTAGTGTGTGGCGTCCAGTGCCCAGTCCATACAGTGGCTGCGGTGCCCAGGACAACCAGACGCGCCAGCGGTGCTCAAGGATTCCTCTCACCTTTACGCAATTACCGGAGGGCAGCGGGCGTCATCGCGTCACTTTGGTGAATTACTCGCGCTTTTTCTACTCCGGAGTACCGCTGGTGACAACAAGCCGGTGTCAAATATGCTGCAAAATGGAAACGGAAATGAGAAGCCGCTGCAAGCGCCAAAGGCTGAGGCAGAGCCGGACTCCCCGGCCGACGAGCCGAAACTGCAGCAGACCGCTCCCCCCGCAACTGACAGAGAGGACCCGGGCGGCGAGTCCACACACTTCGCCTTGCCCGATTATCCCAAAGTGGAGATAAAGCGCAACGCGGTGACGGACGAGTATAAGATCTCCAGTCAGGTTCTGGGTTTAGGGATCAACGGAAAAGTTCTTCAGTGCTTCAACAAGAAGACTGGAGAGAGGTGCGCACTGAAGGTACTGAAGTCACCTGACACACATGTTTGTGTTATCAACAGGGAAGTAGACAATAGACCCCTTCAGCTCTGTTTACACTCCCCATAAGTAAACTTCAACTTGCCCAGTCAGCACAAAGTTAGATTCAGTGTAGTGTAGGTCACTTACAGCATTATGGAAGACTTGTAAGCATTGTGTGTGCCAAATGATCCAGCTTGAGAAATGGTTTCACTTTGTTTGAAGTTGGTTTAGAGCTGTCAATCATTTTTGGAATAGTGCAGCATGTAATAGAGCAGAGGGATAGTCTGAGCATTTAGCTTTTAAATAGAAACGTTTGTAAATTATATAAAAGTGAGTTTACTCGTGAGTCTGTAGCTCAGATTCAAAAACATTGGCCCTTTATTGAAGTCAGATTTCTGTCACAGACATACAGGACAAACACTGAAGCTGTTAAACTGTTACAAAGTTGAGGCGGCAAAAAGAGCACAAATACCCGGCCTCAGTGATGTGAATATACGTGACTACATTTGAAATTATGGATATGATTTTACACAAACACATTTTTTCTCCCACAAGTGACAAACAAAACTCCTCTTTGTGTCACTTTGTCCAGAGCCCTACGCTCATATCAAGACTATGACTAAGACTATGGTGTACAAGCATGTCTGGGCTCTGCTTTTCAGATTTGGGTTTGAAATGTACCGAGCATGTTGCCCACTGAGCTCACATGCTCTACATATGGACAGGTTGAGCGTGAATCTCAGCCGATCACTGTATATCAGATGCAAGTTAAAGGCCGTGTGGTCACCCAGCCATGTGCCATGATATGTTATGTTGCTTCATGGGGGCATGTGGATTTTGACAGTGGCACCTTGTTCTGGGGGCAATGGAAACTTGAGCATGCCCCCTTTAGAGGCACACAAGCTCGGGTCGTCAGGCTGTCACCACTTTGGTACAGACTCTGAGAGATTTACTGGCTTACAGTAATCCATCTGGATCTGAGCTGCCAAAAACGGGCAGCAGTGGCACAAGCAGAGCGGAGCTGTAGAACCAGACTCTGGGACAGATAGAGAAACAGAGGATGAGAAAGAGAGTGAACTGCAGCAGACAATATGGACTCAACATCAAGAGATGAAAGAGCAAGAGGGATATAGGATGCCTCATAGAGTCATGTCAGAGAGGGAGAAGAACACGGTTTAGAAATGACAGCGGAGAGAAAGATAAATATATATATATATATATATATACTGTATATAAAGTCGTAGTAGAAACTTCTTGCTGGCTATAAAGCGAAGGTGTGTTAATCTGTGAAAATGGTTTGCTGTGTAGTCATGTAACTGCTGACTGCATCCATAACAGCATCGCCTGGTGCTCGACAGACCTCAGATTCCACCAGAGAAAGCTATAGCCGGCCAGGGTGACGCCAGCTTTGTGGTAGCACCACAAACCCACCACTCTCAGCGTCTGAAACAACTTTGATCCCTTAAAAGGCTTTGAGAGATGACAAATGAAACACTCATAAAATCACAATACACCTTCTCTATAATAGCCCTTACTGGCGTCTGTGTGTGTTTGTTTGCTCGTGGATTGTACTGGACTAAGTGACGGAGTGTACCTGATAGAGTTTTTATTTTACTTCATTACCATTCAAGCTAATTCACCACTTCTCTGTATTTTTTTAATCTCAAGGCAAAAAGAGAGCTAAAGGAAATAACCGAGAGTGTTTGTGACTGAGGAGAGTTGACCAGCTCACTGGCTTTTTAATTAAGTGTTGCTCTCAGCGCTAAACGTAGTGGATGGGTGGTAACGATGTAATCCACTTTGCAGCAGAGCTGGAGGGGAGCCATCCTGTTAATGTCATTCAGTTAAAGTCATCAGGATTCTTTTAACTTGGATTTGTCTGACTCCCTGGGAGGAGGGAGGACCTGGGAGAGCCCCGTGGTGCGCGGCAGTCCTCTTGAGCACCCCCATTAACTGTTAATACCTTTGGGGGCACATATTTGGCCGCTGATCGTTCCATCTTAGCGCCTGAAGTGCCTTCCAGCTTAGCACGCGGAAAGCTGTACAAGCCGCAGGTTCATGTACCGGCAATCCAATTCACAGTTCATGTGTTTGTGTGTGTTCACCACTGTGGTCAGGCACTGTGGTTAGTGACAGCCAAAGGGCTTGATTGTGACACATCTGGGTTTCCTCTGACACCAAACTGCCATAGAAATTCTCAATAGTTTGATAAGCTCTTCGTGGAAGAGATCTGGTGTATCAAAACCACAATCAGATCTTACGCAGGTTCGCTCCAGGCCACCGGTTAAACGAGTTAATCAGTCTCAGAGGTTTGTGCTCCATTGACTCTTTAGCTGCTCGATGTGTGCAATTCAAGCTTATTACCCGCTTTGACGGTAGCATGGAGGAAACATGCTGCAGGACTGAAGATCCATGAGGTTGTCGTGAATGAATGCAACGAAAGATCCGTTCTGGTTGAGGATATATTTTGATCCCCTGACTTTTCCTCTCGTGCCATCATGAGGTTGACGTTCATGTTGCCCTTTGGATGAATTGTAATAACTTTAGTGATCCCTTCACTTCTCATCGGGTCCATTTAGTTTTCTTCCAATAGTCTGGTTCATGATTAAATACCTGGAATTATAATTCCCTTTCCCTTGAGCCTCATTTGCATTTTGCAGTTTAGTGCTAATTAGCAAAAGTTAGCATGCTAACATGTTAAACCTGCGTTGAGCTTGTTATTTTTTGCACAAAGCCGGTATAGACAATCATTTGATCGAATGTTAACACTCATTGATGAACTGTATACAACTCTGTTGTAGACTTCATGAGCAGCGATTTATTGGTAGAAATTGTAAACCTTTTTTGTAAACCTTTTTATCAAAGCAGACAGATCAGGACTCTCTAAGCCACTAATATGTGAGAGAGTGTAAACATGCTGGAGCCATATAAGTGTGTGTGTGGGGGGGGGGGGGGCTGTTAAACTCAGTGGGCATTATCAGGTCAAGGTGTGTGTGTCTCAGTGTGGGTTATGCACAGAGATCTGATTGGTTTAGAGGAGTGTGAGGATGTGGTTGATTGGTTTATAGCACGATCAGGGACAAGCGTGTGTTTAGTCGTCATGATACGGCCTCACATGAGAAAAGAGTCCATCAGAAGATTAACTGTCTGTCTCATTCTCTTAATCGTCTCTTTGTCCTCCCCCCCCCATGTTTTATTTATGTATTTAATCCAATACAGTCCTCTTTTATTGGAGCCAACTCTGGTTCAATGCAGGAAATTAGGAAAGCAGCTCACATGCTATCTGCTCTGATTAAAGTCGTAAAGCTTCAAATGATACAGCAGACACAAACCTGCCCACTCCTTTGCTTTACAAAGTAGGACACACGTAGTTGTAGATCAGACGAATAAGTTACCGGAAACCCTCAACTTCTACTTTCAACACGCTGCTGCTCCGAAACACTCGGCCCTCACTTCCTCTTTGACGTTAGCGAGCTCAAACACAATGTTCTTTTCACATTTTGAGAAGTTTAAAGTCACCTGTTAGAGAACACGGGTTTGTGTGTGTGCGTGTGTGTGTGTGCGTGCGTTTTGTACGTCAATGAGTCAGCCTCTCTGTGTGTCATGTACTCCAGGCTCAAGCCTTGTGAACAGCAGGAGATCACTCCATTCCTGTCACATCCAAAAATACACCCTGACTGAAGATGTGTGCTATGTCAAGGTCCACCTGCTGGTGCGTGTGTGTGCGTGTGTGCATGTGTGCGTGTGTGCGTGCTTATGTCAAACGCACATCCTGACCAGGCTGCCTTACAGATTGTGTTTGTCCTACACTTAGTGGGTCAGTGGAGACAGTCAGTTGCAGTAATGTTACTGGGTCTACACTATTGAGGCTCACTTTTCACCAACTAAAACAAAAAAAGTAATTAATATTGAACCACGTACGACTACATTGATGGTATAGGTCACAAAAAAGTATGAATAAATGAAATATAATTGTTTTGACCAAATGATTATAATATTTGACATGCTGTTTTAGGTCTCGGTGATAGTGTTGACATTATCATTACAACATTAACAATGATTCTTTCTGATCAACATTAGCGCGCTGCAATTATCAATCATTTTCATCATCGATTGAACCACCTGTTATTTTCTTGATTGATCCATTAATTGTTTGTACAATAAAATATTCATCACAGTTTCCTAAAGCCTAAAGTGACACCTTCAAACTGCTTGCTTTGTCCAACCAACAGTCCCAAAGCCAAAGATATTGAATTTACAGTCATAGAACAGAGAGACGCAGCAAATCCTCACACTCGAGAAGCGGGAACGAGGAAAGAAAATGAAATGACTCAAACAATTAATTGATCAATCAAAGTTGTTGCAGATTGATTTTCTGTTAAATTTACATGAGACCAAAAGCTTCATAAATGTAAAGCAAAAACGTGAATTTTGTGAGTTGTTTAATTAGAGTTTGCTCTGAAACGTGAATTTTGACGATTACATGATTACATAAACGTGATGGGATTCCACTGCAAGTCCATCAACGACAATATTGAACCAGCGTTGAATCTAGCAATATAAATAAATATATTCCTGTAATTAAATGCATATTCATCATATCACATCTCTGTGTCTCCCAGATTCTCTACGACAGCCCCAAAGCCAGACGAGAGGTGGAGCTCCACTGGCGAGTATCAGGAGGACCGTATATTGTTCGCATTATCAGCCTGTATGAAAACATGCATCAGGGAAAGAAGTGCCTGCTCATCATCATGGAGTGGTAGGACTCACATTTCACCACTCTACCCATCAGCTTACACACTCTCACACTCACGCGCCTGACAACGATCTATTCCCTTATGTCTCCATATTTGGTGATATAAATAATGATTCAATTCTCCTGTGTCGTAAAAGAATTGATGAGACAAATGATTTAAATTGGGCAGTGATGAGTTAGTGAGCTATTTTATTATCAGGCTCAAACTTAAGCCTTACAGTGACTACAGTGCCTCCTAAATCACAGCTCTGCTCTCTCTGATCTGCCCTGCGGAGCACAGATCTTAAAAAGGAGGATGATGGGGAGTTATTCAACAAACCTCTTTCAAACAAACCAGACAATGGGAAGTTACAATGACTCTGCTCAGATTCCACAGGTTTCCACTGGAATATTTGCATTTGCTTTGCGGTGAATAAAGAACACAAGCTCCGCAGCGACTACAGACGTGTGACCCGACATATTTATTTGAACAAGAGGCCGCTGGTACAAATCAACACACTTTGTGTGATCGCCGAATCACATCTTTATATACACAGCAGACTGAAACTGTTGCTTCAGTTTTCACAGCAGGTTTGTTTTGTCTCAAGAAAATAATCTGCGTATTACAGGACTCAACTAAAGCCACTCTCTGCAAAGTTCTGTCGGAAAGCAATTTTTCCAATATATATAATATGTTCTTATGTTTTCACGCAAATTCGAGCCTTAAGCAGAAGCTTTGTGCCACTGGGAGCATGTTAGAGGTCCGTCATAAGGCCTGAAGACGCCTGCACTGATGGTGAGATATAGGGACAGAATTGTGTGAGAGAGAGAGAGAGAGAGAGAGAGAGAGAGAGAGAGAGAGAGAGAGCTTTGACGTGTATACATGTAGCTGAACTTTGTTCCTTTTATTGCCGCTCACTTGTGAATGGAAAAAAAACAGAATAATTCAGTGGAACAGAAAGAAACCACAGAGGCTGACAGCAGAAAAATGACACCGTCCTCTGTAACTTCAAGGGGATTTTAGATAGTGATTAACTTCTCATCATCACATTTAGTGACAGAGCAACTCTTTGTGTGTGTGTATGTCTCTGTGTGTGTGTGTGTGTGTGTGTGTGTGTGTGTGTGTGTGTGTGTGTGTGTGTGTGTGTGCTCTCAGTGTTCACTCACTGCTTCCTGTGTGAGCAAGGGTCAGAGGGGGACGGCGGTACAGTCAATTCACATATAGACTTCTCTTTCATCTATCTGTTCATCTGTGTGTGTTAGGAACCACAATAAGTACGCTCTTACTTAATGCTTAGTAACTTACCTCCGCGTCATACTAGTGCACAAACATTTGTCTGAGGACCGGAGCAGAGAGTCTCGGGCATCAGTGAGAGCCGTTTGATGAGTGGTTGTGATTCTGAAACTGTCTGAACTTTAAAAGGTTTAGGTCATAGGTCTCACCATTCCTCAGTTATTGTATTGCTATACAGTTTATTATTGCTAAACAAATTATTTTGTTATAAAACAGCTATGAGGAGACAAAGCAGCCATATTACTGTTAAAATGATGAAAAACATAATTTTACAAAATCCCGTAGATAAGAATATTTTGGTACTTTTCCTTTCTTCCGTATTTCGGTTCGGTTTTCCACTCTGTTTTTTTCTACTTTCACTTTCACGCATCATTTCTGAAACTGAAAGTGTTCAACAGATTTCCACTGAAAACAACCCACTGGCTCACAGTGTAAAACTGTGTATACGTAAGATATCGTGTTTTCTCAAACTAACTGTGGGAACGATTTCACGATAGTTACTTGGAATTTTGTATGGCCAATAACATGTCACTGCTGTAGTTATGTAAGCTGATCGTTTCAAAACACCTTCAGTGTACTTTGCACCTGTGAAGTTTACCTGTTACACTGTGACTGTGGTGCTGAGTGCAGATGCATTACCGTTTCCCAGTGTCTTGCACTACATGACACAAGTAGAAATGTATGAGGGCAAATCACAGTCAATATCCACGAGCACAAATGAGATCCGCGCGCGTGGTTTTTTCTTTTTGACAGTAAGTGGGCAGACCCCGTCCCCATTGTATCACTAAATTGAATTGGTTACAATCCTCGTCTTTGGATTGGCCGTATATCACTCCTGACACAGACGCTAGGTGGCGGTATAAAGGTGGCTTTCAATCCGCCTCTCAACACCACTCCTCTCCATCTCAGAGGTAAATAATGTGCTTTACTGACACTACAAACATACAATGATCTTATAGAATATGATGCATTGCTGTAGATTAAACTAACCAACAGTATATAAAGGAGGTACATCGGATATCATTGTAAAACACTGGCAGGGAACATTTTAATGCACGGGTACATTTACTTTCGGTACTTTAAGTACATTTTGCTGATAATAACATACTTGACTAAGGTTTTGAATGCAGGACTTTTACTCGTAGTGGATTGTTTCATCAGTATGGTACTAGTACTTTTAGTGCAGTGAAGGATCAATCATTTTTCATCCACTAATTCAGTGATTTAAGTTTGGGAACTCACTTAGCAAACAGTTAATATACAAGCAGGGGTTCCTAACCCATTGAATAATTGTATTTTAAAATGCTATGAACATACTTTGTATTTCATCAGCCTCTACAGTCTGAAAAGTTAACAAGCTGTCAGAGAAATTAATATTTTCCTCTGAGATGTAGTAAAAAGTACAATATGCGGCTGTTTGAGTTGCACATGCAGGACCTCTACACACACACACAAATGATCTAATTTGTGCTCATGGATATTGACAGTGATTTGCCCTCAATGAAAGACTTAAATTCAAATATGGAGAGCATTTAACAATTTGAAAAATGTTCTTCCTACATTTTTTTTTCTACAGAAGGCGAAAATATCAAAATGAGAAAAGAAGATTATTACTTTATTCAAGGTTGATATCTGTGATACAGAGACGACATTATGCCCTGGATCGTCATTTGTACATTTTGTAAATGTGTGTGTACGTGTGTCTCCAGTATGGAGGGAGGAGAGCTGTTCAGCCGAATCCAGGCCAGAGGAGACCAGGCCTTCACTGAGAAAGGTGAGGACTGATGGACTGTGGTGGATGTGAGAGAGAATAAACCGTTATTAACAGAGAAGAACGATATAAGGCAGCCATCTTGGATAACATTAGACAGAGAGTTATATATATGTTCCTTTCTGATCCCTGTTTTATTTGTATCTTTTGTTGTGTGACACTGGAATTGCTTCTGGTTTGAGAGTGTGTTCTCCTCTTTTCCTCCCAGAGGCTTCTGAGATCATGAAGGACATCGGCACGGCCATTGAGTATCTCCACCACATTAACATCGCGCACAGAGACATCAAGGTGCAGAGCGATCAAGAGTCAAGACCACCACCGAAATCATGAAGAACGTGATCCGTTCTGGGTCATTAAAGAACATTTTGTCATATTGTTTTGTTCTTCCTCTGCCTCCTAACCAGCCAGAGAACCTGCTGTACACCCTTAAAGAAAGAAATGGGGTCCTCAAATTAACAGACTTTGGCTTTGCTAAGGAGACGACGCTACACAACCCTCTGCAGACCCCCTGTTATACACCGTACTACGTGGGTATGTTGCTTTATCTTGTTTTTAAAAGATTTTCTTTTTTTTCCTGACATGTGAACTGTTTGAGGGAAGGCTTGGAAACATTGTCATGTATTCTGTATATGGTATTTCTATTATTTATTTATTTTTTGATAAGAAATACAATATACAATATTTTTTGCCACTGATCGCCATTATATATTTTTTAATCTATTTCTTTGTGTTCATGTTTTGCCAATGATAAGCTCCTGAGGTTTTGGGTCCGGAGAAATATGACAAGTCATGTGACATGTGGTCTCTGGGCGTCATCATGTACATCCTGTGAGTAATGGACATGGGGTTGGGTCGGGGGCCTGCTTTGTATGATTCATTTGGTATATGGATGCCTTTAAACAAAGCGTTCAAGATTTTAAAGGTAGTCTGTCTCAACCCGTTTGTCTCTGTAGGCTGTGTGGCTTCCCTCCGTTTTACTCCAACACCGGCCAGGCCATTTCTCCGGGGATGAAGAAGAGGATCCGGATGGGGCAGTATGAATTCCCCAACCCAGAGTGGGCTGAGGTGTCACAGGAAGGTGTGAAGCCCCCTCTCCAAAAAACACACACACAGGCCCTGTCCACACTCACACTTAAACATTTGTTTTTCTCTCCATTTCTAGCCCTGAAAATGTAGTTTTTCAAAAACATTTTCCAGAATACAACCTGCTATCAATGGAATGTTTAACTTATATCTTCAACCACACATTTATGAAAATATCACATCATGTGGATGAAGTACTGCACTTTGCTTTTAGACAGCTTCAGTTTACGTCTACACCTTTTAGCTTCTCGTGTCCTTACCTAAGTGCAGTCTCTTTAAACACACAATATTTTCCAACTATGGTTAAGGTAAACGATGGTGTCTCTGTCTGCTGTCCTGCAGGTCACAATGGCTCATCTCCAGCACTCACTGGCTTTATTTCCTGCTGCTTTTCCTTCAGTTTTACTTCTAAAGAAATACAACAAACGCTCTATGAGACGTCAGAGACAGATAACTCAAGACACGTCATGCAGCTGGTGTTGTCCTCCTAACCAACTGCGATGACAGTGCATGATGCTTTGCACACGCTGTCATTTTTCTATTTTTTCACTCGGTCTCACTCTTTTCTCTCAAGTAATCCCGTTCGCTGTGAAAGTAGGCCAGTCTGTCCCTGAGTCCTTGAAAAGCTCCACAAGACACACAATTAGGCATGTATGTGTTCTGCTGCTGATAATGTAATTATCTTTGCATTGCCTTTGCTCTTCCAGCCAAAAATTTGATCCATGAGCTACTGAAGACGGACCCTAATGAGAGAATGACCATCACTCAATTCATGAACCTCCCCTGGATTAATGTAAGAATCTGTGGGTCAAGTACAGATAGACATTGTATACTTCCTGTACTGCTTCCTGTTTGTCTGCGCATCTGTTTGCTCGTATCTACACCTGCGTTTTTATGCCCTCTGCAGAAGTCTATGGTGGTTCCCTCCACTCCGCTCCACACCACCCGGGTGCTGACTGAGGACAGAGAGCTGTGGGAAGATGTGAAGGTCAGAAGCACAACAACACTGACCCCCTCTGGTCACATATTCACATTACAACCTCACAACATTACAACAATTCACATCTAAACTCAAAGCTTTAGGTTGTCCCCAGTGTTACAGGGCCACTCCAGCATTTCAGTATTACACATCTGTAAATGTAGGGAGTAGTGAGAGACAGATTAAAAAAAGAATGGTCAAAATCAATGGGGCAGAGGCCGAGGTATCCTGACTTTTAGTTTCTAGTAAGGGGCAAGCTCTGAAAGTGCTGGATCCTACGTTTCCCAGAATGCAATTCAAGAGCATCTTATATGCATGCCTGGTAAATACCCATATGCTTCAAACTCCTCTCCCTCAGTTTGTGATACTCTTTGTTAAAATTTGGAGTCTCCAAGCCCAAACTGAGATACCCCCTGATGACATCACTATGACATCATCGGGGTCATTTTCTCAGCTTTTACAAAACTCGTCCAGAACCACAGAAGCCATACAGTATACAACCGTTTTCACAGGCTAAGTAGTACTCTATATGACTGGGAAACTGATTTTCGTGTGTAAAAAAAGTGGGATTGCCCCTCCAGTGATTATAATGATTACCACATGAAAGCCAGCAAAGGAAAATTGCTAATTTTATTTAATTCTTTTACACCCTTCAGTCAATGAAACAAATTAAAATGCTTCAAACCTTGGACTTTTTTTTATGTATCAACATCTTGATGGTCCCCCGATAGCCAATAGGGGGAGGCAGTGGTCACAGTCTTGTTTGTACCATGAGTTAGTTCAGTGTAACTAACATTTAACACACACACATACAGTTTTTGTTTAACACACACATTTAAACACAAAGGATCTTAGCTGCCCTGTGGTGTTTGTTTTCCAATTCTGTTTCTAGATTTACGCAAAGCAATGTGTTTACAGAACAAGAACGCTGTTTGCTCTTATCAAGTCACCGTGGGCTTAATGCACAGTACTGTATGTAATGTACTGCACAGTTGTGCAATGGCATATTTCTGCAGTGGCTGTAAATGTGAGTGAACATCATGGAGAGAATGGCAACAGGTGAATGAGAAGGTTTGAAGCGATACGCTATGAAAAGAACATTTCCTCAAAAAGATAGGGACACAATACGCCTCTGTTCATTCTACGTTGTGCAAAACATTTCACGGATTGCACTCCTCAGCAACCACTTCTCAAAAAGCACAAAAACGTTCTACATAAGTAGACTGACACGACTGACAAGTGGCTTCAAATCATGAACCATAAAGGATGAAGTGTTTGAGGGTTCACGTTTCCAGCGCTGGAGCTCTCAGCTCCAGTTTGCAGACCAGTCTTCTCTTGTCCCCGGACAGTGATGATTTGATCTTTCCCAAACTCATAAAAGTGTTCGGTTTCTCTCTACCGTGTCCACTTTTGGTTATTTTTACCTGCACTTCCAATCCGTTAGTGAAATAGGAGGACTTTGACATTTTGGGAAGCAGGCTTATTGGCTTTTCGAGACTCTCATGTCTGTATGTTAAGGTTAAAGCCAGCAGTCGGCTATCTTAGTGTTACATAAAGACCGGAAACTGTTGTCCAAGGGTAATAAAAAACACCTACCAGCACCCCTAAAGCTGGTGTTTTTTTACGAGGGGTTATGTGCCGGACAATGTCTATGCCAGGACCATAGACCCATAAAACGGCAACCTGACCATTTGGTGCTGGTAGGTTGATCTTATTACCTTTGAACAGAGCTATGCTAGCTCTTTCCCTCCGGTTCCAGTCTTAATGCTAAGCTAAGCTAACCAGCTGCTGGCACCAGCTACATGTTTACTGTACAAATGTAAGAGTGGTATCAACCTTCTCATCTAACTCTGCAAGAATGGGAATAAGCATATTTCCAAAGATATTTCCAAAAATGTTAAACTATTGCATGTCTGCACTGATTAGCTAAAATCTATTGATGTAAAGGGGGTAAACGATGCAAAGTCAATATTTTAAAAACTCCTAAAGCCCCGGTTTAAATAATTTCTAGGTTGAGAATAGGGTTCAACAAAAGTGTACTTGCAACAATATATTATTGCCCTGTATCGTATCATCGCTGCCCTCTTCACTGAACTAACACGCTGTGCCCTGTCTCTCACAGGAAGAGATGACCAGCGCTTTAGCGACCATGCGTGTGGACTATGACCAGGTTAAGATCAAAGATCTCGACACCTCCAGCAACCCGCTGCTCAACAAGAGACGCAAGAAGGCCGCTGCAGGGGCCAAGGGTGGCTCCACGGTCTGCCAAAGTCAGTGAGACGCGGAGGACTGTTGGTGGAAACCCAGGCGGGACAGCCGATTGTGATGACAAGCGGTTCACAAGAGGGAGTAAAAGCTGATTTGCGCAGGAGAAGATCATTTAGAGATTTGCCCGAGACTCTTGAGAGACTGGATGTCGAGGAAATAAAGGGACAACATAGGAACAACATCACAGTGAGAGCTGGACATTTATAAGACGTATCATGACATGATATCACCTGTTTCTCCTGTCAGTGGCAGACATCAACAGCTCTGTTCACTGTGGTTTTATCTGTTTTTAATCATTTTGATGTTTGTACGTCATTTTTAGACCATGCCAGTTTGTGAGAGTGTCTGTGTGCAGACATGGAAGTATTTCTAGTGTTCGTGTTTTGTGTATTTGAATGCTGGGTTGCCTATTTGAGGTCTCCTTTTGTAACTATGCACTGGTGTGCAAATCACACACAAAGAGAGACAAAGCAAACTGTGGACAGACTGAAACTAGTGCGCTCACTATTACCTGCGTGGTTTTAACGCTGTCCGTCAAAGCAACGCATGACACTGACTGTCTTGTTAATAACATCCACTGCCTTCAACCCGAGTGAGTATTTTTCATTGAAACAACAATAAAAATGGCCCCACACTTATTACCCTGCAGTGAATTTCACTCTGTGTCGCTGCTGCAGATAAACATTGTGTCTTCTTGATGGAGCTACGAGAGGCAGCACACAACCTGTCTGCTTCCTGTGAGTGTGAGGCCAGAGAGCTTCTTGTTTTAGTGGCGTAATGGTTGGTTGTGCTACATGGATGAGTTGTGACACTTTTCTTGAGGAAGGTCTTGCGTGTGTGTTTATGGGGGTTGACTTCGCTGCTTCCAGTAAATAGGGGCTGCAGTTTCACCTCACGTTAAAACATCAGCAGTGCAGCCTTTCGATAATGGAAACCTCATCTATCAAGTACATCCACTCCGTGTAGAAATTGGATTTGTTGATACGGTTGTAAATAAAACTTTACAAAGCAAAGCTTCATGTGTTTTTTTTCCGAGGATCTTGGAACTATTGCTTTTGTATTCATGCCTTTCAGGCTTTGTGAGGCCGCTATAAATAGCAGCAGTGGAATAGTTATTTGGGACGCAGCTATCTGGAGTTCGGCTTGGAAAGGTCAACAATATTATGTTTAGATTGTATGTTGAGTACCTTTCCCCCACTTTGATCACATGCAGTATTTAGGTGATGGGTTAAGGGAAGCTTATCATACAAACGACTTGGCTTCCCCGCAGTAAATACAGGATGTCAGCCATTATTAGATGTGGCCCAAATAGAGCACGACCTCTCAGCTGTTGTCCGGTGCTCCATGACTTTGAGTATAAAAGTTCTCAGAATAGAACAACAGTGTATTTGTTGGTGGAATTTTACAGAGTTTTGCAAATGATATACTTCCTCATGAGGTGGCAGTCGTAGGTAATTTTCCTTTATTAGTCAGCCTCCTCACAGAGACAGGCGCAGTCATGATTACACCAGGTATCTGTAACACCACTATGGTGTTGACATAGTAGTGTCTCATGCACATGCTATTTGAGTTACTTCACACAACAAGTCACTGATCCTCCCCCTCCAGCCTCCTTGACATTGGCTCACGGAGACACCTGACTACAAGTTTTTTCAGCAATATTGACAGGACAGACACAGAGCTAGGTCTTAAATACTTTAGTTACATTTATTTATTGTTATTTAGGGGATTCGATTGATTAATCATTTTCAAGTGTATTGTTATTTTAATATAGGCTACAGTCAGACACAGTACCTCCTGATAAAAGACATATCTCTCCAAAAACTGCAATGAAAGTTGTATATACATATATATGACATAGCCTGGCGTGTAGAGCAGACTGAGGCGTAATCATTGATTATTACATGGTCATGTAAGGTTATTTTTATTGGATTGTTATATTTACAGAAGATTTAGGAGAATTGCCAAAAAGTCATCCAAAAAAGGGAAAATGAGCTGCACAAGTGTAACCCCTAAACTCTGAGATGAAGCCCAGCGAGACAAGTCTGACTAGTATGTGAGTGTGATTGGGGGTGTGGCATGCAAGGTGAGTGTATATGTGGGGTGTTAGATCACTTTGCCTTTTGGGGAGGAAGAAAAAGTCGAAGGTCAGAGAGTCATCTGACCTTTGACTTTTTCTGTTATGCTCACTCCAAGTGTTCTCAAACTGTCTGAGATCCATTCGTTCCCTTTCTTTATGTTTCATGGCCTCCATGTGAAGAACTCAACGATTCCCTGATTGTGTGTGTGATTGTCTCATTCATCCACAGATGTGCAATCAAAGGCCTTATGCTTGACAATAAGTGGCACCACTAGCACAGGCTGCTTGTAAGGGTATAATGACTGCCACTGAATTATAAACCCAAGAGTGTGCTTTCCCCAGGCTACGAAATTTGCACGACTTCATAGCACTGTGCTTAGAGGATGAGACGGCTGGGTAAATGATCTGAAATTGGTGATCGTATTTCAAAAATATGTTCAACCCCACATCATTCCTCCTTTAAGTTTTTCAGCAAATCTTTACAAATTGATAAACATTGAACACATTGAAGTCTCTCCCACCTGAGCCATGAAACCCTGCAGCTCATTCACAGTGTCCACAGGTCTCTTGTTGTCCTCCATCAATAATGCATGTCTCTCATTTTCTTCTAACTAACCTTCCTGTGAATGACAGATTACCTCTTAGTAAACTTGGCACAGATATGTTGTGTTTAATTATCCCCTGTCACACCCTAAGTACACACAGATAGTCAACAAACAATGTCTGAGGCTGCACCAGTTGTGGTTTAGGTATGTCAAAATAAAAGGATGCACAGTAATGCAATCCAATTTTAAGAAACCTTTGATCAATTATAGAGATTTCCTTACAATTTGATATTAAGGACTCTCTTGAGTTCTGCTTATTCATGACAAAAAGCCTGATGTTACATCATTAAACATGGACGCCTTCGAAGTAGGGCGAATGCTTTTACGAGCACTGCAGAAAAACAAGCTCTGCAAGTTTGACTGCTGCTGGGAAACTTCTAACTTTTCCTGTTTTATTCCTACACGTAAACAATGCATATCCTCAACTAAACCATAAGTGGAACAACGTTAGCCCTGTCGCGACATGTGGGGACATTTCTCAGCAGTCAAGTGGTGGGTGGGGTGTAGGAGGGTGCAGGGGGCAGGTAGGCTGCTACCTCACTCCATCCAGTTTTGGAGAAATCCTCCCTCCCGGCCCGAGGTCCGCCTGTAAGTGCGTACTGTACTGTACGGTGAGCATCAGTGAAGAGAAGCGCTCAGCAGGCTGCCGTTTGACGCACGTATACACACCGCCAGGCGCTGCGCTCCATCAGACAGACGCCCATGATGAGGGGCTGCTCCAGCCGCACCAAGCTCACACAGAACCGGGACACAGCGGGTAAGACGCGTCGCTTTGAAGGCGTTAGTAGTTTTAATTGTGCATCTTTAAACTGGATGACAGAGGGTGGGGGAGATGTGGTCGAGAAGCACCGATGTGCTGTCGGTGTGTTTGCGCTGTCACCGTCGAGACCTTTACCCTACATAACAACAACAAGCGACAATCGTTGGGTTTATTTTAGCAACCAGCCTCGTTCGTAGCTGCAGCAGCAGCAGCTGTGCTTTCACACAGGGTCAGGAGCCAGGCGGATGTTGTTGGACTGCTGCCGAAAAAACAAACAAACAAAAAATCTCAATGCTTCGTGCAGCCTGAAGCGGATCCCCTCGGGTTTCTTTTCAGTTATTCATATTGTCATTTCCCATACGTACACTGATCACGACGGAGATGCTGCTGACGGTTGATGGTTTGCGTTTTCTGGCTGTTTATGCATTGTGTTTATGTTTTTGTTGTGATTGTACAGCTCGTGCTGCTGCTACGATGACATTATTATTGTTTTTGTCTTCCATGTTGGTTCTTGAGCTGAAGCGGCCTCTGATGCGTGGTGGCTATTGGTTTACTGTCGAGTGTAACGTTAACATACTATATTGGGAAATGACTTGTCCAGTGTAGTTTAGGGGCTAAACGCTGCTAGCAGCAATCAGAGCACTGACAGCTGCTGTGTCGGGGAGGAGCTCGCCGAGCTGTTTCCTGGTCATTACCCAGTGTGAAGTATGCAAGACACTACCGTTTGAAAAAAGGTGTGTTGACATTTTCACCACAAGAGCGGATGTGAATGACTACCCGAGCTACTTAAAATAAGACATGTTGCCTGACCAAGTTTTATGCAATGTACAGGAGGCTATGTGCCACAGTTTGTATGTTTTTTTTAATTCTGCAATGCATTGTGTTTAAGAGCTAAAGATATATCCCCAGCATGAGATAGTGTGCCATTTATGTGCGGACCTGATGCACCTGACATGTTTTATAGTCTACTTGCAGTCAGGGAATTTGAGGGAGAGAGTAGGAGCTATTTAATTAGAAAAACCTCCATCCCGCCATATTTAGGTCACAGGCCCTGTTGCTCTATAAAGACTGACTAAAGCTTAATATAATCAGTGCATCAGATAGTCCAGGAACACATAAACAGATGAACAGTTATCACCCTATCAGGCGAACCTGCACATTCAGTCCAGTACAACACCTCAAAGTCCTGTCTTTGTAAAGCCTAAACTATTCAGTTTTTGTTGAAACTGTGTAAGTGTGGAATTATCTCCATGGCAATTGTGATAGCAGAGCAACCGGACTCTGGCACTCTGAGATGGACAAAATATTAGAGACACCCTTATAGAGATCCTCTGGTACCTCCCCACCCACACACTCACACAATCTGAACATTATAAACATTGCATCTATAGGAATTTGCCGCAGGGCTGTTGAGTTGGATTGCATTACAGGTGTGTCTTATACACTAGTTTAAAAGTCTAGTCAACAAACACACACAGAGGAAGAGGGAGAGTAATGCTGCCATCTCGTGGGCATTGTCAGCTCGTGCTTGATGGAATGCACCCGCGATAATAATAGATCAAATACGTTTAAAACATTTGTCACTTAGTGATGGCTGATCTGTGGAAACTTGCAGTAGGCTATCAATAAATAGAGTGGCATTATTGTCACAATAGATCTTTTTGTTACACAAGATATTTTGACTTGTCAAAGCAGGAAAAACATTAACAATAGCTCCATTGTATTAAAATGTCCCAGTAAGTTATGACAGTGTGACAGTGAGTCAGCATGCACAATATAACCTGAAACTGAAGCAGCTCAATGGACAGTCATCATTAATTTCATTATTTTTACACCTGTGCTTTTCCGACTTGTGACATGTCAAAATGTCTTCTGTGAAAAAGGCCTGTTAAATGTTAGTCAGCAGAAAATGTTGAAAAAGGAGAATTCTTCAAAAAGAATGTGAATGTGATTACTCAAAGTAGTGGTTGGGTTCATACTCTATGCCCATAAAACATCCAGCCAGTTGTCCTGTGCCTTGCTTTTATTTTGTCACAAATACTGGCTCAACACACTCAGCACTGCTGTTGCTTCAGAGGTACTGGTCGGCATATTTTTGCCGTTTGTAGCGAGCAAGGCTTACTGTTTCCCACTGCTGGTTCGAGTTTCATACATGGTGCACAGCTGTGAGTGCTTATCGATCCTGCCATTTTTCTTTAACCATGACCTAAATCTTTTGCAAACTTTAGCAAAGCAGTTTTAGTGAACCGAACCAATGAGCTGGCAGAATATAAGAGTGATGTTTAGTTTATTTTTTCACCTTTTAACCTTTTGTTGTTAAAAGTAGAGGAACTTGTAAGCTGATAGAAAAAATGAATAAATATATAAAATAGCAGATTCTTTAAAAACGAGTCCAGTATAGACCCAACACAAGTGGAATGCTTTGTCAGCTCAACTTTATTTTTTAATTAATTTTTTATTTCAAATATTTTTTATATTATATCAAATATAGATTTTATTATATTACAATATATTACATTATTGATTACATTATTACATTGAGCCACAGCCTCTTAAAAGTCCTCCCTTCTCCAAACAGTTCTTCCCTTTAGGAGATCTCATAAGGGCCGAGATGCTTTGTGAATAACTTTTATCTTTCCTTGTTTTTGTTCCTCACTTGTTGGATCTCATGTTAACTCTAAGGAGGAATTTCGTTACTGATAATAACTATTTGTACTAGGAAGCTTAATGAATACGGCCCCAGGTGTTTTGAGTCATTCTGGCTGAATAGACCTCTGCTCAGGTTGAAGTTGGGCGAAGCTGTGCTGGACATCACCAAATAACGAAATAACCAGTTGAACCGGTAGGAACAATTGCAGTGTAATTTGACCCACTTAAACATGTACAGCGAGGGAGTAAGGGAGATATGAATCAAGCACAATCCTTACGCGCCCACACAGTGTTGAGAAGAGGTGAAATCAGGCAACATGATGAGTAAAAACCCCTGTGTGGGTGGATCATGGCGACAGACAATGGAGCAAATGACTATGTGATGTGAGAGAGGTTGCTCGTACTAGCAGTTATCCCTCGCGGCTGGCAGCTTAACTGTTTTGGTTCACTGCTCTCATCAATCCCACTTCCAGTCATAGCAGGCAGCTGTTTTCAGTGATAAAGCTCTGTAGGCTTTGTTACAGAAACAGCCGACAGACTAAGTTAGCTACTACCTGTCAAATAGATGGAGCATTTAGCAGCCAAGGAGGAGTCAGATATTTCAGTCATGAACCAAGGTAGAGTTTTTTACCTATGTTTGGATGACCAGAAACAGACCACCAAATAAACACCAATGATGCAATTTTACTTTTTTTAACTGTGTTTTGGTAGTCCTGCTGCCCCAAGCGGCTAAAATAATATTTAATTAGCTAAGTGGCTAACTAACTTAAGACAATAGACCTTTTCCACTGCAGGCAGACATCATTAGTGTTATTCGACACACATGGGCCTTTCCTGCTGTGACATCTGAAACATATTTTGTGAAAGGTGTTTGTATAAAAATTGCATCACTCCTTCAGCATCACCTGTTGCCCAAATAAGTCTAAAACGTCGTTTTTTCACAGTTAGACTTGTGCCCGAAAGCAGCTTTGAATATCTTGTGTTTTGTCGCTGAGCACTCAGCGTTGCTAATGTCACTTACGGTAAAGCAGAAATGCGCTGCGCCCGTATTATGGTCATTACGGCCAACCGTTGATTTCCATTGTGGCCTGACTGGAGCACGTGACACTGACAACAGCTCTGAGAGCGAAAGAGAGACCGGCCGGCGGATTATCTCCATCACCGCAGAGCAGCACGGATGAAACACCGGTCACATTCAGAGCAGCATTCGGGGAAAAGGCCCCGTGTTCCCGCCGCGGCCTCCTCCACCTCCTCACTGCCGGACGGAATGGAGGACAAAACACCGCCAAAGCCGCGGGAACTCACTCAAAACCCACTCAAGAAGATCTGGATGCCGTGTAAAAATGGCCTTCCTGAAAAGCACATTTCTCAAAGAAAGGGTGCGTATGACGACGTGGCGTCACTTGTTAGCATCTTTATCTATTTCACCGGTGGCGGTTTGGCCAGAAGCTAATGCTAATCCGTCCCCTCTGCATGTAGTATGTAGCATATATCTAAATCCGTTGTGTTAGCTTAACGTCTCTACGGTTATAAACCCGTGGACCACAGTTCGCAGAGTTCATGTGCCTCGCTGCTGCTGCTGCAGCCATCTGGCTTACTCAGTTATGTAAGGACTCGCATGATGAAGGCTGCTCGCATCGAGGAGAAAAGGACTGATACTAGCGGTGTCATTGTTACTGTGGGCTAAGTCAACCACCAGCTGTTGATAACACACGAATTGTATCCCTGTAGTGATGTGAGGGATTTGCACCCCCGCGTGGATGTGCCGTTGCATTTGCTGTCACTTGTCTGTATGGTCAGTGTCTCCTCACCCGAGGAAACAATTACAATGGACGGGTCTGTTTGTGTGGAGTGAAGTGGGTTTTGGTAAAGTCAATAACAATCAGGGAGGTAGTGTGTAATGCATGCACCAGGACAGACTGTCAGGGGGGTAGGTGTGTAATGCATGCACCAGGACAGACTGTTAGGGGGGTAGGTGTGTAATACATGCACCAGGACAGACTGTGGTGCCCTCTTCTGATAATTAGTTTAGTCTTTTTCCCCCCCATACTTTTACAGACAGGGAATATTAAAACATGGACATCATCTTACAAGAAAACATGAAGTAACACCCCATGAAAACTATCTCGCTCTCTGACCCAGTCGTCTGTGCACACACTGCAGCTGAGTGTGGAAACACGAGCCTGGTGCCACCGTGACCTCTGTGATGCGACTTTATCTTCATGGCAGATAACACAGGATTACACACCCATATCGATAATGGACAATCTAATATTTAAGTTAATATTGACTCTTATAAATGATAGTATAAGGGCAGATTTTGAAAATCGGTGGAGGCATATTCCAAGCTGTGGGAATAATCGTTGGACAAAACCTTTCTTTCCCCTCCTCATTCTCTCGTTGCAGTATGTATGACCAACTGTCCCACCCTGATTGTGACAGTGGGCCTTCCTGCCAGGGGGAAGACCTACATCTCCAAGAAGCTGACCCGCTATCTCAACTGGATCGGAGTGCCCACCAGAGGTACCACTTCTTGGGCTCGAGTGAATAGTTTTGTAGACGCATCGATTCTAGAGAATAAAGGGAATGGATTTTAGAAGGTGCATTACAAGTTTCATGCTAAGAGAAAGTTCTCTCATGTGTCCTTGCCTCCATCTTTGCCATAGAGTTCAATGTTGGGCAGTACAGGAGAGAGTGTGTGAAGATCTACAAGTCCTTTGAGTTCTTCCGTCCAGACAACGAGGAAGGGTTAAAGATCCGACGGTAAGAGTGTGAACTGGCCTCGGAATGTATTTAACCACCAGCCATGTGACCTTTTTAACATATGTTATCTTTGATCTTTACAGACAATGTGCCTCAGCAGCATTGAACGATGTGCGACAGTATCTCACAGAAGACGGAGGCCAAGTGGCGGTGGGTCAAATAGTAATATAGTTTTGGTTTAGATGGTTTAGGTCGGTCAAACATGGTGTGCGATGCTAACAAGCGTATCCATTGTTGTTCTGTCTATGTTAAACAGGTTTTTGATGCAACAAACACCACCAGAGAAAGACGGGAAACCATCATCCAGTTTGCAGACCAGAATGGCTTTAAGGTAACTGTTGTGGGAGGACATACTGCATTAGTTCACATCATGGAAATACAGTAGGACGCTCACGTTCCAATCAACGTAGCAGGTCAGAGTGGTGGCCATTTTTATGTTTGCCTTTGCAACCTTTGAGATTAGCAAGCTAACTAGCGGACAGGTGGCTATTAACTAGCTTGCCAATTAAGCCGTGCTTTAATGCTACACTGGTTACAAAAACACAACTGAACAGCGGACTTGTGGCCAGCTGTCCCTCTGCATCACTCCCTAATGCTCAGTAGAAAGACATGCTAGCTAACTAACTAGCCATGGTTGACATTCACACTGAGCTTGATTAGTTCCTTCTCCTCGTTTCTCAGGTGTTCTTCGTGGAGTCTGTGTGTGAAGACCCAGATGTCATACAGGAGAACATAGTGGTAAGTCAATGGGTTTATCTGTTTATTTCATCTCAAGAGAGAAAATTAACTCCCGTCCAAGTTGTGCTCACTCCTCTCTGCTGTTTCTCTGTTCAGCAAGTGAAGCTGGGAAGCCCCGACTACACCAACTGTAACACGGAGGAAGCGGCAGAAGATTTCATGAAAAGGATCAAGTGTTATGAAAACTCCTACGAGCCGCTGGATGAAGTCCTGGACAGGTGAGGGGAAAGCTGGTGTGGAGAGTGTGTTTAGTAAAGATGTCCTAGCAGTGGGAAAATATGGGCTCAACTAGCTTAGCATATTAGCATTGTCAAATATACTCGGGTCATTTCACAACTAATTATGCTGTGGTTCTCAAATCTGTGCACGGGTTCGTCTCCGTCCATGTTAAACAGGAGGCTTAACGTTTCTGTGATCTCCTCTCAGGGATCTCTCCTTCATTAAAATCATGGACGTCGGTCAGCGCTACTTGGTCAACAGGGTGTTGGACCACATCCAGAGCCGGATAGTCTACTACCTCATGAACATTCACATCACGCCGCGCTCCATCTATCTGTGCCGCCACGGTGAGAGCGAGTTCAATGTCCATGGTCAAATCGGTGGAGACTCTGGCCTCACGCCTAGAGGGAAAGAGGTATATCTGACTTTTTTCATCAATGTGTCTTCAGTTTTTATCACTTGACTAGAAGAGATGGTAACATCTCTTTCTTCTCCGTGCAGTTTGCCAAGAAGCTGAGCCACTTCATCCAGTCTCAGGGCATCAGCGACCTGAAGGTGTGGACCAGTCAGATGAAGAGAACCATCCAGACGGCCGAGGCTCTCAGTGTGCCCTACGAACAGTGGAAGGTCCTGAACGAGATCGATGCTGTGAGTACTACGTCCTCGACTGCTAAGCAAGCACAGCTGTCTGCTTGCATGCGTGCGATGTTAACAAAAGTGTAATCTGTGTGTGGTGTCATTTTAGGGCGTGTGTGAGGAGATGATGTATGAGGAGATTCAGGATCACTATCCTCTGGAGTTTGCTCTGAGGGACCAGGACAAATACCGCTATCGCTACCCGAAAGGAGAGGTCAGTGGCTAAAAGTCAACTTAATATGTTTTGTCTAATGATGTTGTTGTGTAACTGTTCTTGTATTTTAACATTGAAGTAGCATGCTTGTGGACAGTGTGTCTGTTTTTAATGTTTCAACTTCCCAATGCAGAGTCTGTCCTCCTTTGTGAAGATAAGGAAGCTCTCTCACTCTCTCTCTCTCTCACTCACTCACTCTCTCACATATATATTAAAAACTCACACGTCACGACAAACCCAATAAAACTGTGTCCACATGGCCACTGGCCACTTACACTCTGCTAATGAGCCTCAACGTGGACGAGCAGCCTCATAGAATGATTTGGCTAAACACCAGATTACAGTAAACAAAGACTTCACATTAGTCTGTGTGTGTGTGTGCAAGAACTGTGTGGTCAGCTTGCTTACTGTGTGTCTGAATGCCTGCTGGTCTGTTCTCACCTTACGTTCATCCCATTACCACTCCATTAATCCAACACAGGAAGATGGATGTGGGCATTGGCTGGCTGCCCAGGCGCACAGGGCTTTGGAGAATCTTGTTAAAGCTGGTGCTGGTCTAGACGGCCTAGATGGATTTTTCCACCTGCAAAAGATGTAAATCAGTTTAAGAGATTGATTATTCAGCAGACTGTGAGGAGAAAGTGGATTGTGTGGAAGTTTTAATTTCCTGATTTACGACTTTCTTCGTTTTATTCCATTCTTTTATTTCGATTTCAAATGTAAAGGTGTCGGTTTGCGCTTTCTCTGATTTGCCTCTTTTGCCATCTGTTGTGACTCAGTCCTATGAGGACCTGGTGCAGCGGTTGGAGCCGGTCATCATGGAGCTGGAGCGGCAAGAGAACGTGCTGGTCGTCTGTCACCAGGCCGTCATGCGCTGCCTGTTGGCCTATTTCTTGGACAAAACAGCAGGTCAGTCCTTAAACTGAACCCCTGAAGGCAGCGCTCGTTAAATCAGACACTTGACTTCTTCAGAGGTGGTGGGAGATGGAGGAAGTCACTAAATCCACTCGGTAGAAGTAGATAAAGTAAGTTGAGGGAAAAGCATGGTTTAATACCTCACACCAAAAAAATAACCAGTAGAATGAAGATTACATAAGATTATCTTGAAGGCACATCTTCCCTTCACCGTAGTAAAGTATTTCTGACTCATTTTGAATAAATCACTGGATCAAATGTTTTGTACACCGTGAAACGTTCAGTGTAAAGCTGTGACATACTTCCACAGTGACCAGATTGAGAAGTGTTTCACGCTTTGCTGACTGACCTGATTCCCATGTTGTAGACCAGAGAACTGCAGCAAGAAAATATGATTAAAGATGAGATTTAGTTTTCTTTCATTCCATTTTTTTCTTTAAAAATACTACAGTTTATATTGTATATTTCAAGACTATAGATGACTATGATTAGGATTTTATTGATACTAGTGTGTTCCGATACTTCATACATACTCTTCTCTGCTCTTTTTTTTATTTTTATAAAATATAAAAATGTAGGAGTAATATTAGAACAGGTGTAGAATGTATTTATTTTTAAACATAACAAACCACTGAGTGACGCTTAAAAAGAACAGTAACAGAAATCCTGTTCACTGTCCTATTGCTGCTAATTCTGATTAGCTTCATAAAGATTAACTGTTGGACTAATTAGTGCTCTGTGGCTTGAACATACCAGTGATTAACGGGACACTGCGGACACAACAAGGTAATGCTGGTTGAACAGGCATTTTAATAAATTACAAATAATTAAAGTTTTCATTGCACTTACTGTAACGAATGTATTTGTGTTAACTCGAACAATATCTTTACCTTCCCACTCCTGTCCTTGCTATAAACATTACTCCTTGAAGATCACAAGTTATAGATTAAAAGAAGTAGTGTATGCAAGTGTTGTTCAGGAATAAGAGTTCTTTGTTTGATGAATGTGTTTGTCTCCACACAGAGGAGCTGCCCTACCTGAAGTGCCCGCTGCACACTGTGCTGAAGCTAACGCCAGTGGCCTACGGTGAGACTGGTCTCCTGTTGGCTTATATTGCACGTGATGAATCTATTTCTAATTAAAATAAAGAGGGGAAAAGAACTGAACTAATAGAAACAAATGTTCTGTCTGCTCAGGCTGTAAAGTGGAGTCCATCAGCTTAAACGTGGATGCAGTCAACACACACAGAGAAAGGCCGGAGGTGGGTATATTGTTAACAGCATACACACACACACCCAGCAAGCGCACACACTGAAGCCGCTTTGTAAAAGGAAGATGGTTCACAGACAGGTTACTACGACGGCCTCAGGTGCCGGTTGCACCAACAGGTCTAATGTCGGTCATTACTAAGCCCGACCTAATAGTTACTTTTTGCACCATCTAGGCTTAGTCAGGAGCTGGCGGACGCGTAAGTGACGGATGCATAAACACGCCTCTAAACGTCCGGGTCTTAGCTTCGTCTGTGTGCAGTGGATTTAGTATCTCCGATGTGTTTTCATCCCTCCCCCTCTTTGTGTGTTTTGTTTTTTTTATCAAACAGAACGTAGAAGTGTCGCGGATGTCAAAGGAGGCTTTGCTAACAGTGCCAGCTCACCAATGAGGCAGTCCCCCCCCCCCCCCACACCCCCCATCCTCCTTCACCCGTCTTTACGCACACTGTACCGGGCAAACTCAGCAACCTCTAGTTCTTCTCCACCTCCCTTTGATTGAATCACCCTCCGCTGTTCTGATCTTCTCCACTTATATTATAAGACATGATGATGATGATGATGATGATGGTAATTGACTGGAATCCAGTTTCTAATTTTGACGCGGATCTTGTGTCTCGAGCACGTTCTCCCATTTTTGGAGAATGAATGAAAAGCCGATGAAGTGTTTCTGAACTGATGCCGTAATCCAAAGTGTGAAGCATTGAAATTGAAGCACCTTTTGTTTGTTGTGATGTAGTTTGTTTTCTTATAGATTTTGCCTTTTGAACTTGTTTTACGATGTTAACTTTTAGCGGTCTTCTTTGTATTTCTGTTGGTAGAAGTCGGGTCGCTCTACTCTTAGTTTTACAGCTTTGCACAACCCAAAACAAAATTGTGCCTTTTTATATTTTGCACATAAACTAATCAACTCTGTTTATTTTCTTATTAAATGTCCTCTATTGCAGCTTGTCTGTAGCTTTAGGATGGTTAGCACTGGCTAATGAAGATCGAAGCACATTCATACTTTGTTTCATTGTTTTTTTTGTTGAATGTGAAGGTTCTTAAAGTATAATACATAAGAGGAAATATTTCTGTTTGTTTCTAAATAAACTCAACTCAACCGTTTCCCTTCTTGTGCCTCATTTTAAGAACATTTGAAATGAAAAGAGCTTTCCTCTCTAATATCCGAAAGTTGGAATCATGGGTTGACTTATTTATCTTGAATCGAGGTCCTTGATGGTTTATCTTGAGATAAAATATGTCTAGACTGCTGAGCTGGATGTTTCTTACTCTTAATACTTGAGGATCAAAAGTGACAGACCACTTCCTTCCTATTGGTACGATCCACAGCGTTTCCCTTCCTGCGTACTGTGCTGTGAGAACTGAAGACTCCGAGGTTTCCCCCCCCATTCATTCATATGCAAAGACTCCACTGGGATGCATAAGAAAGTGCTGCCATTCATCACCCTGAACAAAATGCTCACAGTGTCTTACACAGACACACACACACATATTTCTTCCTGCCTCCATTTAGAGAGATAACAAAACGTGCGCTGATACTCGCAGCTAATAATACTGGCACTTTGTTAAAAGGCGCAGTCAGTTTAAAAATAAAGGATGATCTTGCAATGCCAAAAAGAGTTTCCGCCATGTACATGGTGTGATCCAAATAGACAGTGATGAAATAGCTCTGGTAATCTGCATTTACATGACTTCAACGGAAGCTGACTCATCCAGGTCAAATCATCTAATGTATCAATCCAAAAAACATTTCTAATAAGGCAAACTGTCTTGAAAGCCGTGATACAGTACAGTAGTAGTCACGTGCAGAAACATGGATATATACAGCATGATGTTGTATATATCTTATGTTTGATGCGTGGAAACTAAATTACACTTTTGGTGAAAACAAACATTTTATACAGACGGGTCAAATCAAATCATAGCTGATGTTAATCATCTGTTTCTACAAACACCTTCAATGAAATATGAACATGTTTTTGTGAAGAACACATCTGAGGTGCAAAGGTTTTGGAAAATAATAAAAGCTCAAAGCTGTTGATGTTGATGAGTGATGGGTGATGACTTCAAAATGTACGTCCCAGTTAAAGATGTTATTTTTATAAACCAGTCCGTCATTATCTCCGTCATTGTGGGATTAAGTATTTATTGGGGCTGCACTGATGATTATTTTACCTTTAATTAATCTGCCAGCACATTATCAATGAATAATTGAGTCTATAAAAAAACTGAAATAAAGAAATGGGCATCAGAGCCCAAGTTAATATATTCTACAATGCTGTTTTGTCTTACCAACTGCCTCTAAACCCAAAGATATTTAATGTCTTGTATTCACACTTGTGCTAAAAATATCGAATATCTAAAATGTCGCTTGTTCATTTTCTGTTGAATTAATTGTTTGCTCTGTTATTTATGGAGAACATGTAGAGGGTGCCGGTAAGACGGATTGGCGTACTAATAAAGTGTCGGTGACGGCTGATGGAGGTTGGATGAGGTTCTGGGTTCTCCGTCACATGTTGGTTCCCTGACATGAGGAACTGAAGGGGAGGAGGAGGAGGCTGCATGGTCAGAATCAAATAGGTGAGCAGGGAGTGTCCACAGGGTTATTTGATCTGTTTATCTTGACGTTTTCATAAAAAAAATATGCCAATAGGTTGTGGCACAATTGTGGTTGGGATAGCCCTTCTTCAACCATTATTACTTCAGTGCAGTTGAGCAAAAGCATTTCAAATCCAGCATTACAAGTCTTGTGGATCAGAGGTGTGTGTGTGTGTGTGTGTGCGCACCTGTAGGGAGGTATTGCATGTCCCAAGGAAATTAAGAGTGAATTTTCAAAGGTTATTCTTATTTTGAATTTGCTTCTTTCTTCTCTGTGAACTACAGTCTATAGTTAAATCATTTGGATCGCATTGATGTGAACAAATGGTGTAAAACCAGAATGTTTCAGTGTGCTGCGTTACTTCCCTTTCCCCACAGCTGAAATAACACAGCAAGTATATAAAGAGTTTGTGGTGAAGAGCTGAATACAAACGACTTCCTCAGGCAGAACAGATCTGTTAAAGGCACAGCAGCAGCACAAACACAGAATGATCTTTAGTATTTAAACAGGAACACCAAAAGGTATAAACAACTGAGTTTTATTATCTTTCATCATTATTTTCATACGTGTGTTTTGGTGGTTTCTGTATAGACAGCTCTTGCTCCATGACAGTCATTTAACGCCACACAGACTACTTTCCGCAAACATGGCGTTCCTAAACAGAGAAAATTTTGAAAACTAATTTGAACCGACAGCGACAGATCACGCTGACTCACATACACGAAATACAAAAACCTGGCCGGTTTATTTGCAACGGCACGTTCTCAATGCCCCTGTACTCGTGGCTATCATCTGGATTAATACTTTAAGGACCCGCCTTTGAATGGGGATTTGTTCTACGTGGCTGAAAATGAAACTGGTAAATATTTCATTATATACAGTCATTGATATTCATGAGTACAGGGAAGTACTCGAGAATGGTGCAAATGGTGTCATCGCCGGATTGGTCATGTCCCTCTCATCTCCTCGCTGATTGGCTGTTTACTCCTTTAGTTTTCCACTCTTGTGCTGATTGGGCCTTTGGAGCGTTTTCTCTGCTTGTTTGGGACCAACACTGCACTCAGAACTGTGGAGAGGAGAAATCTAATTATTTTCCACGTTTCTGTCTTTAACAATACAGAACATGTGTCCACAATTACAGCTATTAGTCTGACTGTTATATGCAGAAACCCCCCCCCCCCAAATAATATCTAAATTAAAAGCCATAAAAAGCAGAGAGCAAGTTTCTTACGTTCTTGAGGAATTCCTCAGCAACGATGCGGGCCCTGGCATTAACGGACAGTTTCATCTCGCTGATCTCCTTGTCGATCTCCTCCATGAAGTGGATGACATAGTCCACCAGCTTGTGTTTGTACATCTGCTCCGTGTGGAAGTTGGTAATCAAGAAGCTAATATCATATCCCTGAAATCACAGTGCAAGGGACGAAGAAAAGCGTTGGAGAGACCGGTCAACACATTTTAATCACTTGTGTCATTGTAATCACGGGAATATTGAGGGATTTTATGCCAGTATATAGTTTCTATGAAGAGCACTTCGACATATTTTCATATTAAAGATAAACTCTGTTCCCGTTTTGTTTTTTGATTCTTCCTGTATATTGATTCCTCTTTTGTCCCTCACATTCTTTTATACAAAACCCAGATTACCCATTCATCTCTCTCTCTCTCTCTCTCTCTCTCACCTCTACTGCTTTCCTCCTCAGAATGAAGAAGTTCTCCGCTCTCATCATCATGAAGCGCATGAACTTGTGGCAAAGGATCTTCTCAATCTCATCAGCCTGCAGTGAAGAAGTTTATGATTTTAAAAATGCATTTTAGACTGTGAAAGAAAATTAGGAAGTGTGTGTTGTGCATAGCTCATAACTAATAACAGCCTGTTTTTAAATCACCTGTTTGACAGCAATGCTGACTCTGACAGAGTTGATGGATCCCTCGATGAGAACCTTCTCCTTCTCATTACGGCTGATCATCACAGGTTGAAGTAGCAGCTCCTTACTGCTCCTGTAACCACAGAACAATCCAGCCATTACAGAGAGAATTCAATTACTGTCTTGAGTCTACGTGGCTCTTAAAGTGACTTGTTGAATAACTCGCAATCTTCTCATTGGATTTGAAAAAGACACCTCCAAATAGGCTGCAGCAAGTCCCCACAGGCCCATTTCAAGGCCTTGCTCGTGCCATTTTTTTCCTCCCCTCAGATTTTCTTATGCAAGTTGGCACAAGTCTGCACTTGTGTGAAAGCTGCAGAAACTGCAAATCAGGGGGACAACCAGTGAGACTGCACAACTCCAAACATACATGCCATCAAACATACCTGACCTCCACCTCCGGCTTGTTGTGACGCTCCACCACCTGAGAGGAGAAGTTCTCCAGACAGAGGGCCGCTTGCAAGGTGGCCCTCACAGCGTTTAAGTAGGGGCGCAGAGTCGCTGTCTGAGGAGACATTGCATTAGGTCATTATCTAGGTATCAAGGAGATCTTGTTGGATGATGCATTTGTTAGTTAAGAGTTTGGATCAGGTTTAATAAGCATACTGAACCTCCCAGTCTAGTGAGGGGGACTTGATTAGCTGGGTCAGCCTGTGAGGTCACGTTTGACCAGGAACCAAACAAAATGTGCTGAGTGCAGTGGATGCTGCTCAGTTGCACTTTAAGGTTTCCATCTTTATATTTTAGAGATAGAACGACTATCTGTCTTTTTTAGAAAGACAAACATGATGGTAATCCATATCAGGGTCTTTAAAACTTTGATTTCGCTCGCGGTAACGTTAGCAGATCGGTGACCGACATTGCAGCCCATTCACATGATTTACGTCCTCCTACATCACAACAGATGCACATCTTCCTCCTAGTCTACTGACAGAGCTTTTGGGGGAGCGGACTCTTCGCAATGATGAGGAAAAAGGGGGGCCGAGAGGAAAAAAAGACAGCTCAGCTCGATCACTTTAGTTTCTGCAAAGCGTTTCAAGGATGCCCGTCCTCTCATTTCACCACAAACCCCCGTCTACGACAAATACGACGCTAGCTAGCTAATCTCGCCTTAAATCTAGCCACAGCTAGCGGAGATAAATGGCTAAATTATGAAATATACAGGTACATTTAGTGCAAGACACTTACCATTTTTGTGTTGTAAAAGACGGAAGTTCCTCAGCCACGCCTGGGACTCCTCTTCCGTAAATTCTACATCGTCTAGTACAGATAGGGTGCGCTTGTTTGCTATATCGCTCTTTGGTTTGACGAGACGGATTTCTCCGCACCACAGACATGCAACTGTTTTTCGCGTATAACTCCGCCCAGTTGGAGTATGTTTTCTGTAAAACGAACATACCCTACGATTAATCCATTCCGGTCTCTGAAGAGGAGACATATCGCTCCGCGACCGTTGGTTCAGAAGTAATTTTTACATTTATAACATGTTCTTGAATAAAAAAATGCTAAATAGCAACGTTACAATACACATATGATCCAATTAGATTACGGAACGACAGGTTTCGCGAAAATGTTTTTAGTATGCACCGTGACAAAATATGGTTTGATCCGATGATACCATTGTACCATTAGCTCGGTACTCGCCGTCACATCACTCAAGATGATATTGCTATGTTAACACAATAACACAAACTAAACCTGCAATGTGTATAGTATTGTATGATCAAATAACGTTCTAAATGCGACTTTATCGAAAAGAGGCCATGTATCAATTTGAACAATTTTCACACCCCTCTGTTACCACAATGGCTCAATCCATCATGGACGCCATACACTGACCGTAAATATCAATCCTCTTAAACATTCTTCGATATACATCTGTGCTTGTCGTTAGTTCTATTCAATTCTTGTAATTCGGTCAACTGAATGTAAAATGTTCGTGTGCAAAATTGTGAAATCATAGCTACCGATATTTACATGTAACTAATTTGGGCAGTTTGGGCCCAGCGAGTTCGCGTTCTACACAGCAGACCTGCGTGTACGTGTATTTGCGTGCGTGCGTGATTGAGTGTGTGTGTGTTAATGCGTGTATTGATGGAGAGATGCAGAGGAACTGAACCACAGCTGGACACCTCTGTGTCAGTGTCTTAATGATCATAATAGCCCACGCACTGTCGATCTTCTTGTATCAGTTACTTCAGACGCTGCCAGGTCTTCGCCACACAGCATCATGAGTGAGTTGAAGGACTGCCCCCCACTGAAATACTACGACTTCAAGCCCGTGGAACATGTCAAAGTGTGTCCCCGCTACACTGCTGTGCTCGGCCGCTCGGAGGACGATGGCATCGGCATTGAGGAGCTGGACACCCTGCAGCTGGAGCTGGAGACGCTGCTCTCCTCAGCCAGTCGCCGCCTCCGAGCCCTAGAGGAGCAGAGACAGGTATAGGAAGTTGGGACCCCCCCCCCACCTCCCATTATCCATCGAACTTGTTTTGTGGTATGGTCAGTTTTCTGTGTCTGTGAATCTCAAATGAAGACAGCAAAAAATGTCACTTTTCACATTGCCTCTCTCGTGTTGGTTTGCTATTTGTAACCATGGATGGGTTATGGGTGCCCCAGGGCCTCGGATTGCCAGGGAGCCTCCAATGTGGCCTGAGACATCTGTAGGAAGTTGAACACCAAGGCCCTCAGTGAGCACAATGCAAGCCGGTCATGGGGGCCTCCCACACCCCTCAGGGCTTAGAATGTGAGGGCCCCCCCCAGACCACTAGGGCCCCTGCGGCTTAAAGTGTAAGGTGACCGCTAGAGCCCCAGGGACAACTATGGCCCGAGGCCTCAGGATGCATATGCTTCTGGTGTGAGTTGACCACTAGGGCCCCCCAGGCCCCTCAGTGCACACATCAAGCGTAACATCTGGATTGGCTCTAGGTCTGCTTGGGCTTATGTGCTTGCTGCACCTTCTCTTTCTGCAGGAATGGACTAAATAATGACATATTGACCAAAATAATCGTGATTATGACTTTTGCCATAATCAAGCAGAGGAGGAGGGGCCTCCACAAGAAATGTGCCCAGGGGCCTCACAGGTCCGTGATCCAGTCCTGTTTGTAACCCCTCTTCTCTGCGCTGCCTCGCAGATCCTCACAGACTGGCAGGACAAGAAGGGAGACAAGCGCTTTCTGAAGCTGGGAAAAGACCCAGACCCAGCTGCCTCATCTCGCCACAAACCAAAAAAGCAGAAGTTAGACGGCAAAGGCGCTCACGCACCAGGTCCAGGTCCTGGCAGACCCAAATCCAAAAATCTGCTGCCTAAAGTCCCAGAGTATGAATTCACCGACGATCCACAAGACATTCCACGCACACCTAAAAACGATGCACCCAACAGGTCAGCAACAACCGCCATTCATAATATCGCTCAGTTCTGTATTTGCTTTGTTTGTTCTGGCAAGGTTGTTTGTGTTCATTTATCTTTATTTTTATTTTTTCAGATTTTGGGCATCAGTTGAGCCATATTGTGCCGATATCACGAATGAAGAGATACGATTGCTAGAAGAGCTTCTGAAACCCCCGGAGGATGAGGCTGAGTATTTCAAAGTACGACATAAAAAAACCACGTACCTTTATTATTGTGTTACACCTAAATTCACTCAAGGCATTGCCAAATGTATGGGTCTTTTTTTATTGTGTAATGCAAAATTTTCATTTTTAGATGTGTGTTGAGCTTTACTGTCTGTGTGAACTGTAGATTCCGGCTCTGGGGAAACACTACTCTCAGCGGTGGGCTCAGGAAGATCTGCTGGAGGAGCAGAGGGAAGGAGCACGAGCTAATGACAAGAAGAAGAGCCTCATGGGAGGGCCGCTGTCTGAGCTGGATGCAAAAGGTGAGGGAAGACTGCATCCTTGGCATAACCATACTGCACAAGCATGTATCCACCTTAATACTCCTCTTCATGTTCAACTGCTGTAGATGTGGACTCCTTGTTGAAAAAGTCTGAGTCCCAACATGAATCTCCAGAAGACGGATGTCCCTTCGGTCCTCTCACACAGCGTCTGCTCCAGGCCCTTGTAGAGGTCAGTGTGCTGCGATCACGTGCACTGATAAAACTTCCAATAATGCATTTTGGCTTTTGAAAATACAAATGACTGATGAGTGAGATATAGCATCTGAAATATTCATGTTTGAATATTGTGAAAACGCTCAAACACGACCACGTTGTTCTTCCAGGAGAACATTATATCCCCCATGGAGGATTCACCCATACCGGACATTTCAGGGAAGGATGCTATTGATGGCGCTGGGACGTCTCCTAGAAGTCAAGGAAAAGCTTTCAGGTATTTGTCCAACACTACATTTGAATATAGAAATCAGAAGCATCAAGATTAGCTCGCCACAGTAGGATAATAAACACGTGTTCAAGCCATTCGTACCAGACTATCGTGGGTTAACCCCAGGTCACTGGGCCTCGTTCACTAATATGTGCGTAGAAATGTTCTGACTTTGCACACAAGATAAGCGCACACGCAAAATTACAGCCGTGTTCATATCATGTGCACACCGGCCAATTTAGTTCTGCCACCATGAATCAGAACCAATCTAAATGAACTAACACGCGTCCGCTATTTCAATCAGCATACTGCCACGCAGCCATTTTCTATATAAGGAAATACTTATGAAGAAATGAGATAATAGTCTGAAGTGGAAGGCAGAAAAAGCTTTCTGAAGTGTTTCCACGAGAGTGACGACGATTTAAAAAAACAACAACAGATAGACCGAGGCGGTGAATGTTGTGTCACCTGAGATAATGACTGTGGCTCATTTAAATAAAGAAGAAGTTGGATATTAAAGTTTATGCAAAAAGAGAATAACGGACCGGAAGAAAAATAAGGGAGGAGGAGGAGGAGGAGGAGGACCATCTGATTTTTCAACCCGAGATGAGAGACTCGGCACAATTGTTGGACAAACATCCATAAGTGGGATGTGTCCAAGAAATTAGGGTGAAAGTGAGGACATCCAGCAAGGACTTTCACCCAGAGGTAATTCATTCCATAATCTTATCAGAGCTGAACCAAATAGTTTGAAGCTTCATTCGTAACGTTGAAAATCAAAATCAACATTTGAATGCTGCACAACTTCTTTTGTTTATACTGTATTCTGTTTAAACCCGGTATTTTGCTACACTAATATTATATATAAATAAATATATATTTTGATTAACAATAATTGATGAGGATGAAACGGTATCAATTGAGTAGATAAACTGTTGTCTACTAAAGCCTTGTTTAATGGATGCTGTTTTAAAAGTTGTGTGTTTACAGACTTGTGAATGAGGCCTATAGTCTTTCACATCACCCATGAACTGTAGATACATTCACCAAACAGAAGTGAGCTGTATGTGAAGTATATTTATCTTGCCACACATATACACGGGTCACACTGTTGATCTGACTGCGGCCGCCTGTCTACAGTTCCGTATATTGGTTGTGAGTCTAGTCTCAAATTGCCATCCTGAACCTTTTTGACTTCGCTCTATGTCACATGTCTCATACCTTCGATCTGTCTCGTCCCCCTCCAGTGTTCCTCACACACGTTCTCTAGAGGCTCGGATCAAAGAGGAGCTGGTGGCTCAGGGGCTGCTGGACTCAGAGGAGCGACCTGGACCGGGAGGAGACTCTGAGGACGAGGTCCTGGCAGAGCTGCAGAAGAGGCAAGCGGAGCTCAAAGCCCTGAGTGGTCACAACAGAGCCCGTAAGCAGGAGCTACTCCGGTGAGGACACAGGCCAACAATGAATATATATGTACCACAAAGTACACTAAGCTGTACTTCAATTAAAGTCTGATCCACAATCAGCAGTTGACCTTAAGTTTTGTACTTCTGCTGCCTCACAGGTTGGCAAAAGAGGAGATGCGCAAGCAAGAGCTGAGGCAGAGGGTCAGGGTGTCTGACAACGAGGTCATGGAGGGATTTCGGCGAATCATGGCAGCCAGGCAGAAGAAACGCACTCCAACCAAGAAGGAGAAGGACCAGGCCTGGAAAGCACTAAAGGAGAGGGAAAGCATCCTCAAGTTACTGGACGGAGAAAAGTAGAAACAGTTTGTGTCTGGTGTTTATCCAGAAAAGAATGTTGGACGAAGAATCTTTATCCCACAGATTGACGCAAATCAAGAATAGCTGTGACGGCTGTTAGATGGTCAGTAAACCGCTGTATTTATGATGATGTGTGATACTGTTTACTGCAGGTCTGCGTGATTTAATTAGGGACATTTCTGTCGTAGTTTTTGTTGGTCATGTACAGCAGAATGCTCGATTGATCAGTAGCATTTAAAACGCATACGAGACTTTATTTGTCTTTCTTTCTTTGTCAGGTGAATTTTTATGTTGTTTTTTTCTTTTACCATTGTAATGTTGTGAAAACAATACACACAAATGTTTGAATAAATCAGTACCACGTGAGGACAGTTGTTTGTAAGTGTATGAAATGCACAATTCGGAGGATATGCATCATCACAGTGTGTGCTGTCGTCTTTTTCTTCAGTGCAGACGACGAGTCCTCAGCGTACTGAATAAACACTGCTGCTACTGATTCACATAATGCTTCAACATCATTGGATCAATTCATATTTCTTATGTTGCTATGTTTATATTCCTATTGTTGACCATTTTCCATAACTACCACAGTGCATAGACAGAAAGTTAGATTTTACTTTATATTTTATCAAGCTTATAGGCTAAATAGGTCATGCTCAAAAAACATTATGCATTCATGTTTTAATGACTCTTATCTATTTATGTATGTTTAAGTTAAGCCAGAGGTTCAGCTTGCTCCACTGTTTATGTGCTGGCTGTAGAATAATTTATATTGGTATTTACAGTAATATTACTACACCAATAGGAGGGAGCATCTTGTGAGGTAACCCAAAGGAAACTGCCATGAGCGAGATTATTTGTCATATGTTTTTTTTTTTTTAACTTGCTTTCTTGTTTGTTTGTTTATTACTACGTAAAGTCATACAATCTATTGTGTGAATATGCAAAATAGCATACAAGTACTTCTACTTTATGTTTTTTTTTTCTATTTACCCACCTTGTTGTTTTTGCTCCATTTAAAAGGCAACATGCGGAGGAATGAGTAATTATATTACTTCTGGCTCACTTTCCCCTTTTTGTGAGAAACCATGTTAAATAGTGTCTCATCTTACTAAACTCTTCACATCACAGCGGAAAGTGCTCCTCTCGGCTGAGTCACCACAAGATGGCAGTCATCGTCTGTTGACTGACGAGGCCCATAGAATTTGCATAGCGAAGGCTGTCAGTGTGGTGTGTATCACAGTCTTCACTTGAAGATACCCTCACCGTATCAGGAGACTGTGTGTCTCACGCCACGCTGTGCATCTGCTTGAGGGTTCACAACACAAACGTCGGACACGCTGCTCTTTCACCGACTATGACATGGTCACAGGCACGTGTCCACCCAAGTTTTAACAGCCATGTCAGTAGCTCCAAATCTTTTTTTCTAATATATATATATGTTTAGGTGAAAGTGTTGATATCAATATCAATCTCCTCATTGTTTGTTTTACCCCCAGTGCCCAAGTATTATCATAAGGCTATGGCAAGTGTAGAGGAACGGTGCTATCAGGATGTTTGTTACTGTGTGAAAATACATTTATCTTACATATATTATATGTCAGCAACTATGATACCTCTCACCATAACAAGGTTCCTTTTTTTTATTTGCCAGACATGTATACGCACACATGTGTAGTGTATATACAGCATATCGGTATGCTTGCAAGACCCTGAGTGGAAACTGTCTGAATGTGAAGTAATACAGCTAAACCATCTTTTCAGAACGGACTGGTTGAAAATTTAAACTCAGTGTCCTTGAGCAGAGCTTACAGCCAGGCTGGAGGCTGCAAGAACGGCCTGATCCTCATGTAAAATAAACCTCAGTTTAGGTCGATGGTTTCTATGCAAATGCATAATGCCACCAGCCCGTGTGTATGAAAGCTTTTATTAACATGCAGACCCATTGAATCCTCCTCACAGGTGAATGAGAGGCTGAACAAATAGCCGAGCGGCCCTCCAGGCTGGGCGTATTGCACAGGGCTTTTGTTTGCATTTGTTGTCATTGGACCTAAACTGAAGGGCAGGTGGGTTTTGTGTTGATACATCGCTCATACATGCTCACTGATGCCCGCCTGCTGTTTGCACACCACGTATTGAGCTGTCTTTTTAAAGGCTAGCTGGACTCCTTTTGACAACCCAGAGGGACTTATGAAGAGGCTCTAACTTCAGCCTCAGCTCCCCTCAGTGATGTAGCTCTCTCTCTCTCTCTCCTCTCAGCGTGAAATTCAGCTATGTGGTGAGCTTCTTCACTCCTCTATGTCATGGTTTGTAAACCTTTATGGCTGTTTAAAGTACAGGGCTCTCCACTGGAGGGTCTGCGTAAGTATCTTGAACTTCAGCATTCTGGCACAAGATGTGCAGCGGCTGCATGTCTGGAAGCTTTTCCTGCATCTCCTCAAGCAATTACCAGAAGACAAATGGAGTGTAAATACAGTGCTATCATGTTGGCAGGCTGTGTGTAATTTGTTTACATTAGCCCACACACACACACACACACACACACACACACACACACGTGCGCGCACACTTATCTAGGCTACTATCACGCCAGGACTCCTGTCAGTGGGGGCCTATCTGTCCATTGGCTCTTTGTTTTGTCAGTTTGTACGAACTTTGTTTCTTTCTCCGGGGCTCTCTTCCTACTCCACCTCCGTCCCTGCGTTCCTGAGCTGGAACTGACCATGGACACACACACACACACACACACACACACACACAGATACATAGGAGTTAAGGGATTTAACATAAATCTGTTGATCCTTTGTCCTAATGCTATGTCAGCTTTCATGCTGGATTGAAATTGTGTGTGTGACAGAGACACAGACAGAGGTTGAGACAGCTGCTGAGGCTGACTGGTCCACTGAGACGACCCTCTGTGGAGCTAGGCCACGCCTCGGCTCTACTCCCGCACAGAGAACTATTGTCTTCAGCGCTGCTTCCACTATTCTGATGTCATGCCTTGTCTTTCCCCAGAGGGCTGCTGTTGCTGCTGTGGTAAAACTTGACAGATCTTTTAGTCAGTGGTACAAATGACTGCATGGATACATGGTGAGATGGATGCACGTAGTATCACACACACAAAAACACCACTCTGGTCTGGTTTGAATCTCATTTGCTTCTCATTTGCATGGCAGTTGATGCTTTTCTTGAGCGACTCCTGAATTTGGCAGCTCGTATGCAAATCTTTTTGCCTCGTTCAGTCCCACCTGCTTGTGAGGTAAAGATCAAGATCCTTTGGTCTCCTTTCCAGCCTGCCATGTCTCCAGGGTAGTTTGTACAAGATAAGCACAATCAGTCACAGACGAGCTCTTCACTTGCAGTATTTGAGGCAACAAACCCAGTCAGACAAGTGTCGTCTATAAGTTGCAAGGGCATTATTAGCCATGCTATCGATGGCAATGTCGCTATTGGATGGTTTTGCCATGAAATGTGATGACTTTGGTGATCCTCAGACTTTTCATCTTCCACCACCAGCAGGTTAAAATCTTCGCTTATGCTGTGAACTATCTAAACATCTTCTAGATGGATTGGCACATGTTTTACGTGGTATCCTAATAGGTGATCCCCTGACTTTTCCCCCTATCAAATACATTTGTGGTTCAAAGGGAAATATTGTGACTTATCTGATGGATTGCCATTTAATTTGAGAGACGTTCATGTCCCTTTCAGAATACACCCTAATGGGTTTGCTAATCCCCTGACTTTCTCTCTAGCGCCATCATCATGTACGCCTCAGCTGCACTACTAAACTAAGATGGTGACCATGGTTGAAGCTATAGCTAAGTGCCACCACCGCGTAATGCGCTGTTCAGAGGTTGTGGATATTTCAAATAGTTCTGAGATCACGTCGGCCTAATTAAGTGCAGCCTCCCAGAGCTGCTAACATTGCTGTGCAGACTGAGGTTCAACTACTGCTACTGTTAGGACTATAACACAAGTCGCTAAAATTTGTCATGAACAATTCTCAGCCCATGTTTACTCAACATTTTCTGAGTCCTTTCTTTGTAAAGGCTCAAGTTTTGCCAAGTGCATTAGCCCCCCATCTGATGCAAATGCACAGCAAAGCCTTTTCTCTTTTTCACCTCGGCAGCAAAGTGAGAGCTAACACGGGTCCGTTAGTGTTTGACTATACTTTATTAGAATCACCAGGTTAGCAAGTAAGATAAGAAAGAAAGAGATGGGTGGATAAGAGTGCGCCATGCTAAAGCACTGGTTGTCATTGGCAGTAAATTTGGACAGCAGAGGTCAAAGCTCTTGAGAAATATGCTTCTCTAGCGATAAGGCCAGAAAGCAGAGGTATGTAAAGGGGACCAATAAGGGGAATGTATATATGCTCATATTTCCACATACAATACTGTCTGCCACTGTAGCTTCTCATTATGGTGTGCAAATTGTAGCAATGGGACTAGAAGAGACCCATCCAGTGGTTGTGGGACTTCAGGGTGCCGGACGGATGACAGATAAGTTCCTTTGAGCTGTCGGGCGGTGGGGCAGAGAGACGACATCACCGGCACTGAGGATAATGGTCGGTGAAGTAGAGAAGAAGACGCAATGAAAAACACTTCTCTCACCACCCACCACTTCTCTGTCATCCTCCCTCCATCCTCTTCCCATCTCTCTTTCGTTTCCTCTGCTCTGTTATTATCACCCAGTCCAGATCATTATCAGGCTCACTCTCCCCTCGCTGTGACGGAGAGGAGGGCCGGCCGCCCACATGGCTTTGGTGAGAGATTTCTAACAGCGGCAGCATAGGAGGAGGGGGGGGAGAAAAACGAAGACAAGAGGCCCAATAAAGTCCATCTAAATATAGAGGCAGCAAGCCCTTGTCCTTATAAAGAGCTGCTGTTGGATCCGGGTGTACTATCCCTGTACACACTGTGAACCGAGACCTGATCACTCCCACCATGATGGGGAACATGACTGTTGGTGCATGGAAACACACACCCGCACACACAGGGCTACGTTGTTTTATGTGAGAGAGAGAGGATGGGCGCTTAGGGAGTTTTTTTCTCTACACCAGAGGGCAAATCATGTTCGATGGAACATACTAAAATAGGAGAGGTTTGAAGAACAAATGATGGGAGAAATGAGTGATGGGGGAGGAGGCTCTCGGCCTGAGAGTTCAAGACAGTGGAGGAGATTAGGAAAGAAGATACGGATGAAATTATGCCCCAAAATACCTCAAAGGATGGATTATACATTACAATTTATATCAACACAGTCTCAAACTCAAAGATGCCCCTTTTTGGGCTTTTTTACTTCTCTAATCCGATCTTATTAAAGTAATTCTGTTTTTCTTAAGAGAGTTCTGTCTTCTAAACTTGGCTTTGTTTTAAAGGAATAGTTTGACATCTTTGGAAATATCTTTTTTTCGTGTTCTTGCTGGTGAGTTAGGAGAGAAGATCGATACCTCTCTCTTGTCTGTATAGTAAATATTTAGCTGCAACCGGGAGCCAGTTAGCCTAGCTTAGCATTAGGACTGGAAACAGTTGGGAACAGCTGTTCTGTGTTTGTCAAAAGGTTACATATACACAAAATATATACATTTTTGTAGCATAATTGTGGCTTTATTAGAGAAGACATATACGGAAGGAAGATAGTGTAGATAGAGAATGACATGCAGTTAACGTTTTGTATCTTTTGTTTAGTCTGAACAAAAATCAAAGCGTAAAATGTCAAGTTGTGGTTTGGAGAAGTTTCAAATTTCAAAGTTTCCAGCGACTACAATATCTCTTGCTTAGTGAAAGGAACAGTACTTCCCTTTATATAACTGTCAACATGGCTGCAAAGCCTCCATTGCTTGCAGTTACATCTAAATAAAGTCCAATATTAATGCTTGTAACATAATTTCAGCTAACTAGAAGGCTCTAAACGCTCTTTGCTTGTATCTGTATCTTCATGCAAACAACTACAAATACATAACCAGTAATCATCTTACAACAATGTGTGAATGCTCCCAAGTTGGAAGAATGGGAGGTTTTCCTGTTGTGGATGCAGCAATGCCAGGACCACTTTCAGCCCCCCAAAAGCAAAATGTATATTTCAACAGAAACAGTGGTTAATTGCACACCCTGTTGTGTAAGTAGATCCACTGTGCCTTTTTAATAAAGTGGGGTTTATACAGGCCTATCGTTGCTGCTGATTGGGTAACACCTCTGACACACCCACCGAAAAGTACCGCAAAGCCCATTGCACACTGCTTTGAGGAAATTAATCACAGAAGAAACCGTACTAAGAAGGTTTTTATATTGAACGTGTCTCACGCAAAAGACAGGTACCACCTGAAATAGAGTTGAAGCTTCTCAGTTCAGTTTTAAATGACCAGGCTTCAGTCAGCAACATAAAGGTGACCTCTTCACGCAGGACATTCTCCACATGACAAATTAACAAATCCAACAGCTGCGTCATCAATGTGAGTGTGTAATGTGATTTACTTCCATATCCTATCCTATCCAGTGACGACCTGTGCTGTTTTCTTGCTGTTGTCGTCTGTGAAATCAGCAGCTGCCATATACCGGTCATGTGCTGGTTAACGCACACCACAGATAAGACGTTTCACTCGGAGACACAGAAGCAGGTCACTTACACAGAGATACACACATACTGTGTGCCACGCTCTGTGTGACGCTAACAAGATCATTTTCACAGCTGTCCTCGTATGCTAGCGGTGACAGCAAAAGTTCAGAAGTCAAACAGGAGAAAATAGGTTCACTGTGTTTTTCACATCCTCTTTTACACCTGTTGCTTACTGTCCTCTGTGGTGTGTGTTTGTGGACACACACACACACACACACACACACACACACACACAAATCATCGGCAAGCGTAGAAAACATCACACACAAACAGAGTCACTCACTGAACATCAGCACTTCTTACATAAGAGCTCCTCTTCCACACAGACAACTCCACAGCACAGTCTGACAGAGTCAATGTCAAACTCTGCATGAGAGACAAAATGGGTGTAATTCGTGCGTGACCACTCAGTTGCTATGTGCTGAAGTGGATCGATCTGTGTGTGTGTGTGTGTGTGTGTGTGTGTGTCAGTGTGAGACTGTGTCAGTTTGTGGTCGTGAAAGCCCCACTGAGAGAGAGGAAGCTCAGCTGTCAGTAGTTGTCAGGCCTCTGCTTTTCTCTCTTTCTTTGCTGATCCTGCTAAAGCTTACCCCCCCCCCCCCCCCCCAACCCCCTTCCTCCTCTTTTTTGTGCCCCAACTGCGGCTGGCTGGGTTTGAGGTCGAGGTGGAGGCACTGGTTTGTACAAGCATGTTGGCCAGAGATAAGGAAATGTGTCACAGGACCAACAAACCTCCCTCTTAGCTGAACATCTTACGAACAAACACACACATACAGCAAACAAGTGTCAGAAATATTGCTGCCAAAGCTGAAGGCATTTATTCCGTGATATGTGATATTATAAACAGAGCTTAGACCTCGCTTCACCCTGAGATTTAGCACGTTTGACCTTCTCACCTCCTCTGTTGTCTTTCTTGTACTCTTTCCACTGCTCTGTCTCACCCCGTTTAGGGTGTTGCTCATGCTACATCAGCTGCTCACGTGCAGAAGGAAAAGGAACAAAACACCAACTCTGCTCCACGTTTGTTGGGGGGGAGCACTCATTTCTGTGTGTGCATGCCGACACTGCCAGACTGGTGTGGCGTGAAATGGACATGAGAGGATGCGGGGCTGAAAGCGTCTGTGGCGCCTCAGCTCTGCTTTCAGTTGGGGTCGGGATAGGGGCTGTTGGTGAGGGGAGTGTGTGTGTGTGGGTGTGTGTGTGTGTGGGGGGGGGGGAGGGGCTGTGATAACCCTCCCCAGGCTCTGCTTGAGTGAGAGAAACTCAGATCACATTACAGAGCTGGAGACTTGGATGAAGTCCCAGAGTGAAGGCAACTACTACTGGGCTGATGGGAGACACATTTATGAACTCACAAACAAGCGTACACACACACACACACACACACACACACACACACACACACACACACACACACACACAGATTGATAAATCAACTTTATCCCCATATATCCCAAGTTGATTTGGATGCACTTAATCACTTCACTTCACTCAGAGTGCAACCTGCTCCAGCTGTTGTTGTGTCTGTCTTATCTGTCTGGCCAACTAATTAATTCCTCTTCACTCCCATTAACTCCTCTGGCCCGCCTCATTATCACCGGCCCCAGCAGAAGTGCCAGAAGGAGCAAGAGTTTTGTGAGTGGCGTGAAGGGCCATCAGTGCAGCTGATAGGAAACAGACCTGTTGTTGGATAAGCACTTGTGTCTGCCAGAGCCCTGAAAACTCACACTGATCCACAAATATCTCAATCTTTGTCACCCCCAGCCCTGGTTGTACACTTTCCTAGTCCCTTTCAAGTAACATTTCCATTGACTTACAACACTTATGACTTAAGACAAAGGCTTATTGTTTCCCAATAGGGGCGCACGTGATTGTAAAGTAAGTGCAATAGCATTCTTCTTACAGTTAAAGGGACACAATGTGACTTTTGAAAGAAGAAATAACCTACACTCACCCCTGTTCTTTTTCATCACCAGCCTGCATCCCTGACTAGGTCATGGTAGGGACCAAGGGACATGTTTATGTAGAAGCGAGGAGTATATTGGTTTAAGACTCTGCTATGTGCCAAGTTGTACTGGCTGAACCAGCGGAATCTTTCACTCTGCTGAATGATCAGGTTACTCCGCTTTTTTTCGAGGTTATTGTCAACTTTGCACCCAGTTGAACCGCTTCTCAATCGTTATAGCCTCATTCTCTTCCTCCTTCAAACCTTTGTGCAGGTATGTAGGATGTTGTGTAACATAGGAGGTTCAGTTTGAAGTTTTCTTTATTCCTCCTCCTCTTACATAAATCTTAGCACCTGGGTACAGGTGTCCCAACCGTTTGGAAATTCTTCATTGGTGACTCTATCAGCTATGGTTGTTCTGAGCTCCAGTTCCCTTTTCTTACAGTTAATCTCACTATTTCTCCCCAGTTAGCTTCGCGTATAATGAATAAACAGCATTAATACACCAAGTAAAAACAAATGATTGTGTTTTTCAACTATACCATCCTGCACATCACTCTGTTCTAACCGGGACTTTTACTTTTCCCCTTCAGCTATCTACTGACTGTCTTCTCGTTGAAACTGGGATCTCTCTTGACTAGACCACGTTATCTGAATGGGTTATTGGCGTGGGGGGGGGTGGAAAGGTCACGGTAAAGAGCATTTGATTGGTTTCTGGGGTCTGGTCCTTTCCTCTAAGAGCCTGGGTAAATATAGCCTGTATCAGAGGCCTATCTGAAGCCACAGTAACAACACTCACCAGGCCCCGACAGACCCATGAGGGACTGGTCTCTGTCGTGACACACAGACACAGGAGGATCTAGAGACACGCTCATTCATGTGTAGAATCTGCCAGGGGTTTTAGAGGCCATGACACAATGTTAATGCATGATCATAGCCCATTGCAAACTGAGGAGTTTAAAAGGAAAGGAAATTAAACAAGGGACTATCATATATCATTTCAAATATATGTAGCTTAGAAAATAGTATTACTCTGCTTTGATTGATTAATCAAGCTGTTACAGTTATTACTTATTGTATACACAGCAAGCATGTAGCCAAAGAGAAAGGCAGAACAAAGTTGAGGTCCAAACTGTTGTATTTTTGTCAGCTAAGCCTAAAAAGATAACTTATGTTGTTCAGCAGTGCCATATTTAGTTAACTTCAGTTTATCTGGCAATATTTAGTTAGCTACCCCTCAGCTATAGTGGGTGGCACATTTTGAGTAACTTATAAGCAGAATTTCATAAACCTGGGTAAAAAAGAAGTATCATAAGTAGCTGCGCTCAGGATTGAGGCACTAATACTAAATCACATCACCTACAATTAAGAATAAACTGGTTGCTCAAGTTTGGCTGATTATTTGGTAATTTATTGGTCTGATAATTTTCCGATATAACTGAAATATAATTTTACATGATGCTAATGCTACATGGTGTTAAGACCTTGAAAACAAGCGGTGTCTTTGCCTGCTTGTGATTAAAGTTGAGCCGAGGTCTGATAAGGTGGGACCTTTTTTTAATGAGAGTTCTGAGGAATCCCTTTACGTCAGAGTTGCATGACAGAGCGAGAAGCGTGTGGTGAGTGAGATTTGACTGAACCAACTTTGCATGGGCATGTGAAAGAGAGACGGATGGAGTGAGAGACTGAGCAAGAGAGAGAGAGAGAGAGAGAGAGAGAGGCCTTATGGTGACTCAGCATAACAATGTCTGCTGGGCCTGTATGACCTCGTTCATCAAGCTGACGCTCGGCTCCCTTTCTGCTCCGCTCTGGTTGGATTCACAAGGAGAACGCAAGAAGGGCAAAAGGATAGAGAGACAGAGAAGAGAGGGGAGGGATAAGGAAGAAGAGAGGGAGAGAGGAACAGTGGCATGTGAAGAGAAACAGGACCACGAGTGCTGAAGTGGGGAAGACAAGAAGAAGATGTTAAAGGGAAGAAAAAACACAAATGACAAGCAGAAATGTTTAGGAAATAAATGTGTGAGTGAGATCAGAAACAGAGAACAAGGAGGTGAGATAATGAAAGATAAACTGTGACAAAGTGAAGACAAGAGAGGGGGGCCAGAGCGGCATCGCTACAGTAACAACCAGTAAACACAGCAGCAGCATGGACGTCAATTCTGTTGAATGCAAGTGTGTTTAAAAATCTGTGACATGAAGAAGTGCAACTTGTCCCAACACACTGGCATGGCTTCTATCAAGCCTTTACTTGTACTAATACCTGCTGCCTTGTTCCCAGACACAGCTCTTTAACACAAACACACTACGCTGTCATCACTGAAAAAACTAAAAGCTCATATACAACAGCAGACCTTCACCGAATCGGTTTAAGGGGCACGCAAGTCAATTTACGCATTTACACTCCCTCAACATGTGAAATCAGTTGTGTAACGTCCTCTGTGGGTGAGGTGCTTTCTGACTAAAATAACCCTGATGTCGTCTTGGAGACATACAATCTATAAGAGAAAGTGTGCATTACAAACTGATGGAGTGGAGTTTAAAAGACGTGGGCATTTACTAGGCAAGGATGGTCTTACAAAATACACCACCAAGTTGCATTATGGGAAATGTAGTATATTTCTGGTAGTTTTTTCCCATAGTGATTCTAGATCATGCTATTCTTGTAAATAACCTTTTGAGTTGTTAGGATACTAGAAGGCTAAGAAGGTGGACATGGTAAAAACATATAGGACTACCTGCTAACATCAACATTTTACTTTTGTCACTGAACTTATTGGCATGTAGATACCATCAATTTTTTAGACATTTTATACTGTGACTTTATTACTTTTTTCGACATGCTGTACTAAGACTTTTTTAACTTTACTGTGGTTCATATAGTATGAATTTTTATGTTTCTTATGACATACTATTACCTTTTTATGACATATAACTTGTTAACTATAAATTTTAATGATGTTTAAGATTTCCTAAATCATGACTTTATGACAGACCATACAATTATGTTTTGCATGATTTGTCATAATAGTGTCATAAAAGGTATTGTATGTAAACGCATACTATACCTTTTATGACACTATTCTACGACGTTTTATAATCTATACATTACATCATCTTAAAGCACTGCTCCCCCTAAGTGGACTCTATAAGTTATTTGTACATGCCCATTATGTCCCCAAACTTAATGGACTAAAACGCAAGAGGGGGACTGGGTATCAGGGATCAGAAAAAAACTGAATTTCATTGACATGACAGGTAAAAGTGCAGAATGTCTAATAAGGTCTGAATGTATTTCAATAAAAAAGTAACAAAAACATTTAACTCAAGTCTGTAAACTAAGATTACACCCTGGAGGGGATAAGATAATGATACCTTTATGTTTTTCTCTCCAGGTCCAAGTCAGGTTTATAAATGACACATCTTCCAAAGTAGTTGATGTAATCACAAACATGGAGACACACTGCTGGGAAACAGAGCTAGTTGAGCTTGTTAAGCAGTTTTTTTCCAACAGAAAATATAATAAAAAAAACCTGGGCTTCAGGGCTCCTACACCAAACTCTTAGTGAGAAGGAACGTACGCAAGTGTGTGTTAGCCGGGGGAACAGCCAGCACCCTTGGCAGGTGGCGGTGTTTTGACTTGATAAATGTCTGGGGCCTCTTGCCTCCCCCCTCTCTCTCTCTGCTCCCCTCCTGTACAGGATCAACACACACTGCCTTGATAACAGGCACATGCACACACACATAACTGAACCCTATCACCCAACAGGGTTTTCACAGTATCATCACAGCAGCATCTGCCCGTCAGTTTTGTTATGAGTACAGTGACATTGCAATAATATTACATACTGTAAACACAAATAACTCAAGGGGTGGCATTGTGAACCGTGGACAGGAGGAAGCTCCCTTTTTGACTCGCTTCAATTAAACAATCAAAGAAGACGTCAAGAGGCATCTTTAAGTACAAAGTCTTTATTTCGATTTTTTTTTTTTTTTTGGTATGGCTTCTTTGAAGGGGCTGTAAAAGACATCTTTAGTGAAAAAAAAAAATGCAATGATGCAACCGGACAAGGACTGTACTGTGGTTGTCGTGCACCAGGGCGAATCCACGGATATGGTGACTGAAAACAAAATGATACGACACCTGTGGCTCTGCAGGTGTGCCTCTGCCGGTTAAATGACATCAGTGCCACAACTATAGTCATGGTAACAAAAACAATATGCTATTTTAACTTAGTACCTCATATAAATACCTACATATAAATATTGTAAATGTACTTGATGACTGAAAACATTTCAAATTGCTGTACATGAATGTCCTTCGAGAGCAACAATCTCAGTGAGAAAGAGGAGGAAAAGAAATACACTGGTGTCTGAGCTCAGTGTCAGCTACCTTTAAACAACGATACACAGCCCTCCTGGTCCCCACCGCCCACATACTGCATGTGATTATTATCTACATCCATTTGAAAATATCAAGACCCAAGTAAGCCAGATTAATGTGACCGACTGCTGAAATGCCAGTTACAAAAGGGCTCTATGCACTTGGTTCTGTGGTGGGGGGGGGGGGCGCTAGAAAAAAAACCAGGAGATTCTAAAAGAAGTTTCTCTTTTATTAAGGCCTCTTTTTAATGAATAAGAATATTAAAAAATAAAAAAAAAGTGTAGTCCAGACATCACAGTCTCAAAACAATGGAGCCCCCACTGTCTTATATACTTGAAACTATCTTTCCGTTTTGTCCTTGAGGCGAAATTTCTCGTCGTCCTCCTGTGATGTGGAGAGTTTGTTCGCAGTGCAGACAGTGCTTTACCTCACTGTGGACGGCACCAGGATGGGATCACACGGATGAGAGGCTCGCCGTATACGCCTCCCCAAATCACCACCCAATATCTTACTGTTCCCCGAGTGTCCTAAAGCAGCAGCAGTGCCCTTCATATCCGCCCCAGATACTCTGGAGACGGGAGGAAAGAGGTGCGACATGTCCCAGGTGGCTCTCCACTCATCCATATGCACCATGGACACACATCTGATTGAGCCATAAACATTATAACATTGATAATAAAGGCATACAAACAAATATTGACAATTACATTAATACAATAATAAAGGACAATAAAAATTATAATAATAATAAAAAAATGAAGTGTCGGCTTCTGGAAGTGACCACATATTTTATGCTGTTTAGCTTCCCAACCTGAACCTCGAGAGTCCTCCAACCCCTCCCAACCCCTTTAACCAATGAGCAAACGGCTCATTCTGATCCTATAGTGCAATAGACCCACCCTTTTTCCTGAAAGCCTCTGCTGATGATAGCTGGGTCACCCTATCGGGCGTTTTGCCATCCTCTGTCCAAAAAGGTCTGCGTCCACTACTCCCTCCTCCTCCTCCTCCTCCTCCACCTCCACCTATAGGGCTCCTTCTGCTCCGCTTCCTTCACAGGCTCACTGCATACGGTCCGGCTGGATGTGCTGCTGCGGGGCGTAGTGTAGGAAGGCCTGGGCCGGGCCTGCGGCGGAGGAGAGGACGGTGGCCGGGGCTGTTGCTGCGGCGGCCGGACCGGTGGTGGCTGTGGGGCTGGTGGCGTAGCTGTAGCCGAGGAAGCTAGCCGGGGAGGCGGCGTACGGGTACTGCTGCTCAAAGGCCGCCTGGGCGTACTGGGAGTAGGCTGCGCTGTAGTCCATGTAGGGGCTGCTGCTGATGGCAGAGGAAACCTGAGAGGGCAGCACCAGGCTGGGCTGCACATATGCTTGTGGGTAGACGTATGGCTGGGCCAACCTAGACAGACACAAAGACCGGGGGGGGGGAGAAGGGTGTTAGACAGGGGGGTGCTGAAGCGCCAGAGAAAGAGAAATCTCAGGGCCTGGCTTCCATTGTTTACATTACTCCCAGAGGGCAAGCATGTTTGGGAATATAAACTCTGTGTTGGCGTTCTGAACTTAGCGTGTTCTCACACACATCCACCGTTATTAAAGACTAACTAGTCGAGAGGCAGAGGAGGTTAGGAGGCGAAGGTGACTCAACCCTCCGTCTGTGTCAGTTAGAAAAACCTACAAAACCTGTTAGGTTGGGCCTCCTGGGCTAGATGGGAGGGGTGGTGGGGGGGGGGGTGAATGACAGAGTCAGCCGTTACTGGCAGGTTTTCAAGCTCCGGCATCAACAGAGTGTTTTAACAGCTGCTGCTCTTCACTCGCTAAACACACTCTCACACACACACACACAAAAAGGGAAGTACATGACGGCTTTGCAGAAGTTGCAGACTCCCAGTTCTCACTTGAGGGTACATCTCGTGATCACAGGCGGCGATGCTAGCTGAGGGAGATAGAGGTGGCGGGGGAGCTCATCAGGGGCCAGCTTTCAAATGTAGCTGATTACAGCGGCTGGGTTTGGGGGACTGTGCAGTCTCTCCTTCTTTGCCACTTTACCCGTGAAGGAAAGGCAAGGAGAGACTGGTAGAGGAGTCTATTTTTAACTTAGGACTTGAAGTATCTCTCCTTGGTTTGCCGTCTTCAGGGAGGGATGGTTGTGGCAGTGAGAAGCCCACCCTCCATTTAAAGGGTGATGTAACAGACTCTTTTGGAGAGCCTTTATCTTTGATACTACGTATTTAAGGGAAATACATCCACAGACAAACACGAGACAAAGACAAGATAGTCACAACAAACGTCACAGATGCCGCCTCTCAGTACTGATGAAAATCTTCCCTTCATGGACTGTATTTAAATTTCAGTCTTAGCTTTTTCTTGCCCTAAAGATTTAATCCAGGAGAAGAAGCGGATCAGTAATGAGAGGCAGCCGTGAAGTCGACACAGCAAAAGATGGAAGCATGCATGGATAGGGATGTCATCACGCTCTCATACACCCACACACACACACACACACACACTCTCTCTCCAACTCCCCCCTTGTCTCTTCCACCCACCCACACCAGTTACAACAGCAAACCCCCAAACCATGCCATAATAGGGAAAGAGTCACACCACAATCAGCAAAAACCTCTTCAGTTCATATCACACAGAAGAGAAAAGATAAAGTGACACTCCAATCCATCACAGCACACCGCACTGCACTCTCAAGCCATCACTGGCACCTTGGAGAGAGGCTGGCTGGCTGAGGGAGGGAGGAAGGGGGAAGTGTGGGGGGGGCGGGCAGACATGTCCTCAAAACCCCTCCTCGGGACTAGTCCTGCACTGTGGGCATCTTCTGATCATCTGCTGGTGCACTGGTCAGCTGGCAGCAGAGAGCAGCCATGGCAGAAGGTTGGATAGGAGGATGGCAGTGATTATTGTCAGAAATAACATTAAGATCTATTGCATCATTGAGTCAATACAAAAGATGTATATTCATTAAAAATGAAGGAGAATCTCACCTATGATATGACATTGCAAACACAAAGACAGAGAGGCTGATGGTAGCGTTAGCTAAAAGAAATGTGGAGTTTTTCCACCATGAGGACATTTCTAACAGTAGAAACAAGTCAGAGGCTCACTGAGACGCCTGGTGAGTGAAGGGGAAAGAAATTACATAAAACCAGATAACGGCAGCATGGAACAAATAAGCAAATGAAGTTAACCCCGACCCACGAGCGCAATCTACACTCTGCCCTCACAGTGCTATTGAGCTACGCACAAAGAGGCATTCACTCTCACACACAGAGATGGTCACATAATGCTGTGGGGCATGCGTGCTTTCACTCGCATCATGTAGTAAAATGAGCCCGCCTTCTCCGCGGTGCGTCTCCACAGGCTGTTTTTGCCTTGATCAAGGCTTAAAAACCAAGTGACCGTGTTTAGGTTAAGTGGAATAGTAAATAATGTACGCCTGAAGAGAGTTAAGGAGAGACAAAGCCCTCCTATAGCATATCTGTGGTGTGCCCAGACAGATGGAGATGTAATTTGTTTTTTAGCTGCTATCAAAAAGGGAAGAGAGGGACGGGGACCAGGGCCAGTTGGGGACAGCAGTGAGCTCCCGGGGGCCACCGAGATACCAAGTGGATTGTGGGGAAGTTGCAGGGGGAATGTGGATGACGGCCAGGAGACCAGAGGTCAGCTGGCTTTGTGCTGACTGCCAGTCTGTGTGTGTTTGAGATAGTGTCACTCAGGCGGACGGAAACACTAGAGAGAGAGAGAGAGAGACGCTAAAAACGTTACAGATACAGGCCGAAGTGATCATCCTCATCATCATGGAGGCACCATAATGAGCTGATGTGAAAAGCCTGGGCGATGTCACACCGAGCAGCTAAATATTTCTACACGATAAGACAAAACGACCTTCAGCGCATGACTCACTGCAACAAAGTGTGAAAGCAGACAGGACTGGACTGGGTGTGTGTGGGGGGGGAATTAAACAACACCTCACAAGACTCGTAAGGCGACTTGATGTTCCTTCCTTGCCTCTTTTGTTTCAGAGGATTGTGCATGCAACAGGAGGAAATAATGGTGTTTTGTTTGGCACCTGGAGAGGTTAGTTTCCTAGGGAGCACACTGCCTCATTAAGCATTACCCCCAGATACCACCCCCCCCCCCCCATCCCCTCTTTAAACCCCCTCCTCCCTCACAGTCTCAGAGGTGTCAGTTTTCAGCGTCTGTATCCGACACACTGCTAGTCGCAGCACTTCAATTGGATAAATCAAAGTAAAAAAAACAGTGTTTAAAGTAATAAAAATAAAGGGGAACATGATGCGACGTGGGAAAGCGTAGATAAATGGGACGGCGTGGAGGAGGTGATGCATGAGAGGAGATGAATTTGCGAGCACACTGACAATTCCTCCCCTCCCCATCAAAACTATGTTCCCGACCTCGGTGACCCCCTCTGGCCCGCACAGTCCACGGCATCTGCTGACACACACACACACACACACACACACACACACACACACACACACACACACACACACACACACACACACACACACACACACACACACACACACTGCTTCAGACCATGTCCTCACACCATATGTTGTCAAGGTTTTTTTTTTTTGGGGGGGTAGAAAAGAGACAGAAAGAAAAGCCACTTGTGCCCTCTTGCATCTTAGGGAGGCCTGCGTCTGTCACCCGCCGCACATAGGAAACTCAGAGGCAGGCGGACAGGTGCTCCGTGCGCCTCTCTAGGGGTGGTGGTCATGGGAGATTAAGGGGGTGTAGAAGGCTGTAACACGAGCCAGCACCTGTCTGGCAAATGCCTCAAAGCAGCACTGTGCTCCACATTTCAAACCCTCGGGGTTTCTGTGCCATCCGTGCTCACTATGGTAGCTGGAGCACAGACGTTGGAGGGACTTTCCAGTGTCCCCCTCTGGTCTTGGAACATGATGGGACATGTCCCTAGTGGACTTCGGGATTAATCATTCAGACCCAGTAAGGTATTACAGAGGCAGATATGGCAAATATTAACTTCTTGTCTTTTTTGGGGTTCATAAACCTTAAAAAAAAAACTAAAAAACACCAAATGTTTCTTCTTTTGTTTCGTGGATTGTCCTGGGACTTCCGTGTAGCTCTTAAGCACTCTGGAGTCAATATTTGTCATGTAATTCATGAAATGTCAGACTCAATTAAAGTGCACTTAACATTTTAAAAAGAGCAAGTTGACATCCACCTTTTTTTTGACCGAGCTAGAGTCACAGAATTTTTGTCATTTATGCTCAAATAGCTAACCGATTATCTGTTGTTGTTGACCGTTCATTTTCTGTTCAGCTCTTTCCTGAAAACATATTTTAGGCTGCAAGTAATTATTACCTTCATTATAGATCGTCTGTTGATAATTTTGTTTCTATTACTGGATTAATAATTTAGTCCGTAGAATGTCTTAAAACAGTGGAAAAGGCCCCTGGTCAAACATCTTCTTCAATTTATAATGAGCAAATTGAAGGAAGCTAGAACCAACAGATGTTTTCATTTATACTTGACAAATGATCAAATGATCAACCGCTTCTTCTCAGGGCTACTTAGATCTCAACGTAGGAATGTTGCCGTTTGTTTGCATTTCTATAAAGCACCATGAATCTAAATCTGAACACAAAACCAAACTTTTGTAAAGTTAACTTGACTCCTCTGGGTATGTTAATCTTCCAGACAGATCCGAGGGTTTTTTGGTGTGTATAATATGAACAGTGGCGAGAGATGATATCCGAGGGCTGCGGGGGATGAGGAGACTCATTACATCAGTGAAATGCACATTAGCTGCCCAGCAGACCGTGGCTCCGAGACGCTACCCAAGCTGTTTCTACAACACAGCCACTTCTAGGAAGACGCCTCAGCGACGGAGCCCACTCAGGCAGCTACACGAGCCAAGAGGACAGAGGTCCACAAGTGAGTCACACATTCACCTCTGGAATGCTCTTCTATTACCACAGATACGTGAAACATCACCCGGCCCTACAAAACTCAAATATGCTAATAGACTACTTCTGGAGTTGCATGTGGACACAGAAACTGACATGTACTTTCCAGGGGCCCCGTTTGTCAAAGAAACAGTAGCCTGGTGGCGTCCCACAGAGTGCAATACAAGCGCCCACTCCCGCTCACTTACCCATACTGCCTCTGGATGAGTGCTGGGTGAATGGGCTGCACTCCGATGGATATGCCTGGAAGATAGGAGGACGGCTGTCAGACACACACACACATTTGCATTTACAGAGGAGGACCAGAGAACAATACACAGAGGGCACGGAGAGACAGAGGCCGTGCCTGTTTCCAACCTACCACAAATGGAACAACAGTTACGAATGCGTAATAAGCACCAGTAAAGCATGTATGCACTGGGGAAACTGAAAAATATTTGGTATTGACAATTTAAAATATGCTGCATATGGACCGTATGGGTTGTGTTACTGGACTAAGACTGCATGAACCCGGGTACACCTGCTTGCAGCTCTAGTTTTTAAAACCAGTTTTATTTGAATATAGTTTTGTTTATTTATTGTTTTGGATATTCATACCTTATGTTCTAGGTCTTACGCTGCAATCACCATTGGTTGATCAGGACCATTATTTCCACGACTTCATGGTTGCGTTGCCTGAACATTAACACAACATATAGCATCTCACCTGTCTGTATGCTGCGGGGTTTGGCCCCCAGGTAGGCCAGGTTCACATTGGCCTTCCTGCCGTCGATTATGGGGTTGGGGTCCTTGCAGGCTCTCTCAGCTGCTCCTCGGTCCGTCATTGTCACCTGGTGACGGAGTCAAGAGTCGTCAACAAGGTTTTAAAAAATAAAATAAATGTATTCATCATCTCATGTAACGAACGGTAGCACGGAGTCTCTAGCACGGCTGGTGATAAGTCAACTATTCAGGTAAAATAAAAACCAAAAGCACTCGAGATGCATAAGAAATGGACTTTGTCTGTTGGTCTTATCACAACCACCCCTACAGGCTCTCCACTGTCGAGAAACAACAAACAAAGAACACAATGATAAGCTTTGAAAACTGCCCACAGCAGCAGTAGCCAGCCACTTGACTGCCACTCAGGCCCGGCAGACCTGCTGAAATATGGTTCTGGGAAGAGCAACAAGGAGCTTATCCAATTAGGGACACATTTATTAAGGAGATTGGTATTAGTCCACCCCTCCTCTCTCCCTCCCGGCATTAGACGAGCCCTTCTGTTTTGATTGCCACATTCTGCCAACTCGGGAGAGTTCAGTCACCTCGGTGTGCAGCGAATGTAGGCCACGCCGTGCATTGTTCAAGAGGACGTTTTTAAAAGCAGTATGCCTCTTCATTGTGGAAGGATCCGGAACAAAGCCTACTCCAGGGCCTGTGTTGTGAACACACAGGAAGGAACAAGGCTGTGTTTACACTGTGAAGAGCCTTGCTGTGGGGGGGGGGGGGGTTCTACAAATCCACCTCTAAAGTGTGTGAAAAAAGGTGCGCTCAGCGTTTGGAGCGCCTCCCTCCACTCCTGTTGCCAGCTTCCTCTCCGACTGGAACGCTCAGAAAACAGAATGAGCAGGTTGCCTCACGCCACACAGAAAGTGCTGATCAACCACGGGTATGCACGCCGTGTCCCTGGCAGCACCCTCATCTCCCCGAGCCTGTTTAACCTGAAACACCGGCCTCAACACACAGCCGTTGGACACCAGCTAGACTCACGGGACAGCTTTCCTCTGAGTTAGGGAGTTGATGTGTAAACACCGAGAGCAATTGTCTTACGATTCTGACTTTGGAAGATAAACATGCACACATGGCAGTTTTCCATTCCTTCTTTGGCCCGACAGTACTTTAGCACTGATGTGTCTTTTCAAGGCTCTGGTAAATATTTGCATTTCTTGTGCTGCTGCTGTTCTTTGTGTCCAAGAGAGAATAACCATCTCTATGTGTCTGGAACAGGACAAGTAACCCATTATTGTAGGTTTAAATGAGACATCACAAGAGTCCTTGGATATTTCTTATTAATCTGACTTAAAGCAACTGCCAGGGGCTCAAGTTGTGATAAATGTGGCGATAAACAGCACTTTTCCCACCATACACAACATGAACAGAGATCAGAAGGCAGGCTCGGTTAAAGTACAGCGTAGTTTACATTTTGTTAACTAAAAGGTATTAACGGCTCGTTCTCCAAACAGACTCAAAAAAAAAAAAGATAAGATCAAAGGGAAGCTTAACATAAATTTGTAGAATACTAGAGAGCCAATTTGTCGTTGTAGGAATTTCTTTCCAAGCAGCCAAGATGTGATGCAAATCATGTGCTACGGCCGACCGCTCCGTTACTTGACAATGGAGGGTTAGGGTGCACAAGGTCAACCTCCCCACTGCTCCAAAATAACCATATAAAGCGAGCAGGGAGTGCAAACTGTCTCACACACACACTCACACACACACACACACACACACAGCCATAAGATGGGGCTGCTCAAGGGTGAGGGGGGGGGGGGGGGGGGGGTCCATTGAGGGGGGGGGGGGGGACATCTGACATATGTTGAAATATAATCTTCTTAGTTACCCATCAACTTGTGTGATCCCTCATGCCCATTAAGCTAAAATAACAGCAAGCCAGTCGAAAAAAACAAAACAGATGCTGTTTAATAATTATGCGAGTATAAGCTTCAGTGAAGGATTCCCTTTGACATGCATCTAAATGACTACATGCAGTAGATGCACCTCACAAGGATGCGTATTCATACATAATTCCCCTATGGCGGAAAGACACCAACGCGCACAAAGGCAAGTGTTGTGCAGACATCCTAAAAACACGCATGTTTTATTGACAAAAAAGCAAGTTATAAATGTGGTGCGGTAGTGTTAGAAGTTGTGACTGAGAGCTACGTGTCTAATGGTGGATGTCGGGTGCCATGGCTGCTGTTGTTGTTGTTTGTACTCACAAAGCCGTATCCTCTGGATTTACCGGTCTGCCTGTCCGTTATCACCACAGCCTCGTCAATGTCCCCGAAGGCCTCGAAGTATTTTCTCAGTGAGGCGTCGGTGGTGTGGTACGGCAGCCCACCGACGAAGATTTTGGTAAAAGTAGTGTCTTTCTGGATCGCTGAGGGATGCATGACTTCCAGGGCGCCGTTCATGAACTGATGCAGAAGCATTGGTCAGTCGTGGGAGAGAGAACACCAGAGGCACGCTGGGAAATAAAAAAAAATGTACTAAGCGCCTAACAACGTCCCAGCATCAGTCCAACACAACTGAGTATTTCACTGGTATTACGCTGCAGCTTCCCTCTCGTGCTGTGACCTCCGCTCCGAGTTGTAGCAACCTGATGATGACAAGTACGAGCTGCCGAGGACGCGTCCAAACTTCTTTTCTTTGCCGCTGTGAGGAAAAAGTGCCGGGAGCTTTTATATGCCATGACCGAGACCACGCCCACCGAACCTCTAGACCAATCAGCGTGACCGGTGAGAGCCCCACTTGGGCAGCGGCTCCTCCCATTGGTCCGCCTTCCCCGGCGCTGAGCTGCACCTGCTTTTGTCCTTTACGACACAAAGAAAAGCCCGAACTGTACGGCAGAAAGCGCGGCTCTGCCACATGGTACACTGTACTACTGTAATGAGGAAGTAATTGCCTCGGCTTCTGACCTATTTTACCTTTTTCAAACTTTAAAAAAAAGCAGCCATTACAGTATGATTATTATGCTTTTGCTGCGACTTCACGTTATAATTGTGACATGGCGCATACACCCTGAACAGGACGCAAAAATACATGAATTATGCGATGCAGTTATAAACAAAAGAACAGTGGATACCACGCCACTTCAACTAAAACACCCGTTTATGCTGGGCCTGTAAGCTTCCCTTTAAAAAGTGTCCCATCATGGGAAATCACGGTTTACTTTTACAATATTCTTTTTTTATATCTTCTTTAAATTAGAGTCCGGAATAGTGGTACAGTACAACATGCCACGGAATATTAATTCATTTGATTTTTCCTTAATCCCTTTTGGAGAGGACATTTTTATTTAGCCCGACAGGTAGACATAGCGGTGTGTCCTTTCGTTGAACTGGTTAATGTACAATATGACTACTTCATTGGACCAGTCATAACAGGCCACCTCTTACTACCCTATAATAAAAGCAAATGACGGGCACATTCTGCAAAGAAAGAAAAAAAGCACTGGAAACATGTGCACTGGAACTCAAAGCTCTTATTTTTCCAGTGCCATTGATGCTTTCAACACATCTCTACATGCTGCGTAGAAACACTGATGACCTCTTTGGACAAAAGGGCCGATCCAAAGGGTCCATGGCAACAGGTCAATCCAACAGTAAAAGCTTTCTAATTGCCTGACTGTCCAAAAAAAACTCAATCAGGTAAAATAAACTTGGTACAGCACAGGACACAGTGGTGTAGAGGTGTGGTACTAGTGTCACCCCTTGAAAAGCTGAGAGGAGCCGGTGAACTGTGGCAGCGGCATATCTTCCCGCTCCTGGTGCCTTGGAGTTCCACTGCTAAGTACCAAGGGTCAAGTTAACAGTTAGGTGACACACTAATGACCTCAATAAAAAGGCATTTGATTCACACCGTCTCCTCTATGAACTGGTTCACTTTTCACACATGGCCTTTGTAGCGGCCCATGCTACCTCATTCATATCCTCTTGGTAAATTACCCCCATTTCCAGCCATGTATCCTCGCCAAAAGGACTTAACCTGGATGAAGAACCCCACTGAACTGCTTTGATCTCATTTGTCCTGCTTTGCTCTCTAACCTCAGCTCTTTGACTTTCCCCACAGGTAACTGTTGCAGTTAAGACACTGAAGGACAAAGTGCTCCACCTGCTGGTCAATTTGGGTTAAAACAAGCAGACAGGAGGGGTCATTGTGATACAGATGTCCAAAGTTTATCATTTTTGATGTTGTGATAATTCCAATGTAAAGACACCAACATGTGTGAGACCTACATCATAGAGAGATTTACAGCTGAAACACCAGAGAGTGGTTAAAGGGTTGGCATGCACAACACAGTTCTGTGAATCACTAACACACCCGTAAAACACCAAACACAGTAGGTTAATATTTAACCTACTCCCTCAGGGTGGAATAAACACGTTCGAATCTAATAGTATGCACTTGGTTATTTATTTTACATCCCAGTTTTAGTCACGGAGCTAAACCACAGAGTAACAGCAAATCATAAGAGAATGAAAAGTCTTTGGACAGCTGTAAAAAAAAAAAAAAAACAGAAAAAAGAAGAGGAGCTGGACACATAAAAAATATGAAGCGTCAAAATGAATGCCAAACAAAGTCCTCCCTTTCTATGATGACCCCTACGACAAATTGTCACGTAGCTGTCATCAACGCCAGGTTGGGTAGGCCCCTCTGATTGGTCCATGTACAGAACGCAGCAGCACCACGGCATTGGTCCAGGTGTTTGCCAAAAGGAAGGAGTCAGTCTCGAGCGCACACACACTTAAGCAGCAGGGCTTCCGCATTTCTTCACAAGAGATGCGACTTGGCACGACGAATCTAAAAAGACAGGAGGGAGCCGTCAGTCACAAAGAACATTCTTCTTGATTTTTTCAAGAAGAATTTGTTCACTGTGTCCCCTTTTTGCACAGAATAAACAGTGTCACACTTCAGCAGACAAAAATCAACCAGTGCAGTTGACTTATTGTTAATCATTGCTAGCCTGTGTTCAATGTTTCTTGAATCATTTCACTGTTATCTCCATAATTACATAAATAATCATTAAATACCTCTTTGAGTCATTGAAAACACTGCCATGCCTTAGTGCTAACAAGCTAAATTCTCTAAAAATTCCTGACTGTACAAGTGCAGCTTTACAGCACAAACTACAGAAGCCTTCAAAATGACCTCACTCAGGTCAGTACAGTACCATTCCCATACTAAATGGCTACTTGTGGTATTACATGGCAGTACAGACATCGGACTCGAGCCCACGTTATCCATGCCAGGGATCACGGGGTGCCTTGAAGGCCCCAATGCGAGTCAAGTGTGGCAGCCCCAATACAGCGACCGCGGTCTCCAGGTTTACAGACAGTGGCTGCGCTTCTCTCACCATTTCTTGTTCCGAGGCTTCAGCTCCTCGGCAGCGTTCCTCAAGAAGATGTAGTTCTTTTTCTGGGGGTTGTAGTACTCGTGTCCCTGACGAATTCAGATGAGAGCACAATATTACAAAGAGAGAAGGCCAGCATGAGGTGCATGCCACAGTTTTCTACTATTGTAGTTGAACTACAAACACCTGCTCACCACAATTGTAAATATTTAACATCTACCTTTGACCAGTCGTAACTGGAGGCGTATGCAAAGATGTTGCCGTTGCTGTTGAAGCAGCAAGCTGTAATAGGCTGGTCGAGCTGCTCCGAGGTCTTCAACTTGGTGCGGGCGTCTTTGTCCCAAAAGCTGAAGCGCCCGTCTGAGCCCACAGTAGCCAGCGTGCCGTGGACAGGATGGAAGGAGATGGCATTCACCTGATTGGGGGGGGGGGGGGGGGTGAGACATGATGAAACATTTAAACTAGTTTGGTTAGTGTGACTATTTTGTGCAATGAGTCTGTGAAAAGATACACAGGCTGTCCAGCAAAGTGGGTGTCAACCACATTGCATTAAAAATCAGTGGATGTGACAAATGCAATCATTTGCATTTGCAATCATTTTTAGGTTCATCCGTTACAAGGTATTTATCACTATTGTCCTTAGTTCAGAATGTCTGTTGTGCAAAAAGGTCTATTATAAGAATTTGTATCAAAACTGTTGACAATAAAGTCCACAACCTGGTAGAATGTGTCTATGTTCCAACAGAATGTGTTAATACAATCTCATTTAAGAGCACAAAAGATACAATCCTTTCACAATGTAAACACTGTTTTAGAAACTGTGAACAACTTACAGCATAGATGTCCTGTGGAGTGGTTGTGTTGGTTCCATTCGACCTGTGACACTTAAAGGTGAAGTTGTCTTTGGCTCTGAATGGGATCAGGGAACACATTCATGTCATGTTTTGCTTCAGGCCTTTGACAGTGATAGCAGTGTCTTAACGTATTGATTGTTTTAGACACTCACGGGTTTGGAGGGTTGATATAGTGGATGGCCACTCTGCCCTCAATGCTTCCCAGTGCAAAGCCAGTGGGCTTGTTCTGCTTGTCCTTGAATATGGCAACACAGCGGTGCTGCGGGACCAGGGCAGAAATGTGCATTGGATCAAAAGATAGCTCCTTTTCATTCATACCTATCTTAAGTTTGACATTATATCTAGCATTAAGTAAAATAAAGATAATCCGGCTGTACATAAAACTACCAGATAAAGTGGCTCGATGTATACACAATTAAGAAAAGACATTGAGAAAATATTCCATGGAGGAGAATAATTCACCTGATGTTTGAGAGGAGAATCTATTCTGCGAAACTCAGAGGGCTGGTTCTCCAGCTGGTACACTATCAGGCCTCTATCCGCTGTGGCAACCACAGCCATGGGGTACACCTACATATAACCAGGGAGGTGAAAAAAACAACACACAAAGTCACATATTTAATTATCTACTCACCAAGTATTACAATGTTTGTCATTATCCTCATAAACCACGTACAACATCTGCACAGTAGCATCTCTCTGGCATCTGCAGAGACATCATGGGATTGGGAGAGCGGGTGTCCCAGAACTGAAGAGAAAAACAAAATGTAGATATGCCAACTATCTGATTAGCTCTGATAAGTGATTAGCATGGTTACATTTAAGTGTCTACACAAATGCATCAACAAAAAAGTCTCAATAGTTGCCATCGCAGATTGATAAAATGCTGATGGTCCAGAGGTGACTGAAATTAAGATTACCATAAAACTGGAAGCAGAATGGCCAATCGTATTTTTCAGATATTCTTGGGATCCTAAATGCAAAGAACCAAGATGTGTTGAAATGTTCTGTGTGCTGTAGTACCTTCAGTGTTTTGTCCCAACTGCCGGTCATGATACAGCTGTAGTTCGGGGCTTTTATCCAGTGGATTGCTTTGATCGGACCGTCATGCTGGGAGGAGAAACGGTGAAGAAGTGTAAGATGATTCTGCTTCATTATTATGACTACATAGTCAATTTGTTTACTCTCATCCAACCTGTGCAATCTGCATAGCTTGATTGCTGTTAAGATCCCACATCTTGGCTGTTTTGTCACAGGAAGCAGTGAAGACTTTACTCCCATCCTGGTAAAAAAAGAAACGCGCATCATAAATGATTCCACGGCCCAGCAGACAGCATCTACTCCGGGGCTTTAGCTACTTCGTATGATGAGACTTACGTCACTCCAGCATACATCCAGCACTGGACCTGTGTGCATCTGTTGGGCTTTGGGGACAGTCTGCCCATTGTCCTGAACCTCCCAGCACCGGACCTACGGTCAGATGATACCACATACATAGACTGTGTTTAACCATATGATACTCATTATCTGGTGCAGAAGTAGTCCTTCATGGAAGACAAGCCTGGTGAATAATATCAATTAAACCGACACCATTATTATCATTGAATAAATAACTCACATCGTTGGCCCAGGATCCTCCTATGAGGAAGTTCCCCGGCATGGTGGGGGGGCTGAACGCCAGACAGCTGATGCTGTCATCTGGAGGTGAAGTCACTTCAACATCCTGTAGGAACATAAACAAATAAAAACAGTTTTCAGAGAACCATCATAAGAGTATATAAAATGCTGATGTCCTGTAGTCTGCTGGTTTACCTTCATGGGGTTATGGCTGTCTGTTGTTGCGGTTCCAAAGACTCCTGCCCCTGCTGTTCCAAACCCGGAGGTTGTCCCAAATAAACTCATAGTACATTAAGGTTATTCGTACTGTACGCCTGAGAGAGAAGACAGAGGCACGGTGTAATTTACACAATAGCAGACTGTCATCAATATCATCAGGTAACAAGTAGCATTAGCTCACGCACACTGCATGTAGCGTTGCATCTTAAAAAGGGCGTGTAAGCAAGCACATACTGTACATTACTTTAGCTACCGACCTTTCTCATAACACTCAGTTATCAAATTAATCGAAAAAAAGATTAAGGTTAGATATCAGGAAACAAACCAAAACAGTTGCCACTTGGCAAGACGATGCTAATGTTGACGCTAACTCACGTTAGCTACATCAGTTACCATTGCTAGCTCCAAATGCTAACACCAGCTAGCTTGTTAACGTGAGAACATATGGGCAGTTTGACCGTGTATGGTGTATACAATACGTTTGAGCGTATGTAACTTTAACATTCTCTATTTCAGTAAGAAAACAACGTGATATTTCAACGCTAGCTACCGTTATCTAAATCAGTTGCGGTAGCAGGGTAGCTAACATTAATGTAACGTTAGTGGATTAAGACAAACTTTCCAGTGTAACACATTATTATCTGCAAATAAGTCTCACGACCACATGGATATACTCACCCCAAATGTGTACTATAGATAAATGTGCCGTAACGCTGGAAATGCCCAAATAATTTGGCGCATCAAACAATGTGGCGCTTGTTCCTCGGTATGTCGCAGTTTGATGACGTAACGGACCTGGTAAAACGAAAACATGCAATATCACGAGCAAAACGCTTGGAGGCAGTGCATGAAAGCAAGTCACGTTGATGGAAAGTATAACTAAAGTAACTCAGATCTGTGTGGTATAAACTGACGATTTTTCGGTATGTATCTCGTCAAAAGCTAGTTTATCTCAGATCAGGTGGAAAAGAAGTGAAGGCCAGGTTACCATCGTTCCTAACCGATAAGCCCGAGTCCCAGTAGTTCAAGTGTGAACCTCATCTGCCTGCCACAAAAATGCACCCTCATAGTAGTAAAATATGTCTATGTGTACAATACTAGTGGAATGCCAACCACAATCAGAATCACATTTTTCGCCCAAGTGTGCATTGTACACAGGAATTTGACTCTAAACTTGAAAGAAAGATTAATACGAGAAATATATCAAAATGACTGTACATACAATAAATATGATTTGTGACAGTTTTCAGGTGAGTAGTGGAGTGAAATGTACAATATTGCCAACTGAAATATAGTGAACTAGAAGTAGCATCAAATAGGTACTATAAAGTACCTCAACATTTTACTTAATTATATAATGATACTATGTACGTTTGTACTGTCCAACACTTTAACCAAGCCTGTTTTCTTTTTATATTCAAATTTTGCCAGTTGTAATGCGTGGGATCTGGGATGATGACGTGGATATACTGTCAATTAGAGGACCAGTAGGCACGCATTAACAGTCCTTAAGCAAAACAGAATTGCACCGTCTTAAATGGTTACTACTAGTAATGTTTACAGATGTTTGTAGTGGAAAGGGAGGAATCTTCTCGTTAAAAGAGTGTATAGGGATGAGTCATAAAGTGACTTCTGCTAGGAGAAAATAAAACATCTCAAGTGGCTGTTGAATGGTGCAAGTGGAAATTTGGTTGTGTGATTTTAGTTCTTGTATGGGTTAGTAAAAGGTCACTTTACTCTGTGGCTGTATGACACATTAACTTCCAATTGTATGTTCTGATCCAGCCACCGCTGTCTCAGTAACTCGGTAAAGCACACATCTGTATTTAGTGTAGGATTCTTGCTTTGTCATTCATTGTCCACCCCCACCCCCATTAACTCTCTATTAAAGGAGTCACAGAGTGCTTTACACATTGTTGTAGTAAGTCATTGGGGCTATTGGCATGTCTCTTCATGTGCCTGTACTGCTGATCACTCAAACTCCTCAACAATTAGGGTGGGCCTGAGTTTATTGCTTGAGTTCAAAGGTGTCTGCGTTGAAGGAGGGATTAAAGGATTTTACCTCTTTACCTTTGGACTGATCATTAAGCGTTTTTTTCACCAAGTGTTAAAGTAATTCCACGTTCACAGCGTTGAGGCACTGTGACAATACATGTACAAATTATGGAGAATGGGATTTGAAAATAATTCGATGTAGATGAACCATGGGTTCATGGCTGCCAGGCTACTGCCTAGAAGGCAAAAAAAGGTCCACTTTCATCAGTGGTCAAACAATCATGTCCAAACAAAGTACGCAGTGATTGGACACTTTGTTTGAAAGGTCCACACACTATCTTATTACCAAGATAGAGCAGTGCACTTCATGATAGGACACTGAGCTATTACCCCTCATTGACTCACCCCCACAAACTCTCCCAATCTTTCCAGTATTGGTTTATCCCACTCTAAACCCCTTCTGCCCCTCCCCTGAAACAGCGCCTCGATAAAATCCATTCCCAAATTCCCATCAAGAGGAGCGCACGACCAAGACAGCGCGCAACAACAGATGATGAGGGCACGCTCTTTTGAGTTGATAAAGGACAGTGTGTTTTACTCTTAATAGGGGAAGTGTGTATGTAGGAAGCGCATCCAAAGTATTATCCTGACTTTCGACTATAGCCGCGCGTAAAAATGGGAAAAATTGTGACAAGCGCCCTGGTGACGATAACAATCCTCCAGTCATGGGGTTACTGCGTGTCGGCCACGCAAGTCGCCTTCTCCAACTTCTCGGTGGACAACGAGGTGCGCTCCAGCTTCATCCAGCGGCGGCTGCGGAGCCAAGAGCGCAGGGAGATGCAGCGGGAGATCCTCTCCATCCTGGGGCTGCCGCATCGTCCGCGGCCGCACGTCCACACCAAATACAACGCTGCCCCGATGTTCATGCTGGACCTCTATAACACCATCTCTACAGACGCAGAGCTGCCAGGATACTCCTACTACAAGCCCGTTTTACCGACCCAGGTCTCCCCCATGGTGACCCCACAGGACAGCCGCTTCCTATATGACGCAGACACGGTGATGAGTTTTGTCAATCTCGGTAAGTTTACAATCTGACTTTAAATGGACAGTGTCTTGTTTTTAATTCGAACATAACATTCTATATTTGTGTTCATATGTTTTAAAGTCTGCTTTACTAAACGTTACTAGAGAGACTTTGTCTACTATGATAATGTTTCATGAACATGTTTCTTAATTTTTTAATTATAAGCTTATAAGCCTATGGAAGTATTCTTTGCAAAATGTCCAAATCAATGACGACTTATTATGTTGTCCAGGGGTTCAAGTTTCATCCCTGTTATCTGATTGAATCCAAGATTTAAAATGCTTTCCATTTTGTTGTGAGATATTCTGCCACCAGAGAGTGCATTAGTTGAGGAAGTGTGTTTCTGACATTGTGGCTTTTAGGTCACTTTCTTTACTTGAGATCAGGCATTATGCATTCCGAGCTGTAAATGTTATGACAACATGCCTGTATCCGATTTCACCAAAATCCCTTCAAAGCTTTGGTGGGGGGGCTTTAGCATAGCTTTGTTTCGCATGACCAGGAATTGGACGGGCATTTCTGAACCTCTAGGGAGTGAGAGTCAAGATAGATCAAGATACTAACTGCATCACATGTTATTGCTGTAGTAATCCCTGATAGTGCAGGTGCTTATGTGGTGTGCACTGCATTCCTGTATTCCTGTGTGTGTGTGTTTGTTTGGAGGGCGCAAATCACACGGGTCACAGGCTCACGCAGACATTATTGAATTTATTAAAGGCAAATCCTTCCTTTGTTCCCCTTGGAGATCCTACAGCGGCTCTGATATCACTATGGCGAGGCAGCAGACGGCATGGTGCCTGTGGCTCTTATCCGGATGTGGTTACACCCAAAACCAACCTGTGTCTCCTTTATGCCCCCCTTTGACCTCAGGAGGAGGGTTATAGGTCAACCTGAACAGATGAAGTTTTCTTTTATCTGAGATACAGCTCCAAGAAACCTTTAACCCATTCTGTCTGTTTGTATGCCATTGAGATTGAACTGAAGCCTTTAGACTGAAGAGCCATTTAGACTTATTTTTCTGCACATAAATGTGTAGTTAATACAAAACATTTGGAGGCTTTAAAAAAACACAACAATTTGTGTCCTCAGTCATGAACTTTTAACTGACGGTCTTTAGCTAATGAGATCTGGAAACATTGTTTCTGAAAACTCATAGCAGACTTCTGTGGTTCCACATCTGAGGGGGTTGATTATAAAGAGGAAGGAGGAAAGAACGGACACAATGAGTGTGCATTATTTCTCTCTCCAGCCCACCACGGCCTCCTCCTGTGCTGATGATTGGCAGAGTTTTTAGCTGGGGCTCTCACAAAGTGCTGCAGTGACTCTATCTTGGTGGTCCCTGGATGATCGCTTCAAGACTGAACTGGATTATGGTATTTCCCTTCCAAAGACCACAACTTCCAGTGTGAGGGAGAGCTGCTGTAGAGCTGCCCAGCCCCTTCTCCCAGTGCACCCAGGTACATCCTGCAGGTGGACAATGCATAGAATAATACTTTAGACAATTCTCATCTTCTCAGTATGAAATGAATTATGGAAGAAGGAAAGGATTAAGGAAAGTTAAAGTGAAAGGTACAACCCCTCTTTTTTATTTGTTAAACTGTATTTAAGGGCTTGTGTAGTCATATTAAAGAGTCTATGCACGCACACAGTATATTGCATCACTGCACACATGTTGATACACATACATGGCTGCATGTGTTTACTTCTGTTAGAATGCCAAACCACAGGTCATACTTCAGAAACACCAGCAGGAAGCATTCGTCTCATTGTCATGCAACATTACACAAGGCAGCTGCTATTGCACTGCACATTTGTGGTCCCTCTTTGTACATTTATTTATAAAGAAATACATCAAATGTAGTGCAGAAGACTGACTTAACACTGAATCTTATCAGTTGTTGCAGTTCTGCTCGCTGCTCTCGTGCTCGTCGTATCGACCGTGTTCAGTATGGGCTTTTTTTTTTTTTTTTTGCATTGACCTCAACACAGCTGCAGTGCATGGGAAAAGGCCTGATGACCAGAAATGTCACTGGCTTTAATGAAAATAGAAAGGGTACAAAATGCTCTACTAACAGCTGGAGGAATGGCCGTGTCGCTGGAGAACAGAAGGTGTATTGTGTTTTTGAGAGCAAGCGAGAAGAAATGTGTTTGTCCTGTTAAGCTGATCTGTAAGAAGCCTAAGGAGATCATACTAAGAATTTCTTTTACCCCACCAGAAAATCGCATTAACCGTCTCATTATTTATACATCGTGTGCAGAATAATTCCTCTCTGACGAGACTCTTCAAGCCCACGTCTGTCTTTTTAAACCTTGTTCAGAAATACTTACAGTAGATTTGGTTTGTCGTCAATCAGCATACATGCTGCTACATTCTGTAGGATAGAAATGTATGCATACGTGAAATATTTGTTCAGCAAAGGGCTTTTTGGTGGTTTTAATAATCTGGAAGGAAACAGCTTAAGAAATGTTGTCAAACTTGTCAGCGCATGCAGACATTCATGGATTTGAAAGGGCGAAAAATGTTCACTTGAGTAAAAGGTTTACAACTAACTTCAAGCTGTTTAAAATTAAAGCCTGAGCTTTACTGAGAATGACTAAATAATGTCTGAAGTGTATTATTATCCACAAAGGTTATATTTTAGTCATTTTTGGAGTTTTATTTTTATGCAGACGTGGTGATACATCTTTAAACCACCCATGCTGATGGGTAAAAAAAAAACATTTACTATAAATTTGCCACAGGTCAATGATAGCTTCGTGGCTGTGTGGCCCCGCAGTGTCAGGAGTAATCTGAAGTGTTGAAATGCCTCCCAGAGGGAAGTTTGCATATCTGAGGCCTGATCTCTGCAGCTAATGGTCCCTAACATAAACACACCAAGTCCTTACAAGCAATTATTGCTTTCATAAAAACACCCCTCGTTCCCTTTCCAGCATTTAATTGCGGTCAAACAAATGACTAGCAGGGCTCAGAATGCACTGCTCTTAACGATCAACGTGTGTGTTTCTGTGTCGTTAGAATTGTTTTTAGAAGACTTTGAGTCAGTGTGTGTGTGTGTGTGCGTGCGTGTGTGCTCTTTTGTGAAAAAAAAAGTTTCTGTTTCTAGTGTTGAGGTGCTGTGTGTTTGGTTGTCAGTGGACTGAAACAATAGTGGACCATCAGGCTGACGTCATGATGATGTCATGGTGTACGCCAGTGGGCAGGATGTGTTTAAGGTGACTAATCGCTGCTCCGCTCTGCACACCTTCACCAGAGACCTCCGCTGCTCTTTCCAAGGACAAACACATTGGCTAACGCTGTAAAAACACGACACTGGAAAAGCTTCAGGAAGCTTTCGGGGTCTTTCTGACCACCGTTCCTCTGGAAAGTCTGAGAGTTGGAGAGCTTCAGCTGGCTCAGGGCGGGTCGGAAACCCCACAGTGCCATCAGCGACTGCTGCTTTACTTTATCCTCTACCCTCACATACACAGCGATACATGGCAAAATGATCAGGGGTGGGTGGTACAGACTCTGGTAGCTAAGTCACACATGCATTTGTGTGTCTTTCTATACTTTATGTGAGTGTGTTTGTAAAAGCACACTGGCAGCTGCGGTTTTCCGGGCAGTGCTTTAACGGGCCTTTTCTTGTGGTCAGCACATGTGTGCAATTTAAACAGGGAGCCATACTGAGCCCCGAGTGTGTTATTTCCCCCCCCCACATATATTGGCACGTATGGCAGACTTTAGTGATGTTTAGATCAATCGCTTCACAGCAGGATTTTCCCTATTTCTGACCCAGTGCTTCCGAGATGTGGGCAGAGTGACACACATCAGAGCAACGTTTGATTTTGCAACAGTTTTGACAGATATGCAACCACCGACTGGCTCACCATACTAACAGTGGTTTGCCTTTCCCTCAGATGTACAAACTTTCCCATGCAGAAGTATTATTTCACTGTGTGTGTGTGTGTGTGTGTGTCAGCTGATGCGGACAACAATAAATCACTTCTTAGAATGGTATCATTATCTGGTGGATTATAAATGGAGCATTTTGATGAAGCACATCAATCAAATGTTGATCAATCACCTCTATTGCTTTCTTTCTTTTTTTCTTTCCGATAGTCGATCAGGATCTGGATCTTTCGCACCAGCAACACAGAAGACAATTTCGGTTCGACCTTTCTCGTATTCCTGAGGGCCAAGTTGTCACAGCAGCAGAGTTCAGGATTTATAAAGATTTCATCCAGGAACGTAATGAGAACGAGACATTCAGAGTCAGTGTGTACCAGGTCCTGCAGGAGCCTCCAAACAGGTACGGATGCTTTCTTTACAACATTTCACAGGAATTACTGCTGCTTACCCTCGATTTGCTTTATCCTTTGTCATATGTAGCTTGATCTCCTCAGTAGTGTTTCGCATTCGTTAAAGTACATCTTTGACTGAAGTATAAGTAGTAAAACCGCAGTGTAGAAATACTCTGTCACAAGTAAAAGTCCTGCATTTAAAACCTTACTCAAGTAAAAGTATACTAGTATTGGCATAATATTTTGGTAACTTAAAGTACCAAAAGTAAAGACCAGGGTAATTTATTTATTGATTCTATTTTGTAGTGTTTATCTGAATCAGCAAAATAATTTAATTTTTTTAATTTTTAATTTAATTTTAATTTTTAATTAATTTTAATTTTAATTTTAATTTTAATTTTAATTTTAATTTTAATTTTAATTTTAATTTTAATTTTAATTTTAATTTTAATTTTAATTTTAATTTTAAATAACTGGTAACTGCAGCTGTCAGATAAATGTAGTGAGTAAAAATTACACTATTTGCCTCTGAGATGTAGTGAAGTAGAAGTATGAAGTAAACAGAAATACGCAAGTAAAGTACAAGTACCCCAAATTTACTTTCCACCACTAGATGTAGGATCGCTTCACTCAAATTACTTATATAGTATTTCCTCACTTACCTCTAGTCGTCCCTGTTTGTCAGGGTGTTGAGATATCTGTCTGATTTCTGCCACCACAATAGAAAAAAGGTGAACGTAATTACATTTGTGGCACTCTCAGTATAGGAAAGTAACATTTAAACAGTTCTACAGCTACACTAGCATTACTACGAGCTAAATGTCAGCTAATGTCAGCAACATTCTCACAATGTCATGGCTAACAGACGTTTAGAACGTAGAATGTTTACCATGTTCACCTTCTTAGCTAGGCATGTTAGCATGATGACATTCACTATTTAGCACTTGTCTTTGCAGGTATTTGGTCGTAAACCAAAATATTGGACAGATAAAAAAAACTGACGTGATAATTGCAGTAGAGAAAAAGTTGTTGCAATCCATTTAAGGGGGAAATCTATAATTATTTTATGGCAATCCAATCCAACCGTTGAGATATTTCAGTCTGAACCCAAGTGTCTATTGCTATCCCTAGAGCCACGCCGCTAGCATAGCTAAAAATGTGACTTTTCACAAACAGTGTCCTTGTTACCGGATAATTGTCAACAGTTTACATAGTGACTATTTCTACAGTAGAAACCGTTCCGAAGACATGCTGCTGGTGAATATTTTAAATGTAATTTTTCAGTACTGTGAGCACCACCAATGTAATTCAATTATCCTCTGTTGTATTGGAGCAAATCAAAACCCAGATATAAAGCCAAACCCGCATGTTTTTTTAATTTTTATTTGGGTGAACTGACCCTTTAAAGCATTTTTCAAATGAAGTCATCAAAGCTTGTTTCACTGGTACACATGATTATCCTCTTATGCTAGTGACATGGCATGAATAGTGTGGTTGAGTTCAGACAAACACCTCGTGCTACTGTGTGTTTTCCTGTTCTGGCTGGTTGTTAGGCTGCTGTATGTGCACTCAGCTGTCTGCTTTGGCCGTGTCTCTCTGCATTTCCCCACAGGTTATTTCTGCTGATGTTAGTGTCAGCACCGAAGCTGTTTACACAGACATTAGTGTCAATTACAGAAACACAATTATTCTCTCCAGAGCGAGTTTACTCTCACGCAGTCAGAACGGGACAGTCCCCAGGAGACATGCATTTATAACACGCAGCTCCAACCGCAAATAATACTCTCCACCCTCAAGACATCCACTCTCATCATTCCTCCATGTTTCTGTCTGTCTGACTGTCTGTAGCTCTGTTGTGTCGTTCAGCCTGCCACCCTCTGTACTCTCACACTGTTTTCAAACCACTTCTGAAATTGGATAACAACACGACAAATTATCCGACTCTAGAATACCTTGACCCCACACATTTCATTCTTTCTCACAAATCAAAGCTATAGGAATCATGTGCTGGCGGCAGTAGATTTAAAGTCCTTCACCGGTGACAGCGGGGCTGACGGCGGTGTTAAAGGCAACACCATTGTCATTCACAGACACACAAAGACCAATCCACACAGACGAGCAGCCGGCAGGACTACAGGCAGACGTCTGCCTGAGGGTCTGAAACTCAGTCTGCAAACACAGCCATTGTCTGTGAAATCTGCCCTTAAGACGGCACGTATCAGTATAGGAGATTTCTTCTGGGATGTGAAGAAAGTGCTGCTTTGATAATGGCTGGTGGTTGTGGGTGGATAGATGATTCACATTATGCTTTATGAAGGAGACTCACCCTGGAACTTTAGTTCGCTATAGACATCGTTTTGAGGCTGAAACGACAAGACAAATCTTCTTTAATCTTGCACTCAAAATATTTTTAATTCGTTGTTTTAATTTAACATTTGAAGAATTTTGGCTGATTCAATTCACGACGAAAAATGTCCAGTCACAAATATAATGGATACCTTTACATTTTGTTGTTGTGTTGGCTCTGTGCTTCAGCACATATTTGATTTAAATTGAAACAATGACTATTAGGTTTAATAGATGTCTCTCAGCTTTAGTTTGAAGTTGTTTAAATCCACATCTGATAAACACGGTTGGAATGCCCCCATTTTTATCTAATTGACCAGTTTTAGGTGACACAGTGTCATTGGACAATGTAAACTTAATCAAAGTTATCATGTTTTATATTTGGTTCATTCGCAGCCTACAGACATTAACTACGTAGCCTCATTAATAATTTCTTTGTCAGCAAAACACATTCTCAGTTGGACTGACGTCAGGTGTCTGACTTGGCTTAACAACAACATTCCACTTTTTGGCCATAAACCTCTTGGCTGTCTTTATACATTATTTTCCTGCTGCATTGTCCTAGAATTAGGGGAATATAGAGAAAGAGGGTAACAATTCCTACACTGTTCCCAGAGTATGGAGGTAAACACCTTCAAATACAAGGCTGAAAATTACCACTTTAACCTCAAAGTGGTTGTTTCATTTTAAACCCAATGTGCTGGTGTACTTTTGCCAAAGCAACATAAAACAAGTTGTCCAAGTACTTTCTAACAATTACGGGACCACACATGTAGTTTGGCTTTTTCTAGCTTATTAAAAACAAATTTTGATGCAACTTTCATGACAGCCAACGATTTCCCGATGCATACCATACACTTTTAGACAGCCGTTGCTTTCAGTTCATTTCAGGAATGAAAATGAATTTGCAGAAACGTAAAAAGAAACGATGGGTAACAAATCACAGCAGCCATTTTGTCAAACCAAGCAAAATTTAGAATATTTACATCTGCAGCCGAACATACTCCATTACTCCAATACTCCATTGAAAACCTGGGTTTTGGCACTCAATGCTTTCAACCTTGAAATGCCTTGAATTAAATTACATACTCTCCTCTCCTCAGTGAAGTGCAGCTCTTGCTGCTGGAACAGCGAGAAGTGTGGGCTGCAGAGGAGGGCTGGCTGGTCTTTGACCTGACCGACACCAGTAACCTCTGGCTGGTCAACCCTAAGCAGAACCTCGGCCTGCACCTGGTCCTGGAGGACAGCCACGGTCAATCACCGCCATACATTAACTCACATGGGGAACAGCAACAATTGCACAATTACAGTCTTTGTCTGGAGTGATGATTTAATGCTTTCTAATCCTGTGGGGAAAAGGACCACCACATATTCAGTAATTGTCTGTAGGGGCTTCTTACAGGGTGCAAGTTGGTCGTTTTGTGGTCATATTAGGATGAACAAATAATTGTTTAGTAGAGACTTAGATGTGCGTTATTGTCATCTTCAGTGGTTGGTTGACTCTCTTAATAGTTTTGTTCACCCGGTCTCCCATTATAGGTCAGAGAAGGAACCCCAGACTGGTGGGGCTGGTGACGGGCAGTGGACCTCAGGACAAGCAGCCCTTCATGGTTGCCTTCTTCAAAGCCAACGAGGTGCGTTTCCGCAGCATCCGCTCTGCCCACGGCCACAAGGGGCGCCAGTCCAACCGCTCCAAACCCCAGAGGACTGTTCAAGATGCACTAAAGGCAGTGGAGGCTGCAACAGGTGCCCGAACCCTTCAAATCTCACTAATCATGGTTTAAGTGACTCTGATAAACTGGCCATTAATACTTTTTGTACTTGGATACTTGTGTGTACTCATACTTGCATGTTTTCCATCTCAGATAACCTTGGAATCTCCAAAGAGGGATGTAAAAAGCATGAGCTGTATGTCAGCTTCAGAGATTTGGGATGGCAGGTATAATTACAATTTTAATCTAATTTTTATAGAAAATTTCACCTTATTACATGTCCTAAAGTGACAATTAACTAGCATTTACCGGTGGTTTTACTCTGAGCAGGACTGGATCATAGCACCAGAGGGCTATGCAGCGTACTACTGCGAGGGAGAATGCGCCTTCCCTCTCAACTCCTACATGAATGCCACCAATCACGCTATTGTGCAAACTCTGGTAAGTCCCAGTCAGCCCCAATGATGACAGGCACTTTCACTACAACCTCCACTTCCTGTGAGGATTAATTTATGCTTCTTCTGCCCACAGGTGCACTTCATCAACCCGGACACGGTGCCCAAGCCCTGCTGTGCCCCCACGCAGCTCCACGGCATCTCAGTGCTCTACTTTGACGACAGCTCCAACGTCATTCTCAAGAAGTATCGCAACATGGTGGTCAGAGCATGTGGCTGCCACTGACCTCTCGAAACCCCCCCCTGCCATGAGTTCTGCAATTTTAGAGGGGGACGCTGAGGCGAAAGTGAAGGAACCAGAGACAAGAGATGATTGACTGGCTGGTCACCAGGGAGCTCCCGCCACAGAACGAGCTTTAAATAATCTGGCGTTCTGTTTTTTATGAGCAGCAGCTGAGCCTCCGATGCAGTATTAACCACTACCACAAACCAAATAGAACTATTGGTAACAGAGAAAGGTTGAACAAAGGCGTTTCTTTTGCTTTCTCTCGAGTTCGACTAGAAAAAGTGCACTGGAAGGCCACCAAGCAATGTGGAGTTACTTCAGAGACTCAAAGAAAACATTCAGCGCTGGAAACATGAAATTAAAAGGTTACGATTATCCTTAATGTGCAACTCATATCTCTCTGTATTTGAATTCAGGCACTGACCATAAAGCGTCAGAATATAAAGTACTGCCTGGGTGGAAATGTGCATATAGTAACGGATTCCACAGCTCATACAACTTTAAATCACCATCTTCCTGTTGAATTGGAACAGCAGGGTGAACTTGTGTCTGTTGAGGAAAAAATAAAAACTTCAGCTGTTCCTGAACTGGTTGTTCAGCAGGCCACTTGGACCAGGTCAGGTGTATAACATCTGGCAGCTCGCGTGTGTGCTGCTGATGCAGAGGAGCGCAGTGAAGAACGGCAGGCGAGACCGTTCGTAACAGTGTGAGACTGGACCTAGTTTCCTGGTGCAGACAGACATCACCGGGCCTGTGACATCTGCAAGATGTCAGCGATTCATCTTCAATGGAAGGACATCAGGGTGTGCACCTTCGCCCCGACTGCAGCTGCTTTCTCATGACAAAAGGGAAGCTGTAATTGTATTCAGTCAGGTTAAAGTTAATAAAAGGAAACTGTAAAACAAGAAGCAGGTGTGTGTTTTTACCTCATCTGGCCTCAATGATGTTCCCTGCAGCATCACTCAACACACCTCTGGCTTGTAAATTTATGTTTTGTACGTGTTCATGGGTTCTTGACATTTGTGTGAAAATGATGCAGAAACTTTACAAATATTTATTAAACGGTGAGAAAACTGTTTCACAAGGTACAGACACCATCTGTATGTACAGCACCCTGTCTGCCCTAATTGGGACATCACAGTTGAGCCCACATGGTTTGCATTTCAACTTTGCACAATTTAATCGTTTGCCAAAATAAGTGCTATGTACACTCAGAAGAAAATCACATTGCAGTGCTGACATACGACATTGACACAGCTATATACTGTAACAACCAGGCAAATAAAGGCATTCACACTGACATTCACTGAGAAGCTGAGCGCTTCCAACGCAGCATATTACAACACAGCCCACGCCGTTAAAAACAGATCATACGTATCTGTCACCTTAAATAGAAAATAGAGGTAGAAGCGTAAAACGTAATCCTAGTGATGCAATCAAAGTGGTGTTGATTGTCAATGTGAAAGCTCACTCTCAAACAGGAATTAAGGAAATGCAATAATTCGGAATGAAAACATCATTAATGATTATAAAGAAGTCTTACGTAATCTTTAGGCAGAAAAGATAAAACTTTAGACGATATGTTGAGCAGTGAAAGACCTGAGGGAGTATTCGTCTTTGCTTTTCAAGGAACGTGGGCTGATTTAGTCAGAAGTGCTTGAGATGAGACGAACGCTTTGAACACGCTGTAGAACCCAAACAATATTGTTTGAACCTAGAAGACCTTTTTCAAATTCACTGCCACTGAAACAGCTTCCCAAAATAAATAAATCACATAGCGTCACATGAGACGTTGCAGAAATTGTAATGTTTAACTCAACTTATATTGTCAGTGTTTGATCCCTGACTTACCCTGACAAATTAGCAAATATAGGTTTACCCTCTGGGGGAATCCTGAGAGTTTATCTTATCTTTCCTCTTTAGCTTTTACTCCTTCGGTACAATTGAAAAAACGACAGTCAAGCACAGAAATATGATTCGGGAGGTAGAAAGATAGCAAATACAGGCTGAGTATAGCGGAGCTTAAAAGAGATCGACACGCTTCGGTGTCCTTGAAGCATCAGCCCTCCTCACTACATGCAGTTAGTCCCTGGACCTCTCAACTCAGGGGCAGAATAGTGTCTCCTGCGGACCACGTCTGCCTCCGTCTTCTTCTGCCCCCCTGCTGGCAGCACTGGCCCTGGGGGGTCCCGGGGTGGTGATGCCTTTAGGGACTCACACCCTCCCTCTGACTTAACGGTTGAGGTTTTTGGCTCCAGGGTGGCTGACGGTGGAGGCTGGGAGGCTGAGACAGGGGTGAGAGCCAGGCAGATGTCTCCCACACTGAGCTGGCGGCAATGCAGGCCACAGAGACGGGCAGTCCTCTGAGGGCTGCAGGAGGACCAGCCAGCCCCTCGCACAAAGAACGGGTACTCCACATAGACGTCCACCAGCTCCTGGAGGAGGATGTTAGATACGTACAGGAAGATGAGACACAGAAATGCAGCTTACACACTTGTTCACTAGGGGGTGCTACTGTTTGGAGAATCTTTTTTTTTATTTTTTATGTAGGCTACTTATCTGAAGCAGTCAATGGATTCAATAGAGACCATTGATGAATGCATGTACTGTCAGTTTGGTGATAAGCTATTTTCATAGTTCACACTGATGCCCCTGAGATATAACTGAGTGGTTAATATAATTTCACCACATGCCAAACACAAAGTTAGGCCAAGGTCCTGCAGTAATGATTAAATGTTAATATCTATTTTGGTAATTATATTTAAAAACTAAAGCCAGATGAGTCACATTTCTGTTATTATTTGTGTGATATAATAATAGAACTTGTCAAATGTTATGTCTTATGACAGAAGTTTTTGTTTGTAGAAAAAATGAAAGAATCCTTAGACTTAGAATGTCAGAAATCTACACATAGTGGGTTTGAAAGTATAAGGCTTATTCTAGATATTTTCTTTACCGTCAGCAAAACCCTAAACTGACGTGCCAGATGTTTTTTTTACACAATACTTCAGAGAAACCTCTTCCATACACTGTGTGGGAAAGACAATTTTTTCCAAAGGCTGCTCTATTTCCTGAAACGTTCCTGAAACAGAAGTTAGTGGTGCAGTTGGGGACTATTTTTAACTGCGTATTATTACAAATGGTGTGCTGGTATTTGATGCTACCAGGACAGTGTATGCTCATTGTCACTTAGTTTGGCTAATTTATGCATCTTACTATTTTTTGGACGATGGAGCTCTATGGCGCAGAGGACTGAGAGACATCAAGTTTTGGCTCAATAGACAATACTATTTTTATTTTAAAATCTTTCCATTGTATTTACTCAGAATATTGAATATCACCAGCCTTGCCCTTTAACATGTAATAGTATGATCCGAATGCAACATTGGGTAGATTCATTTAAATAATGCATGTTAAGTGCCTGTTGTGATTAGTTCATAATACAAACGGATTTTCCTTCACCTGGGACTGCTGGTCGTGGAGCAGGATGAGGAGGCGCGAGATGGAGGAGGAGGAGGCTGAAGGGGTGATGCTCTGCACCGTGCAGCAGCTCAGGCGCAGGTCTGGACAGGCCAACGATCCCAGCAGGAAGTCCTCCGTCTGCAGGTGCTCCACCCTCCTCAGCCGGCCGTCTCTGAGCTCGATCAGAGAGCCTGCCCCGAAGTGAGGGAGCAGCCAGGGAAAAAGGTTAGGAGAGGAAGAGGAGGAAGAAGCCTGCTCAGAAGATGGGAGAGCAGACGATGTCAAGGCGTCCTCCTTCATGGAGGTGTATTTCTTGCTTGAGCTATGGTCAGGGGAAACTCGTATGAGGGAATGTCCAGAAGCGGGATGTTTGACAACAGATTTGTGCAACACATCATATTGCAGTGTGAGGTCCTCGTGTGGAGAGTGAGGTAGGCATGTGCGCAGTGACGGAGGACTTGCTTTTTCAACCCTGGGAAAATGCTCAACTTTTCTGTCTCTTCTCCTCACATATGGTCCTTTGTTCCTTCCATTGCTCTGCCTCTCGGTGTCTAAACTCTTGTCCCTTAATGTCTTGAGCTGCTCCCAGCTGTACCCTCCCCGCACCCTTTGGAAACCCTCAGTGACAAGGGAGACGGGGCTGAATCTGGAGGGGATGTGCGGATGGCCCAGGTGGAGTGCAGGTGTACCAGACAAGTGGCTGTGGTGCTGATAGTGGTGAGGAAAGGCCCATCCAGGGTGCACGGGGTTGAATTGTCTCCACTCTGCCCAGCCACGGTGATCCCTGAATGCAGAGAGGTCGTGAGGTTTGGACCTGGTGGATGGGTGAGTCTGCATCCAGGGCTGGTACAGTGCAGGAACCCGTCTCGGTACGGGCTGGAAAGGGCCAGTGTGCTTTGTCTTAATCTCACTGTGGCTCTTGTAAGGGTAGGGCGCCTTGAATGTCGCAGCATCACACTGCTGCTGCGATGGTGAGCTCGGCCTTTGGTCCCTCTTTTTGAGCGGGAGTTTGTCCCTGTCTGGGACTAGAGCTGGGTTCGGTGTGAAGCTCATTGGCTCACGCTGCCTGTCACTCACACTGGCACTGCATGTCCTCCTGCAAAGGCCTGAGGAGGTGTTGTGATCGGACTGCAGTCTCTTGGCAGGCGTTGCGGATATATAGGTCCAAGGTCGTCACGATCTGAAAAGTCGAAGAAGCATATATCAGTGCACTTAATATCCTCGCGAACAAGGTGTCAAGCTGTAGAAAAACATCAGGTTCTCTATTCAGACTCTCCGTTTCTGTCACTTTATCTCTCTTTTTAAAAAATCTTGATAAAAGACAGATTTTTCACCCTCTCCTCTGAATGCACCCACCTGGTGAACTCATTGCCTGTCAATATACCCTATAGACACCAACAAAACTATGGCTCCAAAGTACTGTACTGCACAGTGTGGTTGTAAAGGAACGAGCGTATGGAGAGCAATGCAAAGTACAAGGTTGGCGGAGTAAAGTTCGATTTTATCACACTGTTAATATCATTTAATTAAGTTTTCATGGCGACATATTCCCCTGGAAACAATGGAAGTGTTTGTGTTCAGGGAATAAATAGGTGCAGGATGTTAAACTCTGTATCTTTCTCATTGGGACTGAAGTGATCGCCCACACCTCAAGCTATCGAGAGCCCATCATCCTCCTTACATGTATACGCACAATAGTGAGTCAGTTCACAGTTTCTCACCTATTCAAAAACAAGTAAAGAGCAGTGTAGGACTTTTACAGCCCGTCAATGCAAAGCTCATCTCAATGCCCTGCATTATGTAATCATCATAGCCGAGCACCACCGCTGAATGGACCTCTTTCACTCTGCCCGACAGGCATGTCTCTGATATGAGCTCTTTCTTTATTACGTGTGTGTGTGTGTGTGTGTGTGGGATCAGACAACAACCTCACACTGACATTCCTGTGCGAGTGCTCAGCAGTATACACACACCTTAGATAAGTATTTGTCAGCTAAATGCATGCGGTGAAAATGTAAATTCATTCCAAGAGCCTCCAGGTGTGGGCTGCTTACCCACAATGACCGACACACACAGGTACGATCAGATCGTGACCCAAAACGGGCCAACGCTGCAACGCTGTGCGTCGTGAATCACCTTATGAGGTGATCAGCTCACCACAGGTCGCTAATCTACGGAAATGAAATATTTACACAGCGGCGTTCAGTGCCATCATGAGAATGATAATCTGCCCGAGGACGGGATTATTTGCATACAGTGACTTAGTCAGCTTGATGTTTCTATCTATGGAGCTGTAGCGCAATACAACCAAATATAACCTCCAGAGACCGCAAAGAGTTCCATCAACACGCACTCAGAGCGAAACCAATCCATGGATCACGACTGGCTCTCTTGGTGGACTTAAAGACAAGAACATGCCACATAAATCAAGATAAACATGGTGTTCAGAGAAGCTTGGAGACTTACTTACACGTTCCTCCATCCATCCATCCCTTCGTCCATGCGTCTCCCTGTGCCACTCATCTTCGCAGTGCGTGTCCATCCATGTTCACAGACTCTCCCCACACACACACACACACAAACACACACCTGTCTGGCTCATGTCCTCCTCCCAGGCTGCAGGTGGAAAGACAAAACAGCAGAATGATCAAGCAACCAGACAAGCTCAACAGACTGTCTATCAGACACGCTCTCCTCCCTTTCTCTTGTCCTGCTCTCTCTCTCTCTCTCCCTCTCCCCTCCTACTCGCCTTTACATTTTACACTCCCACTCTACTCAGTCAGTCAGTCTTGTTAACCTTTCTCAGACAGATTTGATGTCTCTCCCTCTCTTACTTCTACTTCTACTTCTCTCTCTCTCTCTCTCTCTCTCTCATCTGAACTTGCCCACCCCGTGTTTGCCGCTGAGTAGCACTCTCAGCCTCTCTTCCATTTGTAATCACACTCCTCTTCCTCTCTCCATATTCACACGCTCTCTCCTTCGCTCCACAGCTCTCTGCTGTTGGGTGTATAATTAGAACATGAGACTGCTGTGCAACTCCTCATCTGATGGTAGGCGTACGACTGCCTGATGGCTTTGGCGCTTTGCCTGGAAGAGTGAGGGCGGGAAACCTTGCTTTAGACTAAAGAGTGGACACACGCATGAGCAAAAAAAAAAAGAGGGAACAGACATCCTGCTATCACATCTGCAATGTGATAGAAAATAGCCCTCACTTGTTGTGGATTCTTTCTGATGTTCTTTCTCACCTCAGTATGAAGACGAATAATGTTTCATCCTCAATGAGCGCGACACCTAACCCTGTGAATGCTTTGAAAATGGCAAGTAGGCTAATCGTATTTGAGCAAAGAGTTCAATAGTCAGCATTAAGCATGAAGGTCTTTCATGGTTGTTCAGACAACATGAACCGCCCCCCCCCCCCCCCTTGCTTTCTATATATTTTTCCTGACTTGCTTTCTTGCTCTCCCCATTTCATCTCACTTTAAAACACAAGAAAGAGGACTTGGCTTTTGCTTCATGGCTGCCTCTGCAGCACGGCAGCCCAGTTCTCAGCTATTGATTTTGCACGGCCTCAGCAGGTGAACCCCCAGTCATGAGAAAGCCCACGCATAATCTAGTTTGAGGTGGAGAGGATTTCTCACTTTGAGTCACATCATGCTTCCTCTGCCCACTCCCTCTCTCTCTCTCTCGCTCTCTGTATCTTTTATCCTCGGATGCACACACACACACACACACACACACACACACACACACACACACACACACACACACACACACACACACACACACACACACACACACACACACACACACACACACACACACACACACACACACACACACACACACACTTAGGCTAAACCATCATAACCACTGACATTTACATGGATGTTTTATGGATAGAAATCGCCAGTCACTCCCACCACTTCCCAACTGCTACATTTCAGCCCGTATTTGAAGTTTCACTTTTCAGCGTGGCACCGACGCAGAGTGTGAGTTCCGGTAGTGAAAGTTTCGGTGCCTATGCACGCAAGCATATAAAGGTTTGTTATTAATTTGTTGCCTTATGTGAAGATCTGTGTGCCATGGTTATTGTAAAATATTCTGTTGATCAAAGTGGATGATCAACAAGTCATGTCCCTTTGTGCCGATTCTTACACACAGACTCTTGCAATGACTCACAACAGCATCTTCTCCGGCCTGTAACTGAGGCACGGCATCCTTTCAAAGGCTCTCTTGAATGCCGGTGCAGTGTTTTGAGGAAAAGGGCAATGATGTAATGATGCTCTGTGAAACCTCTGCATGCAAACATTGTGTAATCAGCAATGCAACGAGGAAGAACTGGAAGTGTCATTTGTTGTCCACTAGATGGTGTCTCAGACACACAGTCTATCTGTAATCTACTTCTACTCACTGTTTGGAAATTATGTCTTAAATCAATTATTCAGCAGCCAAAACTTGTTTTTAGTATGTTATTGATTTATTAGAGAGTCCGTGACAGTAAATGAGGGGAATGACATGCAACAAAGGTCCGGAGCCGGACTCTTGCTGGGGACACACACCTAAAACCTCTAGGCCACCAGAGGTTTTACTGCCAAAAGTAACAGCCATGAGAAATGTGAATTTGGGCTGCAACTAACAATTAATCTGCTGGTTATTTGGACTGTTGATTGAGAACAACAAGACATCTACAGATACCACCTTTAGGAGTCATTTTCACAGACCAAAGGTATATTATTTATATTAATATAAAACAGAGAAACGCTGCAAATGCTGCTGGATCAAGCTGTAACCAGAGAATGTTTGGCATTTTTGGTTAATTGTTTTTAAATTAAAACCAAGGACTCTAATGCTTACATGTCAACTAAGCAGGTGCAGATTAATTTACTCAATTTACTAATTAATTAACAATTAATATTTTAGCTCTAATGTGAAATAAATAGATCTTTCTTCAAATGTTTTCTGTAGGATCTTCATCTAAAAAGACACTAAACAATTCTACTATTGTGTAAAAATGTTGCTTTTAATGTTTGGATGTACGATCTATTTTGAGATTTTTTTTCAAAAGTATAGTGCGCACATTGTATCCAAACTTAACTAATATTAATCCCTCATTCAGATCATATTATTCTGGAAGGATCAAAATGTTCTTTGTGAAGAGGAAACAAAAGCATTTGAATTGTTCAAGGGGCGTCAGTTCCAATTATTATTAAACCAGTTAGGCAAAGAAATACAATAATGAAAGGCATATTTGTTGTCTGCTCATGTAACATTTGTTGACATCACTTGACCCAGAAGTTGACCAAGAAGAGTGAGCTTTTAAATCCGTAACAAATAAGGGAGAACGGGACAAGAGACAGAAGGAGAGGAAGGGAGAGGGAGGGAGGGGGTGCAGGAAGACAAAAATAACAAAGGCATGTGCCTGTCTCTCCTTGGTATTTTCCACTCCGTTACATAAAATCCCCCCTTCCCGTTTTATCAATCCTTTCCTCCGACTCCCTCTCGGCTCCTCCCTCCTCCCTGTCATTGGTCAGCTGGTCGGCTCCACAAAGCCACAAACTTGTTCTCGCCTCATCCAAGTGGCTCAGAGTCCACTGAGTCAAAGAGGGGAAGCTGGGAGGGAGAACAGCGAGCATCAGTCACCTTGGAGCAGTCCGAGTGAGCAGAGGGCGTGGGAGATGATCGGCAGCCTCTCTCTGCTGAACTCTCACCGATCATCTCTGATTGATTATCTCCCTTCTCTGCAACTCTCCAGCAACATGAGCTCCTCGTCAGCCGACCCTCACAGCAAACGCCTGCCCCGTGAGTCATCTTCAAAACTTCTAAACATTTAGTCAGAAACTCATCTTTTAGTTCAGGTGGATATTTTGAGATGTAGCCACAAGTTTGCTCCATTAACACAGTTTTGATGTGCAGATGTAGAGCGGGGCATTGGGGAGGAGGAAAGGATTCTCCATATTTGGTTGTCAGAAGTACAGCACACACACACACACACAGATTGAGGCAAAGAAACAGAAACTCAAGCTACAATGAAAACCTTTCCAACTGTTCCATTTCGTGTATTACCTTTTAACGTGTCAGAAATTCTGTGTCTATAATACATCAAACGGTGTCAAATTAATGTCAAGGAGAGCTGGAGTTTTCTTTATTTATGATAGACACCAAATGTATTAACTGCTCCACGAGGCATACGCTGTGTGTGTGTGTGTGTGTGTGTGTGTGTGTGTGTGTGTGTGTTTCAGATAGAATGTAGAAACCGGTGTGACATCTCAGTCAGTGTGTTAAATAGCTGCTGTTGTGTTGATGTTGCCTGAAGTGAATTGTCCAATAGCTGCACCAGCCGAATGTTGAATCATCACCCTGAGTAATATACCAGTAATACCAAGTGAATAGGTCACTCTCTTTGCACAGGAACAGGGATGCATTCCCACACAGACCCACACACACGCACACACACACACACACACACTGAGGCAGCCTTGGATTAGGGCCGCCGCAGGGCTCCAGACAAACATCTCTTATTTCTAATGGGATTGTGCCTGCAGATCTCAGCATAGTCGACTGACTGCAGCTTGTTCCACAGACACACCAACACAGATGGAGCACACAAGAACTGAAACTGAATTAGTCCCAGTGAGATCAGTTTGTGATTTCACGAGGCTAAAATAAAGGATCAGGGCTGCGACTCCAGAGAAAGACGTCTCCCATCTGCTGCTCTGCCCAGAGCCTCTGTGCCTCTACAGTCCGCTCTGTCGCCTTTTGATTATTGTGGGACTGTGCCAGAGAGCGGCACATCGGTGTGCTGAGAAGTGAAGGACCGGCCAGCTGCTTAGAGCCCGTTACAGACGGCAGGGTGTCGGGTGGAGAAGGAATTGTTCCTATTCTCCATGTATTCTTAGCGCAGTCCCCTTTGACTTGACCCCAGATAGGAATAAGGAGTAAATTATGTTTATTAAGCAAATTAGTGAGTTAAAAATCCATAACATGTACCGTCAGTATCTTTAATGGATCACTCTCTGAGGGATCAATACAGTATGTTTATCTGCTGTGCTGCTCTACTCATTGGAGCTTAATGAGCTAGAGGGGACACAAATGGGACCAAATTAAACCACTTCTTGCTGTACCTCCTTTACCTTACAACCAACAAATAAAAAGTTGAAGAAAACATTACTTCCCAAACAAAAAGTTACTGCATACAATGTGGACAAGGCTTTGAAACAACATTCAGAGCTTCATGTTGGAAAATAAAAAATGAAAGACAATAAAGAGTGAAACATATTAATGGCTGATGTCTTGCCTTGTTAAAGCAATTGGCCATGATTACAATTGCAAATTTCCAGCAATTAGGTTGCAGTTGTTGAAACCGAAGACGCGTAAATACTTAATACTAATGCTTACCAACGTGTGAAAAGCACACATGTGGAAAATACACAGATTATTCTATTATAAACAATGCCGTGTGGCATATCACACGTGGCTAAATATACTCTGTGTGTGTTTGTGTATGATTATATTAAACCGCCGTGGGTAGATGGGCTACTAAGGTTCCCATCAATCCAACGGTCTAAGCTGTGCAGCCCTGGGGACATAGACCAGCTCCTCTCATTAGTTCTCTAACAAATCCATCTACTCACTGTTCAGCTGAATCCTCCGTTTGGTCAGTTAATGATTCGGAGTCTGTTCACCGAGGTGTTGGCATTGCTGGGAAGAGGAAACATGTTTTTGTGATTGTGATAACATGAAGGAATAACCAGTCAGCGCTACAATAAATCATGATAAAACAGTGTTAAGTCTTTTGTAACCAGCAGCATCTGCGGACCAATCCGCCTCAGCCTCAGCAAACATCTGAGATATGTCTGAGACTCTGTGTTGAGTCTAAGCAAACATTCCTACAGTTCTGCCAGCTGAAGTGAAAATAGCTTTAAACCGACCTCACAAAGAGAGGCAGCTGATCCAGGGACAGGAATGTGTAGGAGCCCTAACCTTAAGCCTTACAGAGAGGATGTACTCGGCTAACCTTCACTAGATAATTCAATGTTGGAGTGTAATTACAGTCATCAGTGTCACCAATTAACACCGTTTTCTTTATCATAAGGCTTCTATGATGATTAATCGTCCAGGTAGAGTTTTTTTTTTAAAATTACGCTTGTTTAGCATTAATTATCTTGACCATACAGCGCTTTGAACATTATTAACAGGTTGGCTTGATTGAGTACATGTTGATGTTATTCTACTGTTTATTAATCGTTAGTCTGGACAAGAGGATTTGTTAAAGTGTTTTGTCAGCTGGTGAAGCCTACTGTGTTGATCAGAATTCATGACGGTCTGCTTGTGGACTTATGGAGGACAGTGGGACAGGACACTGACCTACAAACAGTCCTATTGTCAGCGGGGAAGGAAGGAGAGGGTTAACACTGATGTCATTGTTGTCCTGACGGACTGGGCTGATGGGGCTGGACACTGCTTTGACCCAGCGAAAACAGACAGATCTAATATGCAAATGACAACACGCACATGCACGCATTAAGTATATCAGACCAGACAGACACACAAGCACACATCAACTCCCATACATAATTTACGGCGCTTGAAACTGGAGCCCAGTAAGTGGCAGGTTTTTGGAAAGGAAATAGGGATTTTTTTTTTTGGGAACCAAAAACAAAAGTGTGAGACAGAGCAAGTGCATCGTCTCCAAAGATCGTCCATTTTACGAGCGTGGCCAGTTGTCTGTTCCACTTTAGTTCAAAGCATCATGTGCTCCGCGGAATGAGGAGAAGACACAAGCAAAGCAATGTGAAAGAGTCACTAGAAAATAGAAAAGTGTAATATGGGAGGAGTAACTTTACCCTTTCGGATGTGCTGAGCAGGATGTGGTAATGTTAGTGATAAATTAACACATTGCATTCATACATCTCTGCTCTTGCTGTTAGAGCCGGATAAATCTTCTACCTGTAGCCAAACAGGCGCTGTACTATTCCTCACTGAGACACCATTAATTACTGTAACAGCTCTAGCAGAGCAGAGACAGATCCACTAATGATCAATGTAGACTGTTGGCAGCCTGCTGTTAGGGTGAATGTTGTGCCGGAAGGTAAACGGAAGAGACTCTCAGTAAAAAACAACAAGACATCCTCTTTAACTAATGAGCCGGTGCAGAATTCATTCTCTCCATCCTCTACATCTCTACAACCCACACTCTTGACTCACTTTGGCTAACCTCTATCCCGTCATTCCCTGGATGTTTTAAAGACATCCTCTTCGTTTTTAGCCTTTCTGCAAGTGTTCCTGTCCTCCTTGACCTTTCCTCCCTCACTCATGTTGCTGCCTTTCTGTGTTTACAGCCACTCACTCTCTATTTCTGTCTTGTCGCAGTTGAGAACCCATCTATGTGAAATAAAATTGCTCCTCTGACGAAGAGTGCCTATAGGTGGAAAGGGCAGAGAGCCCGTTCGTAGTGGCCTCAGCCCAAACCAGTGTTACCACATCTGTCCCAGTGTTTAGGAGTCAGCAGGTGGTCATGCCTCAACATACAATCACAAAGTGTGTTTGAGAGAGACACACAGGGAGAAGAAGAGCTACACTATTACTTCAGCATGGAAGACAAAAAAATGACTTTTTCATCAATAAATATAAACAAATTTTAAAAATCCAGAAAAATCCAGAAAATGCTTCCTCATATGTTTGATTTTAACATATTCATTTTAGAATTTATTGATGTATTTATTTATGGATGATGTCATGGATGTCAGACATGGAAACACGTGGAAGTATGCAACACCGCCACCACCACCACAGCCATTTAAACAGGGATGACCTCATCCTTTTGTACAAAGAAAGCCACTTCTTAGAAAAAGCCTTGGGTTGGATGAATAGACTCAGGCTGAGAGTCTGGAAGAACTGCTCCATAATCAAAGCTGAGGAGGTTGTGATGTTTCCCACTGGGATTTCTATTCAACTAGTGTTTACTCAGGGTTCATAGCCGGAGCTGCTCCTTCAACCAACAAGTGTAAAAACAACTGGATCGTCTGGAGAGGCAGTTTTCTCTGCTCCGTTCTGCCCTGACCTTCTCTTTACCCGTCACAAGGGAGCCAGCCAGTGAGCTCACATTTTCTTTCTGCATAGTGCTGGGCTAATGGCAGCCTGTTAGCGACACCGAGCCCTCCTGCCATTCCTTCACTAAGCCTTCAGATCAATGTGTTGCCTCGGCTGTATGTGCAGCACTTTTAAAGCGGCGTTTCAGGGTCCCATCCTTGAAAATGTGACAGTGGAATGAAGCACATGATGCTTGAATAAATTGATACAGAAAGTGACCTGATTCTCAGCCTTTGTGCGTTGTTTTCGTGTAGAATATCGATGCACAGTCAAGCTGAAGACAGATGAGCATTGGCAATCATGTGGGGATGATGCATTATATCCGCCGCGTCTGCTGAGAAGCGAGGAATTTAACGAGTTTTCACGCGAATTTGATTAAAGCAAAAAGGAGGAATTTAACAAACATCTCATTGAAGGATGTAACTCGACTAAAGACATTACAGGCTGAGTTTAGGTGAATTCAACCGTGGCTAAATTCAAAGCGATTTCCTGTAAATGGCATCATGACGAAGGAGCGCAGGCCAGTCCCGTTCCCTCACATCTGAGCCTTTGTCCGGCTCTGAATGGGCTCTTTCTCTCTCTGCCTCCTGAGCGGCGGATCTGGGTTTGTCTTTATGTGGGGAGGCAGAGTGGCACACAAACACGTCAGGTCCGCTCTGTCTGTCTCTATCTTTCTGTCTGATCCAGTCATTCTGCATGTCCAACTGGGTCTGAACCCATGACCTTTTCTTTCTCCAGTCCCTGAAGACTCAGGGGAAGGAAGGAGGGGGGCGACAGAGAGGAAGGAGCAGGAGACAGAGAGAGACAGACAGAGAGACAGAGAGACAGGCAGACAGAAAGAAAGAAAGTTTAACAGGAAGGAGGATAGACAGAGAGACAAATAAATACAGAAAAAAAGACAAAAAGAAATACAGAGACAAAAACATGAAGAGAGACAGAGGACAAAAAGACAAACACGAACAAAGACACAAAGAGAGTTTGACAGAAAATGACAGAAAGATGCAAGGAAAGACAGAAGACAGAGAGAGAGAGAGAAAGACCATAACCAGAAGTTGTTCTGCGCCGCCATATTGACGGCCGTCCCAAAGCTCTTATTTCTGCTCTGAGGAGCGAGGAGGGATCTCTGAGGAGCCATGAGCGAGGATGCACGAGGGGTACATCCCAAGTCTCTTAATTGCATCCCCTGAACTTCCGGTTCAAGCGAGGAGCGAGGAAATGACAAATGAGAGACTTGGGATGTACCCAAAGACAGACAGAAAGACAGAAAGAATGAGAGATAACAAGATATAAAACAAGAAAGATGAAGAAAGAAAAATAAATAAAGGCAAAAAGAACCCATACAGAAAGAAAGAAAGAAATAACCTCTTGAGCAGCCACAGGCCCTTCAGACATCTTGCAGTATAAGACGAAAGACTTTGGGCTGCAGCGGACTGTACATCTCATCAGCAGTGGACGTTTTTCCCGTGTGAGTGGTTGTGCTAATCAGAGGTCACCAGGGTTGTCCGCGGCCAGGGAAGCCGTATCGATCAAGGTGATTAAATGAGAAAAGAACTGGATAGGGAAGCAAAATCAATGTGAGGATATGCATCTGTAGCTAACCTTCAGCTCACCACAGGCCTCAGCCTTTAAGTGGAAACGATCAATGCTGAGATCAATCAGTGTTTAACTGAGCGTGAAGAAAAACTGAAGGATAAGCAATTTGTGTAAACCTGTAGCTTTTAATGAAAAGCATAATTTTTGTTCACAAACATTCTATTGAAGTCCTGTCCGCCCTTCTTTTGAAAAGTAAAGAGAGGGTAGGCTTTCATCTCGTACAAATCCAGTGTTTTGTCAGACGCGATGTCCTTGGCTGGTCACATTAAACAAGGAGCTCTTTTCATTTAGACGCACGCGTCAAACAGGCAGCTCCTGATTGTGAATGACATCTTGCTTTGTCAGCGCTGCTCCCTTCGCTTCCGAAAGACTCCGTAGACAATATAGTGTTTCTGATTGTGCAACAGTGCAACAAAAGGGACGCATCACACACACACACACTCGCACAACCTCCGACATCTATATTAAGACACAGAAATGCTGCAAAAACAAAATGCCCATAATGACGACTGGCACAAGATAAACAACTTGTAATCATTCACCTGCCATCTCACTGTTCTTATGGAAGATTGCAGCTTCTAAAGAGCAGTTGTACCATGTGACTGGCGGCACTGACGGACTCCTTCATTGCATAATTGTAATCACTAACGTCGCCTCCTACACAGACTTTCTGTGTCTGCTTGTTAAAGAGCAGTGATGGAAATTACTTAAAAGGGTGAAGTGCGCCAATTTTACACATCAAAGTCTGCGTGCAGGTTTCCAGAGGGAGCTGCTCCAAATCTGATAAATTGCCTCAAGAGATGTCACTTGAGTCAGAGTCAGTTGGGGCTGAAGTTTGAAGACGAAAAAAAAAATCTGGTGATGTGGAGTTAGAAAGAAGTGAGCTCACCAGACGGCTCCTCATCTCTAGCTACTGCCTGGCACAACGTACTTAAATCTCCGACCAAACTGTTCAAGTTGAATTATGGGTAATGTAGTCACCAGGTTTTGACAAGGAAGAAGAAAAAGACAATGTCTCTGGTTCTGCTGCATCGATTCTGATCCTTTCTTTTTTGTATTTGAGTCCAACAAAGTTATAGAAGTTCAATGATAAACTGGTGCACTCTTTTAAGCTTTCAGGAAAGGTCGGGAATATCTCATCTTGGGTTTGGAGACTACAAATCTAGAAAGCCTCAGTTGTAAATTAGGGCTGCGGAATTTGAAAGATATTGGCATTTACCAGGCAGGGAGACTAAAAATAAAAGATGCCATTGAGTGGCATTATGGTTAGCATAGGCTCCAGCATTTCTGGAGCCTGACCCATACTAGAGACTAAAATAGTAGTAATAATGATAATAATAGTATCTCAATCTCTGCTCCACCAATTTTGACCATTATTATTATTTGCAAATTGATTTCTTGCAAGGCCTCAAGCTCTCTGGAAGGTATCCCATTAACAGGGAGATAAGAGGAGCTGGATCTTTGTCAACATGTTTTGTTCTCTTAGGAGCTAAAATGCGGTATGCATTAGACATGCAGTGTGTCCATATGGAACAGGAAATAAATTACGTTTTGGTTCGGGATGAAGAGTAAGGAGGAGGATGAATTAGGGTGAGAGGAGCAGTTTTGTGCACAGAAGGATCTGAACTTGTCCGAAAAGCCAGAGATAGGCATATGAGGTTGGTTTATCAGATCATTTTATTGAAGACTAGCCAGTCAGGCTGCACAGCACTATTGATATCAAGCTAAAAAAAACTTGTTATGATCACTGACAACGTGTCTATTCACAGGATCATTCAAAATGTCATTACACAAGACACATTGATGCTTTGTTCGTCTATCATTTCAGCTCAATAGTTCGAACCAAACACATGCAGTTACTCTATGATAACTGTGTCAGGGCAGATATTGTCAACTCATCACTTTTTTTTTTTTTTTAAGATTTGTGTGTTTTCAGTCTTTGGGGAATTCCAGTCTATATTTCCGGGTTCTGTCTCACACATACTGTAAGCCCATAGGTGCAGTCAGCCGGTCCAACCCTGTGGTTTGAGTTGTCCTCTACTCCTCTTCCCGCCAAAGCTGTCTGCCCAGTCTGATCCCAGAGCCAAGCAGGTTCCTGCACCCAGGATGCAGGCTGTCAAACAGGGCAGAGCAGAGCTGCAGTGACAGGCGAGTGTCCTTGTGTCACCACAGACGCGTGACACGACTTGTGGGGAGGACTGTGCTGACACAGCGCTCCGAGGATTGCAACCTGTTGCTGCTATTAGGCAACTTTGCAGCTTTATCCTGACTGCAGCAGTTATTGATTTATGGCTGCAGTGCATCTTAACGGGAGTCCCCTAATATTGTCAGAGATAATAGACAATCCCTGGAATTTAGACATGGTTTGAAAGCCTCATCCAATTAGCTCAATCCCTGACTGCATGTTGTAATGGCTCCTCAAAACTCAGACACTGCTCTAATGACTAATGCAACATACCAGTTCTAAGCTCGGGGGGGGGACAGAATAGAAATGCACTTTACAACTAGAAAGGTGCACTCAGTAGAGTGCAGATCTCCGCCAGGTGTGTCTGCAACGACCATCGCTGTATTGTGCGATTGAATGAATACAACCAGTGCTGTAAAGTCATCATATAGTACACTTCATGCAATCATGCCAAAACACAAAGGTAAACTCCCCAAGCCGTCTGGCCGCTTAGCAGCAGCTGAGTGGTGGTGAGGTACTTAACAGTGTGTACACTGGTAGTTCCGCTAGCGGTTAGCCAAACACAACGTCAAAAAATACAATAAAAGTGAGCCGCAGAGCAGCGGCCAAAGGTACTCAGCAGTGTGTGCAGTTCTAGTTGCGTTAGCCAAACATACCAAAACTGTTTTTTGTCCCACCGCGTCTCTGGCCGCAGACTAGTGCCTGTTAGTTATCACTAACAGCCCCTACCAGCCAGTGGGGCAGTTAAGAGTGGTGAGTGAGGGGTAAGCAGCAGAATGCGAGATTAGCCGCGGACAGACACAGAGGCGCACATGCACTCAGTTATGGACGCACGGCCGAACACATAACCTCTCTCCAGGATTACGCATGGTGGAGATAATAAAAGAATGCAAAATGTGTCAGTGCATACTCACAGTATGTGCAAGAGTTACATAAGAAGAATGATATCTCATATGTCTGTCAGGTAAATATGAAGCTACAACCAGGACATGGTAAGCTTAGCTTAGCACAAAAAAATGGAAACAGGGTGAAACTGCTAGCTTGGCTCGGTCCACCTACAAAACCCTCTAAAGCTCACTAGTTTACAAGTCGCACTTCATGCTTAATCGTACAACTTGTTGTAAAAAGCAACCGCTTAGCGATTCGACTTCAGACTCAATTCAAGTGTTTCCTTCTCAGTGGAAGAAAAGAGCACTCATAGCGTCAGACATTTACAGTCCAGCATTTCCCCTCTCCTCATTCCTCTTGCAGTCACACTGCTGCAGTTCACCCATCCACTCGCACACATTGGACTTGCACTCAGCCTTATTAGAATGATGCTGATGAGGGGGGAAAAAAGGGCCGTATGGTATCTCAGACAAGATTAACTTGTCTGAGGACCTGGCAGCTTGATCTGTGGACATTTAATAAATGTGCAGGCTAGTACAGTGGTGAATGTTTGGCAAGCTTGTTTTATTAGCGTCCTGACAAAAGACAGAAAAAGCAGCTTGTCAGTGGAAGTTCAGTAGAAAACGTAAACAATCAACAATATCGTTTCGTAGTCGAGATACTGTATATGTGACCAACTGTTCATTACCTCTCCATAAGTCCATACAAAAGAGAATCCGCCTCCTGATGTCTCTCACTTACAGCTCAATGGCTCCCCCTTCTGGCTCCCAACATTTGACCCCTGAGTGACTGTAAAATGGATCTCAAACAATATGTCATATTATGCAACACCAGGTTATCTCACTGCTTAGCACACCTGCGTCCAGAGAGGAAGAACTGGTTTGAAAATCTCCTTGTATGGTGCTTGATTGTAATGCAGCTTCCTGGTATCAGATGTTAGACTTTCCCTGAGCTGGTTTCTAATTTCATGTCCTTCCTGTTTTGCGATTGCCAGCGGAGACCGAGCGAGGCCAGAGGCTCCCAGATGTGGACGCAGCACAGCAGCTCAAGCTGAGAGAGAGACAGCGTTTCTTCGAGGAGGTCTTCCAACATGACGTGGACGTCTACCTGTCTTCGGCGCACCTGTGTATCCGAGACTATAAGAGGCGTGAGTCGGACTGGTGGCCTTTTTATAAATCCATGCACAAATGCACGCTCATACACAGATGCGCATCATTTCACTGCTTCCCCTCTCTTGCAGCTCCAATTGGCAGCATCTCGTCCATGGAGGTGAACGTGGACTTGCTGGACCAGATGGAGCTGATCGACATCTCTGACCAGGAGGCCTTGGATGTCTTTTTCAGCTCTGGGGGAGACGAGGGGGTGCTGACCCCCCCGCTGCCAGGTATGGAAACCAGAAACAGAGCAGAGATTACAAGAAGCGCTGCGCAGTTTCATCCCTAACAAGATTTTGTTTCTGACCCACAGTCCAAGGAAACAACAACAACAACGAAGTCATCAGTAATGGACTCTTTCGACACGTCCTCGAGGATCTTGATGCCAAGTCCCGCGCGTCCTCCACGTCTTCAAACTCCTCCTCTGACAGTCAGACCACCAATGCCAACGGAAGAGACACCCCAGTCTTCAGGTCAGACGATGAGGAAACGCACACCAGCACAGCCAAGCGAAGAGCCGTGCCTCCAGAGTTGGAGAGGGTGAAAAGTCAGACTCCATCTTCGTAGGAAGCACCCTCTGCACAACAGGTCTCCTCCTGCAGTGCGGTAGTTGACACCTCGGCCGAGGGCAAAGAGCTGACTTTGGGATACAAGCTATTGAAAGAGGCCTCTCAGCCGCGACACACTGCCTCCTACAGCTGCTTTCAACCTTTCCTGTGATTGATGAGTTGTGCTCTGTGTGTTCGTTTAGGAGGTGGAGGCCGTGAACTGTAAATACGGAGATTTATTAATTCTCACCCGTTTCCATTTATGTTTTGGCATGTTTTGACAGATACGATTTGCTCCCCGGTTTCTGACCTCACGGGACCCGTTGTTGGTAAATGATGCATTTTGTACAGTAAAGCAGTGACTAGAACAATACAATGATAATTGGGTGACTCCCGGTAAATTTCGCAATAGAAGACTTCATACTGTTAAAAGTTCTGTATTTCAAACCAACACATTGTCCTGCCGATGCAAAATTCATAGTTTTCAAAGTTACAATTTTAGATGAATCTCAAACAGGATTTCTTTGTTTTAACAATAAAGGAAGAGAGGAACATGTATTCATGTGCTTCTGGTAATCAACACAACTGTTCCTGGTTATTTCAAGGTGTTTTAGATGGATGCTTAGCTGCTTACACGGAAGCTTGAGGAGGACAAACAGAACCTGTAGTGTCGAATGAAAACAAAAGAACAAAAGCTGAGACTTCCCTGCAAATCTTGATCAATTCTAAGGAACCCGCGTGAGCCAAACAGTGACGTATTGGAGGCAATACACACACACACACACACACACATGCACACACGCACACACTTGTGTCTATTATTCTTCTTGTGTGGGTGTGTAAAGAAAAAGGGGGCAGGGTCTCGTCTCCCTTTGCTTAAATGTCAGAAAAAGCCAGTCCTCGTACATTCTCACAATTGGATGTACTGAACAAGCACCATGCTCTGCTTCTTCTTCCTCCTGGTAAGTAGCAACACGGACTTAAAATCTTTTTGAAATGACTTCAGTTAAAGTTTGACGCTATTACTTGATTTTTATAGCTGTCAATTTCTGACTAAAGTCAGTGTTACTTAAAAAGGAGTATTCATTTATCTTTCATTTTGATTGAAAGTGTAACAGTATTATTCTAAATTATGTAATATTAATAATATTTATTATTATTAATATAATAGGGTTCCAACTATTTGATTATCTATGAAAATCAGGCACTTTTTTACCTTTGTTTACTGTCAATATTATTTCCCATCACTCCACTGGTCTAAGTTCCCGTGGAGGTCAATGTCTTCCCACAAGTGTTTAAGCGAGTCAGTGGTGTAAAATGTACCTCTTTGATACAAAAAAATAAATAAAAATACTCTGTATGGTCAAACATGAGTTGCAAAGTACAGCATCCCACTGTGATGTAATCATGTCTCTGGAAATGTTTGTGTGTGTGTGTTTTGCATTTCTGAACTGGTTTCCCAACATAGCAGCACGAGTTTTAAACACTTACATTGCCAAGTGTAGAGATAACATCAAATATGAGCTCCGCCTCAAACAAACATTCTTCCTTAGAAGTTTCATTACAACTGTGAAACGTCTAAGGAACAATGTCTTCGGAATGAAGACCTCGTGCTTCAGGTTTGGTTGGCTTCTTGTCTTTCAGGTTTTGTATTCCTCAAGTGCAAGATGCTCGGAGCTGCTGAGCCGTCACAGAAGGTTTTGGATCATTGACTCTTTCACTATTGAGGAGGGGCATTCAGGGCCCTTCCCATATGAGCTGGGCAATGTGAGAAACCATCCAGTCAGTAGATAAAAAGTTCAGCCAGAATAGCCAATGTGTTCATTTTCAAGCTCAGATACCAAATATCATCAATTGATAGACCTGTTGATTATAATAAATACAGTTACCAAACATGGTAGATCATGTTATTTCATCATGAAAATGTATAAAAGACATATAAAAAGTCTCAGGCTCCCCAAAGCCAATTGTAAAGTGTTTGTTGCTTACAGATAAATATTGAGCGGACATATCAAGTATACTTTGATCTCTATGGAGAAGGAGTGGATAAGGAGCCAAAAGGAGTTCTCTCTATTCATAAGGAATCTGGCATTGTGTCTGTACACAGGGCTGTGGACTACGAGAAGAATAAAATGCTTAAGGTTAGATTCACATGTAACATTCCAACATTTAGTAACAACTAGTAATCCACTTTTGTTATCTATACTGCTGTAAAGTTCTACACACTGATTAGGGATGCACATATGTCATATTGGTATTGTAATAAATAAAACACATTGGAAACTACGTTTTTTTATTTAGTATTATTATGTTAGGTTCAGGTCCTTGCAGCTCATACAAACAGGACAACAGTGGTGTTGCACACTTAAATCTAGTTTTACTCCATATTATTTTACAATATCCATTCATTCAAATCACATTGTTTTCTTTGCATTGTGACCGCAATTGAATCACATCTTTCAATCCGTAGCTGGAATTTGTGGCCAGAAAGACTGATTTCTCGATTGACACCACATTAGGAGTTGAAATCTCCATATTGGACATCAACGACAACCCACCACGCTTTCCGACGGATCTGTTTAAAATCAGCGTTGATGAGGAAACCCCACAAGGTAAAGCCTAAAGACTCTAGAGTACATGTTTTTTTTTCTCACAGTGTCTAATAAGTGCACTCCTTTCTTGTCATTTCCCATCAGGCTCACCTCTCCTGACTGTGGTAGCCTATGACAGAGACCAGAGAGGGACGCGAAATTCAACATTCCAATATGAAATCAAGTCTGTGGTTCCATACCCTTCAGACACCAACTTCACCATTGAGAAGTCTGGATTAATCTCATTTCAAGGGTGTTTGGACCATGAGGCAAGTGTGATCACACTATTTTTTGGGAATGCAAGATACACTGATCATTATAGAAGGAACAAACTGGACTAGATTAGTAACCCAGTTCTGTAGACTGTACAACTGTAATCAAATTATTTTTCATTTTCTTGCATTAAGGTGGCTGAAATGTTCACAGTGGTGGTGGAGGCCAAGGACAACGGTGACGTAGTCAGTCTTTCCAGTTCAACCACTGTAGTCATCCACGTAGAGGACGGCAACAACCACCTCCCAACCATCAGCGGACAAACAGTAAGCAGTTGTCCTGGTTAGCAAGGTCTACACATCACCACAATGATTTTAGCACTCACTTCTACATATCTTTACAAACACATGCAATAATCACACCTCTAATCTACAATTCTGATGTATAGTACATGCTAGACTTGACATATTGCTGTTGCCATTTGAAAATATGACAGGAAATCGTGTTTAAGTCAAAACATTAATCTTCAAAATTCTATAATGATGTGCAAAAGGGGCCAAGCTTTTTGTTTAAACCTATTTTCAATTACTGTCGGAAAAGAAAAAACAATGTAGGAGGTTTAAAAATATAAATGTATTATTATTATTATTGTCCATATAGGGACTTATGAGCAAACAAACAAACCAAAACAGAGAAATGGGTAAGTAGAAAGAAATAAATAAAGCAAAAAATACAAATGAAAATGTGAAACGATAATAAACAAAAAAGGAACTCATGCTGCAAGTTGGAGTTGCATAATGCAAAAAAACCTATTTACTTTTTCTGTTTCACTTTATCATCTAATATAATCATTTTCAATAAGTGGACGCAATGTTTTTCAAACACTTTTGTCAGTAATTTATTTTTATATAGTTGTTTAACCCCCGATTGTATAACCATAAAAACATTATTTTCAGATAAGGTAGAAATATATACAACAGATTTTTCAGTGCTATGTTTATCCAGATCATTTTACACTTATATTTTCTCGTCAACGCCCAGTTATTGAAGGTGAAAAATGTAGGCTATACTATACTTGATACTGGTGGTAAGTGGTAAGAAGCAGCATGGCAGATTTCTTTCCCCCTGACCTCTGCACCTGTGATTCATACCGTAGGGCTCTGGCAAAGTAAAAGAAGATGATGGCGGGACCTCTCCTCTGCGGCTGCATGTTTCAGACAAAGACACCCCAAACAGCCCGGCATGGAGAGCCAAGTACACCATTCAGGGTGACGAGGGAGAGCACTTTCAAATAAAAACAGACCCAGACACCAATGATGGAATCCTGACAGTCATAAAAGTAAGTGACGCCTAGCTGCATGCTTTACATTACAGCGACACCCACCTCTAGTCGGATATGTAATTACTCCATCGCATGCTTGTCACAGTACGTCTGCTTTCACTTGAGGTTTACACGTTTAAGGGCTTTAACAGAATTAATGTTTTATGAATGATACATACAATAAATGAAAAATTAAACATAACCACAGTACAATTTCAGCCTTTAGACTTCGAGGACGGAGCACAAGTGGAGCTGACCATTTCAGTGGAAAACGAGGCGCCATATTTCTCCTGTAAAGTGAGGGAGAAGACGCCCTCAGGCCTCTGGAAAGTTGACTCCAGTGAACGTGATGATGACCCTCAGCCTCACTCTGTAAAAGTCGTCATCGAAGTTGAGGATACCAACGACCCCCCGCTTTTCAGTGTGACGGTCAAAGAGGCCATGCTGGAGGAGAACGCGCCCATTGGAACCTGGGTGGAGAAGGTGACAGCTGTGGATCCCGACTCCAGTCACGCAAGAGATTTTGTGTAAGAGGCTATGTTTACGCTCTGGTTTGTTTGTCAGCCGGATTAAGGAAGAGAAAAAAATATTTTTCACTTGTGGAAAAATCCAATGCCCTGGTTATAATATGTGGGAGCTCTAATCTGGGACCTCCTATACACTAAAGCACATTGTATTTGTCCTCAGGTACAAGGTAGGAAATGACCCTGCTGGCTGGGTGACGGTGGATCCACACACAGGAGACATCACAACATCCAAGACGCCAGACAGAGAATCCCCTCATGTCGTTAACAGTGTCTACACCATCTTAGTGCATGCAGTGGACACTGGTAAAACTCAAAGTGTTGCTGGATGGCACTGACACAAACCAATTATCTTATATTGTTATGACTGAGGAAATGTTTCATTCAAATCTCTACTGCTTTGTCGCACTATTTTAGCCATGCTATAGCAGCATGGCTCTAGGGATGACTTTGGTGATCCCCTGACTTTTCCTCTGGTGCCACAAGCAATTCACAGTTTTCACCTAATTTGTGAAATAGCTCCAAATTTGCTGGATGGATTGGCACAAAATGTGGCGTATAGACATGTACTCTTCCCAGATGATTAACCCCGGAGGTGGAAAAAGTAGCCTACTAGATCATTGTCTGTTACTCAAGAGAAATTTGAAAGAAAAACTAATTTTGTTAAAATGTACTCAAGTAGAAGCAAAATGTATGGCTGGTGGCGTTACATTATAAAAAGGGGGACGCGGGGGTAGTAGTGGTGGTGGTGTGTGTGTGTGTGTGTGTGTGTGTGTAGGGGGGGGGGGGGGGGGGGGGGTGTATATATGATACTGTTGAATTAAAGAACATCTTTAGGGTACAAAATAGATTGCATCATTTGTTGACTTAACTTAAGTTGAACAACATCAGCAACAAGACCACTCTGCAGTCGGTGCATACAACCGATTATCAATTATAAATATACAACTGCGCTCCTCAGTGTAGCCTCACAAGAAAACCCGAAAAAGAGACTAAACTCAACAAATAAAACGAGCTATGGACACCACGGCGCCTGAAACTTCCTTTCAGAATCAACAGTAGATTTAAACATCCCCAAAGCAGACGACGTGGACATGTAAAACAATACAACGCACGAAACTACGTTGCCATCGGTTGTTGACGTTCTCATCGGCTCTCAGCAGCGTGTTGTGGTACTCACCATCATCATAATGTGGTCCAGGTTCAACGTCTCAGAGCATGACATAACCAGTCCATCGGTCTCTCTCCCCCAGTATAACCAGTCAACTAGGCCTCTCTGGTCCCACTGCGCTCCTCACACACCCGAGTATCCACCACATGTTGTGCTATGCTAGCCAGACCCAGCTGTCCATACTGTGCAGGTGACGAACATCGTGGGTGCGTCAACTATGAGTGCTCGCCAGGTGGTTTAATAAATCCGTCATTATTAATCAAGGTGGATATAACAATTTAAAACTATGACAGGGGTTCAATAATGCTAATTATAACCCTAACCCCACATGTGATCCTTAACTTGATTGAGCTGGAGGTGCTAGTGGCTCAGGCACCTGAACCCGTGACCCATGAACTCAAACCAAATCTCTAATCATCTCCGGAGTGTCACCACTTTGGACACAGATGCATGAAGAGAACGTGGAGCTTTCCTCTCATGTCCTTTCCTCTGTTCTATTCCCACTCAGTTTATCAGAGCTTTATCATGTGACTTGTGCTTTTTACTCTGTAACGGATGCAACTTTAACAAAGTGCTTGTGATAACTTTTAGCATAAGTATAATTACAGACAACAAAAAAATCTCCAAAAAGTAAAAGTACACCAACATGACTTTGTTACAATAAGGAGAGTAAATGTGATTAATCACTTCCACCCCTAATGACTGGTTATCATCCGACTGTTCTTCTAGCGCCACCATGAGGTTCACATTTGTGTTTAAGTGAAATGTCTCAACAGCTGTTGGATGGATTTCTATCAAATGTCCAACATATATTCAAGCACCCGTTAAAAGATAACTTGGAATAACTTTGGTGATCCTTTTCATCTGGCGCCACCATCGGGGTCAACATTTCCATTTCTGACCAAATACCAGCAAAATAGCCTAAACCTCCCACTGCCGAATGTTAACATGCTGATCTAAGGTGGTGAAAATAGTGTGAACATCATACCTGCTTCACATCAACATGTTAGCATTGTCATTGTGAGCATGTTAGCATACTGACCTTACTGTAAGTGAGTCGTATTCTTGTTTTTTTTCTCATCTTGGACAGGCAAGCCACCAATGACAGGCACAGCAACATTGAACATCCATATGACTGACCAGAACGACAACGTGCCTCACCCAACGGTGGACTATGTTGACGTGTGTGTGTCTGACGGCCCCACCACCACAAACATCACAGCCTTTGACCTGGATGACAATCCATTCGGAGGGCCTTTCACATTTGAACTGCTGGGGGATGTCAACAAAAAATGGAAACTGGATCCCTCATATGGTAGAGACAGCAAAGATATGAAGTGAAATATTAGGGCATACATAAAAAAAACAAAAAACATTTAAATTTGGGATTGTCTCTCACAGGATACATAGCTGGACTGGTGAAGAAGCCCAATGTGATGGCTGGCCCACATACAATTTATCTGAAGATCTCGGACATGCAGGGAAAGTTTGGCGCTTATAACCTCAGTGTGACCGCGTGCGACTGCTCTGTGAGATCCGACTGCCGAAGCCGCGGTGCCACTGCCACAAAAGCTGCCTCCGGTGCTATCGGCGTAGTGTTTGCCTCACTGTTTTTACTCCTGGGTAAGAAATTACATGGTTGCCTTTAGTATCAGAGAATTCTGTGATATTGTCACAATTCTGATAACTCACTGCAAATTGCATTTTGTGGTCTCCTACTCGCTGACAGTTCTGCTACTGATGGCGGTCGTCATCACCTGCAAAAAGGAGTTCACCACTTTAGAGACCAGTAATCCCTCTGTAGAAACACTCCTTGTATCGAACATTGAGACACCTGGAACTGACTGCCAGGTCACTGCTTAAAAACTTTTGCAAAACAATCCTGTGATACTTTTCCAGATTTGTGTTCATGCAAATAATCAGTCACTGTTTTTTTTCCCCTCAAGATATCTAACAGTGGCCTGGCACTGCCCACTGATAAGAAGCGCTACTTATCATCTCAATGGAAAAGTCAGCATGACAGAAAGCAACACATCACAGGTTCACCAAAGGTGGGAAGAGATGGAAATGATGTAGACTAAGTTTTTGATTAATTGCAACAATCTTCAGATTTTTATGAGACGCACAATGTTGGACTTTCAAAGGTTTTCTCACACATACTTTGATGATAACCTGCCTTGTAAAAATGAAAGACTGCTATTTTGAGTGTAGTCAAAATGATCCGTTTATCACAGTTGCTCCTGTCACTTTTCAACAGGATAGGGAGCAAACCTCCATCTGCAAACACTTCACACATTACAACACGGACAATGTTTCCAACCTATTCAATGACGACTGGATCCAGGTAATATGCACTTATTGAAGGTCAATTATCAGTTACAACTGTGCATGCAAATAAATAATTCCTGTATCACTCTTTCCTCTAATCATAGGCAAATTGGAAAACTCTAATAGTCAACCATCGCAACCACCAGGTAGACAGTTGTTTGAATTGTCATTATTGCTCATTACTTTGAGGAAGCAGCTGAAAAAACGTAATCATGTGAACTTGTTTTTGTACAGATTGATGACAAGAGGACAATGGATTTCCTCTACAAAAGGAACTCAAGCTCTGCAATGGCCGCAGCTCTCCGAGCCCTGCTTCCTAAGGTTGGTAGTGCAGCTATAGTATCATGTATACTCTGCAAAAGCATGCATGCATGCGCCTGCAGCAGAAGAATCGCTGTATACACTGCACGCACCATTATTAGGCAAGTCGTATTTTTGAGGATTCATTTTATTATTGAACAACTACAGTGCTCTCGGTCAATCCAAAATCTTAATAAACCTCAAACCTGAATATTTAAGAAAGTAAGAGTGAGGTTTATCTTTCTTCGGAGGCAATTGGGCAACATATTAGTGCAACTATTTGCTCGTTTTTTCAACTCCTCCTGCAGAAGCTCTCTCACCTGGAGACAGAGGAAGATCTGCCGGAGTATCCGCCTCACCTCTACGCAGATGAGGGGGACTCGGACAACCTCTCGGAGCTGGACAGCATCGACATTCCCGACATGGATTCATTCGATAACGCGCTGAAAGACTTGGGCCCCAAGTTCAAGGAACTGGCTTCCATTTGCAAGCCGCCACACACACAAAACATCACATAACCAACATATTTGTTCTTGAGCGGTGAAACAAACAGGATATTTTTTAAACCATACAAGGGCTGCAGTCAAAAAGTCCAAAAATTACCTCTTAATGTCTGTTATTAACCACTTTTCCTTGACCTCTATGGAAAAAAACATTGGGGTCAAGGAAAGATGTGATGGAGAATTCATGAAGTTAGGAAAATACAACTGTGGTGCTTAGAGAATCCGACGACACTTTCACTAAGCTACGCAATTGTGATATGACCACAGACGTTACTGACGTGGGGCTGGCATGGTGAAATCATGGTGAAGATGAACTACAAAAAGCGCATCAGATACTTCACCCTGTGTATTCACCATACACTATATATACACATAAAATATACCGAAAACGGACAATTCGTTCATGTGCAGTATGAACTGTTAAATATCACTTTTTCCAACGTGCATAATGTGAATTCAACCATTCAGTTTTGAGCTTTTTACCGTTTTATTGATTGTAGACCTACCTAGGATTATCTTCATATATAAACTTGGACACTGGGGAAAAATATGACTTGATTACCAGGGTTGGAAATTGCAACAGGAATATAGGCTACCAGTCACAAAGCATTATATGATAAATGAGTTGATTGAGGTGTGAAGAGGTGTACGTGTTTATTTGTTCCGGTTCGTTTTCGAACATTTATCAACGTATCTGTTTTATGAGAGTTGGTTCATCGTCAGTTTGTTATATTTACTTTCGTATTGTTTTCTTACAGGTTAGAAGGGAATAAATACATGTAAAATGAAAGAAAATAGTCAGTCTATTCATCAACATGAATTTCATTAGTTTATGACTGTATGAAAAGTGTCAAAATCAGTGCAAGGGCATTTCATTTGTTTTCAAGGACCACCGAAGGGCGAGTCATTTTAAGGCGCTGCAAGGAATTGTGGGGCTGCATCATCTTCTTTCCTTTGGTAAAGATACAGTGGGTACGGAAAGTATTCAGACCCCTTTACATTTTTCACTCTTTGTTTCATTGCAGCCATTTGCTAAAATCAAAAAAGTTCATTTTATTTCTCATTAATGTACACTCAGCACCCCATCTTGACAGAAAAAAACTGAAATGTAGAAATTTTTGCAAATTTATTAAAAAAGAAAAACTGAAATATCACATGGTCATAAGTATTCAGACCCTTTGCTCAGTATTGAGTAGAAGCACCCTTTTGAGCTAGTACAGCCATGAGTCTTCTTGGGAATGATGCAACAAGTTTTTCACACCTGCATTTGGGGATCCTCTGCCATTCTTCCTTGCAGATCCTCTCCAGTTCCGTCAGGTTGGATGGTGAACGTTGGTGGACAGCCATTTTCAGGTCTCTCCAGAGATGCTCAATTAGGTTTAGGTCAGGGCTCTGGCTGGGCCAGTCAAGAATGGTCACAGAGTTGTTCCGAAGCCACTCCTTTATTTTTAGCTGTGTGCTTAGGGTCATTGTCTTGTTGGAAGGTGAACCTTCGGCCCAGTCTGAGTTCCAGAGCACTCTGGAAGAGGTTTTCTTCCAGGATATCTCTGTACTTGGCCGCATTCATCTTTCCTTCAATTGCAACCAGTCGTCCTGTCCCTGCAGCTGAAAAACACCCCCATAGCATGATGCTGCCACCACCATGTTTCACTGTTGGGATTGTATTGGGCAGGTGATGAGCAGTGCCTGGTTTTCTCCACACATACCGCTTAGAATTAACGCCAAAATGTTCAATCTTATTTCTCATAGTCTGGGAGTCCTTCATGTGTTTTTTGGCAAACTCTATGCGGGCTTTCATATGTCTTGCACTGAGGAGAGGCTTCCATCGGGCCACTCTGCCATAAAGCCCCGACTGGTGGAATGCTGCAGTGATCGTTGACTTTGTGGAACTTTCTCCAATCTCCCTACTGCATCTCTGGAGCTCAGCCACAGTGATCTTTGGGTTCTTCTTTACCTCTCTCACCAAGGCTCTTCTTCCACGATTGCTCAGTTTGGCTGGACGGCCAGGTCTAGGAAGAGTTCTGGTCGTCCCAAACTTCTTCCATTTAAGGATTATGGAGGCCACTGTGCTCTTAGGAACCTTGAGTGCTGCAGAAATTCTTTTGTAACCTTGGCCAGATCTGTGCTTTGCCACAATTCTGTCTCTGAGCTCCTTGGGCAGTTCCTTCGACCTCATGATTCTCATTTGCTCTGACATGCACTGTGAACGGTAAGGTCTTATATAGACAGGTGTGTGCCTTTCCTAATCAAGTGCAATCAGTTTAATTAAACACAGCTGGACTCCAATGAAGGAGTAGAACCATCTCAAGGAGGATCAGAAGAAATGGACAGCATGAGAGTTAAATATGAGTGTCACAGCAAAGGGTCTGAATACTTATGACCATGTGATATTTCAGTTTCTTTTTTAATAAATTTGCAAAAATTTCTACTTCTGTTTTTTTCTGTCAAGATGGGGTGCCGAGTGTACATTAATGAGAAATAAATTTTTTTGATTTTAGCAAATGGCTGCAATGAAACAAAGAGTGAAAAATTTAAAGGGGTCTGAATACTTTCCGTACCCACTGTAGGTCCAGTGTTTCCTATGCTAAAGGAGCTAAGAAAGGAAGCATTGAAGCAGATGTCATTAGCATTTAGATACTTCAGATCATGCTGTCACTTCACTCAGTTATGAACCTTCCTAAGCAAAAAGGACTTTTCAACCGCAGCCAAGCTGTAGTTTTAAGGTTGATGGATGCCAATGCCAACACAGAGCTGGAAGTCATTCTGATAATTATGTTATTTAATAACAACTGTTACAAAGTCCTCCACAGTTTTCATTTTACAAGCAGGCGAACAAAAATAAAGTAGAGCTGTCCTCCAAAAGCAATTTGGAGTTACATTCGGACAGTCAAGTAGAGAGAAGAATGGAATATATTAAGCAAAAACAAAAACTACACTACGGGCCTGCTGGCCTGCTCAAAAGACACATTCCACATTAGTTTTACCAAGCCAACTGCAAAATAATTAATTTGCTTCCAGCATACAGCTGCTTGATTAAAATAAATTGCTCTCCCATTTCATATAATAAAGCTTCAAAGTACAAAATTCCCTGAATGCGAATTTGGGATAAAGAAAAAAAAAAGAAAAAAAAAAAAAAATAAAATATATAAAAAAAAGTCTTCGCTTTAAATTGGGGGGAAAAAGGGAGGTACTTTTTTTAAATAAGTAGAAAACTACAATATTTACAGAAAAGGTTAACAAAAAGACAAACAAAAGAAGCCCATTTACACCCTCCCACTAACAATTTTTGGGAGGGGTCGCTGCTCAGGGGTGCTCTGCCCTCTGCGTCCTCGGCCCCTGAATCCTCTGCCTCGCAGGAAGCGGCCGGGCACTCCAAATGTTTCCATGTTCATTTTTTTCTCCTCCGCCCAGGTGGTTCTCCTTCGGACGCACAAAAAAAACAACAAGTTACATATATTGTTGAACATGACAAACCGCCGAGGTAACAGAAAGACAAATAGTTACATAATCACCTGGGCTTCAGGTCGGATGAGATGTTGTCAAAGAAGCATTTGGCTTTGTCGTAGTACTTCTCTCCGAGAGTGTCCTCTTGCGTACCCGGGCTGTCCTGGGCCTCCCCAGATTCAGACTTTTCCACTGCAGAGAAATCACACAAACAAATGGCATATATATACACATATACCCAAAATTGCTTTACGTGATGTTCACTTTTGACAGATATCCTTTGAAATAAACATACCCACAACCTCCTTAGTAAGATCATCTTTAAACTGAGCATTTGCAGTTTCAAAATCAAAATCTGACTCAAACTGCAAGGTTGTGGCCTTTGAGTTTTTCACAAGAAGTTGGCCTCTGCTTCGATTCCTGGACCTGCGACTGCCTGCACGTGAGCACCAGAAAAATTTTAGATAAATAACACAAACACTAGTGTAAAACCTGTTTTAGTAACCATTTAGAACAGGTTCATCTAGTCCTGGATATTTACATGTCAGACAGCAGAGCTAAACGAGTCTACTTGGAAGAAAAAAAAAAATGAATTCCTGCTGTACGTCTGCCATCTGATGGAACAAACACTCATGACAAAAATACTGCAGCATGTCAGTAGGAAATAGCTTAGAGCGAACATTTCTAATTTTGATACCTTGCTTTTGCCTTTCTTTCTGGTTCTCAGTGCCTTGGCCTTGAACCTTGGCTGCAATTGGCTGAGATGGTGCCTGACCTAAACGTAAATAAATGAAATGTTTAAGTCTTTAGATGGATTAGAAGCAATGCTAAAAACAGAAGCCGAGTGCTTTATCTTGTACAATATGAGCCACTGTGTCAGTGTTCTTACTGGTGGGAACGTTCTCCTTATGAACCTGTCCAGAGCGCTGGATTGGACGAACAGGCTGTTTGCCCTGTGGCTGGGTAGAAGTCTTTTCCCTTTTCGGTGAGACACTGACCGAGGGCACGGTCTGGACAGCCTGCTCGACCATGGGAGCCCTTCTGGCTGGGATGCCATGAAGTCCTGGTACTGAGGGAGCAGGAACAAACATGGTGGATAAATAGCCACTGACAATACACTTTAACATTTATTGATTGGTTTATTTGATAAGGGACAGTGCACATTAATAAAAACATTTCTGTAAATGCGCCAGAGTTAGCCAAAAGTCAATTTTTCATCTGTAGTCCCAAGAGGCAGATGTTACAAAATCAACCCAATAACAGAACGCAAGATTAAATTTAAAAGGTTAAACAATATTGACGCTTCACAATGCGTGCACAAACAATGAAAAAAGAGATTAATATACGTAATATCATCACTCAGGAGACTCGTATACATTGTCAAGTACTAACAAGACGTGCAACACAGAGGCTCTCAAAGTCAACACACACAAAGCAAATAAAAGGGATAATTATGTTACAATAGAAACATGCACTAAAGACAATATTATGATGCAATTGTTAGACACTAAAAAAACATCCATGTCAGAGGCACAAAACATAAAAGCATGCAGAGTATGTGAAATACATAAAGTCAGACACAGCTAAACAATAAAAGACTGAAAAAAAAAAAAGACTGACATTTCCGCGACATTAAATGTACCTAGGCCCAGTGCTGCGTTGTACTGCTGGTTGAGTAGAGAAGTAGCAGCCAGCTGGTTGTAGGTGGGCATCATGTCTCTGTATGAACTCCAGCGTGGGTGATACGCAGCAGAGGAGTTGCCAAGGGATGACTGAAATAAAAAAAAAAGTTAAGACAAAAAGAAACGCCGTTTTATCAATAGAGTATTATGACCTTTTGATGAACATCATATGCAAATAATATTGAAAACTCTGCCAAATCTCAGAGCACACACACACCTGTACAATAGCAGGGTCACGAGGCAGTCCATAGTGGGGTTTCGGTGGCTCAGACACAGTGATATCTTTGATGTCACTTCCTCTGAAGATTATGTATTCATAGATTTCATCTTTGGGTGGCGCCGGTCTGTCTGTGTGCCGGTCCTCTGTCCCAAAGGATTTAACTGTTGGGAAATAAAGAAGTTTTGTTTAAGTACAGCATACAGTTTACATTAAGGAACAAACGGTAAGGTCACTACCTTCATGTATTGAGAGGAGTGTCAAAGAGAAAAACACGTGTCGCATACAGGCCTACCAACCTACCTTTGGCTAACGCAACGGTGGACCTATCCGTGTCGACAGACGACAATATCCCCTCATACCGCATCTGCGCCTTGGATATCAAACTAATCTTACTGCCGATGTACGGGGTGCCTCCTCCAGCACTCATGTTTGCAGCGAAAAAAAAAATATGTTTCTCAAATTCAAAAGCAGCGGCTAAATCTCAGAGCGTTGAACCACGGCACACATCCGACACGGAATCAATCAGATCAAGCTGTGCACACAATCAGCGCGCACCTGTGCGCTTTATAAGGTTGTCAGTGACGCGCCTCTTCGCCGATGGCGCTCACCCGCGTGTGAAATAGGGTTAGTTTCTTTTGCTAGCCGGCGTACACCGCAAGAAACCAAGCGCAAGGCTGTTACGGCCTTGCAGCGGTGAGCATGGAGGAGTTTGAGGGAGAGGTGGAAAGTGGTTTAAAAAAAATACTTTTATTTTACTCCCTTGATGACACAATTATGAGCACTTGATTCATCTGCCCCACCTAATCTGCACGTGCCAATATGTAGGCTATAGAGGGAATTTTATCTCCCCAGAAAGGTGAGAAGATGGAAAATCAACTATTTATTTATTATCATAGTATAGGCTATATCATATTATACTACTCAAGATAATCAAGTCACATTTGGATGGGAAAAAGAAAAGTACATTGGAATAGATATTGTGAAATGGCAGTTTGGTTACAGGGGTTTAACACATTATTTATATATATATCATATATCAAATTTCCTTCTTCAGTTTCCCTTTTATTTTTAATATATATACGACATGATTACCCTAAGTGGTACAATATAATAATAATTATATGCCATTCTCATTCTATTTCAATTGTTCCTTGCAGCTGTATTTGGTAATGATAAAAAAGGTGAGGATGCGATAATTGCTCTTATCTGTGAAACGTGTATAAGCCTACCAGAAAATGATCTAATAGCAGCGAGGGGTCTTACAGCCTAACACCTCTTAAATTGGACTGAACATTTCTAACTTTTCAATACATGACTAGCCTTAGCTTATATTTATATTTACATTACATTTATATTATACTTGTTTAAAGTACTGTTATGTTTGTTTGTGCACTATATTTTATTGTAAATTGTAATATGTTTATATTTTTTGCACTGTGTTGATTGTTTAATGTTATGCACCATGTCAAATTCCTTGTATGTGCAACATACTTTGGCATTTAAACGGTTCTGCTTCTGATATTTCAAAAATGAAAGTAAAACGTAAACACACACTTAGTTTGCATCGTGCATTTATCTAAAAAAATCAGCGCACATGGGACCTTAACCACAGTGTTAGTCCCATGACTGCTGACAGCACTGTAGGCTACACTATTAGCTCTCTAACAGGAGGGTGGGGCGCCCTCAAACGCCTCTTTACAACAGCTACTTCACTTGTTGGCCAAAAACACTGCAGCCATCTTGCCCCGCGCGTCAAGAGTGAGTAAACTCTGAAATTAGGTTCGTTGGCTTGCTGTAAACCACGTTATTATTCTACCAATAGTCACGCGGTGCAATTCCGAAACCAAATCGCCATTGGGTTTGTGTAAACACGTCGGCGACGGTGTAATATTTGATGAAGACAATTCGTCTCCGATACGATGTTGTTCTGTCTTACTCATCCCCCGGAATGACAGCTGAAGCCATTGGTACCGCCTTTTAAAATGCGGAGCAGCCAATCACAGCTCTCCGAAATCCCCCGCACGGAGACGTTTCGCTGCTATGCGCATGCGCATGTCAGTTGGTAAGTCCCTCCGCTCTCTCACAACCTCGCGGGAGTGTGAAGATGGCGGTTGAGTCCGGTCCGCTGGATGAGCCTTTTTTACACACAGAGGCGAATAAAGCGGTAGTTTGTCATCCCGTTCAGTCTGTAGAGTCACATCTGTCGTTCTTGTGTCACAACAACCACTGGTGTAGGCACGAGGCAGCCGGTAATTACACGGCTATAGTTCACGGACAAGAGGGTAGCGCGAGCTAATGTCCAGCTGGGACTTGGTCAAGACGATTGCCAAAAGCAGGTACGCTGTAACTACTACTGTTGTTTACCTATTTGTATCTCCGAGTATACACGAAAAGCAACAGCTGACTGAGAAAAACAGTGTCAGAGTCTTGCACCCATCACAAATTCAAGATTGTTCTGTGCTTCTTTTAAACAAGTTGGAAGTGTAGTGTGTGTGGGGGGGGTTCTCATCATAACGAGGTCCCTCCCCATGGTTCAACCATGGATGCGTCGACGGACTCCACCACGGGACACGACCCGGACAAAACACTTGTTGTCAGTGGCGCTGTGACTTCTCTCCCTACTCACCAGGGAATAGTAGACTCACACTCAGCGCAGACTTTCAATGGGAGCCGAGTTATGAACTCTCACAATTCAGGAAGTGCCGACTCTCTCGCGGGGGCGACAGTGACAAGTGGTACCGTGATATCTGTCAACAACAGTGGACCAGTGGTGTCCAAAGGGCTGGCCAGTGCAGCAATGCATCCCTCGTCAAACAGTGTAATTCAGACGCATCTCGTGAACTCCCCGAGTGTCGTCTCTGCGGCTGCAGGACCCACGGTGATGCTCGTCAGGCCGCCCGTGCACACCGCGGGGTCGGGTGCAACTTTGAATGGGAACAATACTAATGCGAGCCTCAACACAGCAGGTCACACAGGTTTAGGCATACAAACCCCGCCGTCCAACTCGCTGTCTGTGAGCGCAGGGTCGAACATAATCAAAGCAGAGCCACCCACAACAATAATACAGTCGGCACCGCTGCAGGCGGCTGTCAGTCCTGGTGCCGTCGGCGCTGGCCGGATTACTCCGATGGTAGCCAGCGGTCCCGGCGGGATCCGAGCCCTGACGCCTCAGATGTTGGCCCCAAGGCTGCCCCAGACCTCACCGGGACAGCCCAGTATTGGCCTGCATAACATCCAGCTCCCCCCAGGTGAGTGAAGTCATTCTTTTACACATTTGAATACAAATAAACATTGAATGATTATTTTCTTATTTAATGTCAGTCATCCAATAGAAAGTATGTGTCCTCTCAGACGCAACATCAGTAGTGCGCCATAATTCCCAAAATAACACAGAACTGTTGTGATTCATGGTTCAGGGATGGTGCTTGTGCGCAGTGAGAGTGGACAGCTGCTGATGATTCCTCAGCAGGCTCTGGCCCAGATGCAGGCCCAGGCACAAGGAGGCATGGCCCCTCGGACCGCTGCACCGACAAGCGTGCCTCCTGGCCAGGTAAGATCCCCTAGTCTGCCTCGTAAGACCTTTGTGCCGTCAACCATTGCGTCACTTCAGTGTTATAGTCCATGTACAGGCACTTGACTGAAATGGTGACATGGAAGTGACACATTTTCAACTAAAGGTGTATCTTAAAGATAATATGGATTCGATGTTGTCACTGTACATCGATATTAGATCGCTGATCATTAAATCTATATATCGATCCAGATCAATGTGTCATTATATCCCTATTTATTACTAGTCATTCATGCTAAATTCGAACTAGCATTTTATTTATGTATAATTTACGATGTAAACACTAGATGTCTTCTGGTTTGATGAAACTGTGTGATGTCCATCACGTCCTGTTTTGTGTTTCGGCTCAGGCTCCTGGAAACATCAGCAGACTAGTGGCCCCCAGCACAATCCGTCAGGGCTGTCCCGCCCCAACGCCACTTGCTGCGACCACCACCCTTCACAGACCCCCCATCCTTCAGGTAACCCCGACTGACCCCATAACTTGCTCATGCTACAGACTGACGGATGATACAAAGTGACCCATTCACTGTTTGACACATAAGCTGGTAATATCATACTGTACTATAATACATCATCAAAGTGACACTAGAAGGATCTCATGAGTGCATTTTGCCTCAATGGAAAGGATACAAACTCTCATTCTCTAGAAGATGTGTTGTTTGGTGCATAGTGTGAATAAATGTTTTTCCTATTGCCCGGGTTTATTGGTAATCCTGAAACTTTTTTCCTGGATTTATTTATAAAGAGTTAAAACTGAAACATGTCAGCAGATTTGCCAGTTACAAATATAGGATGCTGACGTCTTTACTGATGTCGTAAAAGTTCTTTTTTTGAGGAAGCAAACCCAACTGAAATTCAGTGCAGGAGAAGAGCACCTGTTTCCTCTTATGAACCTGAAATTTGATGCAAGTCTAAAACCCACACATGACTTGAAACGTGGGGTTTGAAACATTTGAACAACCTAAATAACATGTTTATGATGGTGATGTCTGTCTTCCCAGAGCTCAGTTGGGGCTGCAGCACCAGGAATTCACTCCAGGACCGTCAGCCAAACAGCTGGGACCACCGTTGCCTCAGTCATGATGAGCAGAGTGAGTTGTGCTATGCCCCCGAGGGATAAGACCGTCGTTTAATAGTCGTATCATAAAAGAAGGCAAAAGATGCGGCGATGTATAGCCTGGTTATTCAAAAACGAGACGAGAATCTGTGCATACTCTGAATGCTCTGTGTATTTGGCAGGAGACAATAGAGAACGTGAAGAAATGTAAGAACTTCCTGTCGACGTTGATCAAGCTGGCATCCACTGGGAAGCAATCTACAGAGACTGCAGCCAGTGTGAGAGAGCTGGTCAAGGAGCTGCTGGTGAGTGAGCCCTACATACAGGAGACACACATGCTTTCTCATTTATCAATGATACTGTCAAATGACAAATAAATACAATTATTTACCTAAAAGTAAAAAAAAAGAATCCCAGCTGTCCTTTAAAAGTGGAAGCATCATCTGTACCTGCAAATGATGGCTCTCTCTCAGCTCTTTATGCCTGATTGTTGTACTAGGAGGCCAAACTGGAAGCGGAGGAATTCACCAGCAGATTGTACAAAGAGCTCAACTCCTCCCCCCAACCTTACCTTGTGCCTTTCCTCAAGGTAAGATAGCTTGTATTCTATTGTCATTTTTCCGAGTGTCATCTTTAAGTGCGTCTCTGTAAATTGTAACCCGTTCACCTTCTGTAGAGAAGCCTCCCAGCCCTGAGGCAGCTCACCCCAGACTCGGCAGCCTTCATCCAGCAGAGTCAGCTTCCCCAGCAGGCCTCAGGTCCGGTCCCCTCCACCTCACCCACCACGGTGGTCCTGGGCAGCCCAGCACCCCGCCTCACTGCTGCAGTCAGCAGGCCTCAGCTCCAGCCCGGCATAAGCAAACCAGGACTGACCCCCTCACTGGTAAACCGACCGTCGACCGAACTCAAAGCTATAACTTGGAGTGGCGTTTTATATTTCCACTCCCTGACATTGCACAATAAAACATACATTTTATATATCACCCTGCTAATAATTACACAATCTGCATTTGGAACTTTATCCATGCAGGTTATCCAGCCCCAACAGCAGAGAGCAATGTTGAAACCTCAGGTAGTCTTACCCACAACCCCCATGGTGACTCTCAGGAATCAGGCCCCTGGCCGCATCATGCTGGGACAGCAACAGCCGGGTGAGGAAGTCAATTTGATCACATCCCCGTCCGTCTTTCTTTGGGTGACCTGCAGTATTCATTGAGATTTTTGTGTCTCTGCCAGTTCCTGTGTCACCTTTTTTTAAACAAGTCTCTGCTGCGTCCATGAGCCTGGCTCAAAGGAACAAGCTGAGAGAGGCGGGTGGCACATTCAAGTAAGAACAAAGATTACAGAATTCAAATCAGTTTTCACCATAAATGTCCCTTAATCACAAAGGTTATAGTGAAAGCATCACTTGAAGGTGGAAAATGTACTTTTGGAAACTCTTCGAAAAAAAAATCAGCCATTTGTTTTGCCACACCTTCGTTTATGTTTACAGAGACGAGGACGACATCAACGATGTGGCCTCCATGGCTGGAGTGAACCTATCTGAGGAAAGTGCTAATATCCTCGCAACCAATTCTGGATTCGTGGGAGCGGTGACGCATTCCTGTAAGGACGAGGCCTTCCTCTCCTTTGCCTTTCTACAGAGGAGAATGCAGGAGATCGGTGAGACACGTACAACATTTTTGACAATACAGCATCTATCCATCTATTTATCCTAAAGCCCCAAGATGTCTCCGTTTCTTTTCCAGGTCGGAGGTATGGTGTGACAGACCTGGGTGCGGAGGTGGTGAACTTTGTCTCCCACGCTACTCAGCAGCGGCTCCAGAACCTGATGGGAAAAGTTACTCTGGTGGCTCAGCAGAAAAACGTCAACTTCAAGGTTTGTTTACGGCATCATTAGAGAGACTCGTACGAGTATACATGTCTCCTCCCCACAGTTTAGATTGAGTCTTAACCAGATGCTCGCATCCAATCAATGTTGATGCTAAGACACTAAAGGGTCCGCTGTATTTTCGATGCAAGTGACAGATACAAGGTTGTGCAGTAATCTCTTTTGTAAGCTTTTTCTGGGATAACATTGTGACACTCTGCTGTCTGTCGGCAGGAGGATGACACGCATGAGCAGAGCAGCGATGTTCGTGCTCAGCTCAAGTTCTTTGAGCAGCTGGACCAGCTGGAGAAACAACAGAAGGAGGAACAGGAGAGAGAGATCCTCCTAAAGGCAGCGAAGGTGCAGCTTCACTCACAGATACTAATAATAATCATCATACAAATATGTCCAAAGGCTATTGGTGAAATTCACTTTACACAAAATTGTAGTAAAAGGTAACGGGGTAGCTGTAGTGAAGAGTTACAATCAATTCCTCTCTTTGATAAATACTTTGATCAAATATTCTGTGTTAGAATGAAACAGCTTATGCACTCATCAAAACACGCACTTTGTTGCCGTGACTTATGCAGCAGGCACGGCATTGAAGATCTTCTGGGATTGAATAGACTTTCATCCATTTTTTTATTTTTTTATTTCAAGGGCGTACTGTGTTGCAGTTTTAATGTCTGGATGAGATCAAGCCATTTATTTATAACAGCAGGTGTCATAAATGCTGATTTGTTTGGCCTACATTTAGTGTTTTGGTATCCCGCAGCTATTCTCTTCTCCAGAAACACATTCATACTCTGTAATGTTTGACTAAAGGTCGCTTGCGATTGATTCTGACTCACCCTCAGGATGTTAGGACGTAACTCTGAACAATTTCTAACAAATGTACTGTGTGATATATCAAATACCAATTTACATATATATAAAACATGTTTTTCGTTGAAGAATTGTGCAGTAAAAAAAAAATGTAAATATTGATATTTATGAGACTATTTAGAGGACGTGAACTCACAAGTAATTTATGTAGAATCTGCTTCTGCCAACATCGGTTGTTAACGCGTCTTGTTCTCGGCCTTGCAGTCTCGAGCTCGGCAGGAGGACCCAGAGCAGCTGCGTCTGAAACAGAAGGCAAAAGAGGTAGGATGAGAGGGGCCGGACAGTCAACTAGTGTTTAAGCAATGCATGCTGGGATTTTTCATGTTGCTCCGTGTGCGTTATCCAGATGCAGCAGCAGGAGCTGGCTCAGATGAGACAGAGGGAGGCCAACCTAACAGCTTTGGCAGCCATCGGTCCCAGGAAGAAGAGGAAGATTCTGGGCTCTCCATCCTCCTCTGCTGCAGCCGAGGTAACGCTAATTATACAGTACATTCCCCAAATAGTGTTATTGGTTCTGGGCCAGCGGGATAAAGAAGCGGTGGCGTAGCTTGTTTATCTTTGGCACCACTTTCCATCACAACCTCAGCCGTCTTCACCCTGCAGGGAACATCTCTTTACGTTCCTTAATTAGCATAAGCTGGACAGAGACTGAATGGAGAGTCACATATGACTCACCTGTGCTCTTCACATACTGCTCGTTAGTTCTGTCAGTACACACTACTCATGCACAAGTCACCGGTCACATTCATTAAATACAATGAGACGGTCTTCATAAAGTGACAAACCTTTAGTCTCGCTGCTTCATCTTCTAGTTGTTCTTTGATACGCATCACCGTTATTGGTATAATTAATTGATTTTTCCATTGACCACAAATCTCTCTGTTCTACATTTTTGATTGCTATATATGTATATGTATATATATATATATACACTCCATGTGTTGGGGGTTCGGCTCTGTTTAGTGTTTTCTTTCTCTCCACATTCAATCGTCCACTGTTTGGATTCACTCGGGAGCCTCCACGATAGCAGAGGCTGTTCTCAGAAATGAGCGTCAAACCATTCGCTGCAATAACTGGTCCTGTATAATTCCCTCAGTAAATCCCTTCTTCTGTTTACTTACTTTGACAAAGGCTGCAGTAATTTAAAAGGTGGTGTTTATTTGTACACCTTCCCTGCCCCCCCCCCCCCCCAACAACACTGTGTGCTGGTCTTCTTCTGTAGACTTCATTATAATGTTTATTGAAAAATACAAGAAATACAGATGTCTCCGAGTTGCATTGTATTCTGTTGGGTACGATGCAAATTGCAGTAGCAGTAAATGGTAAGTGGGAAAGACGTTATCAAATCAAACAAACGCCCATGGACGTAACATTTAAACCAAAGAGTATTGTGTTTTTCTATAAGCAACAGAGGTTATGACTGCAGGGCTTCCTAAATAATCTGCATGGCATTGCTGGTAAAAAGGGCATTTATAGGGTTCATGGCAATTAAAAGTATGCAAGAAACTACTTATAGTGATCACGGTTGCAGTGATCAACCGCTTAAATGGCTCACAAATCTTGGGACAGAATCATTCCTTCACAAACGCTGTTAAAATAATTTGTTATAGTAATCAAATAGTCCACTTACAGTGTTCATTGTTGGTCTTTTCATACATCATACTTTTTTAAAAACAGTACCCGGTCTGCTTCAGGCTGGCTACCTAAGGCTGGTGCTGCGTGCATATTGAAATCATGACAGTAAAAACAGAAACGTAGTGTTCCAAAGGTTTCCTTGTGTCGTCTACGAGCAGTCGTAGGGCTGCTAAAACTAATGCACACAAATACTCATCACTACTTTATATTCATGTAATAAATATACAAATGTCAATTAGATGACAATCTGCATGACAAATAAAGACAATAATTATAATAATCATCCACTTAGTGATCAAGTTGACCCGGACAGACGTGATCACTATCAGCGGTTCCCGCTGTACTTCATCCAAAATTCCCGTAGTAGACTCGGCCTACTGTGTCACAAAAGCCTTTTCTTTAACCATTCATAAATGTCCTATGTTGTGGCTGTTTAGCTCTAAAGCACTCTTGTAGGGGGAAAAAAAATAGTTCTGATGTATTAAAGAATAACAAGTTCATTGGCCAACATGCATCTATCCATTACATTTCTTTACTGCTCTCAAAGCAGTTCAGGGTTGTGTGGAGCGGACGTCTATCCCATCATGCTTCTGACAAGAGGCAGGGTCTATTCAAGTGCTCACACATGCATACCAACAGTTCAACCACAGCTACTATTTCATCATATTCCTACAGCTTTAGCCAAACCTCTCTGCTGGCTCGCTGGTGTTAATGCAGTGTGGATACATTTATCTTGATCAAATGGTACATTTCTATTTAGTTGAGCTATTCCACAAGCTCTCCACCAACTCCCCTGGTAACTGCAGAAGTAGGGCTGCGCTCTGGGGTACTAGCTCACCTGGATGGAGTTCATTGACCGCGTGCTTTTGGAGTGTTGAATTGAATCCGGAGCAACCCATGCAGGAGAACATGCAAACTGTGCACGGGGAAGGCTCCAGCCAGATGGGGCTTTCTAACAGCACACACACACTCACACACTCTAAACCTCTCGTTCTCCCGCCCATCTTGTCAGGGATCAGGACCGGGTCCCTCTCCGTCTGGCGGGGCTGGTCCGTCGGGCTCCAGACCCACGCGGCAGCGCATCACGCGCGTCAATCTCAGGGACCTGCTCTTCTGTTTGGAGAACGAGAGATCCACCAGTCACTCCCAGTTCCTCTACAAGGGCTTTCTCAAATAGGCTCGATGTCAGAGGGGGGAGGAGGGGGAATGTGTGTGGAGAGACCAACCGCTCCCACCACAGAGACGGCATATCTTCTAAACGAAGAGGAAGAGGAAGAGGAGGAGGAGGAGAGCGGCGTCTCGGCACATTTGGAAGCTTTTCGGATATACCTGATAACCTGAAGTACAGTGATAACCATATCGGATGGCCTCTCTACCCCCCCCCCCCCTTTTAAATAATGCCTATTTAGCTTCAGAGCACTCATGGAATAATGCTATTTACCCTGTACAACTATTGAAAAAGTGCAGTAATGGATTGTGTGTTATGAGGAAGTATCTATGTATGAACACATGAATTATTGTACATTATGCACTGTCACACAGTACAGTATATTTTCAGATTATTTGTATGCGCATTAGACTTAAAAGCAATGAAAATCATTTTGTTTTCAAATCAAGTTTTAATCCACCACCGACTCATTTTATTGATTTTATTTTGATGATGATTTATTATTAGCTTGACTCCAAACTGTAACCTACTGAGTTGCCTTCCTAACTATCAATAAGCCATAAAGCCACCCCGAGGCAAGTAACCGTGCTGTAACTCATGAAGCAGTAGCTCTGTATCCGTCATCTCCATCACTATGCTTTGTGTGTTCAGCATATTTATTTACTAAACTCGAGCTTAAATGAACGTTTAGTTATTTATTTAATTTCACGTGGCGTGTCAGTTGTTTCATGTAGCTTCAATTTAAAACTAAATGCATTTACCTGCATAGGATCTGTTTCAGATTAGTTTTGATATGTTGTTGGGTGTTTTAGATTTCAGTGAGTGAAGAGGGGTTTGTTCTTTTTTAATCTTTTAAGTTGTTCTTTATGAAATTAGTTTGACATGTATTGATTTCTATAACTTAGTAGGTTTCAGAAAGCTTTTAACCCGTGTTGCTATACCAAACATACATCTACCTGAAAGTGATTTCTATTTTTGTAGCTGCCCACCAACACACATTTTTACTTTTTCAATAGTGACTGACACTGTCCTCCGACTCAAGAAGCACTCAGGAGTATCTTCTTGTGTATTTGTAAATGTTACACCTAAAGTTTACACATGGCTTTGTATAGAATTGACCCACCCAGCATAAAGAAAACCACATTTTATCTATTAAATAGTTTGAATAAATAATGATTTTACAGTAACTGGTGTGGTTTGGTGTTTAAAGAGAGAGTTTTTGTATTGCATTGTATCACACTAGGGGGCAGCATTGCATTATTAGAACATCTGGATGGGAGCTCCGTGTGGCACTGAGGATACTGAGGCTTTGTACACGAGTGAGCTGAATGCCTTTAATTCCTTCTTACTCTACCTGTTCACAGATAATTCCACTTAATCCTCTAACATCTGCAAAGCCACATGTAGTACACAATGCGTGTCCCCCGGGTCTACACGGGGGGCATCTATTGAGCACAACTCCCATGAGCAGAACACACAGCTCTCAACCTAGAACGAAAAAAAAATCACACTCACACACAGTCTGCTACCAGTCTGTGCAGGTCTATGTTGGGAAGTCTCGTTTGAGTCCGTCTCCATTATGGGCCCAACACACGGCGCACTGGCAACAGCTGCAACATCAGCTGCGAACATTCTCCACAAGCATGGGCTGCAAATGATTAGGCCACTCTGCCACTGGGACAGTTGCCTGATGCTGCAATGATTGGGAGCAGCTTTCGTATCGGCGTTGACCAAAGAGGAACAATAAGTGTACATTTGGAGCCATCAGTGGTGATGAGCCACACTTTCATTTTCTATAATGAAAGTACATCTGGGAGCCACTAGGTGGCAATTTTACCCCATTACAGGATTCTCCTGTAGCTGACGTGGACTGAAACGGCAGGTTCTTCTTTATAGTTAATATTATCTCGGTACATTTTGGTTGACGTTCACATGTTCACGCTTTGCTCTGCTGGACACAACAGACCACTAAGCCAATCTGTGAGGCAAAAAGAAAGGGAGAGAAACACCCTGGATTGCCAATGATATCACAGCACTGTGATGCTGTGAGAGAGCAGAGCTGGATAAAAAAAAAACAAGCTTTCCGTCATGAGTACAGCGCCGGCGTGGCCTCGCAGTCCCTCGTGGCGTCCGTCTTGGTGCTGGTGACTCAGGTTAGGCCTCGACCCTTGTGCCTCAGCCCAATCCAATATTTTTCCTGGTAATCCTCCTTCCACTCCTCAACACTGCTGCTCTTTCAGAGTTAAGTCCACATAAGCTCCCACTTGAGTGCCAGAGGCAGAGCAACAACGGGGATGGTGCGGTTGCCTAGCGACGTCTCAGTCACTGCACCTGAGGGTGTTGGGTAAACACCCCGAGCCTGCCGGAGGGAAGAGCAGAGGAGTAACATCGCCGTTTCCTTCCATGACATTTATTAAAAGGGGGGCTGTTATTCATTTGTTACATTAATTGTTGTCATTTATGACCCCCGGGTGAGATTATATAATAAACCACACATAAAAGTAAGTTCATTAATGTGTGTGTGTGTGTGTGTGCGTGTGTGAGAGCAGGCACACGCATGCCTGTGACTGTTGCTCTGTTGCTTTTGTCTGAATCCAAGATGCAATTTGACTGCAGCAATAGTGCGTCTCAGCAGGGTGCTCCTTTTGCACTGTTGTGATAAATCTCCAGTCTGAAATTATTTTTGCTTGTTTACGCTCACAGAGGGGCTCAGTTTTAATGATGGCTAGAGGCTGATGAAAGCCCCCCCCCGCCCCCATCACTAATATGAATCAGATGGTTATGAAAATCTTGATTAAAGGTAAGACCCCTATAGCAAGATAAATAAGGGGGTTGTGGTGTTCTTTCATTGACACTACTTTGCAAACCAATGAATTCAAAATTCCATTTGTAATCCCACCATATTCACACTGTGAGACAAATGCAATACTAAGAGTCAGTTAATTCATTTTATCCCTTTTAACGCCTCCTTGCATATTGTTGATTAAGCTTGGAGCTTATGAATAAAACTCCCCCCCAAGGAGGAACGTGAGAATGGGATTTGGATGAACTGATGTGGCACTTTATCGTCCATTAAGATGCACAAATCCAGTAGCCTATAACCGCTCTCACCCTGGTATGAAAGTGAATGATTTTCAGCCTTTCCTGAATAATCAAACCTTGCAATATAACATTCAACAACAACTCATTAGTTTACGCCTCCTTGCAAGTCCATTTCCTGTGTGCCCTTGTTCCAGCCGGGTTAATGCTGACTTTCGGACTCTTTTGTTATGGGGTCGACGGGGCCAGTCTGCTTTGGCCCGGAGATACTATAATAAGGCCAATGTTTATGACTGCTGCTGAAATGGGTTTGTAAGTGTGGCTAAACCTGTGCGGTATTGACGCGGGGGTTAATAGCCTGTTGGCCTCTTTAATGGAGTTGAATCAGGTCAAGCAGCAGGCGCCGTCGGCCCACAGGAGAGGAACATCTCCGTTTATAAAGTCATCTCCTATATGAGGCGGGACAGGCACCAAAATGTGTTGAGCATACATACACCTGTGGTTCACACAAGGAAATGTAACAAACAAGCTAAGGTTTATGGCAAAACTAAACTACAGAGTCTACAGCTATGCTAGTGGCTTTGTGAGGCTGTACTTAGGCACAACAGTGCTTTTGAGCTAAATGCTTGCATGGCAACGACCGGATGAGAATGGAGCGAAATTGGGTTCAGGGGAGTTGGGGGGTGGGCGTGCAAAATGCTTTGTTTGGATCTCGTAAAGGCAGCAATGATCCATGGGTATTTCCCTCACCACTCCTCCCGGTAGTTGCAGTGATGTTTTTAGTTTTTGGCTTAATGTTCACAAGGTTCTGGAACACTGGGCTCCATCTCAGCGATGGTAAATGGTATAATTCAACATCACAGCTATGCGTCACAGCTATGCGATGTTGTGCAGCTTTCAATTTGTACAATCTGTACATGACTAACAAATACACTACAACAGCCATAATTCGACAGACCAACATTGTCATCCACATAGTCACGCAAATACGCAAAGTCAGCCCAATAATGAACTATACTATAAATGAAATGTCTGCAAATTTTGGATCAGAAAAAACAAAATGGAATATTAATGACCATGAGAGAACTTTAGGCCAGAAAAAGTCGCCTCACCTTGATGCACTTTCAAAGATTCAGAAAGACAAAAATGATCGTGTGCCTCATTCATAATCACAATAAAACATATTGAAATAATGCTCTTAAGATGGTGAGAGGAATTTTCACACATAGCACACAAAGATAGGAACAGAGGCATCAAGCTGCAACTAATCAGCTTAGAAAAGGAAACAAGGCCAGACACGTAGGTTGTCGTTCTGTCCCTTCATGTTATTGTAATATCATCATCATACATTTACAAGATTAATTCTGTTTCACGTGTGGTGGTCAATTATTTATTGCGCTGCACATCCATTATTCATGGGAAGCTTTTGGTCTGTCTTGCTGGAGTGATGCTGACGGAGGGAAATGGTTGGGCAGATGGGAATGGAAGGTTGATTGTACCCTAAAGGACACCAGAGACTAACTTGGCTGTGAAGGAATCATCTCAAACCATTTAGACATGTAGCCAGTGTCCCAGGAAAGGCACTTAACCTGTGGCTGAGGTGAAGAATTTCACCCAGTTGATTAGAGCAGCTGCTCTGCTCGAGGATGCAGATTGAATTTCCAACTGCACTCTAGCATGTAATCACCAAGAGAAGTCGGCCTCCAAAGGGCTCTTCGGCATTTGCAGCACCACCACACAGGTTCCATGTACTTGTGTTGAGGACATCAACAAATATTACAGGGACAATCCCATAATGCATCATTCATGGTGATCTCATGATAGATGTTCCTGAATAGTTCCATATCCATATGTGTTTGGGCAGTTGTGTTAACATACATCGTGTAAGTGTAACTAATGTATGTACTCATGTAAAATGTATAGCATTGCAGCCCCCTTCTTCCCCCCCCCCCTCTACCCTATTTCTCACCCCTTTAACTACTAACGCTTTCCCATAACAAACTAAGTTTGAATTCAGCTCAGTTTAAATATATAGTTATAACAATAAAATGTTCCTCTATAAAATGTTTAAAACGGTGCCTTAAAGAAAATCTAATTGCTGTTTTGTAATTGCTTTTTTTTAATGTATTATTGTTCATGTCTTTCTTGTTTTAGCTGTTATATTTATTGTTGTTTCACTCATAGGGACTTGGAGAATTACTATTGCTTAGGAGTTAATGCAGGTGTATAACACAAGCCCATGCTTACTCTCACACACACACACACACACATGCAGGCACACAATCGACACAATTACATTTTCCTTTGCTTGTAATGTATTGATATTGTTATCATATTTCATATCTTGTAAAAACATCTTGTCAATACTATTTTACAGAGTCATATCTTATGCATATTCATTTGATGTTCTCTGTAATATTGTCACATTTTAATATTATATAGGTGGAGGCTTCAAATGAGCCCAGTTGGCTTTTTGCCTCTTCCTGCACTGATATTTATTTATCTCTGTTATGTTTGTTTATTTTTATTTTATTGTTTGAATTGTGCAAAAATAAATAAACTAAATAGGTAACTAATGTAAAACGCAAAAATACAAATTAAAAAGTTGCAGGCTTAAATCTGAAAAGTTCAACTCACAGTTCGTTGTCAGTCCTGGAGGAGCAGTTCGTTGTGAAACCCTCACCGCTAGATGCCGCGGTGGCGGAGATGAAATCCTCGTCGCATCTGAATGGGCCAGCAGTGGTCTTCATCAGGGGACCCACACAGCTATCCGGGTCACCGTGGGGTCTGCAAGTAGCAAGTAGCTCCGGTTGCCTGCCCGCTGTTTCTGTTTTGAATCCCGCCCTCTTCCGGACATGCGACCAATTACTACAGGTGGTAGTGACTCAAACCTACAGTGACCAATCAAACAAATATACCTGAAACTAAAGGCACAATCAGTGTTTATTTATATTTAGTTTACCCACTGTTTTCTGCAATATTGTTGAGAACCATTCATTTTCATTATTCAACTATGTGCATCCTACTGTGTATATGATAGGTCTTAAGCCCTCATTACCTAGTTTAATTGCCTTACATAATTAATTCATCCAACTAATATTAGAAACTAACTTGTCTTAATCCCTTATTTGTAACATAATTTATATAATATAGCTTTTAGGAATATATTTTGACATATGACCCTTCTAATAGACACGAGTTCATGCCACCCTGAGTGTGTAAACATGGACATGCGTCCCTGTTATCATCCCAGTTTTGATCATAAACGGTATTATACTCATATCCATGTAAACACACTCACTTTTATAGCTTACTGGAACACCTCATTAATTAAGTAATTCCTGTGGTTTTTAGTACTGACAAGTCAAAGTGTTATTAATTTATGTGCAACTAACTGACTTAGTGAGTCTGCTTTTTGGGGGCCCTGGAGGGAGCGGGGCCCCAGGGCTGTTGCCTGCTTTGCTCAGTTGTTAATCCAGTTTTTTTTTATAGGCAGTGCTACAATAGAGCGTTGCAGGTGATGATGTATTTTTGAAGGCCAATCCAAGGAGGGTTAAAAGAGGAGATGTTACATGTCATATCATTGGGGTACAACGCATAGTTACACCACAGTTGCATGAGCAGAATATACACAACGAGGCTGTGACAGCGTACTAGTGGCCCAGAACACTCTGTCTCATTTAGCCACTTGTTAGTAACCTTTTTTAAGACACTTAACAGCTTCAAAATCCACAAGAGGTGTATTTACTGACGTACTTTGTAACGTAGGGGAAAACATTAAAATCCCTTAAGCTTGTGTTAACTACAGACCTTATTTCAGGCAGCTAACACATTAACACATAAAAAACAAAACATTGACTTTGAGATGAGGGAACCGGGTTTTAGGACTCGTTCCTGCTCTTTATACTAAACTACTGTTCTACTGCAATAGTTACTTCACTGGCTGCATTTACTTCACCAACAGTAACTAAAGCTGTTGAATAAATGTAGGGGAGTAAAAAGGCCCTTTATTGATACGATACTCCGCTTCAAAAAGCAATCACGATTAGCAGGAAAGGCTCTTTTCAAATGCTGTTTGATAATGCACAGACCGCTTCAGCCCCGACTGATATGAACATCCTGTCTCGGTAATAGCAGAGTGTCTCCCGTGGACCAGCCATCCATAAATGGCTGGTCGTTAAACAGTAGATATCCACCCCCCACCCCCACCATCCCCACACTTCCAGCAGGAACATCAAATTTATTCTGCTGCTTTGATCTCGTTCTAAAGTCCTGAAATAGCAGGAGGCTCAGAGTGGTGTCAGCAGAAAAGCAGGCAGCAGAGCCAGCCCGTACCGGGCGGTACCTTTGCTGAATAGCAACATCAACACTAAAGTAGGAACAGTTGATCACACAGCCGGCATCGGAACCAACATCCGGTGGTGTTTTTCAAATTGGACTTTTTCCCAGCTCCAGCCCAAGAGACTCACTAGCTATATAGCGAGGAAATGAAAAAAGCCAGGCATGGACATGTTTGAAGAGGAGAACTTTATTTACAACACACAAGGCACTGGCTGCCAGCCAGCAGCAAAGCTCTGTCTATATACGCCATTTATCAAGGGGGCAACTCGAGTGTGCTTTCTTCTTTCCTGCTGCCTATCTGCCACATGGAAACCAAGTGAACTTCGGCTAAACCCATGAAAGAAACTTTCTCTGAAATGAATCTGCGTATCTTGCTGACTGGCTATGACCAAGATGACCTTTTACTAACTTGATTATTAGTTCAGAGCAGTGGAGCCCACCTCTGATGGCTCTCTTATTACAGAGACATAGGTCCAGTATTTTTGCCTGGTCCATAGCAGACTTCCCTATTCACTACAGCAAAGGTTCATTTAGGTTTCTTACCGGATGTTCTCATTACTGGGAGACTCCAGTAGATGAGGAATCTTTCCCTCTCCATTGCCCACTCCTCCAATCTCGAGCCATAGTGGACAACACTAGATTAAGTATCGCTCTATTTCTCTTCCTCATATTCAACCATTTTTTCCCAAACCATTTCTAAATGTTATGCATTGTCCCTGCCGTGCTTATAGACCCCCCTCCCCTCTCACTCTGCTGACCCTCTCTTCCATCCTACTAATCACCTCTACACACGGCCTACCTGCATCTCGCCACCGCCTCATTTTTCTCCCTCTCTCTTACTGCCTGCCTCTCTGCTTTCTCTCTGGGTGTCTCATTAAAGGCGCTCTATCTAATGAGATTACGCCGTGGGGATTAATGGTGTGGCTAATTGATAGACACACAGCCGGAGAGGATTAAATCCCTTTAAGTCCCCAGTGGGTTTTTGGGTGCTTCAACTGACTAATTGAAATCACAGGAACGGACACAAATACACTTCCTGACCTCTCCTACTCCCTCTTCTGGAATGCAATAAAAGGACGGATAGCGGGTGTTTTATTAGAAAATGAAGCCTTCTCCAAACAATAGGGTCAAAGATTATCTGCGTAATTCCAAAGGGAGTCTGTTTTGCTTATCACTTAAAAATGAAAAACTCCTGCACTTAAAAATACATTATTTAACTGTAAAAAAAAATAAAGATGGTCATTCAGTGTGCAAAGACAAACCAATAAGTTCATGAACAAAGGTGAAAATGCAGTAATTTAAAGCTAATTTCTGTGTATGGAGGGTTAGAGGCATACAATGCTGTCTAAAACAGTTTCTTTTTTAAATATTACCACTGGGGGGGGGGGGGGGGGGGGGGGGGGGAACGACGATGACGACATATCAGAAATTCCAACACATAGGGTTTTATAGTCAAGGCTACTCGACACGGAGCTGCAATTATTAATGATCCTCAAAACAAGATGAGCCCATTATAATCTAAAACTCGGAGTCCAATTATAGTTGCCATGTCACACAGTTCAGCATACACCTGAGGATGATTAATGCAGGGAATAAAAAAAAAAAAAAAAAGATGGCACATTTTCAAAACACGTCTTGTTTATTTTCTGAAGCACACATCCAGTATCTAGATGATTGAATAAAAGAATTCCAGGACACTGAATAATAGAACAACTATCAGCAGGCATGGCTAATGAACCTTCCTCTGTCCCGAGGTCAGAGGCCAACAGAAGGAACACATCTGTCAGAGACAATAGAGAGTGAAAGGGGAAGGCTGTGTTTTCACATATAAAAGGAGTATAACAAAGCATTTTTTAGAAAACAATCTCATGAGAACAAAAGCAGAGCAAAACTGAAACAAAACATGTTTTAAGCAGGCATCTTTAAAAAAAACAAAAATGGAATAATGCTTCAACAGAAGACAAAGAAACAAAAATAACCACATATTAAAAATGAACGGGCCAAAAATCCCCTAAGCCCAATGAAGAGCTAGAGAAAGAGCAGCAACTTTTATGTCATCAATACTTCAAAAATAGGTATCTTACAGTATTTTTATTTTCTCAGTGTCTTTATACAGAGTATACTCATATAGTTTCCGCTGACTATTTTCACATTCTCACCACATAGTAACAAGTGCTTTGAGTAAAACATCTTGAAAAAAAAAAAAAAAAAATCATGCACCTTTTAATATTTTTGTTGGCCTATAAAAAACAGGAATGTTCAAGGCGACAAAAAAAAGAAAAAAAAAGAAGAAATCTTTTTCAGATTGTTCCAAGTCATTTCATGTTCCACTTTCTTACACCGTCTGACTACTCAGATCATGCCTACATAAGCTTTACACTGTGGAGAGAGCAACACAAAACCATACAAGGCAGGCAAGCATCTCAACATAAAGGCTCCTAAACTCGTGAGTCCACAGAGGAAAGGCAGGCATTCCCCACTAAATTAGAAAACCCCCACATGTATAAAAATGGTCTCACACAATGTCAGCGTGTCGACAGGTGATGCTTGTGAAAGTCAAACTGAGCAGGTCCTCGGGGGAAGAGTGTTGTCTTCCCCACAGCAACTGTTACTGGCTCGTCTATTAGGCCATAATTCATTGGGTTATGATATCCGATAGTCTGCCCTGGTTGTGTCCTTCCCTCCTGGGACTGGCTGCTGGGGTTGTTCATCTGCACCACTGTGAAGGGGAGGGGAGAGTGACAGGAATGGCTGGTTTGAGGAGCGTGAGGGGGGTGGGGGGGGGGGGTTGGGGGGGGGGGGTTGGGCGAGAACGTGCCTCCACTGCACTGCACAAATGGCAACCGATCCTGAGATAGCAGGAGTCTGATACAAAAACACACCACAAAAGGCACTTTATAAAATGACAGTGCTTCTGTTCTAAGGAAATTCAAGTTGACAGAGTGAGAGAGAGAGAGTCAGAGAGCGTCGCCCCAAAAACATTCTCTTCAGTGTGAGACTAAAGCAAGGGATGTTTTTTTGTTTTAAAAATCAAATCAGCACAAATTCACTACTCGTGTCTCTCACGACCGCCTTGATTCATCCCCAGAACGCTCCGGGGTCCAGCACGGTGAGAGAACAACCAAGAGAAAAAAAAAAAAAACGTCACACTAGAAACTCGCCACTACGAAATATAAAGCCAGAATACAGTTGCGCTGCGGCGGGAATTCATGTTTGCGGGCATCGGTCGCTGTGAGCAGCGAGGTCTGTTCCTCACAACGTCTACCACGGAGACTGCGTCGTGTTCCTGGCCCCTGCGCGGTTTCTGGGAGCATCCATCCAACCGACCCCGCCTCTCCAAGACTCCTGCCGCAGCCCCACCCAGCACCCCGCTCTCAGTCATCGTCCCCTCCCCCGTAGAGATCGGCCAGCTTCTTGAAGCGAGGGCCCCAGTCGTTGAGGTAGTCGTAGTCCTGGTCCCCTGAGCTAGTGGAGTTCAGTGAGCTGACGGATCCAGCGGTTGAACCGCTGCCCTCGTAGTCGAACACCAGCAGGGAGTCGTAGGGAGGAGCTGTGGGGTCGTTGTCTGCTGCCCTCAGACCCTGGAGACATAAAGAATGAAAGATATACAACCTCCACTCTACAGTAACGACACTTCCTGTTTGGTGTGGTTAGACCTACATACTCTCAGGATGGTCTTTTAGCGACACTGGATTTAGGCCAGTCTTTGCTCATCAACAATAAAACCGAGATGATGATTTTTCACAGGCTCAGGTGGCCAGACAGTAAAAGTAGCAATAAACCGCATCTCTTCTTGCTCACCCAGCCATTAGGGTTTTACTGTTCCATCATGGTCTGAATGCTGCTTCAGAGCCTGACACTGAGCTCTGTACGGGGGACAAATATTTATCACAGCATCCCTGCTGATGGGAGCACATTTCTGGAAAATAAACCTTTGTATGAGTCACATCAATGAGGTCTGTGGACACTGCTATGCTGCCCAGCTTACACACAGAAACAGTTAAGGGAACTATGCAACACCCGAGACATTTTCCCTCCATTCTTGAACTTACATCATTGATGAAGTCTCCTATATCTCCAGGGTGGGGCAGACTGGGTCTGACGGGGTACTGTGACTCAGCAATCACAGGTCTCTCGTCCACCCTGCGCACCCCCGCCGGCTTACTGATGATGTGGTCTAAAGACTCGGGCTGCTGCAGCTGGCTCAGGTCATAGTCCTGGATGAAGGCCATAGAGGGAATGGTGAATGAAAATCAAGATTGTAACCTTAACATAATGATCTACTTTTTTTTCCTACGTTTGCCAAATCTACAATCATTTTTTGTTTATTTACTGACTGCTCTTCTGTTATAATGTGTTTGTTTTAAACATTCAGTTGGGTCACTTAGCAATTCAACCCCAAATCATGAACCCTTTTCTCTATATACATACTGGACATGCATTGTGTTTTGAATCTAGCCCAGTTTCCAAGTTGGTACGGCTCCCACTGTCCGTCCTCACAGCCTCACAGCAGCCTTTGATGATCGTTCCTCTTCAGTCTGCGAGGGCTCAGGGCTGACCTGCAGATACATCTGTGCTACAGGGCTTTCTGACAGACTTTCAGTCCTTTTTTGTAAATCTGCAGCGCTGCAGTCTTTGCTTGAGGGAATTACCCACAATTCCTTGTGTTTTACTGTTAGAAACAAGGACGTTCAGGGAAGTCTAAAATGATAAAAAAATAAATAGAAAATACTGGAAGCGATAGCATCTGTGGTTTGAGGTAGGGCTATAACTTATACAGCTATATCTACACAGAAAAGGGACTCCTCACATGGAGAGAGTTGCACTTCCAACTGTACTTGGCATTCAAGCCAAGCAGCACATTCATCCTCAGCACTTGCTTGTAGGGCACAGGGCACACTGAAAACTTTTTTCGAAGTCAAACAAAAAGTACATTATTATTCTCTACAAACGCTATTGGCGAGGCAGCTGATCCAGACTTTCTCAATCCTCATCGTCAATTTATTTGTTTTAAACAATTTTCTATGTCTTTCTTTGAATATCATTTTAATGAGGAGTTGAGCGTTTCATCTCATATTCATTATGTTTCATTGGTCCTGTTTCAGATGTGTCAGCCTATTTTTAATAATTGCGAAGCTGCAACACTCGCAACGACTATTTTGATAATTAATTAACTGACAAGATTTACTTGTTTTTCAAGCAAAGATGCCAAACATTCGCCTGTTCCAGCTTCTCAGGCGTGAGGATTTGGACAGATTCCTGAACCATGCTAATGTCCTCTTGGAATACACAGTACGCTAGTTTGACTTGTGTCTCTTTTGTTTCTTGTTGACCAAACTAGTCTCCCTTAAAGGGATAAATAAAGTTGTCTAATGTAATAGATCAATACATTCCCGACCTTTCATAATAGTCCGTAAATACCATCTATAAACAAAAGATGTTAGTTTTTCATGCCGCTGCTGGCGTACAGCCTTTCATGTCTTTAGTTCATTATGTATATATTTATGATTGTCAAACGATACCTGATCCTCCTCTCCTCCTCCCTCCTCATCATATTTGAGGATATTGTCTCTGACGTCGTCCTCGGGGTCGATGAGCAGGGGCTTCGCCTGCCGCTCCTTCTCTCTGCGCTTCATCCACACCACAAACAGCAGAACCATGCCTGTGAAGCACAGAAACGGCAGCAGTTGCAGTCTTACAAACTACATTTTCTCATTTTCACGACATGATGCATACTGATACACCGATCCAAATAGTGCAAAGGTTTGCTTGTTCCACACTCACTGAGCAGTATGATGATGCAGATGAGTATCGCGATGATGGCCCCGGTGCCGAGGCCGGCGGCCGCCACAGCCCCTGTGGCGCTGCAGTCCCCGTTATCGTCACAGGGACAAACTTTGACTCTGATCACAGAGCGGTTGGACAGAGGAGGGTTCCCCGAATCGGACACGATGATGGGGATCTCGTACACACTCGCCTCCAGGTAAGAGATCCTTAGCCTCAGCTGAGCATAGTCACCTGGAGAGTGGGGAGCGAGATAGTGTTGGTGATGGAGAGAAAACAATGGAAAGTGGGGACAACATTAGGAGATGGAGGGAAGTGAGTGGGAGGAGGATGAGGAGGAGAAAAAGAAGAAGGGGAAAATAAGATTAGACTGTGTACTGCGGAGGAATTACATTTTGTTTACTGCAGGATATCATGTCATCATGTGCGTAGGTACGAGGGAATGACAAACCAAATAAAAGCTGCAACCAAACAAACTGCACAGCAATCATTCTGACATGTATGTATGCGAGGAGGCATTCGAGATATAAAAAGAAAACAGAACGTATGACCTTCAGCATCTATCACTCAGTCAAGCTAAGACAAGAGCCTCGGTGGGAAAAGAATCCAGGTATGTGATCAGATTTGTCCTCAAGACAACTGCTGTGATACATCCATCTGGGTGGATTAGGTGACAGATCGGCTGCTCGGGGGACAGAGAGATGAATGGATCTCATTTGTCACAAACGATGGATCGTACGTCAACACTGGATGGCACCCGCGTCTCTCACTGTGAGCTTTGTGAGACATTTTGTTAAACTTGGACTTCTCTCGCAGCTTACAGCCATCCCTGGTCCCCTGATTGATGTCGCCAGTTATTCTGGAGAGGGCTTTTGCATCCCATCTGTTACGTTTATGGTTTATTTCAGCTGGGGATGCAAAATATATCATTCCCACATACCTCCTAAATTATACATCACAAGGGTGGGGGAAATATTTGCAATATGAATCGGAGCTGCAGTACAGCATTTACGTACCGTTGAGTCGGGAGATAGTCCAGTTGCGGCGAACGCTGGCGGGGAAAGAAGGCAGCTCGAAGACAAAGGGCCCCACGTTGGGGTCGGCGTCCGCGTCTGCGGCTGTGATGTTGACCCTGGAGTTGGGGCGCGCGTGCTCGCACACCTGGGACTCCCTGGGTATCAGCACCGGCGCGTTGTCGTTCACGTCGATCAGGTAAATCTGGAGGGTTCCTGTCCCGCTGGCTTGAGGCGAGCCTGAGGGAAGGAGAGGAGGTAAAGAGATCAAAGGAGGAAGATGGCGAGATAATAACGTGGCGATCGAGAGAGAGGAGTGAACGGCTGTGAGGCAGAGGAGTACAAATGAGATGATTTTGAAGATGGAGCAAAAAAAATCGGGAGTTGAGAGACAGTGTGATGAGAAAGCAACAGAAGTAAGCAAAACAATCCTTCAATTTCAATGACATGTTTCTAGCTGATTTGAGCGCGGAAGTGAGAAAATTGGGAAGTAAACAATTGGGAAGAAGAGAGATTTTGTTTACTGAGGGGCTGAAAGTGGAGGGACAATACTGAGTACATTTGTACAGAGCACCCAAACAAAACAGCCAGAACAAATGAAAGGACGCATACTTTTATTTTTCAGTTTCGTTTAGATGTGGCTGCTTCCTGAAAAGGCCGAAGCGAGACTCGTTCTGGATGGGACAACGCTCACATAGAGATTGCTGTTATCTGCACTCCGCGAGGCCCACTGGGTAATGACGCTAACCCTTCGCTGCATCCAGCAACACAAGCTCATCATAACTTATTCAGGGTTTCTCACAGCTGCCAGGCCGGAACAGAACCATCAGTATGCGAGACACATTTTTGATGTTTTATGCATTTGCAGCAAATCTCCTATGTGCTTAAATTACAGCGCATAACTGACTGAGAAATGTTGTTTTCCTGCCGCGCTGTTTCTGTTGCTCTCGGTGGTGTACAACACGGTGTTGGGAATAAGTGCCTCATTGTTCTTTTTTAGTGCATCGCTTGCTTTCAGAAAAGTGAAGTGAACTGGAAGTTGTCTTGCTGGGCTGTCTCATATTGTAATGAGGTTGCACTCTAGTGTGAGGTTAAACATGTGCATCTGACTCAATGCCTCTAACTGATTTTGTTGAATAGAATATTTAAAGGCCCTGGAAATGCATTTTCTCAATCAGCTTGTTACTTTGAGCGGGGGTGTCATTTAATTACAGTCATTTAGCAGACACTTTTATCCAAAGTGACTTACAATTCAGAGTCTATCACATTTCTACACCGTAGGCACAACTACGGGAGCAATTTTGGGGTTAAGTGTCTTGCTCAAGGACACATCGACATGCGACTAGCAGAGCCGGAGCTTGGGGATTGAACCGCCGACCCTCCGATTGAAAGACGGCCCTGCTATCCACTTAGCCACAGTCATCCCTGCATGAACACAAGACGGCCAGTCAAGGCCAAGTCGGGGCGATGCGATGACATATTTCCATGCATCAATCAGGATTTCGCAACATCTAAATCAAAACGTGAGAGTTATGGGCTTGTTTATTTACGTTGCCAGGCTGCGATCAATCTAATCTGATCAAACCACACACCAAATGAAGCTTATCAGCAGAGTTATTGAGTGCTAAAACCATATTATAAATAACACAGAAGGATGGTTTCTTGCAAAATCTTACTTTGATAGTTTCTTATTTAGTCATTAATATTCAATGTAATAGGGAATTACTTGAAGATGTGAAGTTTTCGGGGGCTTAAAGCTAAGCAAGCACTGGCAGAAGTGTGGGCACGCTGCAAAACAAAGACTCATAATTGATAATCTCTCTCATTTTAGTGTTTGCTTCCACTGGGATGTGGTTCAAATTACTGATATAAACATATGGGCATAATTAAAATGATCAACAGACTCCAGTGTGCTGTAAAACAAACAGCAGACGATTAAGGTTGTTTTTTCTTGAGTTATGGAGAAATCTGTAAAATGACTCAATAAAAATCAGCGGATATAATCATATAATCATTCTAATCTCCAGGGGTGAATTAAATGAAGTGCAGTAGGTAGGTTCTTCTACTCTACTACATTTTAGAGGGATCTATTGTTTTACTCCACAACATTTATGTGAACACTTTAGCTACTTTAAAGATTAAGATTTAACTTGCAAAACAGATCTGCCTCTAGTATGATATGATGATTTGTTAGATTAAAGTAGGCAACGCAGAAATAACCGAGCATCAGGGTTCACTCACATGGTTTGAATCGATATGATATTCATAAGAGCGTTTTTTTTCCAGTCACAATATAGCAGATTAATGCAAAATCACATGTGAAATAATCTGACAAACGCATGTAAATCAAGAGCTTCAGTAACTAATGTTTGTAGCGTGTGAGTGAATTTAGCCAAGAATCATTAACTCTTGTAATACGATGACAAAATGTTTGTCTTCATCACAAATAATAGTAACCAGTAATAATTTGCCAATAATATAATATACAGTTAATATAAACCAATTTAAAATGTGTCATTCTGCAAAATGAATACTTTCACTTTTGCTACTTACTACAGTTTGCTGATTCTACTATTTCACGTTGACTTAAGTGAATGCAGGATGTTTGCGTGGTCGTACCATTACCAACTACAGATGAAGAAAGTGTGTGTACTGCTCCGTTGAACAAACATACTGCAGTGATATATTGTAGCCTTGATATTCGGTTGACAGCCCACTGCCCACAGACTGTCAGCAAGTCCAACAAAATTCCTGATGCAATGCAGCATAGTTTACCCCAGTAGCTCATCAGTTTTATATTTCAACTTTTTTCTCCTCTATCAGACAGTAACTTGGTGCATCAACTATGTAAAGGTCCGTTGCCCCTGGCAGGCCCCAAGGCCCATCGACCGTCTTGTCGGTTATGATTGGCTGGGTGCTTTGTTGCTTCTTTCGCTTCGCTTGAGTAGAATAAGTAAAGAGAATTTCAATCAAAGTGGAATATATCCCCTTGTTGACACTGGGCTCCAGAATCAATAGGGAGTCAACACTTTGAGCTTAAGATTGTGTGCTTTCGGAGCAACCAATCCCTCATTTCTCACTGGAGTATAAACACCTGGGTGCCTCCTACTTACACAGAGAGCAAGCACCTCTATTTGTAGTGCTTTAGTTAAGCTTCACACATTGTCAAGACCTTCATTGGCAGATCCTGTTTTCATTTTTTCATCCATCAGAAGCAGGGCAATGAAGGTCTGTGCATATTTGTGCCCTGTTTACTTTATACAGTACAGTATATGAACAGAACGTCCCACACATTCACAGTCCACACACACTGCAGAGTATCTGGCAGGAAAGTAACATATTTAACAAATACAAGCACCATTTATGGAGTTCCATGTCACAAATCCACAACTGTTTGCTCGGTGTTTGTGGACCTCTGGTCCATGACATTATTTTAATATTAAGTAAAACGGGAAGCCTTGCTCAGTTTGGTCGTAAGGAGTTTAGAGGCAGTAACCTATGTAATAAGTTAGACCTGTGTTAGTGACAAGAGTTATGTTCCAGTTTATCCAAGAAAGTTACCGTACACTATTATGTCAAGCGACAGCACAGCACCTTGCCTGAATTTATGGACCCTATTTATAATATAATACATCATGATTCATAATGTGTTTGGATAATAAGTGCGAGAGTAGTGAGAAATATGCCAGGTAAATGTGTTCCTTAACTACGTTGTAGCCCATAATGACATCCGCTACATTCATCCCGCCTGTGCTACAGTACTTTCATTCTAATGATGATGAAAATTATATTAAGCAGCCTCCTTTTCAGTCAGATGATGATTGATGTATGGTTATCAATATTCAAATATAGCTGATGTAATGTTTTCACAACAAACAAAAAAAAACACATAGAAAACAAACCAGATTATCAGTCTCCATTGGTGCTGGCTGTTCATAGACGTAGTGCTGCTTTGAGCTAAATGCTAATATCAGCATACTAAAATGCTCAATGCCAACATGCTGATGTTTAGCAAAGTAGCACTATACGTATACAGGTATTTGGTCATAAAAGAACAATTGTGACCGGATGATGTTAGATAAAAACTCAATCCATCAAATATTATTTCTTGAGGTTGTTCAGTCAAAACCACAAATGCCAACCTCATGGTGGCGCTAGAGAATAGTCAGGGGATCACCAGAGTCATACGGATTCATCTTCTGGGGACCATGAACGTCTGCGCCAAATTTCCTGGCCGTCCATCTAATAGATGCAGAGATTTTTTTGGTCTAGACCAAAGTGGTGGATCGAAAATCGTGTCCTACTGTTTTAATATTTATTTAGAGTCACAACACACACAGTCATCGTGACTTACCGGACTTACCATTGTCGAACGCCAGGAATGTGGCCTCGTACACGTTGTTTTTGACGTACATAGACTCTCGGTCCAGCAGGGCCATGGTGGTGATCTGACCATTGGTCCTGTTGATCTTCAGCCAGTTAGCTGGATCTGACAGCTTGGAGTACCTGTGCACGCACAAATCCACAGAGACAGAGGGACAGGGAGAAAGCCAGACACTTCATTAATCCAAACACAAATAGTATGGAAACTTATGCCAGATGTTGACTTTTGCAGCCAACTGTTAGTTGAATTCCAGCAGCTCTGCATCTTTTATTCCAAAGTACCCATCACCAGGTTGAATGTTCATTACCATAATAAGCAATACCAGGCGAGCACCTTTGATATATTACAGTGACATGGAAAGCGGAACATATGTTCACCGAGCTTATCATAGCAGCAGCTCATTAGCACGAAGACCGATGAAAACCTGAACCCAGTTGCAGAACAGCCGAGCAGCGGTCTTAACAACTTCACCGCTCTTTGTACCCACACAGCCGCCACAGCAACTCTCAACGCTGTCACCGGTCGATACGTCAACGGAGTGGAACGCGACAGCTGCAATTAAAGTCTATGAATCCCATTAAGAACTATGACGAGTCCTAAAAAACTTGCCGAGCGGAGGAAGCGCTTCTCTCTCTCAGGTCTAATGAGAAATGTTTAATTGCGTACAAGCGAGAAGTCTCACTCGAAGGTTAGACTGTCAGCGTGTCACCACAACGACAGGAGGTGGAGGTGAAAGATCACAGCAGACAGAGAGGAATAGTGAGAGAGATCAGAGACGTGTGTCTGAATGTAAGCATGGCTGGTAGAAAACGTGATCGGGGGGAAAGGGGGCTTATTTAAAGTGCGTTGGAGGCCGACACTGGTCAGTTTGAGCCTCACAGGCATGGAGAAAACTAATTCCACCTCCAGCTTCACACACACACTTCTACGCTGGTGCACACTTAGTAAACAGGCAGACAAAGGGACATAATGACAGATACCAGCTATCACATTTTTCACATTTTTCTTCTTTAGAGGATTGAATAAATACATGAAAATAAATCTAATTTCTAGTGAAAGACATTGTCACGCAGTATTAGTCAGGATCTGTTGTTACCCTGGAGGTTAGACTGTCGCTTGCGTGTCATGCCTGGCACTCTCATCTCCTTCCTGTGCCAACAAGGTGTCACCTCCTGCTGTCTTCATGTGCAGAGCAAATTGTCTTAACCCTTAACCCTTAATGTTCTGTTTGGGGCCCTGGAGACTCCTGGCCCACATTAGCAGCTCAAAAACATACCCTACATTACAGTCAAATCAGCTGCGATAATTCATGACTTTTCCTAATTTTAGGGGAATTACGAATACATTTTTTTTTTTCTTTCCTCTGAAAAGATATTCGGGCATTTTAGCGCATGTGTCTCTGTTGTGCCCCGCTGGCGAGCTCATGGCCACCGCTTCGCGCTGCACTCAGACGGTAGTTACGGCTAATAATGCCGTTCTGACCCACGCCGATGTCACAAAAGCGTAGCGCCCACCCTCCGGTTCCCCCCCCGCCCAGGTAAACACAGGAGCTCTGTCAGCACTGTTGTTTGCATTGGCGTCGCCATGTTGAGAGCCGTGTAGAGGCAATCCCTCAATCATAGATTTGCTCTGACTCTCGTAGAGAGAACCTTTAAACTCACCACTAATTCCACCCTTAAAGGGCACTCCACTGATGACAGGTCTTGCATTACACAGTTGGGGTGCTGGGTTTGAAAGAATTGGTCATTTTGGAGGTTGGAGCATCCAATGAAAGACACTGTTGAGTTGCATTGTTGGGAATTGTAGAATCCATCTTTATTGAAGCTGGACCCGCACTTGAGACTAAATGTTTGAGAAGGCTCTGAGTGCTGCCAAAACGCAGGTGACGTACAGTACACTCAATACTGTGCGTGAACCCATCACTTGAAGACACAGCCTGAGGACTGAAGCTGGTGCTGCTGCTCTGCGGGCTGTGTAGACATTGTGTAAATGTCAGGATGTCTCGACCCATGCTGATTTGATTTCGACCTTTCCTTTTCTAATTTGTCTCTCTTGAGTCTTCATGGAAGTGCGTTACTGAACTCTCGCAGTACCCCTTTAATCCTAAACCCAGGCTTTAAACTAAGACCCTTTAGAAGTGAGGACTAACCAACATGTCCTCACTCAGCAGGGCTAATATTCTCATACTAACAAAAAATAAAGAAAAACACATACAAACACACATATGCATACACACATAAATTAGCTCATGCTGCCACTTAAATCACATCTAACAGTAAAATCAGTTGGCAAAAAGGCTCGCCCTCACATCATCTCTCTCTCTTTTCCACCAGAGAGAGAATAAAGCAAGAAAATTCAGAAACACGAGCTGGCTCCTCTCCCAGCCACTGCTCACGCACAGGCCTTTCACTCATCCTCTGTGGGAGCTCGTGTGCATGTTGTGAGTCTACGGCTCTGCATTTCTGTGTCTTTTTTTGTTTTGTTGTGAACTTCAGTGAGGGTTCAAGCGAGGTCACCTAAAGGGAATACAGCGGCAGCAGCAGCAGAGATGAGGCTGTCTGAGCATGAGCTGAGCGTCTGCTGGCAAGCTGCTTTGGAGAAGACAGCAGCTCTGAGCTCCCATCAATAACAGACACACAGACTGACAGAGAAGAAAGTGACAGGGTCAGGGAGAGGGAGAGGGAGGGGTGAGGCGGAAAAAAGAGAGTAAAAGAGGAGTTGCTTCTCTCAAAGAGCAGAGGAGCTCAGCCCACTTAGTTTGCATGACATGTCTTTTTCGGAGACCTGAAATGTGGATATTGCTCACTCCTCTGTGCAGTGTGTACTGTATATGTGAGTATATCTCCCACTCCCTCCCTCGATATCAATTCAGTAACATTTCCACTGGGTTCCTCAGTGGAAGAGGCCGTCTCACTGACATTAAGAAAAATCAATCCCTCACGTTGGAGCTGGCTATGGAGTGGAACGGTGCCGCTGGACCTTAGTGGGCATGTGGGAGTTTCTGTGACACAGGGTCGATGCCTGGATGGCACCATGCCCGCGGTGTGTCACCCCAGTATGGATGAAGGATGGGTTCAATGAGGAGGATGAGGAGATAGGGATCTAAGGAGGGCAGACAGACAGTGGCCAGCTCATTACAGGATGACCTCTTTACACCAGTCGCCTGGCAACGGGGAGGTAACAGGAGCCCGGTCTGTGGGCGGAGGGTCGGTTGAGAATGTCACCGAAGAGGGATAAACGGTGGAGAAACTGCTCACAGCTGATAAAACACTGGTGACACACTGATTGAAAAGAAGATACATATTGTACACAGGGTGGGCGAAATATTGGAAATGCCTCGCGATACAGACTATCAAGAGGAGCTCAGAGGAGCTTTAGTCCTCACAGTAATGTGAGTCCTGAACTGCAAATGTATCCAAGATCCTCCATGCTCATTTAAAGAAATGACAGATGGTTGTTTGAACTAAACAGGTTGAGGATGCAGCAGGTAGCATGAGCAGTGATTGCTGACATGACAAAGTGTCACCCACAGAAACTAAAACTTTTAAAAAGTACCGTATTTTCCGCACTACAAGGCGCACTTAAAAGCCTTTAATTTTCTCAAAAAACGACAGTGCGCCTTGTAATCCGGAGCGCCTTATATATGGATCAATTGGTTAATTGGTTGATCCATACTGGTTGTACACGGCGCTCTGTCAAAATGTTTCAGTACGACTGGTAAACTACAAAGCCGCACCGCGGTAAACACCGGTACTGTGCTTACTCCTAGTCCAACACCACTTGTGTGTATAAAGACCCCAAAATGGCACCTTTCAAGAGACACGCTTACGACGCTATTCTATTCTATGCGCCTTATAATCCGGTGCGCCCTATATATAAAAACAGTTCTAAAATAGGCCATTCATTGAAGGTGCGCCTTATAATCCGGTGCGCTTTATAGTGCGGAAAATACGGTACACATAAATCAAATAAAAATCATTTCATGCATAAATATAAAGGATCTATCGGGACTTTATGACATTTAGCAAATCGTTTATTGTATTAATGCTGCAAAAACGCACATAGTATTTAAGGAGGTGGATTCCTATGATGACTCTGTTCTTGCATTTTCCATAAACGTTTTCTCCTCATTTCCGTAATAAATGAATGTCTTGTTAATTTGTGTGTAGGAGGTAGTGTTGTTTATGGTTTGCTTATTATTTATGACACTTACTCTAATTAGTTAACCTTCAATGTTGTGTTATAAGATATTATTTATATAAAGACCAAACAATCTGGAGAGTGATTCAAATTGCCACTCGGGAATTACACGTGTTCAAAAATGAACCAAGTTCGTTCACCAAGTTTGGTACTTTTGTCATATACAGATATTTAATGATGATTGCTGGGTAATGTTTGTTCGTGTATGTTGATATTATCCGATGTCAAATCTCTAGTTGATCATGTGACGAGCCGATATAATGGTGTGTGGGTGTGTGCTTCATAAATTCATAACTACACTAGGGCCCGTCATAATAGTGTACACTGGGTGTATATTGATAAGCGTAGATAGCTGTATGGTATTATTATTATAACAATAATAGTCTAGGGGTCTATGACACCACTGCGGTTTAAAGTACCTGACAATCTGGTGGATGAAGTGGTCAGGGTCCTGAGCAGCGAACACGGTAAGAGTGGTCCCTGCGGGCACACCCTCCTCAAAGCGGATCATCTTGGGGTTGACAGGGAAGACAGGCGGCTCGTTCACATCCTGAACCGAAATGGTTACTCCCGCTGTGGACTGAAGCGAGGACTGGATGCCACTGGCCAGGTGGGCCTGGTTGGAAACCACCACGGTCAGCATGAAGGCACGATTCATCTCAAAATCCACCGGCTAGAGAAGAACAGAGGAGGTGGGAGAGAGAGAGAGATGCAGAAAACAAAATGGGAGGGAAATGAGTGTGGCTGATTGCGAGATTAGTTCTAATTGTGTTCCAATTTGAGAAATGACATATAATTCAGTGAAAACAATGCGAGACCAAAGTACTCAACATCTGGCACTTCAGAGCAGGTGGAAACGCAAGATGTCATGTGGAATAATAATGGAGAACAAAGCTAAATAGCAGACATCGGGATGTGTGTGGAGAAGCCGAATGCGCGGCGTCATTTTTACCTTGACCACCGTCAGCATGCCCTCGTTGGTGATGGGGTTGGTGCGGATGGTGAAGTGTCCAGTGGGGTCTCCGCTGACGATGCGGTAGACGGCGTTCCAGTTGGGGCTGTGGGGCTGATCCCTGTCCACCACCGTCAGGTTGGTCACCACCACATTCACCTTGTTCTCTGGCACCTCCCCTGAAAACTACAGAGCAGGAGGGAGGGAGGGGGGCAGGGAAGGGAGGTGACAGCAGGCAGCATGGGAGAGATAACATTATGCTGATGTTGCTCCAGCACTCGGCTAATGCATGCTAATGAGTTGATTTATTGAGGTTCTTAACATTCGCTTGTGTCATCATCAATCTTTTAGCATTTTCCATAACTGTTATTATGAAAACAAACTGCTTTTAGGGTCATGCCAATAATGCTCATTACATTGAGAGTGTAGAGCAAAACAAATGGGGCAGAAATTAGAAAGATAGGAGAGGAAGACAGCAGACAGAAGGATTCGTATTTGTTTAAAATGTGGATAATAGAAAATCATATCTCCCATTATCTTAATGCTGTCCCCTATTCCACGCCACGTCTGCTCATATGAAACTTATTTAAACTAATGGATTTGTTCAATTAGTTGTTTACCCATTTAATTTAGATTCTGTGCTTTCACCAAATCTAGGTCTTAATAAGCAATTAGATGAGTACTATAATTAAGGCAGTGGTAGGAATAATCTTTGGCTAATGATCTTCATTATATTGCAATCTGAAACAACTCCCCTCTGAACTAACTCTGAAAGGAAACTTGGTTACAGCTGCAGAGCCTGAAGAAGAATTCACTGCGCAAAAGGATGCATGTCCTCCTCTATAGGGATTTACCAAGCTACAGAGGGATGGGCACTCCAAGGCGCGCGCGCACACACACACACACACACACACACACACACACACACACACACACACACACACACACACACACACACACACACACACACACACACACACACACACACACACACACACACACACACACACACACACACACACACACTAAAAGCTCACATTATCAGGCAATAATCCACGTTTCCTCTTGTGAAGCGTTAACTTGTTTATGGGGTGTGTCTGCCAGATGCTGTTCACTTTAATGGCTTCATCATCGTGGGATTGAAGCAGCGTCCAAACCGCCCCATTCCTCTCTTTCTCTTCTTCCCTTCCTCCCTCCCTCCCTCCCTCCCTCCCTCCATGCGCGCGTGTCTCTTCTTCTCCTATCCCCTGCAGTACGACCACGCTGATAAGCACAGAACAAATTAAATATGCACTCTCAGTCTCTTGTGTGTGTGGGCTCCTCCATTTCATTTCCACCCCGGGCTCTATAGCAACAAACAGCACCACGAACCTTCCAAGCTTGTTGGGCTGCGCTGTCAGACGGCCAAATGGAGTATGCCCTCTCAGAGGCATACGCAATGGTGCTGACTGGAGGAGAGGACGCTTCCAAAATGGCCACTCTCACTAAAATGCAATGTGGACTCATTGATAAGCCACCAGAGACACAGACTTCCAGTTTCTGAAGGATTTTGTAGTTAAAAAGAACATCACAATCACATTAGGATTGTGTGTGGTTTTCATGTTCTTTTGAAAAGCTTATAACCAGGAAGTAAGGTATTGAGTATCACGGCTGAGCTCACAACTGTACTGTCACTCACCAATGAGCTACTCGTTTGGTCAGTAAAGTCACTTTCAAGACTCAGTGTGTTCAGCGTTGGCGGCACTGAAGCCCTCTGAAAACACAGAGTGAGTCACACAAGTTACTGGTCATACCAGACCACGTGAGACTGTGGCTCCAAAAACCCTGAGTGGATTGCATTGAGCAAAGGTAAGTTTTTATTGCTTATGAATCAAATTTTTCATCTGTAAAAGGAATAATTCATGTTTTCTACTTTCGAAAGTTGCGTCGTTTTACTTTAAAGAACTTGGGCAGACAAAAACACAGAGGCAGGGGGTGAGATAGGGACATTTTAGGCCTACAGATGTTGACCCTGCGGGGTGAAAATTCCTTTTATAACTTCACCATTCGAAGAATCCGCATTGACAGATTGTGCCAGGGTCTTAATTTATGAGCCTTCGACATGCCAATAGATCACAAATGTATGAAGGTCAGCACTACACAGAACCCTTCAAAAACAGGGCCACTTATGCCGGATCATTTCTAATGATTGCTGTTCATGTTTGAAACTGTCTATTAACGCGACTAGCCTTCAGACGTTTGAGTATTACAGTAGTACAGCCAGGGGAAATCAGTGTGGCTACAGCGCTGTACAGAAACCAAACCATTTTAGAAATATAAATCTGCATCAAGGTGCACTGCCCGGCAGGGGAAATCTACTACCGTTTTACTGAAAATGTCCCCTTTCAGACAGCAGAGCTACAGCTCAAAAAGACTAAAAGAGCTCTTCTTTTCCTTCATGGGGCATTGAGAACAACACCAAAGGGTAATGACAGCATTATGTACCAATAAATGTCCCAAAACAGACTCCTACTAATATCAGACTGCCATCAGTCCACTTAAGACGCTGTTATGTCTCCACTATAGTGTAATAAAGATACAGCTACTGGCGTCTACCAGCAGTCTCATTTTTCATGTTATACAGACATATCAAGCCGCTTTACCTAGTAGTCTGTGCTTTTTTCTTCTTTTTTTTTAACACAAATCAAAGTCAAGGAGTGGGAAGCAAGGGAAAGTGGTGAATAATCTCTGGCACTCCAACTCTTTCAGCTATTTAGAAGCTGCAGCTCTACAGGTGAATCACCAAAAGCACTCTCTTCAGATCTGTAAGCCTGTGTGTCTTGGAGTTCAAGCTTTCAACCCCACAAGTCATCCAAACAACTCTCCTGCTCCCCATCAGTGTTCACTGACTGAAGAACCACTGGGTACACTTTCGCAGGGGTGTGATACACTTGATTAGACACTTTGATTAGATAGATTGTCCCAAGTACCAAGCTTTTTTTTTGTTTATCACGCAAACATAGCACTAACATTGCACATCCAGGCCCATGTGGTGAAATTAATAAAAGATTTAGATTGTTTTTTTGTTTCTTTTTTCAAATTAGATGCTGTATATCAGCTCGGGTTACGCCCCCGCAAGCAATTTCACTTAATTAGCGCGCTTATGTTTTCTTGATGCCTCCCTTAGAGAGCGATGAATTCTTCTCGCGTCTGTCATGCACAAATAATTACTGAACGGCTCCGAGTCGAGTTGTTTGTGTGGGAAGCAAAACAAAAAGTAGAGATTGACAAAGCAGCGGAAATGGCATCTGGTTTTATATTTTATATAAAATTGTCTTTGCCGTGGATGTTCAGGTCAGAGCGTGGGGCCGTTTGCGTCATAAGTGAAGGACATACAACGAGAACACGTTTTTATTAATTTCTAATTATTACCTTTGAGTCACACACCGGACAAGCTCAGGCACATCTACAGTCATTTGCTAAGCAGGGTTTCGGGGAAAGTAATGACACCCTGAAGAGTGGACAAACATCTTTCACAGCGTGTCAGAGCATACATCCCTGTGTACTGTATATGTCAAGGACAATGTACAATTTTTGTTTTTTGTGTCTATTGAAGTGCAGCATGACCATTTTCTGGCTAGCTGGCAGCCCCCTGGTGACGAGCAGTGACGGAGGCAGCACCGCAGACGGCGACGAAAGCAGCTATGAGCGGCAGCCTTGTTCGGTGAGCTCTAGCCCTGACAGCTGGGGAGCTCTTATCAGAGCATGCGGCTGGAACTGTACTGGCACGCACGCCGCCGACGGCCCCGCCGAGGAGACAGGGATCACAGTGTGTGACGCTGACACACTGCTCGCTCTGCCTCTGAGCCGGGCTACAGACAGCATCTGTTTCTCTCTGGAATCTAAGAAACCCAAGCGCTCACATGAGGAGCAGCTACAATCCTGTAGGTCTGTCAGGTTGCGGTCAGGAGAATAGAGAATACAAGCTATAAATGAGGCGGAGGGCTTCTGCTTACTCGTCAACAACCTCACATATAGTAACCCTTGCTCTCAAAAACGGACAACTCCCTACCTCACCACACACACTGCCAAGTAGTTCAAATGTCCTCATGTGTGATTTCAGTCCATTTTCATATGTCGTCCTCCCAGTCACTGATGGCTGAAGGATGTGGGACTGTAAAACCATTCAAAAGGTGGAGGCTTGCTGTAGAATGTTCCCAAATATCATTCGTTGTTTACAACGCTACTAGCACAGAACCGAAAGAAGATTGGGGTGGGGAGGGTGGCTGAATCAAATATATTTCATTCTAACCCCTTGACCCCCTGCAATATCCTCCCCAAATATCTTTAAATAATATATCAACAAGATGATGAAAATACAGCCACTCTCTAATGTTGAATAAGGAGCTGTTAAAAAAATGGTTACGACACCAAATGAGGGAACCAGGAAGAAACTGCTGATTTTGATGAGGAAAGAAAATTCTGGGACTCACCGTTCTGACTGTCAGTTCCGGGGGATTGTCGTTGATGTCGGTGATGCTGATGAGGGCCGTGGCTGTGTTGGACAAGCCAAAGTTCAAGTTGCCCTCCATGTCAGTGGCCTGGACAATGATGGTGTACTGGGACACTTTCTGTAAAAAGAAGCAGAAAACACACCCAAGGATTGATATATCAAATGCTGCGGCAAATAAATATTTTTGCCATGTGACAATGACATGTCATATGAATTAATGAATACATGAATGAAAAGCAGCCATGCATACACATCGTCCCTTCATTCTACTCAATCACTGGAACAGCAGAAAAACTGGAGTCTGTTAGGAACCTTCTTTTCCTCAATAACAGATAGACATCACACACACACACACACACACACACACACACACACACACACACACACACACACACACACACACACACACACACACACACACACACACACACACACACACACACACACACACACACACACACACACACACACACACAAAGTAGCAGGGAGGGAGCACCGTGTTGGTAAAAGGCTCATCCATTATTGCCTAAAAGTCTTGGCTTTCCGCTGTGGAAACAGACCAGGATCATCACTCATTTTAATGGAGGCGCTGCCACTTTAAGATGCACCACAGTGCTGCAGATAATACCAGAAGGTGAATGGGCCTTATTTAGTCCAGTTACAGTGAGGGGGAGTCGCTTCCAGAGTGTACTGCAGCACACACTGTTATATTACTGTGCCATTACAAGAAACACCCATCAAACATTAGGCTTAGTTTAGACACAGCCACAAAACAAAGAGGCAGAGAGACAGTGCATCCACATCCCAACATCGTGGCACTGTCCATGGTGCTGAAAGTTCAGTCTGTCCCCAGACTCACCACTGGAAAGAAGACCCTGTGTGTGTGTGAGTGTTTCCACCCTGACAGTATAAGCCTCTGTGCTTTGTGGTCTCTTCTCTTCCCATTAATCCATCCACAACCTCCATTGTGTCAGAGCGAAGAGAGGGAGCGAGAGCAGACGTCAAGGACAGGCCAGCGTTCGGCGCACAGGGCCTGCTGCATTGTTGAGCATCCACAATGCGTCGGATCGATGGTCTAATGTTTGTTCGTTGTTAGGCTAGTTTCGAGATATTCACCCAGTGGGTCGCACTTGCTAATGACTTGACAGCCAGTGGCACTGATGTCAGGGACTGCCTGGAGGAACCAGAACCAACCAAGACAGAGGTCTTGTAGAAATAGATTGGGGAGTTATTGCTTTGCTTTTTTATTTCTTTGAGTCGTGGCTTTTTTCCCCATCCTCTGGTTTATTCTGTTCCCTTTGTTAACTCACATTCTGCGCCTCTTTTGATCTCTTGCTATCTTTTTGATTTCATCTTGGTTGCTCAGTGTTCTCCGCCTGTCTGTTCTCTATCTGTCCGTCTCTCTGCCAGTCTCTGCGTATCTCCATATCTCCTTTCTCACTCTCACCGTTTTCTCGGTCGTGACGGATGCAGTTGATTGCTAGATCAGTCAAACCATTGAGGCCAGTTAAAACACCCAACCGGAGTCATTTAGCATCTCTCCAAGTCATCATGAGCAGCGCAGACATGTTAATCTGCACCAAACCAGCCCTATTAATAAAAACTCAATACTGGCTGCCCTTTATTAGACTCGTAATGAAATATCAATACCATCTCCCCTCATAGAGCGCATCGGTAAATAGAGCCTCCGATGAATGCGACTCTCGGCACATTCGATTAGATCCCGTCACATACATCAATCTGGAGAAAGCAGCAGATGGCTGAAGAAGGCTAATAAGCTCGAGCTTTGATGAACGCCTTTTTCTTTGGTCAGGTGAGGAAAAGTGACTGGAGCTGAGCCAGCAGGTGGAGCTCTCACACAGTATGAGATGTGGCTGATGCGTGCTCTCCTGCAGGGTTATATCACTCATCTGAGAGCAGTTGTGAGTTTATGGCCCTTCTAGTGCACACATACACATCCGCTGACGCTCCAGTGAGTGGGAACAGGTGGGACACTCTTACACCGCGTAACCACGTGCACGAGGACACCGAGCGCACACACACACAGAGCCAAGCACACTCTGCTGTCCAAAAGTATCTGCCCGAACAAGCCAATAAAGGGCTCTCTAATGAGTCCTACAGAAGTGCTGAACAGAAAATCGCTCTGTTAGATCAGAGTCCAGCGCTGGCAGGAAATAAAGCCCCTTGTATCACGACCAACAGCAACAGCCGAGACTCCCCCAAAGGCCTTGAGCCTCACGGACTTAATCTGTGGAAGATGAAAGCCGTGAGAGACCAGAGAAACACCTGTACACACAGCTTCACCAACTATAAAAACCCAATCCGAGAACAAATGAGGTTGTTCACCAACCAGGAGACTGAAGAAAGAAATAGGAAAATGGCTTAAGGCTATCATTGTTAGCTCCCCTCCGACAAGTCAAAGCCAAGCAGCACACGGGACCGGTGGAAAAAGCTGGCTGCTCATGGTTGGGAAGCAAATGGACTTGTTCTTTAGTGAGAAGAACAAAGAAGAAGGTAAGGGAAATAATGGTCTGAACATGTAAGGTGGTGTCGAACAAGAAAATGGAGAGGAGTGATTTTCTGCCGAAGAAAATACAGTGGTGAATTAATTATACCTGAGCTGAGTGTGCGTTTCCACTTGGCGTGCCGTAAAGGACCACTCAGAGAGTAAGAGACTTGCTTTTACTTGTGTCGTTTGAGGGTTGAGTTCAGGCCTGCCAGGCTCCGAGTGGCCACAGTCATTAGCTTGTCACTTACAATCCGTCTCAGATGGGCCAGCGCTGGTGGCGAAAACTGTGGAGACCAGCTCCCTTCCTTCTTCTGACTACACTCGTTCTCTACCTCAGTCACCCACAGTGTCAGCGACCCCCACTACAGTTTCAGTTCAGTTTGCTTCTATTAAATTTACTCAATTTGATGGTATTCAACTCCACTTCATCTGATTTTAATTCAGTTCAGTGACACATACAAGTTGCCATTGAAAAACTGTAAAGTTCAGTTCACGTCTACACACATATATTCAAATTTCACTTCTTTTCCCAGTTAGTCCCAAAAATATGCAGAGAAGTCTGTTTTGTCACCATCTTCATCATCCACCCCTCTCTTCATCCCTCTCAGGGATGTCTCTCAGGTTGAGTTGAGGACAAAAACAGCTTCAAGCTGGTTTGAAGAGAACAAGAACCAGGGTACTGTTCCCTAAAAGCTTTTCTCTGAATCCCATTGTAGAGACAGTCACTCATACGTAGGTTCTATTAATCTGAGATACAAACTCAGAATCCACTTGATTAGATACGCCTGCACATTTACGCAAACAGCTCAGAGTCACATACTAGATAAACAAAGGCTGTGAGTCACATGTGAATATGACTCACATATTATTATAGTTTATTCTTTATTCTGTGAATAAAGAATAAACCACGCAGACAGGGCAAGACATTTAGTTAATGGTCCTACTGACCATTACAATATAACAGACAGGACACGATTAAGCAAATATTGGCATGATCAACATGCTTTTGCCAGACTTGTTGGCACAAACTGAAAAAAAAGGGAAATGTCAGGCATCTAAGAGAGAAGACAGGGGAGCAGCAATCTATGACATAAAAAAAGAGGCTGCAGCCACGCTGACGTTGAACTAAATGTTAACGTTGGCAGGCTAACATGCTAACAATGGCAATGCCAACATGCTGAAGGTTTAATGTCTAACACGATCACCATCTTAGTTTTACATGTTAGCATGCTAACATTGGCTATATAGCACTAAACACAAGAAGGGAGATGGAAATGTCAGTAATTTGGGAGGTATTTGGTCATAATCCAAAGTAAATGGACATTTAAAGGCTGATGCATTGTTAGAGAACTGTGAGTGGATCAACAAAGTTATTACAATTAAGGGCAATCCATCCAATATTTACTAAAAACAACAAATGTCAACCTCATGGTGGTGCTAGATGAAGGCTATTATCTGGGGTCATCACTAATGTAATTAGGAACATGTCTGGGGTCCATTCATGTTTATAGCAAATGTTGTGCCAATTCTTTAAAGAGAGAGATATTTCATAACATAAATACATACAAAATCTGAACTGCTAGAGGGAATGTCAGTGTATCACCAAAGTCATTAGCATTCAGCTTGCGGGGAACATATCTGTACAACATTTGATGACAGTACATCCAGTATAGTTAAGATAGTCTAGTCAAGATATTTCAGTCTGAAAGCTATGCTGTCTACTTACAGAAAGAGACGGAATGTGAGAGATCGTGAATAAACCTGTAAAGAGGTTTAGCACAACTGCCTCTCTGGTAATATCTGAAATAATGTTTACATTTCCGTCCAGTACTGCAGGATGGACAAAGCCAAAATATGTACGTTTTGAAGGGAAATGCTGACATGTATCACATGGATTTGAGATAACCTGGTATTAGTTTTATAGGTAGACTGCAGGATTTTAGGCATGTCTTGTGTTGATACAATGGAAAATATTTTGTATTTCTTCTGCCAGATCATCCTCCCAAAGGGTCCTTATGGGGTCCAACATTTGTGGACATATTGGGGAATTCTATTGTAAACAAATGAGACAAAGCCCTTTAAAGAATAGGCTGGTAGCGAGAAGTCATCGAGGGATTATTCATGGGAAAAGAACAGACAAAAGAATGGATTTGCAAATATCTGTTAAGATTTTGCTTTGGTAGTGAATATTTATCCGAGAGCATTGACCTAAACCCAGACCAAAATAGAATACAAGAGAGGGCAGAGAAACATGGTTTGAAACTAGAAGGGCATAAGTGCAACGATTCATGTTTTCTAAAGACAAAACAAGGTCCAATTCAATACTTCTTCGGTGCACATAATGAGGTAGATATTGAGTGGATGTTTTCTTGATTGAATGTGGGCAACAAGCAGTCAACATCCAGCTGCATGTATTCTCCATTCAATATTCTCCATTCAGTAACCCCCTCACAATCTTCCGATGGCTGTGCTGTCTGGCTCCTGGAGCTTTGGTGCAAGGCGAGGCGTTAACATAACTCAGGGTCTCTGAGACAATAAAATCCCAGACCCATTTAGGATGCCTGACGTCCGCTTGTATCCAGTGGGGCTCTGCAGATCGTAATAGAGCCAGGCTTTGGGCACTCATGTCCTTGAGGCAGTCCAGGCGATGTCCTAATCATCAGCCAGACAGTCCAACCTAGAGCTGGCATCGGTCCGGTGGACGGTCTGGCGCCGGGCCCCACCACACCACGCCAGACCGTTCCAATCCAGGGCTCATGGGAGATTGAGACAGCCTGGGGTAATGAAAGACAACAGCTCTGCCTGCCAGTAGAATCGCAGCCATGGAGAGAGGGCACAAAGGGAGAACATCCACGCCAGCTGTGGCACCCTGACATCTCCCGCTCTGCTACCTGCTGCACCAGACTCGAACTTCATTAAAAATGTATTCTCACGGTAGACTGATAGACGACTCTATTTTGGGTACAGCATATATACTGTACAAAAAACTGTAGGGGTGGAAGAAAAAAACCGATTCACTTTGCAAAATATTTTTTAATGCCTTAATCGGTGTAATTCAAATTCAATTGCTTTCTTTTAGTCTATGCAGGGGTAGGATGAAGTTACTGCTTTTGTAGTTGTAATCTATGAGAAACGTGACGTCATATGCGTTTCAAGAAAAACAAAGCTGAAGCGAGGCAGCAAAAAATGGCGGATGGTCCGAAATCTGCGGGGATATGCCCTGCACCCTCACATTTTAAATCCAAAATATGGTAAACACGACACATACAGTAAAGTATGGAAACACTTTGGGTTTCACACATTGTCAGAAAGAGCTGAGTTCGCCGCGGCTAAAGCAAAGCTACATGTAAACTCTGTCATTGACAGGTAGCGTTATCATTTTGCAGTAACGTTAATACATCCAATATGATGCCTCGATTACGGTCAAACCAGCCTTCACTCACATCTACGCGGTGAAATCCACCAGCACTACAACTGCAATGTACCCACTGACATTTATGTTAAATGCATGCTACCTGTGTCCGTGTTAAATTAAAATAAATAATTACTAAATAAAAAAATTATAAATCTTGTAATTTGTCACAGAAATGTCTTTTTTTCTTAGATTTAATTCCTTACAATTACTGATACATTTGAATTCATGGGAACTTTTTCCCATGGTCTAGTGTTATTAAAAGTTTTTAAAAAATCGCAATGAACTGCAATATCGAATCGCAATACCTGTAGAATTGCAATACATGAAAATCCTGATACATATTGAATCAACACTGGAGTATTGTGACAGCATTGAATTGTTAGACAAGCATATTGTCCCAGCCCTATAAACTGTATAAACTCTAACATAAACCTTCACCGATTGCAATTTAAATTTTTACCCAAACCTTTTAAATGCAGCACATCACAAAATCAAACCAGAACCCCACATACGAATAGCCATGTTCTATTGTAGGATGTATAGAGTCAAACACACACGTATTCGCCTTAGCCCGGCTCGTTAGCTTGTGTGCAGGAACACAGTGGAAGCATGTGAGGTCAGGAGAGGAGAGGGGTTTGCAGGCGGCGAGTGATGGAGAATAATTGGTATTCAGCGGTGTCAGAGGTAAGTGATACCAGGCTAACCTCCATGTACCCCCTGGTCTCCTCAACACGAGAGAACCTGCCTCACCCCCTAATTAGCACATGAATATTGTAATTAGACACCAGCATGGTGGACGAGGATGACAATGTGTGAAAGAAAGAGATGGGAGAGAAGATGTGGAACGTCAAGTTTGTGCAGCAAAGGTGTTTATAAAGGTATTCAGTGTCCATACCGCGAATATGCACATTCATGTCGTTGTGTAGCAGCGTGTGTATACACTACTCTGGTTGCATGGATCCAGCTTGACACCTTGGATCTAATTCATCATATCTGCTGCTCCCCCTCACTCTGTTTGAGACTCACCGCATCTAAACAACAAACAGAACTGCATTGGAGTATAGTGCATGCCAGCACGTGCCCATGTGTCTGAGCACGTTTGTGTGTTTGCGATGATGACCTTGACAGCAGGTGGGTGAACTCCCAGGTGTGTCCCAGTTTTAGTGGGAGGATCAGAGGCAGGTGGGACTGAGCCTGGCTCGATGTGTCCAGATTAATGAGCTTTCTCTCGCTCACATCAGCTGCTACTGCTGCCGCCAGGGCCAAGCTGGAAACAGGGACACAGAACTGGCTCGCACTCACTTGACTCATTTATGTTGTCCCACAAATGTACGACGCTATCATGCCATGCCAGCTCCGTGAAACATTTGAATAAAGAACGAGCATTGATGTACGGTATTGTACTCTTCTGTTATCGAAATCTACTTTTGTTCTTGAGATTTTAACCGTAATTATTCTCCAAACACGCTCCATCTTACTGTTGGTAAAATCCAATTTTAATTTCAAAAGTGTTGCTTGGCCGGGTTTAGTGTCGAGAGGGACCAGTGGGACTTCTCAGAATATAAACATTATGAGACACACTCAACGCTGCTTTAATGTCGGTAGTAAAATCAGCCAACTAAATTACGAGGATGAGATTATCCTCATAATGGCGGCATATGAAATTGAACGTTTTCCTGTATTTGCCAATTGTATTATTTTTTTTTTAATCTCGCACCACAGAGACAGATAAGAGAAGGTTTCGCGTGCATGTGTGTGAGAGAAAGGCTGCGGGATGAACAATCTGCCATGAAACAATATACGGCCAACAGTCACCTGATGCATCTTGGGATAAACAAAAATCGACCCAGCGTGACCTTCCTCATTAGCAGATTAAGACGGAAGATGGAGCAGATACAATATGTGTGTTGTGGTGGTGTGTGGGTTGGTGAACAACCACAGAAAGCAACACGCACACACATCATCAGTGGACGAGACAAAAGACGGCAGTGAAGAGAAAGCTCCCGCAACCTCGTCAGCAGAGCGGTGCTGGATTTGCGTTGCCATTATATCCGCCCTGCTCTACGCACTGAGAAAAAAACACGAGATATTAGCCTGCCGTTCATATTTCGACACAAATGACATGAACGAATGAATTCATTTGGTGCTTGGTTTGTTTTATTTGACATTTTTAACAGGGCGAAAGCTGCTGAAAGTAATCCTGACTTTTTTTTAAGGTTTAGTGACATCCAGGGATGAAATTGGGATTCGTGAGGCAGGAAGCGCTGGATTTACAGGTTGCTATTTAATAGCATTGTGCATCCAGAAAAAGCAAGCTGATGGTAAACGGATGTTGAAAAAGAAGACCTTCATGTATAGGATTTTCAGTTCATTATTTGACAAATATTTAGGGAAATTAAGTTGACTTGACGTTTTCATGGAGACACAAGCAGCTGTGAAGCACAACCCAGCTGTGTTTTGTGTGCGTGTGTGAGCAAATGATGTGGGATTTAGTTCCTGCAAAACTGCTGTGTGAAATACTACGGTTCTTTCTTTAGCAGGGGGCACATCGTGGGGAGAAGCTCGGTAGCTGGCTACCAACGTAAATCAAGTAAGTCCAAAATAGAGTGACGATGGGCATCTTCGTCGCTGGGTGGGCAAAGAAATAGCTCTACATTTTGGAAAACATGCTTATTCCCTTTCTTACCAAGACTCAGGTAGGAGATTGATACAAATCTGAAGCGTGAGCCAGGATACATTTTTGACTTTAGTGTAAAGACGGGGAACAGCTTGCCTCTCTCTGTTCAAAGGTAAAAAAAAAAACCTGCTCTGGTCTGTCTGGCTCTCTACATTAAGCCCTGAATGTATCATACAAACCGTTGAAGGCCAAGAGAATAATAATACGACATCAAGTCACTGACTTGTATCTCATGGCTATAGGTGGAAAACAAATGAGACACAAATGAGACGCAAAATGATCGAACGGTGAGAGTAACAGGGACACAACGCTGACACTGACCTCTCTGTCCAGGCCGGCTGCCACCGTCACTATGTCTCCGGTCTCGCTGTTGATGGTGAACATGTTGGGGATGGGACTGTGGGGCGACTGTGACAGGATGCGGTAGCGCACCATGCCGTTAGCTGTGGTGGAGTCGTCCGAGTCGGTGGCTGTCACCTGCATCACAGATGAGCCTGTGGAGAGAAAGTTAGTTAGCTGGGGAGACTCTGATAGAACAATCTGAAAAGTAGATGACGGCACTCGAGAGGGTCAAGTAGGGTCGAAAAAAAACATGTTGCGGCATTCATTAAAATACGAAGATGTGCTTTTCAAGGTCTCTTTGCTCACACGCGTTTTTAAAATATGTATGGCACAATGAAGGTCTCCCGCTACCGTTAATACATTTAAAGAATATCAAAGAGAAGGAAGAGGGCTCAGAGAAAACTCAAGTCAATCAGACTTTGCTAATTGCTGTGACATTCTCTGTTCTTTGGCAAAGCATCTTTTAGAGCGAGAGCCATTCCAGAGCAGAGCACGACAACACAAACAAAAGCTGTTAAACAAGCCCCGTTTTTCAGGATGCACTGTTCTGTCATCTGTATATAGAAAGCTGGTGCGGCAAAGTTTCCACCTCTGCAGAGTCCATTTAGTAATGAGCAGCGCTGGGTCTTCTGCAATTTCCACCATCCATTATTTCAGCCTTCAGCGGCACCGTGGCTGCCCTTAATGCTCCGATGCTCTCTCCCCATTTGTCTTAGAATCACGGATAAACACTGCCATTGAGGGCAGACAGCACAGCACTGGCCAGGCGGAGTGCGTGTGTGTGTGAGAGTGTAACGAGTGTATGTTTGTCTGCGTTTACTTACAGGTATATGTGTGCATCTGTATGCATATGCACGTGTGTGTGTACGTGTGTGTGTCTTCACAGCACGTATCAGTGCGAGGGGCCCCGTGGCCCCGCATCTTCCCCGAGCAGAATTATTGATTTGCACGAGTTTGTCAGCTGGGCTCACAAATGCGACCAGGCAATTAGGAGCACTTTGTGCTGGAAAGAGGAGAGATCACCTCGCCTCTCTCAAAGGGTTCTGTGAAAATGTCACTTTCCATCAGGCAGCTATTTACAGGCGGCTGCTGCTGCAGCCAAAAAAAATACTGTCAGCTCGCAGGAGGGGCACAGCAGAGAGAAGAGATGGCTGGAGCACTAATATGCTTAAATGAGAAGACAGTGTAAGGAGAGAAAAACGTATAAAGGAGGGGAGACAAGGACATAGGAGCTGCTGTAGTATAAAAAGCCGACGGGGAAACAGAGAAAAGGAGAGAGTGGTAATTATAACGCCTACATGTTGTAATTTTGATAAAAATGTTAAAAACATACCACTGTTTTTATGTAAGTGAGCACGAAAAAGCATCTCAGCAGCTAATGCATGAGCACTCTGGTTACCTCAGTGGGCACGACGGTGGGTGCCATGCTGACCCTGCACTAAACCAACAATGTTCAATTAGCACATCAAAAGCAATTCAGATAAGTCACAAACCCCCCCCCCCCCCCCCAAAGCTTGTATGTTTCAGTGTACAGCAGAAGTAAGTTTTGCCTCATAAATGTAACGTCTCAGCCGAGCCAGCAGAGCTGCCGGACTGGCGGCAGGTTCGCTTGTCCCTTCTGGGTCTGAGCAGTTACAGGTGTCTCCATTCCCATAATTGGGTCTAGATGGCACCATCATTCCTGTGACAGCCTGTATGGACAGGATAATTGTAGCCTCGAATTCTATTTCAAACATCATTAAGTTTCTAAGAAGGATTTGTCACTTTTTTTCCAGCAATGAAAAGAAAAGAGTCCAAGGAAGAAGAAGAAAAACAATTACGGCTATTCCACCGAGGACAGCGTCAATATATATATAATCAGCCTTTCCAGTCCCGTAGGGAGGGAGAGGACGTGATGTTGAATCACATGTCAGTGCTGCTACCTTTCACTTCAACGAGGAGGATTCAGTGATATGATGATGGCGCGCTTTTACATCCACGGAGGGGCGGCCATGCCTAAAAGGGTTAATCTCTGAGCCTGTTTAATTCCTCTTTAATTTGAACACTAATTCCAAATCCTAATTGCTTTTCCGCCAAAATCGCTGGAGCTGAAAATTTAACTGGTGGCAGGCGCGCATATTGTCGGCCATTTTGCTCACGTGACTTGAGATCACCGGTGAGGTCTATCTGCTGCGGAAACATTAGTCAGCCAGAGTCAACATCTGCCTCCCAATTACAGGGAAGATAGAGGAGAAAAAAAGAAGGAAGACGGATCGAGATAGACAGCAGTAACACACACAGATGCAAAGATAGGAAGCAGAGGAGGAAATTGGAGAGCAGAAAAAGAAAGTGAAGGCGAGAATAGAGGTGAGGGTTTATAAAGACCACTAAAAGCAAAAGTACAAGGGGAAGTAAGGGGCAGAGAGGGCAGGGGATGGACGGAGTAAGAGGATAATAACTCTCATCAGTGGAGGGAAGATAGAGGTTGAAGAAGAGGCCACCGTACAGTGGATAGAGAGCAAGAAGGTTGAGAGAGAAGGGAGGTAAGAGAAAAGGTTGAAACCCGGTGAATCTTGGGGGAAGTGATGAAGGGGACACACAGTCTTCACACAAGGGCCTCTAATTGAGCCCACTACTCTCCGACAACATGAAGACAGAGTAAAACCATTCAAACCGTTTAAAATAAACGAGGTCAGAAAAAGGCAGCATTTCTAAATCGATGCAAAGGCCAGATCAAATGCTCACTATTCACTATTACTGCATGAGAGCCGTGCCTGAGGAGCATTGCTACCTGTTTACCCTCCTGCAGGCCGACGCCCGAGCCGGTGTGGAGGGCAAACAGCCGAACCTGCAGAGGACTCCAGTCCGTCACACAGAAAGGCAATAGAGCAACTACATGGGAGGAGTTATTTTTGGATGTCGAGGGTTTTCCGGTTACTTGTGAAACTGTTAAAGTACCTATTTATAACACTTATACCTACAGGTGCAATTAATTATCTGCTCCGCATTGCTTGCGTGTGAGCAAACTTGTCAACAAAAAAGAAGGAAACTGACACAGAGACAGTTTTTTTATACCAAAGCGACAGCGCTAACCGCTGAAGCTCTGTGTCGTTAAAAAATTGTCTGGCTCGGCACTATGGACGAACAATCAGGACCACAGTGAGACACACCTGCTCACAAAGTCCAGGCTCAACACTGATTGAAATATCGTTGTGCTTTTTCACCTCCGCTCGCCTCCATCACTGCATTTTTCCCTCCTGTGCCGATCCCTAATTACCCCCCCCAGGCAAGACGGAGAGGGAAAGTCTCTTAAACCTCTCTGCAACTGTTAGCAAACTCTTCAGGACAGAGCGGGAGAGAGAGAGCGAGAGAGAGAGAGAGAGAGAGAGAGAGAGAGAGAGAGAGAGACGCAGCGCACCTGTCCCCCCATTTGGAGAGCAAATCGACTGTGAGAGAAGGCACTCAGCGGCTGGTTTTGATCTTGCACTCTCATTTAGGGAGGCCCTTTTTTGAGGAAGACGCTCCATAAAAGGGAACAACTTGCTGTCAGAGTCGGGGGAGAAGGGGGAGGGAAGGAGAAGGACAGAGCGTCACGGGGCAGATGTTCCGAGTACACTGCAGCATCACAACGTGAGGGCTTTCTGAGGAAGTCACGTCATGTCAGCATATCTTTATGCGAGGCCACTAAACACAACGCAGGGGCCCTCTCATGCATCAGTCCAGAGGATGTTACAGCAATTCAGATAATTTTGGTGACCTTGAAGAGGCGAATGTGTTTAATGTATATTTCTTTTCAATGTATGTGTGTGTACTGTGTAGCTCTTGAGCTACAGATGTTTTGTTTTCATGATACTCAACCTATTTGCACACATTTAAAAGGTTTATCAGGTTTCTCAGGATAATCCTAGTTTCATATTGAATCCCATTTATTCCTCATTAACAAGAGGTGAATGTGCTGCGATAGCTCATTTTGTCATGCACTGTTTTGTTACATTTGATTACCTGCACAAATTAAATTCTATCAGTCACAGGTTCACGCGGTGCTGAGCAGGGGCCCGGAGGAAGAAAGCGACAAATGAAGCCGTTTCACACTGATCCCGGCTGACGGCTTGATCGGATCTCTCACTCCGTAACATCTGGTGACGGCGATAAGGGCGGTTCCCTGTAGGTCTCCCTTCTTTGATGGTTTTTACACGGCGCTAGATGTGAAGATGTGTTGTAATGCTTTGGAGAACCTTTGATATCGGTGTCTGTAGATACAGAATGTGATACCACTGCAGCTTTACACATATCCCCCCTCTGCTTGGCATTTAGGAAAAAAAAAAAATAGGGGCCCAAGGCTTTTTATTAAACAACTATCCATAATAAAGGGTTGTTGCTGTTCCACTCATTTTCAAAACATTAAACACTTGAAATTATTCTATATAGTTATATACATCTTTCTGCTGAGACAGGGCCGATAAATACGTCTTCAACTGAGCTCTTATTCGGATAATAAAGTATAAGCATCGGCTGCATGCCATCAGGACATTTTCTTAAGTTTAAAGCATTTACACTTAGTAGCGTCTTATCATGCAGATCATTTCCTTTTTCTTTCCTTCTGTTGAGAAGTTTGTCTTCAGTTTGTCGTCAGAGGTAAGTGAGAAAATGTGTTTTTAATTGCAGGTCGGTTCTTGGATCTGGGTAAAATAACCTTTCAATACATTTCATGGCACAAGTTTTATGACAACCACAACTCACTCAACTATTGCATCTCATATTAGCATGATTTTTTTTTGCAGTATTAAGTTCTCCGTGTCCTGATGGGCACAAGCAGTGCATGGCTACCATAGATGTTTGTGACTGTAACTGTATTTTGTTGTGAATCTTAAATAGGAATATTCTTTAATGTTTCACCGCTGTTTGAACCTGCTGTGGGCAGTGGGAGACAGAGAATTGAGATATTCCAGCAGCATCGCTGGACACCGCGCCCCGAGCAGAACCTGTCAGCTGCAACGCTGTGATAGGTTTCAAAACACCACCTGTAGGCAGCAGGGAACGAGAGAGTGTCACCTGGAGAAACACCTGAGGAATTTCCATGGGTGTCTTTTGAGTCCACAGACTGATTGATGCACACTGGGGGATCTGTGAAGCACAGGTGCTGTAGAGGGGTCAAAATAGTGAATAAGTGTAACAAATAAATAAATACATAGAACAGCAGCTAACATGCTCTTCAGGACTTTGAAAGGTAAAGACTGAAAGAGAGAAAATGTGATAAATCCAAAGAATCTGAGGCATTCCCAAACCAGAAATAAGTACTATTTGTGCGTGGCAGTGCCTCACATTCCTCTCCATTCAACTTCAGATAGTTCTTTTATTTAGTCGTAATATTTCGTGTTGTTGCCATAGGTTTTGTGATTCTATATAACAGGAGTTTCTGGTGTGTAAAGAAAGGTGCATCCAAAACAGTTTAGTCAAAGTCAGAATTGATATCAATTAATGCTTGTTATCTAAACTGCATTTAGGGGAATTTTAAGGTGAAGAACTTATAGGAAAATGTGTTAACCACTGAATTAATTAAGCTTTGTTGGCAACTATTTTTCAATAAAACCTGTCTACTGATCCAGCAGGGAGGAAGAGTAATGCTATGTTCACATTACAAGCAACAAAACGGTCCAGTGTGGCCAGCTGCATTGTAAATGAGTCACCGTTGAAATGTTGCACCCGCGCTCGTGGGATGTAGTCATGCTGTTAAATAGGAACTGGGTAACAGCAACAAAAACACATCGACAAGTGTCGGCCGTCAGTTTGTAGCTTCATGGCACCGACTTCCATTGAAATGACGAGCAGCCAAAAAAACAACGGGGTACTTTTATTGTGAAGACTTTAGAGGAAATTAAATGTGTTTGTCCACCGTTTTCCAGCCGCTCCTTTGATCACAAAATATATTGGATCGTGATCTGAAGTGTGGACACACATATGTGGACACAACTGAGTTCTAATCTGGTGCATCCGATCACAAAAGTCATTTAAAAAAAAAAAAGACACGTGTAACCCGCTCTCTATCTGCGGTACTGCTGGGTGCAAAAAAACAACTTCATCAAAGCTGTGTGGAACTTTCACTTTCACTGGCGGAGGATATATGAAAGGCTTAAATGGGCCAGAAAAGTATAGAATGTCTCCTGAAACCGACACTGAAGATGAATCGCAGTCCTTCCTGTTTTCTTCGGCTAAACGGGCAATTAGGCCAACATGGCGTTGCGGCCATTTTTCTAATTAAAATTCATCAATTCAGAGACCAAATAGCAAAAGGAAGCTCCGCACACATTAAGCTTCTCTGACACAACTCTCAACACCGTCATCCACCAACAAATGTTTCTTGGCAGTGATTGCTTAATGACGAGCAGCGTAATTATACTGTACACAGTGTAACATATTTTTTTTGTTAATTGGTACCACAGATTACCTTCTGTTCAAAACTAAATCTAACTCAAAGACTTTTGTCATCACAGGCTCTCATTTGAAACTAAACAGAGATTATCAGAGTGAAAAAACGAAGAAAGTAGCTTTTGGAATGTCTGGTTGCCCTCGCTAATTAGGAGCTCTGTACATAGACTCACGCTCCACTGAGGAGTAACCAGAGTTTACACACACACACACACACACACACACACACACAGTCAATCCCATACTTGCTCATACACATACACACACACACACACACACACACACACACACACACACACACACACACACACACACACACGTACGTACACGCACAACATGCTTTCCTATATTGTTTACAAATTCCCCTGGGATTAAACTTTGCAACAGAACAATATCTGAACGCTGTGAAGACAAACATGGGTCCTCGGGGTCTGATTGTTAGAACAAGAGTTCTTCCAGTCGAGACATGAAAGCTACTTGCGCATTCTGCTCTCGTCTCTGGCTTCCCACTGACCGCAGCTCTGTTCCCGGATTCCGAGCGAGGGTCTACATCTCTCCATGCTCTGCAGAATCTGATAATGATGCATCCGGGCCAAGACACTGTGACACAAATATCTCATGAACTCGCCCTCGTCTGAACCGACACGAGTCACGGCGAATTCAACACGTCAGAATGTCGGTTGAGCATACAAGTCCAAGTTTAGTCGAGGACACTGTGAGTAAGATTGAAGCATTAAGGTTTTCTGAAGGGCCCTCTGAAGATTGGAGAAAAAAAAGAGCATCTGATTGGTCAATTTGACTGAAGTAGAGGATGTAACCCACATCATTAAACAAAGAGAGGTTGTCATTTCAAACATTGTCTTCCAGCAATTCTGAGTATTTCAAACCAATACAATAAAAACAGCTTCAAATGGATTATTGCAACTTCTGTGTTGACCTCAGTTGTTACATTACACATTTTGAAGTGTAACAATTGGAGGTGATTGCAGGCTTGTATTTATAGGTATGTTATGGTTCCATTATGACTCCATTCTCTAGTCAGAGCTGAACAAAAAGTGCAGTTTGAGCTCATATTGTCCTCCTATAATAAAATGAAGCGACACTTCCTGTTCTCTTCTTCTTTAGTCACAATGTGAGCTTTGTTGTTGAGTTGGTATGTTCGGTAATCCTGAATCTGAGAGGCGCAAACATGATACTCTTGCATACATACAACAAAGTCTATGTACAAATCCCCACAAGTGTCTGTTAAAAGTACTATGCAGCATCGTTGGTTGCTGTTTGTAAAAACACCATTCGAAGTCGCTCTCTCCTCCCTGACTCAGCCAGTGAGAGGGAGAGAGAGAGAGAGAGAGGGAGAGGGAGAGAGAAGGAGATAGATAGAGAGAAAGAGAGAGAGAAGGAGGGAGAGAAAGAGAGGGAGAGAGAGAGAGGGAGAGAGAGAGAGAGAGGGAGATAGATAGAGAGAAAGAGAGAGAGAGGGAGGGAGGAAGAAAGAGATAGTGAGGGAGAGAGAGAGTGAGAAGAAAGAAAAGAGAGATAGAGAAAAAAGAGACAGGGAGAGAGAGAGGGAGAAAGAGATAGTGGGGGAGAGAGAGAGATAGAGGGGGAGAGAGAGAGATAGAGGGAGAAAGAGAGAGTGAGGGAGAGAGAGAGAGAGAGAGAGAGAGAGATAGAGAGAGGAAGGGGATAGAGAATGAATGAAGAGAGGGAGCTGCATTAGTGAGAACAAAGCGGTGAATCCACAAAACAAAACTTCATTTTTCAGATTGTTGTATTTCAAAGCAGGAATAAACACGCCCGGTCACTCTCACCTGGTTTGGACCCTTCAGCCACGGAGCCGTTGTACACCTGGTTCTGAAACTCAGGTCTGTTGTCGTTCATGTCGATCACATAGATGTACAGATCGATTGGATTCTCCACTTGGTTGCCATTCATGTCCACTGCATGGGCTCGCAGCTGCCAACAGAGGGAAACAGCAACGCACACACAGAAAGATGGCGTTATTAGCATTCAATGCTGAACATGAGCGTGAATAAATATTCCAAATGTAGCTCAACTGACAACAGGCCGCTGGCTTGATTGATATGAGCGTGTGCAGAATGTCTGGACCGGAACAAACTCGGCGCACACACACACACACACACACACACTTTGACTTTATTAATTGGCAACTTCATCTAATTGGCAAACGTTCCGTTTCTTGTTTGCCAACGGGGCACGAGCATCCTGTTGGCATCTTGGCACGGACCACAACAACACGGAAAGGGACAAAGTCGTGAAATGTTCCAGACACACAAACAACACCTATTTTGTTGTTAGCGCAGCCAGAGGCCTAAGAAAATATCAGAGATGCGTTTCTGCTCATGCTGTGGCTTCTTTTTTGTCTCGCGTTTGTTTTTTCGACAAAGCCAGCCTTTTGGATGGATGTCTCCCGACTGATGAGCTGTTCCTCGACAACTCGCGGTGTGTGAGAGGAGTGAGAGCAAAGAGGAAGAGAACGAAGGAGAGGAGCGTCGAAGGGAAAGAAAAAAAGGCTGAATGAGATGGGAAGGAGAGGAGAGTGACTGAGCCTTGTGCAAGTAAATGAGAGATGAAAGCACAAAGAGGCAGGGGGGGGGGGCTTGAACAGGGAGGACTGACAAAAGCAATCATCATCGACACTGGGATGTCTTAATCTCCACCGCTGCTGTTACACACCCTCCACTCCCCACCAATCCCCGCTAATGATATCTAACATAACGCGGAGCTTTGTAATAGCCCTGGAACCAAACCGGCAGTGTTCACTGTGACTTACATTACCCTCATCCAATTGCCGAGGAATACATATCCTCTGCCGAAATGCTATTCAATCACAGCTTGGCTTGGTGAGGGGCTCTCATTCTGGCTAAAGCTGACACACTGGCAGCAAAATATTTTGTCAACAACAGTTGAGGAGGATCTGCCTGCCAGCCAGCCTATTTACAGGAAGTGATGTATTGTGGGGCAACATGAAAGATGGAGTGGCGGCACCTGCGCTTCGCCGCAACGCCGCTAATCATGTCGGCTTTGTGCCTGCCTGTCAGAGATGTTTCGAAACATCACCGAACATGCGGCCGCTTGAGCATTCGCGCGCGCCTTCAAACACCGATTCAGACGCGGCCGTTGACAAAAGCAAACGGATACACGCTAGAGAGGGGGGGGGGACACAAACACACAGCCAATCAAAAGAGCCCCCTCTTTAGCCACTTAATGGTCCTCAAGATGCTTGTTTTCCATTGGCCGGAGCAGAGCAAACAAAGATGGAGAGGAGACCCAACAAACAAACAAGCCCAATCTGTTTTCTCAGCTGTGGACACTGCACGCTGAGGGATGTGTGACTGCTCCAGTGCGTGTGGGTGTGAATGTGTGATAATGATTGTGCATTTTTGTCTGTGGTAAAACGTGTTGTTTTGTGTGTGTATATTTGGGTCTTTCTGCCTGTGGATATGTGTGTGCATCCCTGCCTCTGTGTGTCTCTGAATCTCTATAATAGTCTGTTTATATGTTCCTGTGTTTGTGTGCTCGATAGAGGAATTGGAAATGTGATCTCGGGGCCTGGAGGAGTGTGTGTGCGTCTCGCAGACTGCAAGTGTATGTGTGTGTGTACATCAGTATTCTGCAGGGTGAGCTTTAGTATGACTGGACCAACCACAGAGGAGAAGTACAGTTTGTATCTGGCCCGGCGGTCCCCTTACCCTAGACCTGCGTTATAAATCGTTTTTATCAATTAATTCAAATTGGTTTAGGACGATGTTTAAAATTGAAAATCAATTTTCCGTTTAACCTGGGTAATTAAACGCGCAAGTTCTCCTCAGACACAGGCACAATATTAACATGGCTTCATGTGCTAACAAAAGGGAGGGGTTTGTTCCTAAAAAAAGCACAGTCAGCAACCGTGTCATTTTAATAATCAAGAAACAATCAATATTATAATTATTCACAAATTTACCTCAAGGGGCTTTACAACCTGTACAGCATAATACACTAATTGTAATCTCACTGTACACTGAAGTACACACATTCATGCAAACAAACAAACCCTAAAAAATAACCAAACATTCTCATATTTGCTCAATTGTGACTCACAGTAGGTCCGGTATGAGGCTGAGGCTAACCGCTGCTCTCCTCACCTCGCAGATCACTTCCCCTCTGCTGCCGGTCTGTCAAAAACAGCAGCCTCGTCGCTCTTTTCACTTGAACCCAAAACTAACAAGCAAAGTTTGGCCAGTGAGCGTGCGGCAGTGCTGGGGACTTCCTGTCTAGTTCAAAGGAAGTAAGCGATGGACTAAAATTTCCCCTGGGTCGAACTCTGGCTACATTCTTCGACACTAAATCATACATCGCATCACAGGCAGCATTGGTCCACGGGAGTCTAAACATGAGCCGCATTCAACTTGAAGTGCCTTGAACCTAACATGCTGTTTTCACTACAGGCAGTGTCAAATAAGAACTGTTTACTGAGCGGCTGTCCTTTCCCAGGGACCAATAAACTGGCTGATTTATTGATCCCAATTTGCTGGTTGAGTGTAAGAGCAGGTATGGAGAGACAACAAACACACGCGCAGCGGTGTCCAGAGCCCTGAACGCAGCAAGTAAGATAACAAGAGGCTCATCTAAAACTAAATGGAGCACACACACACACTCACAAAAGTATGTGACAAACCAATCAAGAAGGCAATCATCTCGAGCTTAGTGCTTGTTTAGGCGCGTGTGCATTGGTGTTTATAATGTGTGCGCTGACAGAGATCCACTCTCCTTTATTCTATTCTTCCTCTGAGATGGCAGCATGCTTTTGAATTAGCTCTATCAGCAGCGCAGCCATCTATCATGCTGTCAGGCACGCGGGTGTCGGGAGTCTGACACCAGCGCTCACCTCGAGCGGGGGATGTTGGATATAAACTGAAGCCTGTAATGTGTGTAAGTAAACCAATGGCCTGTAGCGTTAACACAAGTCTCATGTGGTCTGCATATTTAATTCACAGATTCATAAAGCTGTTTAACCCCCGGGGTTCCAGAGAGGGGCCAGGCATGAACTCCAACCTCCAGCCTCCTGTCTGTGTGTGTGTGTGTGTGTGTGTCGAGGAATCCCATGGGCCATATGCAGCGCTAACTGTGCAGCTGTTAGCCTGCACCTTTGAACGGCACAGCTGTAAAGTGCACAAGGTGAGCGTGGGACAACATGTGTGGGGAAGGGGGGTACAGCAGTACGGTACAAGACGGGAAGGCCGGGCGCACACAGACAGAAAGTCAGAAGAACTGGGGAAGCGAGGGCCCCGACCCTGTTTATCAATCAGCATTCCAGACATGTTGGTACACACTAGACGCTGCACCTGCTCATTAGCTCTGATGGTGAGAACAAAGACAACAGTTTTTCTGCACTCCACCTTGGTTCTGTCTCTCTTCCCTCTGTTCTATCCACGCCGCGCCACTCTGTGCGGTTAAACCTCGATACAAATGCCGGTCAAAGTGGCTGAGTGTTTTGTCGAGCCATTCGTCCTTTCATCGCTTGGCTTTCGGCATCAATCAGAACCTTGAGATGCTGGTGTGGAGGTACTGTACACTTTTTTTCTGAACGCGCTCCAACTTGTGCTTTTGTTTCGGCAGGCAACATTAGGGTTAGAATGAAAGGTAGATGGGGAAAGAGGACAGGCGAGGCTCATTTCCACAGGGATGATAATGAGACGGACGGAAATGGAGATAAGGGGGGGGGGACGGACGGACGGAAACAGACAAGACGGACTGGCTTCGTCCTTACATGGAAGGAGGCCCTCTCCTCTCGGTCCAGGGGCTGGGTGACAAACATGTTGCCGCTGATGGGGTCTATGTTGTAGATCCCACTCGGGGGCTGATCGGCGCCGGCTCCCGTGATGCTGTAGCGGATGCCAGACGCCTTGTCCTGATCTGAGCGGATCTGAGAAGAGAACCAGAGAAACAAGTTTAACGCTGCCTTGGCTTTCTTCCTGCACATAGAGAAAAAAACGCATTGTGAAATACAGTTTTAGAGAAGCGTGAAAGGACACGGGGTGTTTGATAGAAACACAGATGAAAATATTTCCACTGCCATCTTTCTTTTTGAGCTCACGCTTTGAACCTACAGCCTGGAGCTAAAAACTGAAAATTGAACAACGTGCAGTGAGGGAATGAGAGCCACGTTCAGATGATTTTGTCTGACCTGTTGAGTTTTTGGTTTTCTTTTCCTTTATGGCGGCGTCTCGGCAGACCTTGAGCAAGTGTAAAATGACCTTACTACCAGCTACGCTGGTATTTTTGACGGCTAACTGCCCGTTATTCTCAACCATGTCTGACTGTCGCTTAATATCTCAATGTGCCTGTTTCACCTTCAACACCTCAGTTGTTATTTCTCACACAAATCAAAATGTGACATTTAAAGAGTGATATATTTTACTTTGAACAAGTTTCAGTTTGTACGCCTCCACTGCCACTGCAATAGAAATATCAATACTTTTGCTCAGCACCGTCCTGACTCAAAAGAAGACAAAAGGAGATGGGATTGAAGCATTCCTGTGGCATTGATTTCCAATGAGCTCCAAGGATTCAACTATCTCACAGCACAATGCAGCAACGTTAATGTGACATCTAACTATCAAGCAAAGAATCTCTGTACGTCTGTCTGTGTGTGTGTGTGTGTGTGTGTGTGTGTGTGTGTGTGTGTGTGTGTGTGTGTGTGTTCTTCACATAACTCAAGAACCGATCACCAGGTGGGTGCATTGCTGGGGACCTAAGAACATTGAACTGGGAGTAATTTGGCCAGATAACGTTAGAACCTCAAAAACAAAAATCCCTTTTCCTATCCATATACAAGAAAGATTTATACACTGTCACCAAATTGGTGCAGAATCTCTGGACTTTTATGGATTTTTAAAGTTCCATACAGTTTGCTCAAATGCCTTCTGTGGGCAAGGCTTATATGACCAAAAAATGTTATGTGTAGATATGATGTCTGTGAGGGACCATGGGAAATTTGGTGTCAATAGGCGGCGCTGTAGCAGCATTATCTATACATCAAGGAATCTCTGTCTGTGTGTGTGTCCTTTGCATATCTATAGAACCACTCATGCGATCTACTTCACACTTGGCGTGTGTATTGCTGGGCACCCAAGGAAGTGCAGTGTTGAAGTTGGTGCAATTTGGACCTGCGACATATTCAATATCTTCAATATGCTCGGGGCGGCACCGTTCACTGCAAAACGCTTGCCCAGCCGCCATTTGTGGTTGGGAATCATCATCTCAAACAAACTACGGTACGACTCAGTATACAAAGCTGTAATGTGATTACTGTGTTCACGTTTAGTATACTGATTCACAGGAATCATTTAATCAAATTACAGTGGCCAATGACTCTATAAATCCAGTAATATGGATTGATTTTATTGGTTTATGGGTCCTGGACAGTTTAATCTATCTCTTGGTGCTTTATCTTCATATCCTCTTCCCTCCAAACTGGGACTGAACCATCACTCTGGCTACAAATTACAAATCAGAGGTAATAATCCCGGAGTCAAATGGTGAGAAAAGGAAGGCTTGGCTCTTTTTCTCTCTCAATCTTTCTCTTCTCCTCCTCTGCAATTTCCCCGGTCTGTGGGGCTGCAGATCATGCATGAAAATGAAATTACTTCATCCGTTCAGCAGTGACGGCGGCTTCTGCATAAAACATCTCTCTGTTTGAACATGAAACCCCGTCTCTTAATTTCCAACCTGGTCCTCCCACACCCACGGTGTAGCACTCTGATGCGAGCTTTCACACCGGCAATTTTCATTTCCTGCGCTCGCTTCACACAGGATCCGTACGTGGACCTTGCAGGTTCAGGTGTAATGTACAGCGTAGTGTTACTCCCATCAATCTGTGCACTCAGGCTCTTCTACTCGGCGTTCATGTAACCACTGTAGCATGACAATGATACTGTAAGACTGATTACATTTATTATTCACGACGCCCACCCTCTGCCAATCAAAGCGGGATGAAATGACGCATCAATAATAACTTAATTTGATCATTCACCCTCATCAGTGTCATAACGCGGTGCAGAACAGACGGATTATGCATTGCGGTAACGAGAACATGCCTGAGAAATTCTCTGTGTTATCTGGGAAGTAGACAAACTTGTTAAGGCCTCAGCCAGATCTGGTCGAGTTGTGGGAACATGCAAAAAAAAAAAATACTGCAACGAAAAAACACAAAAAGAAAACACTACCCTGCATCTATTTCTGAATGTAAGTATTTCTCGGGTGCATAAGAGGCAGCTTGTAGCCATGTATGTGTGTGATGTGAAGTGTTTGACAGGTAAGAGATTCTCTGTGAGCACAGCAAAGCGAGGATCAATAGGACCAGCTCGTTCCAATAATTAACAAGGCCGTCATGTGGGAAACGACCATGTGAAGTTTTCACCTGCCACGGCTCTGCGCTTCGGCATCCGGACGTGTGCGCGCGCGCGGGGTTGCGTGTCTGGTGGTGCGAGTGTCTGAGTGTTCGCATGCGATGTGTCTCTTCGCTGGAGCTTCAAAGCAGACCGCGTGTAGCTGCCACACTGGTGGAATAGCCCCTAGAGGAGACAAAAGGAGCTCTTACACGTCATGCGGCCTCCGCCTTTCCACGCCTGCTTTAAGAATTCCACATCAAGGCCACCTGAGACCAGATGTCACATTTGCCGGTGTCTCTTAATGAAGAGTCTTTATATCAATAAATTGAATAAATGAAGAAACACGGCTTCTCGGAGTCCTGGGAATCCCATGAGTGACAACTGCTCAATTGAGCCATTTGAATGGAATGCTAATGATGAAAGCTGGGATTTCTATCCTCCTCTCCATCCCTCTCTATCCATCTATCGCTGTCCTTCATTCTTTCACTTCAGTACCTCTTGGCAGATAGAATGGCTACTAATCATGCAAAAACTAGCAGATGCAAGGAACTAACTGGCTGTCTGTCTCCGTCAGATCAGACCAGACATCAGATAAGTGACCTATTTGTAACTCGTTGAGAGTGATTTCCTTGATTACTGACAACTACTGGGATCCCTGTGGGACAAGCTATCAGCGTGAGAAGAAAGACGGAGAGGGATGGAGGCAGAGAGACACGGGGAGCGAAAGCAACGAGGAGTTGGGGGAAAATTAGATGGGGAGTTAGTGTTCTGTTAAACTCCTCAGGGTGACGCGAGGCACGCAAACAGACAGAGGGAAAGGAATGTAAAGGAATATATTTCCATTTATTGAGCATAGTGGCTGGCTGCCTAATTAGCGCAGTGTGAAGTTTCAGTCTGTCCATATCTCTTTTAATTGATCCAACCCTGTATGATCCCCCTATCTGCATAAATAGTTTGATGCCTACATAAACAGGGACTAATTTGCTGTTTGTTTGATGGTACTCTGCCTTTCATCCCTTCAATCCATGTCGGACTTATTTCTAGCGAAACCGCACAGCGGACAAACCGACGTTCTGCTATGCAAAGGACGAGCGCGCGTGGAGCTGTAGTGCTCTTTTCTTCCCTGGCAGTATTTGGCTTCCAGGAAGCAACATTCATTCAACCAGCAAGTCATTAAAGGACAGTGTGCTGCAGGCACCCATGGGATCATTAAGGGTTACTGTGTGCTATGGGCTAATGTCACACAATAATGGGAATCTGTAGTTTACACTCTTTGATAGCCTCTTTTATGTCTCGTCTGCGCTTAATGGTTCAGGTCTGTGTTGTAGTCCTTCGGGTTCACACACACATCTCTCTCTCTCTCTCTCTCTATTTTTATAGCTCTTTATGGGCTCAGCCTCCTCCCTCTGCCTTTAGGGCACATCAAACACCCCCCACAGGTTACACAGGCTCACAAGAGCCACACCAGGATACCACGGGATCATTCAATACCACACATCTATTCAACACAGTATGAATTTACGGTCATCTACTCTATCATCAAGAGGACAATGCTGCATGTTGTTGCCTCTTTTTTTCAATTGATCAAATGCTCCACTGTCGGTTAAAGACGTGTAAATGTCACAAGTGCACGTAAAATAGAAGCAGCTGAATTAGTTTTAGGACTGCAAAGAAGCAACGGCCAGTTCAACCCGTTCCTGTTATTTGAACCCGCTTTGGTCAAATCCCTGAACATAAACGGTTGCTTTGTCTGTAGCTTGTGTAGCACCTTAGTGCTACAGATGGAAAAGGTTTTAGCGGCAATGTAAAGTGGAAGTTTCAAGCTTTAGGAGGCTTGCACTGCTTGCCCCATGTCGATGTATCAGGAGGCCGTCCTTCGGTGTGTGAATGTGTGGGTGAATGAGAGGTAAGTTGTAAAGCGCTTTGTCTGGTGAGGTAGAAGGGCGCTATAATAATGCAGTCCATTTAGCCTGTTTTAAAAAAGGAAATCTTTCTAATGGAGGTGGCGAGTGCAACTTTAGCACGACCCTTAGAAAGAATAGAAACAATTAAGACAAAATAAAGAAAAGAAGGTTGAAAAAGTTTTTTCTTACTCAAAGCAAGGGGGAAAAAGGACAGAGGCTGTTGTATGCTGTGCAGATTGTAAAGATATTGGGTTATATAAATAAATTGACTTGACCTAAAATACGTCGGGATGATTTGTTTAACCTTTGATTTTTTTTCTTTTCTTTATTTCTTTCTGTCTCGGAGTTACATTTAAACGTATCCATCCATCCATCCATTTTCCTCCGCTTATCCGGGGTCGGGTCGCGGTGGCAACAGGCCAAGCAGGCTGACCCAGACTTCCCTCTCACCAGCAACATGTTCCAGCTCATTCTGGGGGAGCCCGAGGCGTTCCCAGGCCAGCTGGGAGATGTAATCCCTCCAGCGTGTTCTGGGTCTTCCCCGGGGTCTCTTCCCAGTTGAACGTGCCTGGAAAACCTCCAGTGGGAGGCGTCCAGGAGGCATCCTAATTAGATGCCCGAACCACCTCAGCTGACTCCTTTCGACGCGAAGGAGTAGCGGCTCGACTCCAAGCTCCCTCCTGATGACCGAGCTCCTTACCCTATCTCTAAGGCTGAGCCCGGCCACCCTACGGAGGAAGCTCATTTCGGCCGCTTGTAGCCGCGACCTTGTCCTTTCGGTCACGACCCAGAGTTCGTGACCATAGGTGAGGGTAGGAACGTAGACCGAGTGGTAAATTGAGAGCTTTGCCTTCCGGCTCAGCTCCCTCTTCACCAAGACGGTCCGGTGCAGCGCCTGCTTTACTGCTGCAGCCGCACCGATCCGTCTGTCGATCTCCCGCTCCATCTTACCCTCACTCGTGAACAAGACCCCGAGATACTTGAACTCCTTCGCTTGAGGTAGGCACCTCCATTTAAACGTATCGTTTTATTAAATAATTCTATTTTATAACGGGTTGTGCTTTAATAATTGTGTTTTCAATCCTAACCCAGTATAGATACGTCGTTTGATATATGCAATAATGTTTTATGTGTATAAAGTAAATAGAGTGAGGCAAGTGGCATAAAGTCAGCTATTTATATTACTGGGTGGCGCCACTAGCCAAACATAGACAAATGCCTGCAACACAGCAGTTTGGTATGTGAGTTTGAGGGATGGTTAATATGCAGTAAAGCTAAATGAATGGCATTTCCATGCTGAGGTGCATTGTGGGAGGAAGTGATGCCAAACACTCAGGGCACAGACTATGACTGAGCCTTTCTGGAGGCCTCTCTGTCACGCTTTAGCTGTCATAGCTGTCAACCATAATTAAGACAGCGACTGCCAAATATCTGGATGCCTTCAATAGAGACGACTTATTGACTGGATGCTGAATTTACTCACAAGCCTGCTCTGCTTTTAGACTCTGTCTCCCCCTCTGAACCTCCTGTTTACGTTGGCACGAGAGCACGTCAGACAAAACAAAATGGTTATAAAATAGGGACGAAGACTACTTTCTATTGTCCAAAAATATAAATAATGAGGCAAAATTCAGGATTCGATTGAGGTATTCTGTCGACGATGGCTGGTCCAGCATGTGGATCTAGTGTAAGCAGAATACAATCAGAAGATTTCAGACATTTTTAAACAGGGGTTTTAAAGATAATCAAATCTAATTTGCTCTCTTCATGCTTCTACTCTTCTCCCTTCAAATGACTCAATTCGTGTGAATTTCTCGTAATTTCCGCCGCAAGCTCATACGTCTAATTTCTATTTGCTTTACTGCTCCTTTATACACTGCTGCCTGTCGACCTGGAGAATCGCGAGCAAGCTCCTTAATGGTTACAAAATATGCTTTCATTTTTTTTTGTATGTTTTCATAGCAGATTCACAGCAGGTCTGACACCTTTAGTGAGCGGTTTAAAAGGGAAGAAATGACACTATCATGCCGGAGGAGACTACTGATATTCATATCTTGAGCAGTCTGCCTTCAGTGTCACCACTGGGTTGAGAATATTCAGAGCTGACAATAAACCTTTACACTCGTGGCAGCGGTGAAATGGCTGCTTACATGAGTCACCGCAAATGGATGAACTGCCATGTTGAACGGCATTATCAAAAGCATCAGTGCATCAGAAAGCTACACAGGCATCCTTGAAAATCACTGTTTGATGATGTCTCATCTCTCCCTGCTGTTATACAGTATCCGTTTTCTCTTTGTTGAACATGAGGGAAATGGCAAAACTACATGCTTTTTAACTTCCTCTTAAATTTCAGTTTTGCATCGCTTTGATCCCTCCTGCTGTGTGCTTGTCACTCTTCAAAGCTGATAGGGCGCAGGAATTCAAATAATCTGATAGGCCATCCACACAAACATCCCACGAGGAGGAGGAGGAGGAAATATGAAGCACAAAGATGAAAGAAAGAGAGATAGGCTGACAAAATGGAAACAAAATGTGGGACCTCAAGTTTTTTTTTTTTGCCAGCCTTCAAACTTTCCCTCGTACAAAAATACAATAAACACGAGAGAGTGCGGCGATGAAGAGGGGTAAAACCTGTCATTTAGTGTCGTCGTGAGAAGGGAATGGTGCGGATGGTTTTAAAAATAGTCACATTGGAGGTCTGTGTGTGAGAGAGGAGCTGCAGAGAGCTCAGGTTTAATATATCTCAAGCGAGAGCCACCGACAGCCACCGTCGCACACAGTTATCCCTGATACTCGTAACGAACAGCCGCGTCTGGGCCTCGGCACACAGGCATGCTAGTGCATTATGGATCAGAAACGCAATGGGAAATGACCCAAGCTGCATGCAGCTCTGCAATATGTTTCTTTTTTTATTGCCATTCTTTCTGTGTTTGGGCCGCCGTATCTCTTTCCGTCTCTCACTGCTCCCAGTGGGAGGCAAGCAGTGAGAGTCCCATCAATACAAAACGAGCGAAAGTCGCCACTTGAGGACGGTTTGTCTGCTCTGGTACTGACACTGTTATTCCGCCATTCTTCTCCACTTTCTAACGCGGTCAATTGAATTGAATCCTTTGAGTTGCGAAGGTTTCCTGAAGCAATTTGTCTGTGAAGTGGGTTTGGATTTAAAGATAATAGGGTAAGACTTTCTCTTTCTCAAGACAATTTAAGGAAACAAAGCCGAGACCTTTTTGGGGAGGATGCTTTTCTCCCTACAGAGGAGGTGTTTTAATGTGATGCATGAGAGAAAAAGACAATCCAGTTATGCGAGTGTGAAAAGAGAGAGGAAGCTTAGAAGGCAACATCTGAGGACGCGGAGGCATCGTCAAGAAATATCTCCTTTAATGAACACCAGAGAGCATTCTGAACGCCGGCAGCATATCCAATAAATAACCTTCAAATGAAAGAGTTTGGCTCTCCATTTAAAAAAAACAAAAAAAAACAGATATGAAGTCATGAGATGAAAGATGTTTTTTTATCCAATCTCATATGGATCAAAGATATCTGGAGTTTGCCCCTAAAAAGTTTGACCGCGAACCTTTTCTGTGGTCTCTGTCTTGAACTTGAATACCCTCCTGTTCCCTCCTGTATGTCATCCGTCGTTACCCAGAAGGAGAGAAAGAAGTCCCGGCGCTTTCACATTTTTGTATCTGCTCAAAAATAGATTAGATGCTTTCTCAAGTCACTGCCTCCACCTCAGACCATTAACCAGACGGAGGAATGAAATGTAGGAATCGGAGAAAGGGGCAATTAGAAGGAGAACAAATATTAATGGAAGTTAAGAAGTGCCTCACAAACCCAATTACAGCATTAGCCAGGCAATTTAGATGAGCTCTGCGAAAGGAGAGAATCCTGTTGAAATGTACCAGCGGTCTCTCTGCATTAACAATGGCATTAATTCCCCCGATTCCCACCGAGAGGAGAAGAATAGAGCAAATAGAGCCATTCTGTCTCCTTTATAAAGACAACCACATTCCATAAATCTGCAATGGGAATAGAAGAAGGCCGCCGTTCCTGTCTTACCCGCCCCAAACAGACCGCGGACCCCCTGGAGAGTTGCAACTCGTTAAATAGCACAATTCTCCTGCTCTACACAAGGCTTTCCAATACTAGAACGATAGGTAAACCACAGGTCTTCCGTGCACAGAGAATATCCCACAAGATAATTACAGTGAAGACATGGTTGGCTGCTGGAAGGCTGACTAAAGGGAAAGACAGCAGCATGAAGCGGTAGATATATAGATAGGTAGAGGTATGGACGGAGGGAGGGGGATGCGAGGAGCTTTCTGCTGCTCTTGCACTTTTCCTCTCCACCTACCGCCATTGTCAAATTGCATCCTTCAACCGAAGCTGCTGCCACACGCTCCCATCGGGGACATGCGGCCCCGACAGCCCGGCCAATCAGCAGCACCCTGAGGCCAGTTGAAAGCCCTTCTGGCGTGCCTAAGGCTAGCGGGGTCCAACCAATCAGTTAGAGGCCAGGCTTGAAAGGAGGGCCATGCTTGGCTCAGGGAGCTGCTAAGGCTGCCAATGGGAGTCCAGAGGGGGAGTTCGAGTGGCTCAGAGGGAGGCTGCCAGAGGGGTCAGAGAGGACGAGGGCAGACTGACAGTTATTTAGTGAGAGGCTGAGCTCTGTGTCACTCACAACAGCACTCTGCCTTTGTACTACTGGTGCCGGCCCTAATGGGACTGTCACCTTCTAATTGTCCGACTGGGGAGGCAGAGAATGACAAACGCACACATGCGCTCAAATACAAAGACGATGCATAGAGACACACACAGATACTCTCAGACGCTGGCACAAACCAGCAAACAGAAGGCAATGTGCACAACTGTTTACACATGCGTGCTCTTTTTAAGCTGAAAGAGATTTGTGTTCATGGGGAAATTCTCACATTAAGTTAGACTGCACTGACCTGCACATCCATCAACAGCAAAGGCAAGGGACTGCTTTATAGAATACTTACATTATGTGTGTATATTATGTCTTCGTTATAGTTCCTAACTTTCTCTCACAGTTTTTTGGTGCTGGGCAGGTAAAGTGTTTTTTGTTTTTTTTGCTGAAGGCCGGCGGCTGCTGCTTGAAATGAAGTTAATGAGAACAGAAACAGAAACAAAGAGCTAAAAGACACAACAATGTTCTGCAGAGCTGAGGGTAACTGCAGTTTGATTAGAATTCTCTGTGGGTTTGTCACTAAATCAAGTCAAGACAATAAACCTGAGACTGTTTACATTTTTGATCGATTTATAAATGTAAAGTAACACATTTTTCTGTTAATGAATAAATGGGATTCATTTAAAAATGTACTTCAGAGGGAGCAATTCAAATGATGTGATTTCCTTTGTTAAATCACTGAGAAGAATTTCATACACAGTGCACTAAACAGCATGTCATGACTGAGATCTCTAGACCACTGCATCAATTTTGCATCTAAAGGGCCATTTTCACCAACTGACCTTCTTAAAAGAGCAAAAATAAATAAAGATTTATGTGAAGTAGAGGCAAAAATCAATGATAGAACAGTCACAACAGTAAAAAAATGACATGAATAGTCTTGAGTCATCATCATCTGCTGGACCACTCAAGAGGACATGGACTCTAGATGGAGGTGGAGTGGGGGGAACATTAAGCTGAGTTGAAATGTAATGATGAACTAATTCTTACTGGCTCTTTTGGTGTTAACGGCTATGCAATAGGGAATTACAGATTGAACTATTGGGGTCATTTTGAGGTATTAAAATGGTTATGTTAATTAAATGATAATCTTTACCTGCTGTCAATAGAGAGTGGAAATAATTTAGTTCACACCGTTAAGATTTGTGTAGTTTAGCACTTTACACATGTTGTGTTTGCTGTTCAGTTTTGACTAAATTGTCCATTACTAGTGCCGTGCACGTTCACAACAAGCCTGTTCAGAATGGACCGGATACTTGTCCTGTGGTGTTGTTGGTGGCAGTTTTCTCGAAAAGCCGCTCATATAAACAATTTCACACTCAACACTGCACTTTGGGTCCTGAGCAATCACACCTGCCATGACATAGACCCGACTCACGGCTACTCACATAAAACACCGGTGAAATAGACACACAGTTATTCATGAAACAATGCAGCATCAAATCGGAATTGAAAGGTCCACTTTGACCATATGTTACTGTATGTAATACCTGTCTTTTACTCTTCACTTGAAGAAAAAAAACTTCTTCTACCAACATACCCAGTTACAGTACGGGCGAAAAGTAAAGCAAGACCCAAATCCCTAAATCCACTCCTGAAAAAACACACCAGCGACGCTGCGAAGCAGGTATTTTGCTGGCGGTAACGTTACTAGTGAAATATGGTCCTGCTCATGGGGGAGAAGAACACAGCCAAGTTGCGAAACACTGTTGAAATACACTCTGGTTTGATTGTGCTTCCAGCTGGCTATCCGCACGTGTTGACTCCAGGGAAGTGAAGAAGAGTTGGGTTGCTGCTGTTTATTTAGAGTTTATTCACATTGAACGTGTCACGTGTCGAAATTGCACCAAATTCTACAAAAGCACTCCCGCGGGTCCCCAGCAATACAAGCATCAAGTTTGAAGTCGATGAAGTAGAGATGAGCGGTTCTCAAGATATGCAAAGGATAGACAGACAGACTTCAGTTCGATGTAACGGAGCCTTCTGCTGTGTGGCTTAGCAATTAGGACAGAAAATGTGACACAGTCTACTCAGGAAGCAGTGCTCTGCTAAAGTAGTGAAGAGTATAGAAACTACAGTTCCACGAGATCAAACCCCTGCAGCCCTTAAATAGCTTGAACCCAAATCAACCCCACGATTTCGCAGATACCATGTAAGTTCTGACATTAACCCTCATCCCCGCAGGCCCCAGAGGTAGTCTACCTTTCGTCACAGGTGTTTTATTCTGTCATTGCGATTCTTCATGACTTTGCCAATCGTTTTTTAAATATGACTTCACATCATTGTTTTCTGTTTCTATTCTAATTAGTACTTTTTAAAAATACAAATGTATTGGAGTCCCGGGGGACCCCAGTCAAAAGCACCCGCTGGCAACCTGTGCAGTTTTAATATAGATTAAATAGAGTAGATAGATCAAATGTCAGCCGTGGGTTCTAATGTAAAGTATCACACACTATCAGGGGGGGGGGGGGGGTAGGAGCGCTCTGTCAGCCATTTTGAAGGAAACACAGATTTCCTCTTGAGCTCTGACTATTTTGGTTTACATAACATGCTACTTAACTGTAACTTTCCCAATATAATAAAAATCAGTTTTTGAGCAGATAAATTAACATAACTTATCATGTTTTGTAAAGAAATCAGTTAACATTGTACAACAGTATGATGATGGATTCTTACAGTAGCGTATTTGGTCGTCATATACATGTTCTATATGTTGGTAGGATGAGGGGTAATGTCAAAAAGTTGCCATGTTCCAGACTTTCCCCTTGAAGACAAAGTAATGTGTAACCTTTAGTAAAGTGATTGATTTGAAAACATTTCTTTTTCCAGGTGAATAATTCTATTAAGTGTTACATTTAGATACATGTGGTCCTGAATGATGTAATCTAATGGTGTACATCATACTACCTAATTTACCTATATGTTGGTGGAAACACGCGCGTGTACACGCTCACCCACATACACAAACTAGACACAGTGGAAACAATATCTGCCAATGCAACACGAGACGCAATAAAACTGCAGACGAAACAAGCGTATCCAAAAAGCATATTACGAGCTCATTACGAGCTGTAATGAAATACACTCTGCAATATGAGGTTGTAAATAACCCACCGTGTTTTCATTTTGGGTATACTGAGCAAACAGCAGCACTGCCATTTCAATATCACTGAGCTTACTTGCTCCTACACACACATATCTACATAATAAAATAAAATAAAATAACCTGTTCCTAAAGTTTTCTTCTGCAAAAGTGTGGAAAGTTAACTTGAGTGGTGAGTGAACATTTGTTGTTGTTTGTGTGCTTCTGTTTGCTTTTGATGAAATCCCTCTAAATGAGGAGCCCCCAGTCATTCTGGCTGTGACACATTCAACACTACACTGTGCCGTATTATATTACCCATGAGCACTACCGTAATGGGCTATTCAAAATAATGAGGTGAACCAAATCATGCTGAGATGCATTTTAATAGGCCGGTTCACCTATTCACCTTAAGACCTGCATTCTTCTACAAGAATGTGAATGCACGATAAGGACTGTATATTACAGATATAATTACAGGTTCATTTAGCTCCATGGAAAGGACATAGAGTCATGCAGAGAGGAATAGAAACGGCAAACACAAACTTTTGTCTGCTCTTTCCCTTGGCATGTGGAATAACATAATTATTAAATGACTGTCCGAAATGTGCTCAATTATTTCCAGCTCATGGTGTTTGTTTCCTTGTCCAAACCGTGGGTCAGAGAGGAAGCCAGTGTTTGAGGCCTGGTTCAGTGAAAGGAGGGTCTTCTCTCTCCCATATTCAGACTGCTTTCCATCAGTTTTGCCTCATTGGCCCCGGTGTAGGTGCTGCAGGAGACGGTTGAGATGAGAATGCCACAAATGGCCTGAAACTAATGTTGGCCTCCCTCACCCTGCAGATTTACAGCACTCCCCAAAAGACTTTCTATCTTTTCTTTTCTTTCCCAATAGCAGCCTGTCCCCCTTTTATATCTCCCACCCTTACTGCTTTTCAAAAGGAGTAGTTCTCGCCATCCACCTCAGTATCCATTTAACTCGGGCTGTTTTTCAATCTCTCCATTTCCGCTGCACTTACATCTGTCATGTCAAATAATTTGACAGCGAAAGCTCGGAAGCATATTCCATTTGAGCACAATGGTAAATCAATGGCATCAAAGCTGCACCACTTGTGGTTCGTCATGACCGAATTGCACGTCAAAGGGAAAATGGCCAGCAGTGGAATGGCGCTCTTTTACGCTGTTGTGTGTGTGTGTGTGTGTGTGTGTGTGTGTGTGTGCGCGTGAGAGAGAGAGGGTGTTTTTTCTTTGTTTCGTGAAAGTGAATGTAGCTTTCAGAAGCATAAACAGAATATTGCCATCTGAGCAATAAGAGCTGTGATGATGATGATGGTGGTAACGTCAGCAGGCAGTGCAATAGAACCCCAATAGCACCATAAATATTACATAATGACAATGAAGGAATAGATGACAGCTTTATGATGGTATGAATTATTTTTCATAATTAAATCAGCAAGTACTTTCTTTTGTACATGGAATTGGATTTGCCTTGGATTAATGAAATATCCTACAGCAGCAGAGCTACATTAGCCTCTCATTGTGCTCCCACTGAATCAAAGGGAATAACCACCACCGCTCCACCACACACCTCTTTGGGCGCCCCATTTGCATCATTTGATGCTTGCAAAGCCGTAATTACACTCCGAGGGTTAATTGGTCTTTTTAAACCTAGTGAACCGGGCTGTGTGACGGCTCGAGTGTAGAGACACAGGTGAAGAAAACCTCAAAGAGTTTCCACGGCGCAAAGAGCCGAGTGTGTAGGCTTTAAAGGTTGTTCTTGGCCACTTCTGAGACCAGCAAGATAAAGCACGGAATCCCCAGAGCTCCTCTCCTCGGCTGCCTGTCAGAACGGAGAGTTGTGTTGAGGAGAGAGCAGGGGACAGCATGGGTCACGCACCCCATGGTGCACTACTTTCAGCTACGGCTGAGGGCTGAGACACACCTATATTGTGTTCACACACTGTATAGCTGGAAGCAAGCTGGGAGATGTTCCCTCGCACACACACACACACACACACACACACACACACACACACACACACACACACACACACACACACACACACACACACACACACACACACACACACACACACACACACACACACACACACACACACACACACACACACACCAAGTCAACCTCAACACTCACATGGCCACACGCACAAAGGAAGCCCGTGAGGTTTAATCCAACCATCTAACACCCGACATGTGAAAAGGGGATAAAAGAGGGTCCATTTCTCCAGCAGGGCAGCACAATTAGGTGGCTCCCCTGACACTGCGCGGCCCTGCTGTGTGTGTGTGTGTGTGTGTGTCTTGTGTGAGGGTGAGTGTTTCCATGCCTTGGCGGAAAATCTGCCCTCTTGCCGACACACTGGTGAAAGGCGATTTCCGTAATCCGGGAGTGTAAGCCTCGCTGTACAAATGGGCGTAAGGGACTTTGTGTGTATTTGTGTATATATATTTATGTGTGTGTGTGTGTGTGTGTGTGTGTGTGTATGTGTGTTTGTCAAAACTGCTAGCAAAATGCTGCATGTCTGTCTGGGTCTCTGATAAGAGGCATCGAGAGAGGGGAGTTTAGAGCTGAGAGCATGATGCCTCCATGGGAAGCTTGCTTTAGATTTTCCGTATTTCTAGTATTGGTTGTGATCCACTGGTTGTAGTTAACAGCTGTTTACATACATGCTCTGTTCAACTTTTTGTCTTCATTGAATGGAAATTGAAAAAAAAAGACGAGAGACAAAATCCAATATATAGCAATATTATTTTAGGCTGTCAGTCAGTTTCATTAAGAATTAATTATTTGTTGCAGTCTACACTTGAAAATTCAATTTATTTAATCATTGTCAAGTGTTTATTATACATGTTCCACTTAATGACTGTTGCATGCTCAATTGTCTTACTCTTTTTTATTTATTCTGCTTTGGTACTTTCCCTTGTTTTATAATTCATTGCATATCTCAGAGGGAAACGTCTGTTTAAACGCTATAAACTAAATCCATATAGACGACCTGAGTAAAATTCATAAAAGAGATCCAGCCTGTGGCTTTGAAAATCTGCAGAAAAGGGTGTGTATGCATATTTCTTTTAGTCAGAACTCTACAGAGCTGAATGCATCTGGCTCCTGGGGGACGAGTGGTTGACGCATATCAATGCAACAGTAACATGACATCATATCCTCATCTCTTAAAATCTTAAAATCTAATATATTAGAATTTAGATTTGAAGAAGTTGAGTTTTGGTCAGAGAGAAAACCCTGTGCAAACATCGTATGCAACTTTATCGCAGTAAAGCAATGCATGCCTCTGGAAAATTGAATTGAGCACAATCATTAGCATCCATACATAAAACAAATCTGTCAAACGGCTTTTTTCGTTGCAGAATAAACGCTAAAATGCTAAAGCAATCCTTTAACAAACGTGGATCTGCAAGTGTTCCCCAACCTCGGTACAATATGGATGTCACGATCACCCAACAATTTAGATGTGCTGTAATCTACAAAAAAGATGCACTGTGATGTGAAAAATAGCTCACCTGCTATATTAAGCAGTTCACGGAGAGAGAATACTCCTGAGTAATCCTCAGATCTATTCTTCTGAAACCAAGCATGGAGTGCATATTTGTGTGCTTTTCAAGCAACGATTATTATTTTCCTTCTGCCTGTCTGTGGCGCCCAGAGGCACAGCAGACAAATCACATGGCATCATGACTTAAATCGGAGACAAGAGCAGCGCTGTTAGCCTGCTGGGTGTGCTTGATAGAAAATACCAGAATGTTGTGTGTCTCTTGGCCTCGTGGTGATTGTAAGAGATATTACTCCATATTCACCACTCTTCTCTCTGGCCTGACCTGAGTAAGTGCTTAGAAAAAAATACATGGCTTGTCTACCTTTCATTGCTTTTCTCTGCAACGACAAGTTATGTAAAAAGTTCTGCGGTGCACCAAAAACATTCCACATCAAGTGTGGTATTTGCTGAAATTATATAAACATGTCACTCACTCTGACAAGCATGTGAGGGAAGGGTCCTCGGGAGTTTTCAGGCACGTTGATAGGCGGGATGACCCAGTCTCTCTTCTGTCGCCTCAGCCCATTGGCAGAGGAGCCCCTCTGATGTTTTCGAGGAAACTTGATAACTCTGGGTTGGGAGTCCCAGGCTCTTGACAGCATTTCTTCAATGCCACCCTGAAAAGAAAAACCCAAACATGTCACACTGTGCCACATCTTGCATTGAATAACTTGCGCATCGTTATCGTTTGAAGAATGCTATTTTGCCACGACAGGTTGGAAGATGAATCTATAAAGTGCTGCTAAAATTGAAACTAAAATGCCGGGTGTCACGGCGACAATAACCCCATTTTGGAGGAGTGACAGAGTGACAGACACAAGAAAATATGAATCTTTTTTTTTTTCCTGAATGCTGCTGCATCATATCTCATGAGGCCTTTGGCAAGACACACTTAGCCTGCCCAAGCCCTCGGCTAAGACAGCGAGGCCTCCCCAAGGCTACACGGCTGGGTTTTGTCCACCGAGGTGCTGTGCCTTTGTCTGCATTCCTGCACAGATTTTTAAAAGCAGACGCCATTATTCCTGCCCGTCTCTGTCCTCTCTGTCCGTGCTGAAGACAGAGACTGATGTGACACTCTGCCTTGGCAGAAGCCTATCGTCAGATAAAACAGGTGTTGATGAAATACCAGTGTAATAACAAGGGGAGCAGGGGAGAGAACCGGGACACCACCCAGCAGTTTTGTTTGGATGTGAGAACTACTTCTTATTTTTGATGGCGAGGTACCTTTGACATCATACAGGACAGCGGTATTATGGGTAACTCCTTTGAAGGAATGTATGGGTGTATATACAACCCTCTGCGATGACTCCCTCCAGCTACAGCTGCAGAGAGGAGATTGTGTTCTTGCTCATCTTGCCTCGTGAAATGAGGGTTAGAAGGGTGTCTAAAAGACGGAGTGTTTTTTACCCAATCCTCTATGGTGTCCTCCTGTGTAAAATGGTTGTATTGCTGTAATCCACCTAATCCTATTGTTGTCTCTGGGCCCTGTGTGTACACACACACACACACACACACACACACACACACACTCTCACATACTCACTGGCATTGTGTCCCTGTCACCTGAAGCACAGTGGAAATCCTCCTGCTCATCCCACCTGGAATACACACAACGCAGGCAACACACAGGCAACGCAGTGCACACGAGCAACCGCGGCCTCGTTGCCACGCCAAACACAGGCCACCGGTTCATCATATCAATATGCACCCGCTTTGCCTGTGACTGTCCCGCTTTGTGTGTAAGCTGCACCTGAGCAAACACAGTGTATATTTTTCATCTTTTGTTTGAACTCTTCAACACATTTGGCAGCTCATAGGATTGGAGCTCGGCGCGGACCTCCGTACAGCCGGTGCTGGGTGTTTAGCTGGGCGGGAGCACGGACGTGGAGGGAGCGGGGGCGACCAAGCGGATGGTTAGAGGACAGAAAGAGGAATGAGGAGGGACCAGATGTGTTTCCCAGATAAGATAACTCTCGTTCCGGCTCCACTCATCCAAAACACTCACAGGTACCAACTGGCACGGGGGAGGCAGGGATGCTGCCAACCCAGCCTCCATGGACGGCAGGTGGAATTAGTCTCTGTCTGTGAATGTGTGTGTGTGTTTCTGTGGCACTGTGTATATTTGCAGATGGTCATTTGAAACAAACAAGGAAAAACAAAGATCATGTTGAAAAAACGAATCATGCAAAGCAACGCAGATAATGGTGAATCATCAGGACTGTCTCCATGTCAGCGCATAGGGACAGCTATGACATATACGAGACCACGTCACTGCTCCTCCTCATCTACAGTATGCTCTGTCAGTGTGCTGCTATCATGACAGAGTCCTTATCCGCAGAGAAACACAATGAACGAATAGCTGCTCTATACGCCAATCAGCCCACTGACGTAGTCGGCCCATCAGGTCTGACGATAACGGGGTTGAAGCATTCGATTGGTCGGGGTCCCAGCATTCCTTTGGAAAGGATGCCAAAACAGAAGTCAGGAGGGGAGACGGTCAGGCAGAGAGACAGACACAGAGGGAGACAATGAAAGGGAGACGTCCTTTTATTGTAAGTCTGCTTGTGGATGATATCAGCGTAGTGGCTGCATGTGACTGTCACTTTCAAACAGCATGGCAGATGACAGCCTGTTGGCATTGTGACAATACCAGGATTACAAAGGAAAGAAAAAAACTCTTTGTGCGCTGCCAGAAAGCTAGGTGCTTATTAGGTTTTGTGGATTTTTTTTTGTCTGCATATCTGTGTATGCATTTAGTGTGTGCATTGTGTTCAGTCATGCCTCTGTGCACATATGGGAAATCATGAGTGCAGGCCTTGATGCAGGCATGACTGCACATGTACAAATGCGTGAAAATAACGCACGGGCATATGTGCGGGTGTATCAGTCTGTGCGTGACCCAGAGAGTGCATGTGCATGAGCACATGACCAGGAGTCTGTGAGTGTGTCCCTGAAGCGCCCGGGGCTCCTGCAACCCAGAGGCAGGCAGGGCCAGCTGGCAGCTCCCAACTCCCAGGCAGGCCACACATTGCTGGGGCATTCTTTAGGCCGGCAGCCCTCGAGCCCTGGAGCTGACATCTGGAGGTTATCAGCCTGACAAACAGGCAGAACAATACAATAAGAGTATGTGCTCATTTTCCCATTCTCTGTTCGGTGTGGCTCTGAAAACATTTGATTCAGGTTTTCAGATGTTATTCTTTTATGTCTTTAGTGCTGCAGTTCCCTTTGCTAGTTCGCTATGATAAAAAAAAAAGAGATCACAGTGCTAGTCTTCAGTCAGGAGAATGTTCTCCCGTGAGATCTTTTCTCAGAAACTAAAGTGAAGAAAAATAACATTTAAACCTAACTTTGTGTAAAAAATAAGTATTGAAATTCTCGTAGCTGCTATTTGCCTGTTGAGACGCGCAGCTTTCCAGTGTGGATTGTCAACATAATCAGGCTATAATCACAAAGTTAAAGCACACAGCGAAAGCGCAACCATCCGATCTTGCTTTTCATCGACCAGTGGACCCCAGGGTCCTACGTTCCACCCTGCTGCCGGCCTTCGCCGTAATCTACCTCGAACAGGTGAGGCTGTCTCGGGAGAGTGCGGTAAAAAATGCAAATCAAATAAGCACTAAAACCCGCTCCGGCAACCGGTCGAGTCCACATCCAGCGGTGCATAACTGATGGGCTCTAAGCTGGTAGAGAAGTCAAACCAACGCGCCATGAAATCAGTACGAGCTGGAGAGCACTCAATGAGAGGCCCTACCTGTGTGAGCTGCGATAGCCTGAGTACATAGACGCAGTGGAAAGGGCTCTCGGGTCAAAGATGCACTGCACTTCAATTGCTGTGGTATTGTGCACAAAATGATACTAAAAATCAGAGGGTTGATCACCGAGCACCTTTCTGCTGCCAAAACAGCAGAGTGAGAAACTAAGCCAGTTATTAAAAACAGATCAGTGCACTCTCACTGGTGCTATTCAACAAAGCGAGCGTAGCAAGAGGAAAAAGTCACACAACATATTGTGCGTTTGAGCCAATTCAACTGAGAACTGATGAACAACTGTCTCGACACAAAATGAGCTGGTATTTGAGCCGTCTGTCTATTAATCAGCATTGAGAGGAAGAGGATATCCATGCTGATAAGGCAGAGATACTGGAGGTTGCCGTTACTGTACAGTAGGTGAGGTGATTATTTGTCAAATAAACAGAACAAAGAGATGGGCTCAGATAACAACTACTTACCTCCGTGTGTGTTTGTGTTTACCGAACTAGCAAAGGAAAATTGGCCACACTTCAGTTCCCAACTAACTTTGGTATTTTCGACCCTATTTTCCTTTCCTTTGTGTCTAAGTGACTAATGGGGACCACACTTTTGGAAATTGGTCCAGTATTGAGGGAGAATGTTGCAACCAGCAGACACGAAATGAGCTACGAGGGCAAGTGAGCAGCGTCAATGTAACTTTTTTTTTGTTCTTCAGACTGGAAAGAGTAAAGTACTTTTAGGCTCTAGCGAGGGCAATGCTGGCCCGCCGTGGGGTCCATTACTTTGGTCCAGATTGAAATGCATCTCTAGCACCACCATCAGGTTCACATTGGTGATTTTAAGTGAAAGGGTTTTTGAAATTATTGGAAGGATTGCAATTACATTTTTGTACATTCATTTTCCCCTCAGAATGAACCGTAATCAGTTTAGTGATGCCCTGACTAGTTCTATATTTGTCCAATACTTTGATTCAAGACAAACTACCTGCAAATGGAAGTATGTTCCCATTAATTTCAAACGTACTTTATATAAACATAATAAATATTAAACTTCTGTACACTACTGTGCCATACATTTGTTTTTAGTGGTTTACTGTAATAATGTTGTACTTATGTCTTCCTGTTTCACTATCAGTGTTTTTCCTCTGGATCGTACAAACAGTCAAACTGCAGGAGAAATGCCGACTTCCTGCTTTGACTCTGTCAAATGGAGGAATGGTTGCTATAAGTCATAAATAGTAGATGTCAGTGAGGACAAACTGTTTAAAAGGGAGATTTTTCAGCCTCGTGGAGGTTGTCACTCAATGTTTCACTCAATTCCTGGAACGTTATGCAGTTTTAATAATGCGGGTCCATGAGAAATGGTAGTATTGGACTATTTCTACGCCATGTTACAAGCAGCAGGGAAATGAAATGAACCACCAACCAATGTGTATTTTTGGTATCTTAATAGGCATTCCTTCACCCATGTTCCTGTCTCACATTATCCTGTAGCACATACTATATTTTAATAATTTCTTTTTTAATGACTAGGCTCCTAATGAAACAGGTATTCAGTTTTTATTCCTCCTCGGGGCGTACCGGGAGATTGGAACTAAATTCTACTGTAGCAGCAGTAGCACCCATTTATTGCATGTGAGGAAAACAGTGACACAAACACATGTAAACATTGTTCTCGCAGGAATGCAAGCTGCACTGTACGCATGAAAGCTGGTTTTCAAATTTCCATGTGATTAGAGAAAAAACTAATTTATTTCTTGTTCAATTATTGAATCTTTCTCCAGCTCCATGATGTGGGGAACATTATTATACGCCGAAAACTACATCACCTGGTCCTCGCAGACTCCGCTAGAGTGGAACATTAGCTCAATCAATGTCAATTATTTCCCGGTCTCCATTATTGCACTGCCAGGAGTGGGCAGAATTTTAATCCCCACTCTGCAATTGCTTTAGCTACATGAGTCTCTGGCTTTTTGTCATGATTAGAAACATGACGGAACATTAAGCCCAATGGCGTTCAACAAGTAGTGCAGGAAAAATGATAATGGTATGTCGCTCAACAAAGTGCAGCCCGGTGGTGGAAGTCAGTAACAGTGGCTATACATTTTGCCCTGTGTAGTTTTACAGTCTCTGCTAGCCAATAGAGCCTTGGCAGAAAATAGGGCCATGTCTCTACTTGTCACATACAAAGAGGCACTGCATCCTAACTGCCGTTATAAAATCTTGCCTTAGAGGTGTAGCTGGAAACACAAAGACTGTGTACATGGTGACTACACGCAGGGTCAGAGAGACAGTCGTGTTCCTACTGTAAATACTAAAAGGACTCCGAAAAGAGGCGGCGTTAACAGTTCTGATCAGATCCTTCATTAGGAAGCTGCTTTACACTTTCTCCAAATAATGAAGCATATCTAATCAGACAAGCAACCTAGGGTTGGGGTTTAATAGCATTTCATTGAATCTAAATCCAGTTTCAAATCCTCTTATCAAATCTAAATCCTTTAAGAATATTTTTATCAAATATAATTAGGTTTAGCTTTCAACACTTGCAAGTAACTCAAGTTATTAATGTCTGTAACAAAGATCTGTAACCACCATTTATTGACTGATTAGGCAGACACAGCTTCTACACTGTATTAAATACTAATTAAAAGCATCTGGCACATTGTAATATCTTCTTACTTCGACACCCTCTTTTTCACAAGCGACTTGAATACTAGAGGTCCCAACACAGAACTATTAGTTTTATACGGTTAAAGTAGGGATGTGATATGTCCAACATTTACCTGATATTGACGTGATACGGGGACGGAGAGAAGAGTAGTTAATCGGTCTCCCTGAACCATTAAATCACACATCCTCGGTCATTTAGTGGTGTTACATAGTGATGTTTACCTTACAGACTATCTTTGATTGTGTGTGCAGAGAGCACATTAACCAGATAACAGGAAAGGTTTTATTTTGTACGGTTAACTTGTTTTGTTTTGCTAATGAAAGAGAGCGATTTGTGGGAGTGTTATCAACAAGGATCGTTGTCCATTAATCAGAAGGTCAGCGGTTCGATACCTGGCCCCAGCAGTCTACATGTTAAAGTGTCCTTGGGCAAGATACTGAACCACAAACTGAGTGTGCTTGTGACTATTTATCGCTCCTAATGAGCAGTTTTCACCAACAGGATATGAATGGGTGACTGCTGGCTTGTGTTGTAAAGCGCTTTGAGAAAACAACGCAGTCCATTCACCATTTATCAGTATAACATGATACCATCACAACCTCAACACCTTCAACCTCTGGAAAGTGGGAAAGATGGGGAAAAAGGGCTTTACAGCAATGGTCAAGAGGACAAGTGGCATTTCAGTGATAAACACCGTGTGAGTTAGGGTTCGGTGAAAACGTATTAAATTGGCATTGTAATCACAATTGTAGCAGTCCCATCCGTGTGCCCTTGCGTCTATCTATTCCTGAACGTGTTCTCCCTCGTTACCTTCGTCAGGGCTAAAGGATGAGGATGTCCGGCCAGGGCTAGCTTCACGGTGGTCTCCCAGATGTGTGCGTCATGGAACCCCCGGGCCGTCACCATGAACTGGACGGGCTCCGACAGGTTGGCCAGCTCCTGCTTGGCATACACCGACCCGTCGGGCCTCACGCTGAAGTTGGGGTCGCTGCTGACAAAACCCACCTCTCTGCTGCGCTGGCAATCCTCGAACTTCACTGCAGAGACGGACAGAAACGGGGGGAACACGATTAGAGAGAAGCACAGTGAGATTTACTTTCCGCGGGGTGTTTCGCAAATCCTTGACACATCTGGCACGTTTAAGATTAACCTGCAACATTGAAACATCCCGTCTGCTGTGACTTTTGATTCCCAACTTTGACGTCTTTGGCAGAAACAAACTGCTTATCTGTTTCTGAAGCTGAATTCTTTTTAAAATATCATTCTTTTCGCAAAGTAGACGGATAGCTATGTTAAAACAGCCTTTCCCTCAGCTTCTCCGAGGAGAGCCGGAAGAGAATTAGGCTGACTGGGGCCGACTGCGCTCCACGCTTTGTTGCCTGGCGCGTGGAGCGCAGTCTTGAATGACATTTGGAGGGTTCAGCTTGACTTAGACGAAAGAAAAGGAGCAGTGAGGACGCCCATGTTTGCACACACAAGCTTCTAATCCTGTTTCCAGAGTAATGTACTATATATTGGTCTGTATGAGCGGTATGGAAGGACAGTTTGCAGCGTTTCCACTCCCCACATGAGCAAAGGGTCACAGAGAAACAAGCAGAGAGATGGTGTTCGGCTGCTGAGTGCATCGGTGCAGATTCTCCGGTGACAGCTGACATGAATGTGCCATTACGCCACACAAAACACAGGCGAAACCAACAGCCTCAGACACGACTATTTGGAAAATCCTTTCATTTCATTGCCAAATTTAATCAACACTGAATGCATCATCATCCCATGATTCATAGCATGATGCAACGACATGAATGACTGATTTGTTGTTTTCAACGTGTCAATTATGTGTCCACACCCCACCCGCCCGTCTCCCTCTACCCGCAAGTTGAAAAGCATGTGCTCCGAATGATGCTATCTCACAAACTCTGGCTGTTGATAACAAGACAAATTGATTTCATAAATCACCCAGGGAACAGATCGTCTGTTATGAGCTGTGGCAGCGTGATTTTTCAAAAATCCAACGTGAAGAATTCTGCACAGCAAGCTTTTTATCAAGCCATCTATTTCATTTATTGCCCAGCTTCCTGTCAAAAGCAGCTCCCAAACAACAGGCTAATAAAGCACGAGATCTCGTCGTCTGTTTGTTTTCAACCTCTGAGTAATTGCATGCATAACGGGACGGACGGTAAACCCAGTTTTGACATTGTGTGCATCTGTCTATGTTGGCAAATGCAATCCTGATTTTCATTAGAAGAATAACATAGCAGAGAACAGTCCCTATGTGAATGATATGCTTTGTGTTAACTGACTTTGGGGATCATTTATCAAGCCGGTGGGGAGGGAGGGGGGGGGGGGGGGGGGGGGGGGGAATCTAACATCAGGTTGTGACAATATGACACAGACCTGCTTGAATTGTCCACAGATGAATTCTGATGGCAGGCATGTATTATGCAAATGACTTCAATTAGCTTGAACTGAGCAGGCTAATTGTTGTCACTTAGACAGGTCTCTTGTGGTGCAGCTGGGAGAAGCAGGGTTTAAAGACACGAGCACGCACTGCAAAGGGCTGCTTGGGAATGCGTGCGGGTGTGTTTTTCCTGCCTGTGTGTGTGTGTGTGTGTGTGTGTGTGTGTGTGCATACGCGTGGGAGTGAATTCAAACTGCAGCTAGCCGGTGCATATATCAATTTGGATGTTGATTTTACATTAAAACCATCAAGGTCTCCGAGGGTCTGCCCGTTGCCCCTGTGCTGTGGTTGGTGCCAGTTGGCATGGGAACACACACATGTCGTCTGTGAGGGATCGCCATAGTGCAGCATTGTTAGAGGAATGACTTTGATTTTCTGCTGGGGCACCGGGCCACCCTCTCAGCTTACCATTCACCGCCCACTGGTTCGTAGCTGCGAGGGGCCGGGACCACGACCCTGATTCCTTAGTGTGAAAATATTCATAAATGTGTTGATATTCATTAAAAATCCTGTTCACAAAGCGCATTCAAATCAGGTGGTGGGATCTGATCTGCCACGCTGTTAAATGGAGATGAAAGCAGCAGAGGGAAACAACGCTGATGGCAGGATAAAAGGAGAAGCCGGGGGATGCAGATACTGTAGCACACAGAAGATAAAAAGAGGTGAAATAGAAAATGTATAAAATAAAACAGTAATTGGAACAATTTTCTCTGCCACCAAAAGAACAATCCTCAGTTTTAAGACAAGAGGAGCAAATGTGCAAATGTAGAAATGCAGATTATTCATCGCTGTCATAATCATAATGGGAATAGAAGCAGTGAATGAAGACCAACACTGGTGATAACTAATCTGTGCGTATTTGATGTAATTGTTCTCTGGTGCATGTAATTTGTTTTGTCATGTTGCGCTTGGCAAACCACAGCATGCTTACGTGCGAGAAATTGAAGTTGAAATGAATAAAGTAAGGCGATGCTTCAGGCTGACGGCCCTGAAGGTCAGTAAACCCGCAGTCAGTCCTTCATCAATTAATAATCACATCCATATTTTACTGCAGGTTCAATCAATACTGCCACTAGACTGCCACTGGTCAGCTCGTCTGGAGCCCCAGGACTGAAGGGAAGAGACTCCGGCTTGAGTGCATCACTGCAATGTTTCTCTAAATGTTATTGTTATTTCACACTTTGTATGACTTCTGTGTATGCGTCATATTTAATAATTTCGCTCACTCTTCTCAGATGCTCAGTTGCTAAAATCCAGCAAACTAAAACGAGGACATCAGACTTTGTTGCCAGATATCTCCAGGCAGCTCCGTTCACCAGCCGTTCCTCCAATAACGTCTAAGGGTGGTGTGTGTGGTTGTCAGTCTTTATACCCGATTCATTTCAACAACTCTAAGCCAATAGATGCAATCAACTTGTTGTAGCCACATATGCGGTATGATAAGAATAAATAAGCTTCTTTCAAAATCAAATACTGAAAATAATCGTTAGTTGCAGCCCTACATGACACCAAACTGGATTTATCCATCCAGCATGTATCTCAGTGTCACAGGTATACTCACTGCGTTCAACTTTGAAGACCTCTCTGCAGACTGAAGCTTGGACGAGTTTCTGAACAGTCCATGCAAACAGCAGCATGGACTAAAATGCAAGCAGCACTGCTCTGCTTGGCTAAATAACAGAGCTAACAAGTAGCAACTAACTTAATCAGACACGGCCTGTTATATTGTTATTCATTCCCATCATGCTGACCAAAGTATTCACAGTGACCGGCTCGTCTGCAGACAGCAGAAGGTCTCTCTCTAGCGCAGTTCTAATTATTGGAGGTTACATTGACTTGCATCATGATGCGTTCAAGCTCCAAACTGTAAAAATCAATATTGGGCAAAGGTAAATTAAAACATTATCATTTTATGTGTTGAAATGTAATCTTGTAAAAATTAGTTTTTGGCAAGAAACTTGAATAAATACAGTAGTTTGAAGGAGCTGTTGTTATAGCAATATAAAATAGATATTAGACGCAATTATGACACGTTTAACTTTCGAACACTTGCTCTAAGCAGCTTTTGATACATAATTAAAAATACTAATGCCCCCAAAATATGTTTAATCAAATCATCTATTTTCTTATCAATTGAATTGTGTGCTTTCATGCAAATAACCAATTTATATGACAATATAAAGCAAAAGGATAACAGTTTCTTTGTCCAAATTCGTTTTTAATAGGCCTATATTTTCTGTTTCGCACGTGAACGTCTCAGCTACTTGCCCGAAGGCGTGTCAAGAAGTGTCAAGCCCTGAAAATATACACATGGGTGGTGATAAAGTGAGTGGGTGTGGCGAATGCGCTCCGTGGCAAGGCCGATACTGTTGCTTCAAAACTGCCATCTCAGCAGTTCACAATCAGCTAGCAGTGTCAACTGTATGAAAGTAGGGTCGATTTTGTGCCTTGCTGGTTATGGCAACAGCCTTCTGACTCAGAAATCTATTATGTCAATTGCCTTCTTCGTCTATGACTTTATCGATGTGTGTTTGTGTGTCCCTGTGTTTTGCCTTAGTTCCGGAGAAAAACATCAGGGGTATTAAATACACCAGCTTGTGTGTGTGTGTGTGTGTGTGAGAGTGAGTGTGTGTTTGCATTCTGTTTTTCTATTTTGTAGCCTAAAAGTGCAAAGTGTGTGTGTGCCGTACAGTGTTGGTCTGTGCATGTATTGGGTGTGTGCATCCTCCTGAGTGTGTGTGTTTATGGTTTGTGTCTCTGTGTGTGTATGTCTGTGTGTTTGTCTCTGTGTGCCAAAGTGTGTTCTGTATATTTTAGTGTGTCCTGCCATCCACAGCGGTGTTTGGCAGGCTGCTGAGGCTGGTGTCATTCTGCTTGGCTGCTCTTCTTTGGACGCGTACGGCAGAGAACATGCTGTCCAACAGAGCGGCTAGAGCAGCACAGGCGCGGCTAAAACAGAGCGGGCAAGCAGCCGTGACTGCCGACCACCGAGTCCTCTGCACACACAGAGAGAGAGAGAGACACGCTTATGCTCTTTGTCTCTTTCAGCTTGTAGATCCACGACAATACCCTAGTGGAGGCCAAAGCCGCTCTTGTATGGAAACATTACATGTGCATAATGTAGATGACAGGTAGAAGCTCTGCACTGTCTGCTTTGTGCAGCCACACGGAGCATGCCTCCCTCATCCCTCCGCATCCGCCTACCCCATGTTCACCTGTCGACCGCGCACGCCTCCCCGCCATTCTCTCCTCCTGCTGTCAGCCCTCTCTTCCCCGTCTCCTCCACCTCCCTGTTCTGCAGAGACACAGCAGTCCTCCTTACCCCCTACCATCCTTACTTCCTCCCTGTTTAACCCCCCCACCTGTCCTCCTCTATCTTCCTCTCGTATTCCCTGCAGACTGAGGAACTTTCTCCTCGAGAGCCGGTCCGAGCCAAAGGCCTGGACACCCTGGTGGGCCATGTTATTACCGCTGTTAGAGTGAGCTGAGAGCATAATGGCACAAGAGACCCAAAAGAGGTGCAAAAAAGGATTAAGGTTTGTAAGCGTTTATTCACTTGTGAGCTGGTTTTTAGAAGAGATTATATGATTTTTGCGGATCATTTTTAAGACTTCGATGGATCTTTTTATAGACCTGCTTTTATATAACAACCTTTATTACCGTCTTAGCCTCCCTTTTATGAGTTTTGCTTTGATCCTGCATGTCTCACCTCATTCATTGCGTCTACTGGTAATTTGATCTGCTTTTTTAATGAAGTGATTTATTTTTTTGCACTTTAATAGGTGTATAAATAAAGATTATGATATCAGCTACAACAGCTAAAAATAGACGCCTGACAGCAAACACTGTGTACAAATCGTTTGTATTAAAAGTCTTGCAGTGGAATACTTGGTAGAGAGAGTCAGGATTTACCACCAGTGGAGGGGTTAAATAGCTCCAGACTGAGCATATGGATATTTGTTATGGTGCCGCTCATCGCAGTTGTGCCACAGTGCTAAGTAAACATTCCCTCTGGTACCCTGCTGCTTGTCTCAAGCCAGCGGGAAAATCAACGCCACCCACTCAATTTGCAAATCACAGTATTTTTTGCCTGAGGCTGTGATAGACAGCAGCACGGAGCCCACTGACGAGTAAACGAACACGGCCAAAACACAGAACACACTGCGTGCAAGGAGCAGCAACGTCTCAGTGTGACTTCAGTGCCGTTGCAATTTTTTTTGTGTGCATGTTTGCAAGTCATTTGATAGATCAGCATCATTATCGTTTCAATCGTGATTTTAGTTCTTCTAGAATGACAGTGATTCATTGGAAAATGAGACATTTGAGTGCACTCACCGACATTAAACTGAACAGTGAATAGAAATGCGAGGATGCCAAAGCATTTATTCTTGAAGATAAACAGCGTCACTCACAATAAATTGTTTTAATGATGCCCTGTGAAACAAACGACAAAACCCAAAGAAAAATGCGGGTGATCCTCCAGCGTACGTCTAAACAAGAGGAAGGACTAAACGTTCAAGGTTCCCGACAGACATTATAGCAGCTATGCTCAAGAGGCAATGCGAGTTGTGATATTCTTTACACCTTCAAGAGGCAAACAAAATGAGAAAAGTTTACACCTTTCAGTGGGCGGCGAAGGAAATGCAGCAGAGCAGTCGTGATTGGCAAGTGAATATGTAAAATCTATTTTCAGATGTCGTGATTTATCACAACTAAAGTGCACCGTCTTGTGAATCTGCCGTCAGACCTGAGGCACCCCATGCGGCATATACACAACCCTTGAAAGTCTTTTGAGATCCAGCCCACTGTGCCCCCACAGGAATGCTCATAACTAATTCAATTTACATACTGCTGTTTTTAAAAACACTGCAGGTACAATGTGACTTTCCTGAAAAGGATTTTTTTTATTTTTTTGCCGCAGTTGGAAATGAATTTCTCTGCCTCTGCAGTTCTGTTTTAACAAAAGCCCACACAGTTCCCTCTGACAGCTCGCTCTCACAGAAGGAAACCACTGCGACTCAAGTGTGTGTGTGTGTGTGTGTGTGTGTGTGTCGCTGTTTGTGCTTGTGCGTGCGAGGGACTCAGAGCAAGAGAGATAAAGAGACAGAGAGAGAGAGAGAGAGAAGAAGAGGGACATCGGAGTGGGAGTGTGTGACACAAGGTCTTTGCATTTACGATTATTGCAGCTGATGCATAAATGGGTATGAGTGTCATCGACTTCCTGCGTTCCCATAGGTGTGTGCGTGGGAGAGAAGGTGCCGTCAACCTGAATTTGTGTGCGTCGGCGCTCATGTTTCACTTTTTGTTCAAACACCGCACGCTCGAGATGTGGTGCACTTGTGGCGCTGAGAGAAACCTTGTCACACCGCTATGTGTGTATGGCCAACATCCGCCCACAATCCCTCCCTCACCCTGTCACACCTTTGATTTCCTTCTGTCGCCTCCTTATCTTTCTGCAGGTGTGAGGGGACCAGCTGTAAAGGGCCCTGCCGGCCCGTCAGCATCCAGAGAGTGATGTACAGCAACCACACAAATACAGGATGCTGTGTGGGCCTCGTCTTCTGTGGCCTTCTTTTCAAAGGTTGTCACGGTAGTTCAATGGATTATGAAGATATTTGTTTTGCCTTCTGCACACCACCTCGCCCGTACATCGTCTCATTACACATTCGCCTGTCCGTGCGAGCATTTGGGGGTTTTTCACATCCCCGGCCCTCCCTCTTATCTGTGCGTTAGCCTCCTCTCGTGGGCGTAGGGCATGGAGGAGGCTTGAGGAATGAGAAAGGGGAAAGAGGCGAGATAAAGAGGAAGAGCGGGAGCAAAGCAGAGCGGATGCAATTAAAAGACTGGGTCACAGATCGCAGTGCCAGGCGTCAGTGTGATTAATACACCACCATTCAGCCCAGGAGCTTTTCTCCTCTCTCTGTGTGTGTAGTGTTGGTGTGTGTGCGCGCTTTTGTTTGTGAATGTGTTATCTTGTAAGCATGCCACAGCTAGGGGGCACCAGTGTGTCTCGCCAGGGTTAACCCTTTTTCAGGTCAGGAGTCCTGCTGACCTTGACAAGCAGGTCCTAAGAAATGATCTGACTGGTCTGATCAGCCTTTCATTCCACCTATCACAACAAGAGAAAACACGGACGGAAGGGAGGTAGGTGGGCAGACATTTTCAACACTGGCTTTACAACTTTTAAAAGAAGAAGAATGTATTTAAGTAGACAATCTTGCGTACAAAATGCTGTTAAACTTCACACTATTGTGAACTTTAACAAACACCCACTATCGTTTTTGTGCATGCCTTTTGGCTGACCATCTACTCAGCAGCATACTGCAAATTTCAAACCGCAAAAAAGTCAGGGAAGTCTGGCTCCCAATCAATCCACCGTCTGCAGAAAACCCGCATCAAGGCAGGAAACGACGCCTTGAAAATCCCCCCCAATTGAGCTGGTGGCCCCTGCAACAGTCTTATGGTAATGAGCAATGTTCCCCTTTTGAAGCACGCAACTGAACAAACATATCAACCGATTCTTTGTTTTATTTCTTTCATCTGGCTCCCACTCGCCAGACCTTGCCTTCAAGGCTTCCCCTTCGATTTAGCGCGAGCAGAGAAGGAGCGGCGCTTTATCACAGCAATATCTTTTTTAAGGAGGTGAAGCGAAGACACTGCCTCAAGGCTACACACTGTCTGTTATCCCCCAGTACAATATAATCATTTCACACGACCCAAAGCGAGGTGGTGGGACCTCAGCTGGGCCAAGTGACAAAGAGGGGAATGTGAGCAAACAAGGGGCAAGGATCAGGGGACAGAGGGGGGCTTATGTCCTTGACTCCCACTCAACCGTATAATGACTGTAATGGAAACCCAATATTCTCCAGTATTTATTTTATTTTTATTTTTTTTCCTAGCGTGAGTCACTTTTCCTCTACTGCCCACATCGGTCAATGTAGAGAACAAACTTCAGGTTTTAGATAATAGTTACACTTTTATCATATTAACCGACACAGAGACGTTAGGGCCGGGTGAGTAAATGAGTCCAGTTACAGGGTGGGATCCAGTCAGTGTGCTTTAGAACTGCAGCATCTTTTCGCTGGTTATTTTTAGCTGGTCTTCATTACCCTGGAGGCCGGCCTTAATAAATACTGTAAGACTAAAACAGGCTTCCTCTCCATCCCCAGAGAAACCAAAGACTCACTCACAAGGTAATCAGCTTTCAATTTTCTCCCCCCCTACTCTTACCATCTCTCACTTTATCTCTCCCCCCCCCTCTCCACTCTCACTCACTGAGCAGCCCTTTCCTCTCCCGGGTTATTCCTATTTTTCTCTCCATCTTTCCCCTCTTCTTGTGTTATTTGCATAAAAGTGTTTGCATCCTTCCCCAGTGATTGTTTAGCTGCTGTGTTCAGCATCTTGATTTGATTTCCTACAATTGGCCTAATTAGCATTACAAATATACACTTAGAGAGGAACAGAATATCCGTTATGCCCGACAGACTAATTTAAGGGAATTGGAGGCCAGATGAAGAGGAGTTTGTGTGATAAAAAAAAAAAGTGTATCGCCGCGTCTCAATAACGAGCTGTCTTATCAGAGGCCGCTGAAACTGCATTTTTTACTACGTTTATGTAAATGAATGAATGGCGTGTTTACTTTAACGGCGTAGCACTGCATACGGAGCGGCTGACAGTGGCGAAGTATTGGATGTTCATTCGTGATAAAAGGTGTAATCACAACAAGAAAGGTGCCTCTTATCTTCTCCCGCTCTCCCTCTCTGCAGCCCAGATCATGTCTTCAAAATGCCAATGATTAGGCGTAAGATAGATCTCCTTCATTATCCGCTGCTCTCATCCATTTCCCTCTCTACTCCGAAGCCCCCTGGGGCAAGCGATAGGCCGGGGCCAGCCATTAGTCTCCAGGCCACGAGACCCGGGACCAAACTCATCCGCGTTTCTCCGTCGGAGGAGATCAAGGCCATCTCAGAGGTCAGCTACAGTACAGCGAGTGCTATGACATACCCATTACTGCCACGCTGCTTCTTCATTTTGGGGTATTTAATTGCATGTTTAAAAGTTGAACTTTGCCTTTCCACCAGCTGGTTACTCATCTGATCGAAAGAGGGAGACTGCGAGATGGAAACATGCAGCCTCATTGTTCTGTCAGATTCCTGCCATCTGAAGCCTTTACAGGTCATTCTACTCATCAATCAGCCAAAGTAACCAATGGAAGTAATTGGTTTCATTATTGTAAACCAGCACGCTTGAATGGGTTTAAGTTGGTTTCCCTGCGGTGGGCCGAAACCAGCGAAGCAGATGAGGTTCAGCTACGTGGACTACAGGGACAAACTGTTGCGAGGCGGGTGCCGATGTTGTGTCATTATCAAGATAATTGCGTCCAACAAGTAGCCTTGAGTCATAAGGAGCAGTGTTCAAGTCGAAACAGGAATCAATGCCGTTGCTTCAAGCCTGCAACAGGAAACGTACACTAAGTATCAAGCTCACTAAAGTAGAATAAGAGGAACAGAGTTTTTATGTAGACATACGATACACCAATGAAATGGATGCTGCAAAAAGATGAAAAGAACAAACTTTAAAAAATCAACCATATCAACAAAAAAAAGAAGTGCATGAATAATTTGTTTACCTTATATCAATAAGTAAAGAATCTACACTGTTAAAACTGTTAAAACTGCATCATTGTTTTTTTGGCAACTTGGGGCAAGGAAACAAGCCTAAAGTAGATATAGTGACTGTGTTAGCAAACAGTTGCAGTTTCACACATCCAGCACACGGAGTAACATTAGCATTCATTGATGGAGTCATGTTTCTGTCCACCTGATGAATGTCCAATGTTCAGTCTTCATTTAGCTCTGTTTCAGTCTTCATCAACCCCTCAGGGAAAGCTCTGGCTCTTTAGCTGCTAAAAGCTCCAATATATTCACCAGATAGTCGCTAACTGTCCGGGGTTTGGTTTGGTTTCTTAACATAAAATGATTTACTCGTGCAGCTTTAAGTCAAAGTCACTTACTGTGTACACACACGGTAACGTAAATTTCTTTGTAAATAACAACACAACCTGTATGTAAGCTAGCATTTATTAATAACTCTAACCGAATCGAGAATAATTCATGACACATTTACACAATGCCAGTTTGAGATATGCGGAGGTACTTGAGTAAAAAAGAAAGAAAGAGGTTTTCAGAGTGCAGCCCTCCCTTAAAAGCAACAAATCTGAGTTTCTTTCAACAGCCATTTGCTTTGAAGTCACCCTGGCCTGTACCAGAAAATCAATTAAAAACATGACTAATACATTTGCACCCAAGATTTTCCACTTTTGCTCTTAAGAGCGTTTGATGTCCCCCGCTGCCTAACACGGTGTAAATGTTGAGATCACAGAGATAGTGACGGGAGGATTTTAACAAGGACCCTTTCGCACTTATTCGCTGCTTCAAGTGAAGCTCCGACTTAAAGTGAAATCAAATAATGAAGAATATCAGTCTGCTTTTACTGTGCTGTTTCTGCACAACACTCGACAGAGGAACACGCCACCAAAATAAGCCAATCAGACAAACGGTACAACGTTATGCCCTGCGAATGCCCGGCCTGCAAAAGAAATCCTCCTGTCGAATGATTTGCAAGTAATTCTAATGCAAGTGTCTCTGCTCCTCCACCGCTCTGCCCCTCCTTACGTTTCCTATATAAGTCGGCTGGTGACAGTTATCAGAGACATCTGCAGTGGTCCTCAATACGAGCATATACCGCTGTCCCTTAAGTGGGCAGCACTAAGCCTCATTGTCTGCTATAGGTGTAGGGAGCACAATAGGAGGGGCTGAATCTCTCTTCTCAACTATCTACCGGGAGGGGAGGCGAGGTCGGTCTCCCCGGGCCGATGGCGCCAAAACCATTATTCTTATCGCTGCAGGACAACTCACCGCAGGGCAGAGAAAACCCTTCTGAAAGGTCAAACGAGTGTGTCTCTCATTGTGTGTGTTTACCCCCCCCCCCCCCTCCCCTCCCCCTCCCCCTCCCCGCCGCTCTCACACGCCACACTTTTCTGTATTTCTCATTAACTGATAATACATCACTCGTGACCTTGTGATAAAAATACATTAGCTGGAGACAAGTCATTAATCTCTAAAGAATCAGGCTGTTTAGGTTATCAGGTGAGAATGAGTATACGTGTTATCTCACAGGTTATGGGAATGGGCTTAATTGCCCTTCTTAAGCGAGTCACTATCCGTAGTGGAAGTGGTCTAGGTTTTGTTTGGTTTTTAGGTTTTGTTTTTTCTGTATCAGTGGTGCTTGTTGGAGAGATAAAGGAGGGCTGGTCGCACTGTTAGACTGCTGCAGTACAGTGGTGTGATGCACTTCTATGACGGTTATGGTTTTGTAGGGTTGCAAAAATTCCGGGAATATTTCATGTGGAAACTTTACAGGAACTTATGGGAATTACAAGGAAATAACAGGAATGAAATGGAAATATAAGGGATATTTTCTCAGGCTGTGTTTGTCATAGAATCACTCCTGTTTCCGAATAATTCCTAATTCAATGCATTTGTCAGATACATTCAGTGTGAAATGTGTCATGTGCTACTAGCAAGTTAACTAACGGGGAACGGTAGTTTGAAAATTCAAGCTGAAAGTGTGTTCTGTGTGCAAACTTTGGGTTTAAAACAACCAATTTATAAAAGACATGTTTTACAATAAAAAATGAATAGAAACTAAATAAAACTTCTTATTTAGCTCAATGAAGCTACATTGCAAGCGCTGACGCATAACCTTGACAAATGTATTGTAAGTCATCCGGCTGTATTCATGCTTTAATTAGACAATATTCCCCACATTTACAGACTTAAAGTTTTCTAATTGACTTTGCAATGTCAATCGACACAACACAATATTCTTTCTCCAACTTCCTTAATGTTTTCTTCACACTCAACGATCTCTACCGGCATCCGAAACTTGTTTGGGTAAAGACAAGCAGCTCATGCTGTCCAACCGCAGCTGTTGCGGTCTCAACTTGGTATCTGTGGCTGCAGCGGCACAAATACGTACGCCAGCTTAACACATCCCTATAAATCCAGTAAATCCAATCATTTTGTTGCTTTCTGGTCGGCCCTATTGACCACCACTTTTCCTGTGTTAAAATAAATCCCTCGCTGTACCTCCACATCAGTGTATGGGCCTAATCTTCTGCCTAAGCGAGCACGAGCGCTGCTGTTATGGATTACCACTCTTCCAAACAACGAGAAAAAACTCCAAAGATAAACTGTCAGACCTACAGGATAACCCACCAGACAAAAGCCATCGTCAGACAGCTCAATTTGAACAAAAGAGACGTTCACGCTTCAATCAAACCTTAGGAGGCGGAGCAGAACTGTGTTACAGAAGAGGGCAGATAAAAAAAAAAAGAAGGAAGAGGGCTCAGTAAGGGAGGGAAAACTTGTGAAAAACTGTTTTTTAAGAAACCTTTTTTCCCCTTGTTTCAAACTTTAGATATAATTATTCCAGCTTTTTCTATTTTCCCTCTGAGGTACATTACTGTACGTTGAAAGTAATGTGTGTGTGTGTGTGTGTGTGTGTGTGTGTATGTGTGTGTGTGTCTGTAACAATCAAAAGACAGCGAGAGAAGCGATGTGTTCGCATTAAGAAAAATATGTTCAATCATTCTTGGTATCATTTCCCATTAATTAAATATGGCCTATAATTAAACAGAACCATTATCATTCCCATTAAAAACGGTTAAACACACCATCCATTCTGTCCATTTGGCAACCGAAAGCTGATTGGCTGATTGCCAGCCTGGCAAACCACTTCTAAAATTTACTCCGGGGCCCTGGAGAGGTTGGCAAAATTTTGTTTTTGCTCGAGTTAAAGCTTGAGAATCAAAACCCAAACAGAAATAACTGTACTGAATACGCAACACAAAAGCACACTGAGGGCCGGGATTATAAAATTAGCACTTTATCAGCACTGTATCCAAGGCAGAGAAGCTCTATTATTTTTACTTCCGTCTTTGGTCACATTTCGGTGTTCTGGGTCTTACTTTATTCAACTAACATGATGATCCTGCTTCTAGAAACAGGCCCTAACTGAATAAAAAGAGATAAAAACACACATCGCCTATGTGTGCAGAATGAAACGCAGCCTTCAAATGAGGATTCAATGCAGAACGTTCTGGAAGCAACAATGTTGACTAAACAGATATTTGTGAAAGCCGCTGGATGTGTTTGGTAGATGTGTTTGGCACAAGATTAACTTGTGCACTGCAATGCTGGAACACGCGCAGTAATGTCAGTGTTGAAACAAATAAGAGTTTTCCCCTCTCAAATAAAGTTCTCAGCACTTAGCAGGAAGCCTATGCTCTTCATAATCATGGACGAACACGTAATCGCCTGCCCTGTTGTCGTCTCCAGTGTTTTCTACTGTTTGCAAACATTCCACATGCGCACAGACATTCAGGGTGAAAATACATATTGTGCTTGTTTAAAAGTTCCAGGCAATAAATATGAGTGTGAAAAGTATATTTAAACCTGCAAATCACCATGTAAACAAAGTCTGCGGAGGAGGAATGTGTTCAACGGAGTCGGCCGTACGGCAATCACAGGCTTCAGGCGTCTAAAATCCCAAATTAATTGCTATGCTTTATTTTCACGCCATCCCCAACGGCTGAGTTTGACTTTCTTGCCAGCATCAATTTGTCAGCGTAGGTGCTAAACTTTCCGAGCGTGGAAAGTTCCACGCCTATTGCTTGTGTCATGCGCCGTGGCTCGCCAACCTATAGCGTATGCTCGGACTTGAGCTGTCTGCTATGCATAAATCTCCGTCCCGCCACAGGCAGGGAGGTGACGAGAAGAGGCAGATGAGGACATCCAGTGCAGTATGAAGGATGGTGGCAGCCGTTCCCCCCAGGCCACGGTGATGGCACTACATCGATCCAGCCACTCCGGAGCCTGAAGTGCAGAGCCTTTTGGCTTTGTCAGCACTGTTCAGCTCAGCATAGCTCCAACTCCCCTGATCACTGTCAGAAACCCAGGAGGAAAAACGGAGAACAGAGGGAGAAAATGCTGATGTATCTGGTGCCAGACAGGCGAAGCATGATTGGCTAAATAACTGCTAACTATTCACCTGGCGCTTCTTTATCATTTTCTAGCTGTTTTGAAATTCAGGCAAATTAATGTTTACTGTCAGGCAAGGGAAAAGCAAAAAGACAGATGGGGGTTTTTTTGTTGTTGTTTTTTTGGAGCTGTTCCTCCTTCATCTACCTCTAAACACAAGCACCTGTTAATTCAGCCTGCCAACCGCTGCGCCAGGAAACTTAATTCTGCTAATCTACTCCCATATTTACTCAGGTGGAGGTGTGCTGGCACCACTGAAGGTATGCTCCGTTGTCTTCAGATGGCCGGTGTTTATCTTCTGAGGTGATTCACTACATACTCTAGTTTATATCGTGTGACATTCATTTCTTGAGTCACAGAGAGTCTCTGCTCGCTCTCCTCTCTCCGCTGACTGAATAGAGTCAATACAAGCCAGACCTTGGACTTTGAGCTTCCTGTTTTATTGCTTCCTCTTTACATTTAACTTTCCTCTCGATTTGAGTCACAGTACAGGCGAGCAGAAAATCTAAAGCATCTAAAAGCACAGGCCTTGAAGAGGTTTTGAAGTGCACAGACAGACTGATTGAATTAGGTTAAAAGCTCACTTCCTGGGGTTAGTCTGGGGCATTTGGAATACGGCAGCCAAGGTTGGCCGTAGACTTCAGCATTGTGGCCCTGAGCATTTCAGAGTAAGCCCATACTCAATAATGCAAACACATCTGAATATCTTTGGAAACGGATAAAAGCAATAGTTTGACATTTTAAAGAATTGGCTCATTAACGTATTTTCCAGGTGAGATGGATGACATGGACTCACATGCATGTGCAGTACACATGTAGGGTGCAGCTGGTAAGCTTAACTTAGCTTAGCACAAAGACTGGAGACAGGCTACACAGCTAGCCTCGCTCTGCCTAAAGGTAACAAACTGCCACCTACTAGCACTTCTAAAGCTCACTTATTAACACGTTATATCTTGTTTGTTTAATCCTTACAAAAACAACAACAACAACAATTTGGCATTTTACAGGTTATGTGCTGCACTCATTTATAGCTAATAGAAATTACAATTAGGTTTCTGAAGGATTCAAGCACATATTAAGCAGGCAAAATATAAGGCGCTAGTAAATTAGCTTCAAGCCACATTTCCACCAATAACTCCTGTTCACTTCAGTTGACTTTTTTACACATTTGAACAGTTATTTTCGTGTTTCCATTAGCAAAAGTGGCGGATGGTACCAATAGAACCTTTCCATTCTCGGTAACATCCTCAGTCGAGGTTCCAAGTGAGCTGAGTCGATACCAAAAGGTGAAGTTTAAAACACTGCAGAACACTGATTGGTCAGAGAGACCCGTCACTAGCGCGACATGGGAAATCCTGCACAAACCCGCCGTTTTTTTTAAACAGCCAAGCTGCAGTCAAAAGCCACCGCAATATTTTATTCACAAGACCCAGATTTCTTTCTTTTTTTAAATGGCAGCTGGCAATTGACGAAGTACAGATCCTCTTTTTGGTGTCAGATGAAATGATTCAGCGAGTGTTGCGTTGAAGATGATGTCACTGCAGATGAGAATCCTGACTACACTGTGGGGGTGCTATCTGCCGTGAGAACACAGCATAGAGAAAAGGACCGGTACCAAAAGTGAGTCTAGTCGAGGAGAGGGGAGCTCGGTGTGGAAACACTGCATTAGAGGTGCTGGTAGGAGGATGTTGTATCCTTTGGACAGGGAGTCTTTGTGCTAGGCTAAGCTAACCATCTTCTGGCTCCTTTACAGACATGAGAGTGGTATCTACGTTCTGATCCAACACAGAGACACAGTAAAGAATGGTATTTCCCAAACATGTCCAAATATTGTCTGAATTAGCAAAACATAAAGCATGGATTTGCTTGCCAATTTACATTAACATTAGACAATTAGACATTTTTAAAGAGACCTTCTTGCGTTAGTCCTGTGTGTTTACTATCTGGTCTACATGAATAAAAGGTTGTAGCCTGATGTTCTTGACACCAGCCAATTATACCTCAGGATTTATGAGCAGCATGGAGTGGCCCATTCTTTTCTGACACACCCCTGCTCACTTTCAAACAGTCATTGCAGCATAAAAAACGTTTATCGATAGAAAACAAACTCAAATCATTCTGCCGGGACTTGTAAAACTGAACTTAGTCTTTCTGCTGCGCACAGGAAAAAAAAAAAAAAAAGCTTTCATTTACCCCATAACTATTTGTGTGTTCAGCATTTACGGTGCAGTGAAATCCATTAGTAGGCACAATTGCTATGTTGGCATGGGTACCGTTTGGGTGGGATAAGCAAATTCCTGCACACACACGGAAATTTGCAGGAATGTCAGATGTGGAGAGACGACAAATATCCATCTACAGTATGCGTCAAAGTAATCACGCTAGCTTGTTATAGGCTGAAGAGATATTTTGTTTTCCCGGGGGACTTACATGATGATGCCGTGCATATAAAGAGGCCTATTAAAGTGCCTGCACCTACACACATATGCCTACTGTATGGTTCTCGTTATCATACGCACTTTCAAATATCTTCTGATTAGTGACAAAAGTTTAGATCGTAAAATCTTTATAATAATATTGTATATCTTAGTTATTAGTTGATAAGGTGTTCATAAAAGTTAGTCCATATACGGCACGCGATGAAATAATGGAAGGACTTGGCATTTCCCTTTGTATTCTGAATAAGTATTTCTGATGATAAGCTTGCTGGTAAATGTCAAGCCGGTTGTCATTAAAGACGCTGTGACATTTTTATTCCATCTTTTTAAAGGAGTGACTCCATCTCTGCCAACTGAGGCCCTAATATCTGCTGCTCCCCAACCGACAGAAGACAGACAGATTAACTCAATTACTCCCTGACTTGAGTGAATGAAGGAAACAATACATTTCTCATTTAAGACTAATCCTGCGTGGGAGCTGCGGAGGAGGAATATTGCAGGTGTGTGTGTGGGGGGGAGGAAGGCAGAGGTGGTGGAGCATGCGAGGCTCGAAAATGAATTCCGAGGAAGCCGGAGTGTTTGCTCATCTTTTTTTCACGCTCTCTCTTAACTACAGTCAGAGACCAGCAGAGTGAGAGAGACAGCAGGCGGGAAGACGGAGAGGAGGAGCGAGAGCGAGGGCGACAGACAGACGGACAGACGTGATGGAGTGACAGGCAGGCAGAGAGTCAGGCGGAGAGGAAGAGAAACGAGAGAGACAGAATGGGGTTTACAGCTCCCATATGTCAGAGTTAGTTTGCAGGATGAGGCAGCATAAAATCAACCAATTTCCACAGTGCTGACACACTCAAACTAATACCCTGCACGGGGCATTACAGTCAGCCCCGTGTATGAAACATGGTGTGACACATGTGGCGTCTGTATTGTCTGCAGCATCTGTCGCAGGGGCACAGATGGCAGTGGCCATCCTCGCCGCCGCTCCGCCGCCGTGGGAGATGTGGTCTGTGATGACGTTCTACTGAGAGCGTGGGCCATCTGTCATCACATGACAACCCGTTTTAAACGTCCGGACGCGGCGGAGGTGGGTCTCGGACAAAGGCGGGCAACGCGTGAAGGATGGATATTTGTACGGCGTGCGTGAAAAGGTCAGGGCTCAGCGCTTACTGCGGCAGCAACATCAGTGAAACCCTGGAGCGGCAACAGCGGTGAAACCCCGGATCCACAACAAAGCTCTGTCAGACTGCAGGAGAAACCTGTCAGTGCAGACGCCTAAACCTTTGCCGCCCTTCCCTCTCACTTGCCTCGCTCTGACTCATTGTGTCAGCTCTTCAAACTCTCCCCATTCTCTCCTGCCTCAAGCTAGATGCAGAGAGCAAAAGGAAGAATGAGTCCATCTTCGGCTGCTGTAAACAAAAAGGAACAGGCTTTGTGGTCGGCACATTTTCCCTCCCCTGTCTGCCTGCCACATCAGACTTCTCTCGGTTCCATGTACACGCAGGAGGGAATTCTTTTCCCTCCTTTTCCTCATTTACTGGTCCTATGGTTATTCGCAGATAAAAAATAAATTGAAGAACGGGGAGATAATGAAGATATGATGAGGACAAGGCGGAGACAGTGATCCAGGAATATTGAAATTGACTTGAGCGACTCCACAGCTTTCTCCTCTTCCTTGTCCTGAATGGTGATACGGGCTCATTAAAAATTCATCGCTCCACGATGAAAAGAGCCGACGTCTGCATTTTGTCCGGACTGAGAGACTGCCAGCATTGTCTGGACTGTCTGCAGCTTTGGTGTGTGTACCAACGTGTCTGGTACTGCAAAGATTGACCTTTGGGAATCAGGTCCAAACCAAAAATACAGCATGCTGTAGAGTCTACAGCCAGATTCTGTCATTTACAAAGCTAACATGTTCATCATTTTAGTTTGTCAACTGTTAGCATGCTAACATCGATGCTAAGTAGCTCTAAAACTATACAGCTGAGGCTGATGGGAATATCATTAGTTTTGCAGGTATTTGTCGTGTCAATCCATCCAACAGTTGGCAGTAACATTTTCTATGACGCCCAGGTCCATAACGCATTATAAACATACTTATAATGTATTATAATCTGCTTATAGCACTGCACAATTATAGTTAAAAGCCCATAGTTAAAATCATTATAATCTTTTTACAACGTGTTATAACATCTGTTATTATACATTGTAATTATGAGTCACTCTAAGTGGTTAAGTCAAGTTAAAATTACATTACGATTTTTTGTGTGTCGTTCTTAAGCATATTCTAACGCATTCTAAGTATGCTTATAATGCATTATGGACGTGGGCGTCATACTGTTACCAGACATTTCACCCAAAACCACAACAGGTCAACCTCATGGTGGCACTGCAGGAGAGTCATCGGATTGATCACCAGGAAATCATCTAGTTGACGGTGAGATATTTCACTGGATCCCGAAACCTTTGATCTGCTGGTGGTGCTCTCTGAAAAGTCAGGGGATCAACAAGAGGTTCATCCTCTGGGAATTATGAATTTCTGTAAAAACAATTCATGGCAATCCTGTCAATAGTTGTAGAGATATTCAAGTGTAGACTGAAGTGGTGGACCGCCTGACCGGCAGACAAACCAACATTTCCATCCCCGGAGCCACTAGCATGGCTAGAAATGGCAGCATACAGAGTAGATCTTCAGTTTATAATTGTATATGCAGAAAACATGGTATCAAGTGAATTAATGGACATGAGTGGCCAAGGTCATAATGTAAAGAATACATTTCATTTTACCATTCACCATTCGCACGCCATACAAACCCTTGGGATCAAGGGTAACAAGATTAAAATAAAGTAAGTACTCATTCAGTGGCATCACACATCCAATGTCCTTACAGCTTTGTATTCTATAGACCGGACTCCTTACTGATTAAATGTCCATAACAGAGTTTCACACTATACATACTCTGTGAATGCTCCGTATGAATCGGTGCTGTGCTAAGTGGCTTCAGTGGGTTTAAGAAAACAATGTACTCGGAGTGTCGGTAGAAATTGCAGGGCTTCACCTACCTGCAGAGTTCTTGGGTGAGCAAGTTTTTCACGAGGTAAAATAAATATCAATTAAATGAGCTATCCAGTTCCCACAATGCACCATTCAATATCATAAGAATTTTTTTCATCATTACAAAAATGATGTGGCTGATGCTGTTTCTTGCTAAACCTTTCCACCTCCTCAAAAGATGAAAAGCAAAGAACGGATCAGTTTTAGTATGAATACGCAAGGACATTTCTTTGAACCCACACAGAAGAATATGGTCGAGTGATGGTTGGCACTTAACATTCTACATTTCTGTGGTCATCAACTGTTTGTTTCCTTTGTGTTGCTTAGATTGAAAACAGCAGTAAGGGGCACTGGTCGTATGGAACTGATAACTGATTTAATTAATAGTTGTATTCAAACCTATTTTTCATACCTGCTTCTGTTTTTTTTAAGAGGCTAGATCTATTTGTGGAACAATCTTGTACTCTAGTAGTCAACAATTTAGTCGTAAACACATTGGGTGTATGAATATGAATGGTGATGGCACGGTAAAAAAGTCACACCCACAGAGTATGGTTGAAGACACGGTCCATGTTGCTAGACAGACCTCTCCAAGCCGAACTAGAGTTGCAAATTTAAATCATCTTCAGACAATGGCCGGCCAATGTGTTCTGCCTCTTTTGCCCTCCACACTAACTGTTTATCTGCATTCAACCAATACATGTAGAGTGAGAGATTATGTAGGGTGTAATGTAATGGGATATTTTGGAGGGAAGTTACAGTCTGTCTTTATATGGACCGAGCTTGCTTTTCTAATAAATCATTAACAGTGTAAGAGAAGCTCATTCCACTTTCAAGGATAGTTCTTTTGTCCATTTTCCCACTGACGCACATTTACAAGGTTATTTAGAGACTCCTTTTTGCTCTACATGAAATCACAATTATTGCGTAACAATGCGTTTTCTTAAAGTTTCTGTGAAGAACTTTTACTAGTTATGCAACAGTCCCACTTTAATACTGATGCCCTTTATAAGCAAGAAGACTTTCAATTTCTATGTAGTTATTCTTAATGCTTGTCATCGGTGCCACCGGGTCGGATTTATTGCAAAATCAGAGGAAAGCATGCAGGTTCACCAGAAACTCCTTCAGCTCAAACTCCAGTGGGGCCACCGATCCGGCTTCACTGCCACCTTCGACCTGCAGTTTGAAGCTCCGGCAGGAGGAGGAGACCTCTGCACTCAGCAGCAGTGGCTCCTCCCCCCTGGCCAGGAGAAGAGCTTCACCTCGCTGCTCCGCTGGTCCCCGCTGGGAGCCAACACCGACACCACGCTGCTGGAGGCCCAGACTATATTGCAGACTGTCAGACCCTGCTGCAGTAAAATGAGAGGTTTTCTAAAGAGATTCTGTTACGGTAACCGTAATGCTTTTGTTTACAGGGGGAGCCAAAATCAACACAAAATCAAAGTTCCTTGTAGTGGCTTTGTGTACAGTTTTTAACTACTGTATGTGGATATCTGAGCTTCTCAGCCATGCCTGAGGGTGAGCCCAGACACCCAATGAGGGAAACTCATTTTGTCCACTTGTACCTATGGTGTCAATCTTTTAGTCACACCCAATGACCATAGCTGAAGGCGGGAAGGTAAATAGAGATTTGAAAAAGGAAAAAGAACATCAGAGCCCATATTTATTATATTATATTATTATATTATATGAAATTTATTGAAGTTACTCTACAGACACAACACATTCAATAGAATGATCGAGACTAATGCAGGATAAATCATATACAATAGCAGAGAGTAGCATCATCTGTGGGTGTATGACAAGCTCCTCATAAGCTAAAGGCTAAAAATTGATTTTGTTCAACAATAGTGAAATCACCTATATATAAATTGCATTTCATCTGCTTTTTTTTGTAAATGGCCTCCAGCAGTTGGGTTGGATCGACCACCAAAATGTATGCAGACAATAATACGAGAGGTGATATTTTGCCGCTGCTGTTGCTCTGCTCTATTCATTCTGCACCCAGACACGCCCACATAAACTACAACATCAAAGGTCACGTCTCTATGCCAGTGATATATGTCAAAACTGCTATCGATTTACTTGGAGTGTTCTCATATGTACTCGAAGCTAGGATATCATGTAGTGACCTTCACAAATACAAGGAATCAAACAATTTACATAACATCTTTAATAAATCACCTTAATGGGTTGATAAATTATTGAATATGCATTAATTTGGAGCATTGAGGTGCAATAAACTGCTGGCAGGGCAATTTGAATATATTCATGTCCAGTATATAAAGCTGAGCATCAATGTATAATAATTGCAAAAGCATCGGCAGAGTGAATACTGCACAGACTGAAGCCCTGTAGCTGATCTTCCTCGGTTAAAGGTGCACTGTCGAATTTTCTTGTGAACAAAATAGGTGAAACAAACTGATCTCCTTCCTCACGGAACATTTTTAAAGCAGGAATGTGTGTCGCTTAAAAACTCACAAGGTACTTTAAATCATAATACAGTTTATTATAGGGATTATAATAGCAAGAACAGCAGGCTATAGAAAGGCCTCTGTGTTATTGATTTATTCAGAAGTTAGTGAACATGTGAAAAAGGGGTAGCTTCTGCTGTGAGTTAATGTTCAGAAAAAGAGTTACAATGGCAAGACTGCTCGCTGGCTTATGTATCTGTAAAATAATTGTATGGCTTTTATTAGTAGGTTTGAATACTGTGTGTTTTAAGATTTAATTAAATCTGAAACAATGTGATCATCACAAACAACCTGAAATTAGAACATATAGACTTTATATAGGTTTAACGGTTTGACCTTTTAAGTGTTCCTGACAGGAAGCAATTATAATTATTATCCAGCTGTCTGTCTATCTATCCATTTATCGTAGAGGGAAATCACGGCACAATGAATGTACATATATATATATATATTTTTTTTTGGTGTATTTTCCTCAAATTCATAGTTACATTTGAAGTCAAAGAGTAGGAGAAGACATTCAGTTGCATCATCATCCATAGATCTTGGTTAAGTGTTGTGTTTGGTAAGCTATTCCTGATTTATTTGGGTTATGACATTTTATACAATTTTTAGTGAAAGAAATAAAGAGAAGGACGTCATGAGAGCGAAGGAGAGAGAGATAGAGAGAGAGAGAGTTGTATAATGAGGAAGAGAGACGCGAACAAATTGAGAGAGTGATCATGTATAATTTAAGCACAGTGGTCCTCCCCTGAGACATCTTTGTCAGTTAATAGGTTTCACTTTTTAACGCAAGAAACTGTGGCAGTCTGCGCGCTGCTTCACAGCGTTTTTGAGGCAACAGTAAAAAGGGAAAATGAAAAACAAAGGACATGGAAAGACAAAAGAAGGATTAAGTGAAAGAGATGCGAGGGGGAAGATAAAAAAGAACGGGGAGAGAACGAAAATAAAAGGAGAAAGTATGAAAATTAGCACGGACGCTGGTGGGCTTGTGATCAGATAAAAATAGACGGGGAGAAAAAGGGATGAAGAGGCGAATCATGTTCATGCTGAAATGTGCAGACCGTTTTCAGAGTGGCTACTAATGCACCGACATACCACTCAATAAAATGCTATGCATTATGTAAGCCCTCGCACAAAACGAGTATCAAAACAATTCTCTGTCTAATTGTCCTTTCAATCATTTTTCAGTTTCTGAGTGTGTGAGTTGTACAAAATGGGTCGAACTTCACACAGTAAGAGATAATTCATAGGATTAGTAAACTCTTACTGTTGGTGAAACTATTCTTCATTCCTGTACACAACTTTTTAAATGTGCAACAACACAACCCCTACTGCGAGTGCTTCAAGCCCAATTCTGCTGCACATTGACTGAATGAAACACAAAAGAAGATCCTTATTGTGGAATACACAGACGGCGGAGAGCGTGAGTGAGAGCAAAATGAAATGTTTGACATTCTTTTGCTGGATATCCTCGTGTGCTACGCGGACCACAATGCTTTGTTGCTCTCCACTGGTCGAGCTACGGTGTAAGAGGCTGTGATTGCTGGCAGCAGAAACATCCCTTGATCAATGAACTTTCACCATTTATCAATGACAAAGGAGTTAGTTACAAAAACCTGGATGCACATTTAAAATACAGACTTAAAATACATAAACACACAAACACGGACCCTACATAATGGCATGACACGCACAGCTGTGTATCCGCAAAACGGGCAATTCTCCCGTTTGGGAGAGTTAGATAATGTAGGTGATTTACTCAGCAGCTTTGCTTGGTTTACCAGAAACTGAAATCATATCAACATGTTATTCTTAATTGTTCTTATTAATTAGTTCACTAGCATAAAGGCACAGAGGGCTGTATACATATTTGCTTCTGTGGTCAGTATCTTTAGACTTTTATACTTGTAATGTGCAACGTGATGCGACTGCACTAAATGGAGTAAGTGTGGTTAAAAAAAATCTTAAACAATTAAGAAAAACTGAATATAAAGTGAAAAGCAGGAACAACTTTTATACAAATAGTCTTGTTGTTCCTGTATGAGCTAAAATATGAGAACCTTTGTAGCGTTTATCTAATTTCCAGTATTCATGCACACACTGAGGAAGCTATGTTTATTATGTTTACTGTGTTCTATTAAATATCTCTGAGCTCAAAGTTCCTCAACACCAACATTGGCTAATTGCTGTGTTTTAGCTTCATAATGATGCTTCATTTGGGTGATGCCCATTGATTACAGTGACAGTGACCTCACCAGAGACGAGGCGGCTACAGAAGCAACAAAAGAATCTTCAATGCACTTTTTTCTTTGTAACTTTTGTTCAAGTTGGTCGTGAGCGGGTTTTCATAAGATGGTGGGTTAAATATAGCATACATCAGCTTCTTTTGATGAGTAACATATGAAGCCTATATTTGGAAAATACATCCAATCATTTTTTTATCCAAGAACTACTTGGTTTAAGTGCATGTGTACATCAGGAGGAGCAACAAAGGCGATACGACGAGGATGCACCTTTGAGTTGAGCCAAAGCCTCTTAAAATGTCTCTTCGCGTTGCCGACCGTATGACCGACCATGCGCACAATTGTGCAATTTATGTTGACATTATAAAATCTGAAATCCCTCTCAGGAGCCTGAAGTGCTCAGTCAAACATTTTTCAGTCAGTCAAATATTTTACTGTCTTCTTGGTCCCTACAGGCTGTCAGACGTCTCAGCGAACGCTGGGTGTCCTAAAAATATCTTGACTTGACAGCGATGAGATCATCCGCTGCTGCTATCTGCGGCTAATCTCCCGCTCATCAGTATAGGACGCTATAGGCTGTGTGATCACAGCCAGCCTTTCTAGCGTATGAGCCGTGTGCATGCGCAGCAGTGTGCAGTGTTGAGCTTATCACTTCACCAGTCCGCTAAGAGAGCGAGCTCGCTGAGTGTCTGTGTGTGTGTGTGTGTGTGTGTGTGTGTGTGTGTGTGTGTGTGAGCACACTGTGGATGACTGAAGGCTTCTGGCAGAACGAGGTCACTCTGTTCTACCAGGTGAATTTGTGTGGGGGTGGACAGGATAAGGAGGTGTGTTTGTGCGTGCATCTGTGTGTGTGTGTGTGTATGGCTGCATTGTGAGTGTCTGAAAATGCCAAATATGTGTTTTAATTTCGCAATTTTCATGACAATTGGAGTAATAATTTCATTCATCAGCGGTTGCGACTTCTCACAAAAATTGTAGAAATTCTGCACAAATTACACAAAAAAGCACAAATTACTGATGCAAACAGTATGATTCTAGTAATATGGCGTATCAACATCAGCACACAGACTTTTCCAGTAAGATATATTGTCCAATTTTGATGATTGATTTATCATCATGGCAGTGTGACAACCTGATACTTTGTCGACTGGAAGCTGATTTCTACTTCTAAGAGAGTGGCAGGTGACGTTTGGAGAGCCTGTGAGCTGATGCTGATTCAATATAAAAACAATTGGTTACTTTTTAATCCTATACCAGTTCAGAACCACCAGGACCCTCCATGGTGTGATGGTGCTTATTCCTTTTTCTTTATGTCAAGACTATTAAGGCATCTGTTTTTGAGCCCCGCAAGGCAAACGCTTGCATGCAATGAAATATAAATAAGCAGCTAATGTGGCCCTCTACGGACCCAGCCAATGATGTGATGTGATGTGAACACTGTGGCGCTTAATGAGTGTCTCAGGAGAAGGCAGGTACATGTCTTCTGTCCCTCCAGCCAGCCCAGAGCAGTGCCCTTCTCTCTCAGCATCATTAACTCCTACAGTAATGATGACAAAAAACACACACTCGTATGTAATGAGGCTAAGTGACATTTCCACGCGTTGAAACTACAATAAATGTGAGGCTACATAATGTGTCGACACATAAAGTCATCACGGCGAAGTTTATTAGCTGAGAAAACTCACGACAGAGCTTGTTTAGATTTTTTTTTCATATTGTCAGCAGGATTTGTATAGAAAAAAAAAAATGCTAAGATGAACTGAAGCCAAGGCAAAATACCAAATTGAACACATCTTGGAAGGTGATGTTGTGGTACTTAATCATGCTCCTAATGAGTAACTAATAGAGGAGTTGTTTTCATAAATGGCCATACAGGCTGTGTCCCAGGACAGCACCTTTTACTGTTTGATTAATCCCGTTCAAGGTGTCTAGGAGCCATGTTTTTATTTGTTGCCCTACAGGGTGCATTTTATTTTCTGCTTCAGACAAACAGCCCTTCATTTATCACAACCCGGCCTGAAAAGACACCTGTCGCAGAGCTGGCACCAGAGAGGGAACAGAAAGGAGAGCCTGGGGGAAAACTAATGTTCAGTTTGCTTCGTCCTAAATATTAACCAGGCGCTTCCTGCTCTAAACCTGCTGATGGCAGCCACTTCTAGATAGATGGAGGGAGGATGCGGCCCAATCCTCCACGGACAACACTGCCCTACTTGTGCGGAGGTGACCCCCATGTGTTCTACACGGCCCTAACATTCACCATTGTTATTTATGAGCTCGCAAAGGTGTCCTTTTGCAGGGAGACTGCGTGCCACCTGTTTTAGCAGTGGGTTAAAGTACAGCGCAATGTGTTCAGCAAAGGTGAAACTGGAGGTGCTTGAGTGGAGCTAAAATACTCGGCAAGTTTTTAAACTAGGCTGCAAGCTTTAAAGTCAGCTGCTACACCCGGACAGCAGACTCATTCGGAGGTGCTATGGGGAGCTCTTTCAAATACCACCATGTTGTTGTTAAATTAATTGGTGATAATGGACATAATAAAGACTACAGATTATATGCGCAACACAGTTTTACACCTCCCATGAGTCTGGTCATGGACCGTTGCCCCCCTGTTGCAAAATCCTCGTCTGTCGTCCACTCAGCCCTGTTGTTCTGCATGTGTTTGTTTTTCAGGGAACGGTTCAACGTTGTGGGAGATACATTTATTCGCCTTCTTGATAAGAGTTTGATCAGAAAATCAATACCACTCTCATGTTTGTACTCTAAATATGTAGCTGGAGCCAACAGCCAGCTAGCGTAGCATAAAACTGGAAACAGAGGGAAACCTCAGGCGTGTAGTAACTCAATCTGCCCAACCAGCACCTTTAAAGCTAATTTATTAACACATGTTATCTCGTATGTCTGTCTAATCAGCACAAAAACCAAGGTGAAAAAAACGATACCCTGGGTTATGCAGGTCTATTTCTTGGCCAAGCGATTTTGTGGCTTTTGCAGAGACGGACGAGTTGTTTCCCTCTGTATGTATGCTAAGCTAACATAACCAGCTGCGTGCTCCAACTTTATATTCACTGTACACACATGAGAGTAGTATTGATCTTCTCATTTAATGTCGAAAAAAAATCTTTCAAAGAGTAAGAACATGTAAAAAACCTGATACCAGTGTTAAATGAATAAGCTCTATGATTCCCTGTGTGAAAGTGACTGGGATCATTTATGTATAAGGAAACAACAGGCCTGACTTAAACCTTGCCTTCCTAACTTTGTTGAACAAATTGTAACCAATAAATGTAAATAAATGTACAGATTTGTTTTTTAGGTTAATTTTGAACAAGTGTTTTCATTTTCGCAAAAAATAAATACATTAAAAATGTCACACAGACTTTTCACTCTCCTCACAGCCTTGCTCTCTTTTTCTCTCTTCAAGGGCCACGTGTGCTATGGAATCTATGCACCTCTGGCTTTATGCAACCAGGTGGGCTTTAGCATGGGAATCAGGTGCAAGAAAGAACAGAGACACCTTGAGCAGTCCCTTACTGCTGATTCTTTCATTTTCTTTCTCTGAAGGAAGGTTACCATTTAGGCTCGCAGTCAAGCAGAGAATTAAGGATGTAATCAGAACTGAAGATAGCCATCTGCACTGTATTTATGATTAAATGTGGAGGACATAGGTTGGCAATTTCCTTATTAAGTGCTGTTGTGCTGAATAAGGGCCCTTGGGGTCTATTATCAGTTCTTTAAAATTCATGACATTGAGGAGAACTACAACAAAGATCTACATCAGTCAGCAGCCGCAGAAGCTCTCAGTGTGGCTGACGAGGCACCGGGGTGGAGGCTATTACCGAGTTCATCCTCGTGGCAGTCAAAGCAGCTTTTCTGCCAGGAAATATTCCCCTTTCTTCTTCCCCATTTAATGATGTTAAAGGCCATTTATTTAAGCAGTCTCTTTGCTGTGCCTGTAGTCCAGAGGTACATGATTATACCGGCTGGACATACTGACACAAACACAATGAAAGCAGACATGGTCAATGGACTCCAAGTGAACTTTTACACCACTTCAAAGCATCAAGGTTGCGCAGAGGACTCTTTCCTATAATGAAGAGGAGATAGTTAATCTAGCATTAACGCCTGGCTTCCCATGAGGGAGCACCATGATTCAGGGAGGTGGGAGGGGTTGTCAGTAAGCTCGCACACACACACACACACACTCTCTCCATCTCTCCCTGCCCCTCCTTTTTCTTCCTTTCTCCTTGGTGATACAGACACACCGCAAAGGGCTCTTGAATGAAAGGGGCGTCAAACGGCCATTGATTTCTAATAGGGAACTTTCAGGATCAGCATGGGGCTTGGCCTAAGTCACGTCTGTGCGTCGGTCAAGGACACCATGTGTGGGAGCATCAACTGGAGCGGTCTCTCTCCGCCGGACACCAAATGAACCGCCGCAGCAGGACACAGGGATCAGAGAGCAGTGGGAGTCTCCTTTCATCTCTTGGGGATTAGCACTCCCATAGGCGAGAAGTATACATGTGTGTATGTGCACTGTGCAACACTCCGGGAGAAGTATCTACCTTTTAGCCACAGGCTACACACTTCCTGTTTCTGCCGTATGCTGAGAATCCCCCCTAAGGCCACAAAAATATGAGGCTCCATTGGAAAGAGAGAGATGAAGGAGGAGACATTCTCCTAGGGCGAGTTTTCTTAAAATAAATATGAAACTCTGTTTGTGCAGTGACGGTTATAGGCTGACTTGCTCCACTGTCGGTTGATTATGTTTAAAATATTCAGCGTGTAACAGCATTCAAAGCTCCCTGTTATGTTTCGAGAGGGAACCCATTTGTATAGGAAGCAGGGAACACAGTCACACCAAAAATGTTGACATGTGCTGAAGAGAGTGCCATTCGTGGTAATTCTAGTACAGGCATTAAACATGCATGGAAACAGTGAAGGCTCCACTGGACTGCATCCACTCAGTTCTATCGACGCAGTAGCGCCAAGGGGCGGGGGGGTGAGGCGAAGAGCAAAGCCATCTGGGAAAACGGGATTGCGTGTGACAGTCTGTGGGATCATGGATCTTCAGCCAGTTCACACTAAGCAACACCTCTAGTGTCACAAGCTGCACACGAGCTCACAGCAGCACGGAGGCAAGAAAAAACAACAAAAACAACGTGCTACATAAAGACACTCTAAAGACCTCACCTGCTGATCGCAACCCTTCACACACTGTCAGGAGTGTAAGTAAGTAAAATGTATTTATATAGTGCTTTTCACAGACAGGAGTGGTATTTCAAAGAAGAAAACATAAATACAACAATGTGACCATAAGGGCCAATATTTTACTTCAAGAACAGTTTTTAAAATATGAAATGTATTTAAAATAAAATACACAATAAAAACATAGATTAAAAGCAGACCTGGAGCATGAATTGTACCCAAACGCCAGTCTGAACAGTTGTGTCTTAAGCTGATTTTTAAACAAATTCACTGAATCAGCAAACCGTAGGCGTGCAGGCAGAGCATAGCTTTGGTGCTACCGACTCAAATGCTTGGTCACCGCGGGTCTTAAGGCATAAGAGTGCGTGGGACAGACAGAAAAATGTAACACGTTTGACCCGAGAGCGCGGGCGGGTAAATAAGAGCGAAGTAGTTCAGCCACATATGCAGGAGTTTGACCATGTAGTGCTCTGTAAGTGAGAGTGAGAATTTGAAAGTGGATCCTATATATACGTTACAGGGAGCCAGTAAAGAGATCTGAGTATGGGGGTGACGTGAGACCTAGTGAGTAATCTGGTGGCAGCATTCTGGATTACTATATTTTACGGTTAATAGCAGACATACGGAGTGAGGAGAAAATAATCAATGCGAGAAGAGATAAAGGCATGTATGATCATCTCTAGTTCAGTTATTGATATATATATATATATATTTATATATTTCTTAGGTGGTAGAAACAAGTTCTAGACAGCTGCTTAACATGGCGGTCAAACGACAAGGATTGGTCAAATATTACCCCTAGATTATGCAGGATAAAGTGGGACCAATACTCTGCTTGATCGTATAGGGAAGACTTCATCTGGTGCAACAACCAGAACCTCCGTCTTATTAGCAGTGAGTTGTAAACAATTCTCTGCCGTCCAGTCCCTAATAGCATTGACAAGGTCTAGGAGTGTCTGTGTGTCTCACCTTGCGCTCACTTGCTTCTTTTGATGTCACTATACCGAGAATAAGAATGACTGCCGCTGCGCTCTGTTTCCTGGCGACCAAGAACAACCACTCTCACTCTGCAAAGCTGCCTGTCTGCACATATCCAGGTACTTAGTCTCACCATGGAGGCGGTTTAGCAAGATTTATGTCCAATTACAACCATCCAAATGCGAATACATCATATCATATTGCCCATTTAATGAATAAAAATTGGACAGCTTGCATTTGGGCTTATGTGAAAAGAGTGATGACAGCGTTGTTTCCCACTTGTGTTTTCTTACTCTATATATCACCCACGGTAAATGCTACACCATATTCACAACTGGCCACCTTTCCAATAACACCAGAGTCCTATTTCAGACAGTTTAACAGCCCGGCCCACCTAACCGTGTTCTGTTATTAAAACAAACCTGGCCCTGCCACCACTGAATGCCTTGGCACGGTCGTCCACCAGCAGCGAGGCCCGGACACCAGGCTCTGGGCAACGAGCAGCGGGCAGCTCATAAATGAGTAATGGCAGTCACATTAACATTCGGTGGTAGGGCAGGCTAAGGGCAAGAAGGAGGGGGACCCAGGGAGTGCAGGCGCTCCCTCTGCCTTATAAAACAGCGGCAGATTAATGTTTGATTTTCGCTGGCCTCATTCTTCCACCAGCACAGTGCAGAGCTAATCTACAGAGTGGGTGAGAGTGATGGAGGCGTAAGAACTGTTTGTACAGGTGCTTTTTTGGAAAGGTTGAGCCAGCAATATGCTGTCTTTCCTCCGGCCGTAAAAGGAAAAACATCAGTGGTGCGGAACGGTTCAATCAATTCAAAATGAATTGGGACATTGATACGATGGGGCATGGAAAAGATGATGGAGGATGAGGGAAGGACAACAACGGGGTCATTTTGGACGAGTCACCAATACTACCTGTTTTACAAGAGCCGTTCATCCTATGAAACCTCAACACATGAAACAGGTTACTGGTGTTAGCTATATTCACCCTTTTACGCTTACATTTTCGCTGTTCCAGCACACACCTAGCTTTACGCAAAGAAGTTACTGAATAAAAAACTAAAAGTAATCACAAAAACTAAAACCTAATTAACAAATGAACAATGCAATCTGCACCAGTACATGTTGGCCTCCAGTATGTAGTCTTGACACTGTGAAACAAAGAGTGATACTTCTTCTCACTACACATTTCCGAGTTCAAATAACATAAATGAACTGTGCTGCTTTGAGCTAAATTCTAACGTCAACAAGCTCACAATGCAAACATGCTGATGTTGAGCAGGTATAATGTTGACCATGTTCATGTAGCATGCTAGCACTTGCTAATTAATTTGCTAATTAAAAGCAAAGTACAGCTGAGGCTGATGGGAATGTTATTAGTTTAGCAGGTATTTGATAATAAACCAAAGAATTGACACATTTTGTCTTGATAAAACAAAAGTCAGTGGATCACAGAGGTCATCAGGATTCATCCTCTGTCTGTGCAAAATTTGGTAATCCATCCATAGAGTAATGCCGTAAGCGTGTTTGTGTAGCACCATGAACATTAATCATTGAATATGGAGCTGAATTTATTCTGGTCACATACAAACCACGGATGAATGGAAAAAGTGCTGCAGATTGTCAAAAAGCATTGTGGAAAATGCAGGAAATCACTGACGAGATGAGAACCTTCAGATATTCATTAAAAAACTGCACTGCACACTGTATGAAGCCTCTACTGTAAACACCTCAACAGACGGTCATATTCAGTGTAATAAAAACAAAAATGGATGACAAGAATCTCTGAGCATCCACAGTGACAGATTATTATTATCTTTAATTCTTCTTTTCATATATGGCCATATGCTGCCCTGCGTGCCTGACTCGCAGGTGAGCGGTGAATGTTCTTTTTGGGATGACATGGGAGAAAATGGTAGCAGGAAAGTGATTCTGGCAGTTGAGAGACTGGGGAGCAAATGAAATTAGAGTTTGTCATAGGTGAGAAAAGTACGCCTCTTCAGACTTCACAGAAAACGCTTGTTTCATTTATCTTTTCCGGGGAGAATACTTTACAGCGTGTTTCACAGTTCTTCCTCTCTTCCCTTAAAATGAGTGGTAATACTCTGCATTGGATTACATTGTAGTCCTGGAGCTATTTCAGTGTCTAAGCCCTAAAGATGAAAAAGGAACGTCCTGTTTTTGGTGGACTTACTGTTCTAACAAAAGACTGTGGTTGATGTACATTAACTAAACATTGCATGATTCATACAGAAAGATAAAGTCCCCGTAGCATTTTTATGGGAGAGTAGATACATTTACGATCACAATTACAATTTAACCATCGTTAAGCAGAAGTTTGCGCTCCGTTTTCTAAAACAAAACGAGACAATTGCTCACGTTAACAAGTACACATTAACAAACTCGCTGGACAGTAATTAACTGTTGCAAGATCATTGGTGAATTATCCACCTTTTATCTGCTTTGAAGTACAGATGAGCAATAATTACACAACAGTATTACATTGTTAATGGAAAAAAAAAGCCCATCGAGACTGGATGTGGTCCACATACCAAATCTGACAAACAACAAACTGAGAGCAGCAGTGAAGAAATGAGTCAGAGAGAGTTTAAATGATGTTAATTTGTCAAGTTAGGGTTGATTAAAGTGATGGAGGTAGGTGCGGTTCGGATAAACATCAAGGAAACAGGAAACCAGCAGGTTCTGTCAGCTGGGATGTTGACATGCGCCGCATGCCGACAGCTCCAGCAGTAATCTTATAGAAGTGGCAGATTAGTTCTTATAACATAAAATGTCTGACATGCATACACAGATGCATCCATCCACCCACACCCCCCCAACACCCCACATACACACAGATGCAGGATGCATGCTCATTTGCGCACACACGGAATTCAGTGCATACAGTGGCAAAGTAATCTGTGGTTGTAAGAAACACCGAGAGCTGGTTGTGATTGACAACCAACCCGTTCCCGCTGAAATACCCGTCTGACAGAGAAAAGAACCAAACGCAGGAGTTAAAAAGCCAGCCACAGAAATTGCCTCAGTGTACTTCACATGAACACAAACGAGAGTATTTCGTACACCTCTGAGGAGCTGAGCATCTGAGGTGAAATGTGTGTTAAAAATGAAGAAAATCGATGCTCTTTGTGCACACCCGGGTGCCAATCATGAGCATGCCTCTTTGAGGGCCAAGCCTCATGCAAATGTCAGCTCCCTAGTACATTATGATTCCACCCCAGATCTTAAAGGATGACACAGTTCCAAAGCTGCACTCGCTCCACTGCGCAGCTCTGAGGGAAAGAGGGGGTAGTAAAAACTGCTCGCTTTCTTTGTTCAAGAGACATTGTAATTTAACTGTTGGTAGCAAGCAGTGGCAATTGCCTTTAATAATGGTCTCTACACTCTAATTTGTGTAGGGATTTGCCCAGACCAGCCTTGTCTCACAGGCCCTTAATGCGTCTGTGCCGTCCGGCCGATGTTGCTGAGAGAAGGCAAGGATGTACCGAGCGGAGGAGAGTGGAGAGATATTTACAGTAAAGGGAAGGAGTGAGAGCAGGGGAGGGAAAAGTCTCCCACAGCAGGAGGTGATTATGGAAGGGAGAGATACTAAAGTGTGCTCTGCCATTTCCTGTTCCTCATAATATCCGATAATGTTGGTATAATTAAACCCAGGAAATGTGGCTTCATTAGTCCCAGTCCGGTTGTTAAAATGAAGTGCGAACTAATTGGCCAAGTATACACCATGGCTGAAATTATAGAGATGCAGAATGGAGATGGAAGCAGCTAACCATGCGGAGATAGATATGACTGACAAAAGCCTGACAACAAAGGTGATGTTTTGTTTTTTCGCAGGTGATGTAAAAGCACATTCAACGTTAAAGTGGTCTGGTGAGGGGAAGCTTGCATTGTGTATAATCTGCTCTGGACCTCAGCACAAAGCCTTAGCCGCCTTTGGTTCCAGCAGGTTTCCTGTCTGCTGTCATCTGCATCACAAAAAGAGGCCTTTTCTCAAGACAAACACTGATCAAGTCTTATCTTTTTGAGACATGTAATCCACTGGGGAAAGCCGGACTTGTAGCCATTAGGCACTGTCCTCTGAGCCTTGACCCTCTGCACGCTCAGCCTTTGTAGCGAAAGGCAGTAGCAAAGCTTGTTTCCATTCAGCTGGGAGAAGTGGTCAAAGCCACGAGATCAAGCTGTTCCCAGCACTTTCTTTTCTTTTTTTTCCCGCTAAGAAATACTTGTCTCAATAGTTTTTTTGGTAGATGGTGTGTAAAAAATCCTGCAGAGAACAAGATCTGATGTTTGCCTTGGTCTCCCGTAGGTTTGACAGCATTTTTGAGGAAAAGTTTGAAAATTCGGAAATGGTAAGTCTTAAATTGGGTGGAAAATAGGAGCTCCTCGCTGGAGACAGGCTGCCATTTTTATGCTTGTTTATTTCCTTCTTTGCTTCTTTCTCTCTTTGCACAAACCATCTGCCACACAGGTCTTGTGTGACTTCACTTCAAGAGCTCTTAGTGGCTGTCTTCATCAGCTCAAAATTCGCTGCAGAAAAACAGCTTTAATTAGTACTGAGGGGGAAGAGAAGCAGAAGGGGTCGCACGCTTCACTATATTTTAGAGAAAACTGCTTGCAAATGATCAAGAATCGCATTCCACACAGCTTCTCCTTGGCAAAGGCATTAAATGCTTTTTTCAACATTATCCCTTTTGTGTAATAAAACACGTAAACACTTAGATTATTAAGTAGACTAGGCTACTCTTCATATGAACACGTGTTCAAATTAGCAGCAATAAAACGAGCTGTGAAACTACATCGCTCAGATCACTCGGAGCAATAACTCTCAGGTTGCATGCAGGTAAATCAACTTGTCCGGCTAAAATTGCCAACCGCAATATTTCAAGCAGCCTTGTCAATATCCCTGAGCCTTGAATTTGCCCTACTAAGCATTGTGCTCTGCAGCTAGAAAGATTGAAACAGCAAATGTCAGAACACTGTTGAGCAGCGTTCAGGATCTTGTGTTACATAGGAAAATGAAACTCTACAGACTGCAGTCTGATCCATTCCAGCAGGCAATTACGCCATTTCACCAAGGCCGCTAGGAAAGCTTCACTAGAATTGGGCTGACAGAAATGGCCTCTCTGACACATCAGAGGAAACTAGGGATGCCCCCACTCCCTTTTTCTTCTCTTTGCAGGGTTTGTCAGGGTTCTTCGCCGCTCGTTTCGTTTCAGAAGGGCTTTGAACATTAGCTTCTGTTGTTCTGTTCTGCTGTAGCTTTGGAGACATTTCACAGCCCATTAGCTGCTCTTTTAGCCCTAACCACGACTCAAAACCCGGCAAAGAGAGGAAGGGTGGGGGAGTCACTGACAGAGTGACAGAGTATAAAGCAATTTTCCCAAAATGTCAAACTATTGCTTTAATATATTTTGGCATTTAGAGGAATCATGATTTTTTTTTAAATTATCTTACTGAGATAAAAGTAACTGCAGGGAGATCCAGTATAGTCTTGTTAATTTGAATACATTCATATTATACAGCAGATGCTAAACTGTACTGCTGTCTCAAATATATCCCTGTTGCCTTTAGGGGAAAAAGAAGAAGAAAGAAAGCATGCAAAAACAACTAGTAGAGATCAGAGCTTAAAGCCAGTGGTCAGAATATTGTAGCTTAATCAGCAGTACACGCACCGTTTGGTTTATAGCATTGCGGTTTGGCCAAGACAGAGTTAAGGTGGTTTCCAGTGCAGTTGATTGGGTTGAACAATTTGCGCGGCTGGCAGAAAAACCATAATCAATCCGGAGACTATAGATAAGGGCCCTAAAACCAGCCAAGCACAGCGTTTTCTCTTATCGCAATTACACCTTGCCCTCCTCAGGTACAGCCAATTAAGCTAGGAGAGGATGCGCCGGCAGCCACTTCACATTGAGGAGGCCTATCAGACGACTCCAAGCACACCCCATCACTGCAGAAGGGGCAGAGAGGAGCTTGTTAAGCACATGAAGATAGGGGGAGGGAGCTAAATTAGCAGCCTATACTGTTTTGCACTGCAGGTATTAAGGCCTACTGTACATTTCTGGTATTTCATTAACGCACGTGTATGAAAACAGGAATTGAGTGGCGTGCTCTGGTGACTGATGAGCAGTCTACTGGGTGGCTGCCTGCTGGCTGCGTTTCATCAAGGGACCAAGGGCACACAGACCTTACCCTGACACTTCCTCCTCTTGCTCTCTCACCTGTTTTTTAATCCATTCATTACATCACTCCTCTTTTCCTGCCTTTCATTGCCGAACATCATTCACATTATGTGACTACTTAGCAGCACAGAACAGGAAAGGAGGTGTGGGAGAAGAGAGAACTCATGCGTGTGTTTTAATGTGAGAGCGGTTAAGAAAGGCAGCGATGAGGTCAAAATCAAGGATAAAACTTGGGATGAATACAAATCTCCACCTATTGTGACTTCTATTCCTTTCTCTTTGTTCGAATTTTACTGGAGTGGAGAAAAAAAGTGCCATATTGTCGCTAGCTTGGCAATGAAAAATTTATCACACAAGCTTCTCTGTGCTGCGGATCACCGTCTCCTCCACCAGCGAATGGTGGTTAACCAAACACACGAAAGTAAACCTCAAGTGCTTGATCTGAACCACAAGTTTACACACCTCTTTCCTCTCGCCACTTTTGAGGTTTCAAAGACCAGACACACAGCGTGTGGTGTTTTGTCTCCACCGTGTGATGCCACCACACCAATTTAGCTCGACAATTTAACCCCAAAGCATCCTCCTTCATAGAGCGGAGAGCAAGTTGAGCAGGATCGCTTCTTGCCTCAGCGCCATACTGGAACTCTGACGATAGCATGTACAGTGGGGAACATCGAAGCACACGAAGCAGTGTTATAGATTAAGAGTGGCCGACACAGGCGCTCTCACGCTGCTTACACTGCGAACCAGATGTCTGACCAGAGCACACACACACACACGAAATAAAACCTAAGATTTACACAAAGCCAGTACTGCAGATGGACTTTCCCTTTAAACCTGTTTGATGAAATGATTGAAGTGCTCCTCCAAGCACAGGAAGCCATTGATAACAACACGACAGAGGGGAGCCAAATTCAAATTAAAAGGAAAAGAGAGGCTGCCTCAGTGGGAGAAACCATCGACTCCCTATTTAGACTACATGGAGATGCGTTCCACTAAAGCTGGAATGAGACAAAGTGAAAAAGAAACCACTTATTGGCTCCTTATTGAATACTATTGGAGTCAAAAGGGGGTAAATTGACTAAGTAGGTCGAGGCAAAATGTGAGCAGGGAAAATATGCTGAATTCAAATTGATGTGATTGGCCACATGGGTCTGTGGATGCTGCTTTCATAATTGCCTTTGCTTGATGTTTTCCTCCCCGTTTCAACATTTGCCGAAACACGCAATGTGATGTAGAGGAAAATAGCTTCCTGGTGAAATTATGTTTGTGTCGCGGCACTCCCCCACTGAGACATTTGAGAATGGTTCCTTCCACATCAACACAAACAGCCAATCCGCTGTAGCCGGTCCACGCACAGATGGCTCTAAATCAAGGGGGTGTGCGGCGGCGGCAGTACTTACCACGTTCACTGGACAGGGTGGTATCTGTCACCAAAAGACAAAGAGAGAGGGAGAAAAAGGGCAAGGGGAAAGGAGAGAGAGAATGATGATTAGAACATAATAGGCTTCAGTAAAAGTGGCATTGCAATGCCAAAGTCACCGCTGAACAAGAGAAAAAAAACAGATCAATTTCTGGGGATTAATGGGTCGTCACAGGCAATAGCCGGACAGGGACATACAGTATACAGAACGTATACTATCGGAGAAAATTCGCTGTCACAACTGCGTAGTTGCTCACATTTGTCTTTGTCTATTACCCAGGCAGCACCATTTAACCAGAATACAGTTTGTTTTCTCTCTTACACTTCTTGTCATTGCCCCGAGCAGTGGGATTCATCATTATCTTCAAACGCTTGTTGTGATGTCTACATTGCTCTTGTTGCTCACTCAATGAAACACAAGAGACTTGCGGGATATTGCATATTGCGTATCGCACGCACTTATGTACATCGTCGTGGGCGGTATTTATTCAGGCCATGGCACCACAGCTGGGTGGCCATGAGGAGAGGCAGCCGTGGAGGCCCTTGACGTCTCTCTCCTTATTGCGTGCCCTTCTCGTGTCCTCCAGTAGAGTTGCTCAGGCAGATTTGATCAGAGGTCATTTCCATGGCTCACTTTTGCATTTATTGCTTACATTGTTAATCTAGAAAGCATTTACGATGACTGCTACTTAGAAAAATACCCACTCAAAGTGTAAAGAAAAGGCTCACTGGTGGCTCTCAGCTTCCCCTCTCACAAGAGTAGTTTTGTTTGAACTTTGCTGTCTCACAAAAGTTTGTCGAGAAATGCTGGAAAGACTCCAATTGTCCCCGTTCTAAGCCAGATCAGAGGCCCGGCTCAGTCCACCGCATCAGTTCAGACTAAAACATCTCAACAACTATTTGATGGATTTTGGACACACATTCATTGTACCCAGAAGATAAATCCTCCAAGGGTCGGCGATTGTTTCTATTCATATCGTCCAATCACCACGGGGCGGCAGCAGTAGGAGGGGGAGGGGTAAGCTGCGTCACAGCACACCAGTGACATGCCAGCATAGACAACTTAGTCTTAGTGTGAAAGAACATCTTGTATTGAAAATATTTCTATCTTTCAAAATACAGCAACGTTTTAGTGAGCAGGCATATGACGAAAGGAGATACAAGGCGTCAGATCCATGGAAACAAGACAAAGGCAAACTGGTTTGTAATACAGGACTCAGCGGGGCGGACATGCCGCTCCACCAGAAACATCTCTAAACAGCAAAGGCTCAGATTGTGGAGATGATTTTCATAACATGTAAGTTTTGATAGTAAGTTAATTGAAATAGCTTCTTTGATATCTGCCTAGGAAAAAACATCGTCAACCATGCCTTCTGTCGTCAATATGATCCTACTGACCAGCACCAATATCAGGTTGATATGGCTTTGTGTAAAATGTATCAACTACATTTAGTGCATACATTGATCCACTCATGATTGTAATATCGTTGGTGCAGCACCACCATTAGGTCACATTTGTACCTGACCTGTCAGCCTCAGATACACTTTGTGGTTCATGCTAATTAGCGGATGTTAGCATGCCAACACACTAACTCGCATACATGGAAAAGATTAAACCTGCTAATCATCAGCGTGTCAACATTGTCACTGTGAGCAAATGTATTAGCATGCTGATGTTAGCAGTTCGCTGGAAGCACCACTGTGTCTGAGTGCAGCCTCACAGATCTGCTGGTGGTAGACTCTTAGTCCTGTTTTACTCTTAGTCAAAGCACAAGGAGGATTCTACGGTGTGCTGTCAGGAGATGTTTAGTGGATTTGCTGAATGATGAGCGACTCCTCAAAGGATGACATAAAATCCAATGGGAACCTGCAACATATGGGAAAATGCCTCATAAGCTACACGCAATCACCACTTGAAAGCTGTTATGAATACTTTCCCACACAACAGCTATGTTGTGTGGCGCTGCGCTAAACAACATTTCTTAGTTAGATCTGCAAATTTTCTTGCACCTGTTTTGCTTGCAGTCATGTATAGTGTACACACCTGCTTTAAACATATGGACTAACAATATGTTCTCTTGTTGTTTAAATAATGATCTGTTGTCAGGAGACTGGGTTGGACTAATGTTAAGAGGTGTAAGGTCTCAGAAGTATTAGAGCCTGTCAAATGTTTCTGCTGCATTTGCTGCAGGCTGATCTCGATTGAAGCGTCTGCTAAATTATTACAACTTCAATATAAACACATACCCCGTTTGAAAAGTTGCCTCCACTCAATTAATTAAGCTGTACTGATTTTTCTTCAAACAGTCCTCATTTTTTTGGATGGATATTGATTTTCTCGGGTTTCTCTGCAAACTTGATGACAGCTTTTGGCCTCTATGGATATAGTTGTAAACATCAAAATGCTAAAATGCCTATGTGTCTCGCCATAAATCCATTCAAGTTAATCTTTAAATTTCCTGCAACTTTTTGACTTGTTTACTAAGAGCACATCACTAAATGAGAGTTTTGCTCGTAAGCAGCGTCTCCATTCCCCTTCTCTGCGTATAAAGCCACCCCAATCTATCCCAACAGAACTTCGCTCCGCGCATGTTCAATTATTCATCTCCCTCTGTCAAGAATTCAGCCTTGCTAGCACTTGCCAGTATCCCCCACAACTTGGCAGGCAGGCTCATATTTGGCATATGGTGCAGAACAGTGCTGCTTCTCCTTCTCTCTTCAGTTGGCCTGCTAGCACTCCCAAGGAGCACAGCAACACACACTATCATGACGCGCACACACACACACACGCACACACACACACACACACAAACACACACTAATGATGCACAATGTCTGTCAGTTTTGTAACTGAGACAACCCCCCCCCCCACACCCTTCCCCATTGAGTTGCTGGGCATTCGTCCACAACAGGTCTCAAGGTTTTCAACAATAAGCACTGTACATGCTGTCAGAGCCAAATCAGACAGCCTTATTCACAATGTTGGAATACTCAAAAATGCCTGATTTGGTATTAAGAAAGTATTCCATTAATGTCCCTGCACACCTTCGCGTGTGTTTTCATTTACTTTGGCTCATTGGATCCATGTTTGGTTAAAGTTGGGTGGAGCTATGCTAGCACTTTGTTGAGGTCACCAAACTGAGATGATGCTGGGTGATCGGACGAATGTATCGGCTATCGGCGAAATGTTGAGTCTACCGCTGGTTGTTTTTTTGGGGGGCGATTTATGTCATTTTATTTTGCTAATGAAATGGTCTGCCTCGGAAGAATGAGTGCGAGCCGCTGCACAGCGAGCAGCTGGCACGGTGCTAAAGCTAAGTGCACTGCACAGCGGGGAAACCAGCGTGTCGAAACGGCATATTTCACATCTTACTCAGTGAATTAAGGGTTTTATTTGAACCCAACCAGAGTTGGTGATTGTTGGAATAGCGGAAACACTTACCAAGATGGTTTTGGTGATTTTTTTAATTGTTAATTTGTTTCTGTCCAGTTTGAATGAAGTGGGTTTTACCGTACGATGCGGCAAGTCTTAGTTCGATGAAAGAGAGAAACTTGAATTCAGAAGGAAAGACATTTTAACATATCAACAACCCTACTGTGAGAACACTTCTTTTTTTTACCGCTTTACCAACCCGACAGGTGCAGCAAAGCTAAATGAAGGGTCAAGAAGAAGTCAATCCAGCTGAGCGTTGACACCCACACCATCCCGAGAAGACATCCAATCAGGCAAATTAACTCAAAGCACCTGCGTAGCTGTACACATGGATGAGTATGGGCTTCAACACTCAACCAGTACAGTCATTAATATAGGCCCTTTTTTTACAGAAGACATGTTGACTCGTCACAGTAGGAAAAAAAACTAGTTTAAACAGCGCAATGAATTATGGCTCAATTCCATTTAGCTGCTTTTGGTTTTGGGGTCTTGGTGTTCACTGTCGCGGCCTAATAGGAGCCATTGTAAATGTTGTAATACTTCTGCTTTTCCAACTATGACAAGTTAAAATGTCTGCTGTACAGAGACGTACATCTATGTATTGTGTGTAAGATCTCCATGGTAACTTTGTGAAAAATCGCATCAGTGGGACAAGCTGATCTGTTGCAGCTGGATAAGTTGATACATGGAGCATTTGAGAGTATTGTACTGCAGATTATTTAGACATGCCGACCACAGTTTTAATTTACACTGCCTTACAAATTCCTCAGGAGCTGTGCAGCGACTAAAATAGGGTAGAGAGACACAAAAGACTTTTATTCTATCAATGTTCTCTTTATATTTAGAGAACATTAAATCAGCAGCACTGAAAAAGGTATGTGGCCTGTCACAGTGGCAGTCTTGTGCTGCTCGTGTCATCTTTGCTCAAAAGTTCCAGAAAAACGTCCTGCATTCCTGTCTGAACCCCACTTCCAGTTTTCTTTTTAAACACATTCGACCCAGTTCTTCAAACAGCTGCTGTGAGAGGAATCAGTCAAAGCTAGTGATGCTGCACACTTCCACATATTGCAAAGTCACCCAAAAGATCACATTTTCTCATTTCCTTCACCAATGACATGAAGACTACATTTTTAGCTCCCAGGAAGCACCAAATTACATCCGCATTGTCTGTTTGATAACCTTTTTCGCTGCACTTGGCCTTGGAGGCTTACATCCACAGACTGTTACTGTATTGTTGTGAATGGCAGCCTAAATATTTGGCATTTCTACATTAAAATGGCTTCAATCCATGTTGTAAAAATTCTGAAATGAATGTAACTTTAGTTGACGAATAATCGTCAAACAAATAATTGTCCTTTTCCATTAGTTTCATGCCACACTGTGGTGCTGTTGTGTTCGGCTTTGCAACTTGACCTAAATACATGTTGTATATTTAAATGGCTGCTCATCAAAATTATGCAATTTTTGGAAAAAGACCTGCCCAAAAACAGTAAGGTCAAGACAGACAAGCTTTCTTTTTCCATACTTTTTTTCCTGACATTGGACTAGGTTGGACCCAACCTAGCAGAAGGATACGCACCTAATTCACTTCCTATTTGTTGCCATACACCAGCCTAGCTGTGAGTGGGGATGCACCAATCTGACTTGTTCAGTCCCAATACAGATACCATACCTGTGATTTGGGTATCAGCCAATACCGAGTACCAATCCCATACCAGTGCTTAATTAATAAGCCTCACTGTGTGGAAGTGACAGGGATCATTCTTTTATTTGTAGGGAAACATCAGGTCTGACTTAAAAATTACTTTCCTAACTTTGTTAAACAAAAATACGAACACAAACATATGTATACATGTACTAAATTGTTATTTATTATTGAAATAACAAATTGTGCACCTTAGTAAAAATCTTCCAAATTGACAGGAATTACTGTTCAAGTGTAAACCTTTTTAATGCAGCAACAAATTGGTAAAATTCATAAAGTGTGTAAACATAGAACTGACTTGAATAGATCGGCTTCTTGGTCACCGATAATTTGAGTCAATATCGGATCGTGTATCGGTGCATCCACAGATGTGAGTCGGAGAGACATGCGCTAACACATGCTGAAAGGCAGTTACAATGTTCACAACATCCGAGCAACGTGTTAAATCTCTCTCACACCCTCACACCCACACACACACACACACACACACACACACACACACACACACACACACCACCACCTGCCATGTGACGAGTGAGGGTGGACTGATGAGAGCACGTCTGTTTGCGTGCAGATGCGTCCTTATGCTACATCTTCTTGTTGCCCTTGCGATGAGTAATAACCGGAGAGCATTTTCAGCTAATAAATAATACATTTAAGAGTCTAATCAAATTGAACAAATGAGTATGTCTAGAAAACTATTAATCAGAGAGCAAACGTGTATTTACAAATATAACACTGGCACAAACAATCAATTATTCATAAAGTGAATGCTGGGTAAGTGGGCTTCTTCCCGGGTGAGATGCTGCCATAATTGGAGTGGGACTACAGGAGTGCCGGCTGGCGTGTGTGTATGTGTGTACGTGTGGTTGCATGTATACCTATGTGTCTGTGTGCACTCTCTCACACACACACACACACACACACACACACACACACACACACACACACACACACACACACACACACACACACACACACACACACACACACACACACACACACACACACACACACACACACACACACACACACACACACACACACACACACTTCTCCCCATGCGCCAAACTTCCCCCAAACACGACAAGAGCAGGCAGAGTCGGCTCATTACTGCCTAATGAGTTGTCTGATTAGTGCCGAATATAAAAGCCTCATTGTCAAGCGCTGTATGTTTATTTTGATTAATTATTGTACTAAAGTGACTGAATGGAAGCACAATGACATGGAGCATTAACGTTTTGCGGTAATAGGGCCCTTGTGGAGTGAGCGATCGTATATTCAACCCTCAACGCGACGCATAAACCACGGCCACTGCCTGACAACGGTTTCTATTAGACTAACAGATACGCATGTTTGAATTGTGCTCTGGGCTGCCAACACGCCGCTCGACCTTCAACACCACGCGATAACATTAGGGACGCCTAATCCGTGGTCCCGCAGACAGTAATGCTGACACCGGAGAGGGTCAGTGATTCTTTCTCTTTGTCATGTTTTTCCCTCTCAGTGAGATTTGTTCACAGAACACTAGAAAACACGGCAGATGGAATTTTATGAAAGAGGTGCAAAACTCCCAATTTGTGTGCATCTGATGAATGCCACTTCTACCGACATATGTGTGAGTCTGTCCATAGTGATTATCATGTACGTGTTCCTGATAGCCTGGAGGTGCTGTAGTCCACCCACTGCATCATTAAAAGAAAAAACAGAAAAGCTAAAACGTGGACAAAGAGCTGAGAGAAGAAACCAAGCCTACATCCGTATGATGAAAGCCTCAATCCAACTTCAACAATATGACAGCTACAATAACATATATACATATATACATATATACATATATATATATATATATACATTATATATATATACATATATATATATATATATACATTATATATATATATATATATACATTATATATATATATATATATATATATACATTATATATATATATATATATATATATATATATATATATATATATATATATTATGTATATATATATATATATACATATATTATACATATATATATATATATACATATATACATATATACATATATATATATATTATACATATATACATATATACATATATACATATATATATACATATATACACATATATATACATATATACATATATATATACATATATACATATATATATATATTATACATATATACATATATATATACATATTATACATATATACATATATATATACATATATATATATATATACATATATACATATATTATACATATATACATATATTATACATATATACATATATATATATATTATACATATATACATATATATATATATTATACATATATACATATATATATTATACATATATACATATATACATATATATATATATATTATACATATATACATATATACATATATATATATATATATACATATATATATATATACATATATATTATACATATATACATATATACATATATATATATATTATACATATATACATATATACATATATATATATATATATTATACATATATATATATATATATATATATTATACATATATATATATATATTATACATATATATATATATATATATATTATACATATATATATATATATATATATATATTATACATATATACATATATATATATATATATATATTATACATATATACATATATACATATATATATATATATATTATACATATATACATATATACATATATATATATATATATATTATACATATATACATATATATATATATATATTATACATATATACATATATACATATATATATATATATATATATATATTATACATATATACATATATATATATATATATATATATATTATACATATATACATATATATATATATATATATATATATTATACATATATACATATATATATATATATATATATATATATTATACATATATACATATATATATATATATATTATACATATATACATATATATATATATATATTATACATATATACATATATATATATATATATTATACATATATACATATATACATATATATATATATATATATATATATTATACATATATACATATATATATATATTATACATATATACATATATATATATATATATATATATATATTATACATATATATATATATATATATATATAGCAAGAGAGAGAGAGATGCTTTTTTTTACCAGTGATGCTGGAAATGTGATGAATGACAAAACTTGATAGTCTGGTGTTGATTGTGAGAAAATAAAATACAGTTTTAGAGGTGTGAACCAGCAGAGCGCCAGATGCACAAACGCACTTGTCGAGAGGTTAGACTCAGGGCATCACAGATTAACAGCACGTGTGGTGAGTGATGTTGTTTGCGAGTCAAACAGAGAAACGCTTTTAGAGATGCCGCTATGGTGACCACGTGTCTTTCACTCCTGTGATATTTGGCACGCAGTCAACATTCCGAATGTGTTCTGCTGCAGAATGTGGGGTGATTAATGACGCCCGCTAGAACATTCAGGGATACATGACTCCCCTCTCTCTTGACTGTCCTGATGAGTGGAAAAAACGTGCCTTTGCCAGGTTTGACTGCTCTCTTTTTTTAATCATAATTATTCACTTTGATCAATCAGTTTACCATGTTTCCCGTTCAAAATAAATGCCTGCTTGGTTAAATTTAGCATGGTTTACATGCGCCAAAGCACAATTTGCTGAGGTCTGTATTAGACTAATGCCGCATTAATAAACATGAACACATCAGTAGTCACAGTGGAAAAGTTTCCAAGTGTATCTTCTCCAACGCACGTCTCTAAACATGAATAATTGGTATTGAGCCAAAGACCAAATGAGGATTTTAAAAAAAAAAGGGAATAATGGCAAAATGTTATTAATGGTAGAAAATGCAATTCTATGACTGTGAATAAAGCTCATTTCTAGTCCCATAATCTGCCTCTTTCTGTCTCTCTGCAGCCCTCCTGTCCGTGAGCAGAATGTCACTGCTATCGTTGGAGGAGGGACTGTATCGCCTGGCCTGTTGCTTTGTACACACTTTAAATCAGAGGTTTAAATGGGGCACTTCAGGAGACCGCTGTTACACACACCCAACTGCCAATACACTGTAATCACTAAAGGCCCCCTTTTCTTTGGAGAGAAACATCGCTTACGTGCACTGCACTCAAAACTACGAGGGTGCACTGGGGATGCATTGGCGATAACTTAACGCACACAACTTTCTGATTTCACATGTTTTGACAGCACCGCCTTTGCTGCAGGCGAGTGGCGGGGTCTTTGTGAGATTTCACCCCGTTAGCGCTATACGAGCACCCGGCACATGTTCACACTTCGAGCGTCTAAACAGATCTTTGTCACATCGTCTACGTTAAAAACAGCTTGAGAGGTTGATTCAGTTTCTTCAAGAAATGCTAAATGCCTAAATGTTCTCCATCAGAGAGCCTGTCAGGTGCTTATCCACTAATTTCCTCCAGCTCGAGCGTCTCAGGCGAGGGTATCATTCCTGCCAATAACCTTTTCAACACGCAAATAGAATCTATACAAATAGGCAGTGGCTAGTTGGCTGCTTTTCTGAATCTCTCTCTTGGGTTTGATTTTTCTTTTTTACTTCACATCGTCAGCGTTGGGCTTGTTATTCAAAAAGCATTCTTTTTTTTTCAATTTCCACCCTCAAGATTTTTCAATTGTATCTTTCCTTGTTTTCGGAGAAACAAAAGACAGTAACTCAAAAACTCGATAAAATCAACAGCGGGAATACTAACAAGATGAAAAAAAAAAATGCTGTCTTTATTCGTCTGGAAAGACGAAATAGAGGACGGGGGCAGAATACAGTTTTGGGGGTTTTGGCGTAACACTGTAAGCAGTGCGGATGTACAAACATAATATAGCCACGATTAAAACACGGAACGAGAGACACAACAAGCAAAGTCCGTGACCATCATGTTCTTTCAATAAATACGACATACTTTGCACATCTCTGTGTTCTGTGAGTTCAAATAAACTCCTTCTGTATGTCGTTCTACTACAGCTTGTTAAGTTGGGCTACTGCCATAAGAATGAATGACTTTTAAATCCTATAGTAAAAGCCCAAAGGGAGAGTAGAACTATAATAATCACACATTTTCCATCAGAAAAGTAGTAATAAAGCTGAACATGACTCATTTTTGTTAAACATGACCCTTCCAGTGCCAACGTTTAATTCACCATGTCAGGGTGCCATACAGTGACTTTCTTAACCGTCATTGTTAACAGCCTCAAAAGCTGATTCACTCCTCTTGTGCAGAGTGCTGCCATTAACGTATGCCGATAGACCCTAAATATAAAATGGTCCCGGCTATTTGTACTTTCTCTCAGCTAACATTAAAGCACTTCCCCTGGAGGCTAAACGCGTTTAATAGGGTGACTCAACCTTAATGGTAATGCGCTGTAGGTAGCAGCCGATTAATTGTTGAAGCCCAGTAGGTGGCTTCATTTCAGCATATAAACGTCTTGTGTGTAAGGATGTTTGTGGGTGTGCGTTGGCATGTGTGAATATATGCTGGACACCCAGGTTTGTCCAGTCGAAGCCCTCAAATTTAAACCTCTGCCTGATGATGAAATCCAAATGAATATGGATGCGCAGCGCTCACTCACAAACACCCAACCAGCGTGAATCGCAATGTGCAATGCACAGACGTTTCTCCCAATGCAGCCTCCCAACATGCAGAGACGAGACACGGAGGCAGAGAAGGAGGAGGCGGGGCGGGGGAGGGGTCCCTGCTGTGATGAACTGGTGCTGACACAGCCAGATGTTTAGTTAAAATGCAGAGCCCCGGTGCGGGATGGAGGGAGGAGTTGACATGCGCTTCGGGGGCTTCAGGCAGCTCCTCCGTAGCCGCCTGGTATCTATGTAGGCAGGGGTGAGTGTCTGCGCTCTATCTCCTGTGATTTGCATTCGGCTGAGTGTGCGTGTTTGTGTGTGTGTGTGTGTGTGTGTGTGTATATATATGCAAGCCCCTTGCAATTCAGAGTAAATGAAAGAACAATCTATTGTGTGTGAGTGTGCGCATGCCTCCATGTCTGTGTGTGTGTGTGAAGAGTGGTAAATTGAACATATGTCTGAACCATGGTCTCCTGTCGCAGTTTCCTCTCTGTGGACTCTGTGGAGCTTGAGGGGGGGTATGCAGCACAAGCTCGCACAGAGTCAAGCAGAGCTCGCTCACACACACACACACACACACACACACACACACACACACACACACACACACACACACACACACACACGGTTGCTGTTTGGTGGCAAAGGCAGAGCTCCTGCAAATATAACAAAGTAACAGGCGAGCGTTCAGAAGAAGCAATCAGCCACGTGTTGTGGATGCCATCATATTACCGACCGACGGAAACAACAGCCTATCGTCGTCATCATCATCATCATCATCATCACGGCTATCATCATCCCCATTAGCATCATCTCTTTCATCGTGTTCCTGCTGGCTGCTTTGGACACGCTGCAGTGAGCCATGATGGAGTCAGTGACAGGATGACAAGCAATGGGGCTGTAATGCATTAAGTGTGTTGTTCTAAAATAACATGTACTCGAACCTGCCGAAGCAGGCGGGCAGGGCGGGCGGGGGTTGCCCCGTCCTCCTCTATAGAAACTAATCTCATTTCCCAGTAGCTTGAATTAAATAAATGTCTGTCATTAAAAGCGGTGAAGGAGGGCCTGGGGAGATCAGGAGCCGGGTGGGCTGGGGAGGGCAGAAGGTGCTTAGTTAGACCCTGTGGTTCCACAGAGGCTGGGAGGGAGATGATGAGGGTGAGAGGAAGGAGTGGACACTGAAGAAGGGCTCCATTCACAGCTCCATTTTTCTTCTTCTCCACTCACGCGCCGCACGAAACGAGCGTAAATAGCTGCTAAACTGTTATTGTATGATGAGGGAAGAGGAGCGACTGCACCTCTGCAGCAGCCACGCAGTCTCTCTCCGTTTGCTCTATGTCAGCTTAACCCCCTCTCCACCACCCCCACCCCAGCTCCTCGCAACCCCATTTAACCAATAAGCCAACAAAGAGCACCGCTGCCTGCTTGCCAAGCCAACCAAACCACCTCAGCTTCCTCATATCCCCTGGTTCTATTGACAATCAGCAGCTAACAGGTACTGTGAAATATTTCCCATCCACCTGGGACTTATCCTCGCAGTCATATCTGTCCAACATGGGACTATTAGGAGGCGACTAAAGGCTGCCATCAATCCCTTAGGTGTCTATTTGATGATCCCCACACGGGAATACGTGCAAGTCTTAGCTAACCTGCTGCGCTATTTTAACAATCTCCCTTGGGTCTGTTCGGGGACTGTTATATGTCTGCTGGAGGAGCTGGATGGTACATTATGAGATGCATGTCGACATGTAGACACTGCTCAGTCACCTTCCATGTAGCGTGTTCTGAAGCAGGTTGTTTGGCTCCGATTCCCCTGAAAAGCTGGCAAAAACATAAAAAGGCCACAGAACCATTCGACTGACTTTGTGAGCGGTTTTGTTGCTTGGTGACATGAAAAGGAGATGACAGAATGGGAGATGGCTAAAACTGGTTGTTAAACTCGTCCAGTCAGACGTTGTCTGAAAGGACCGGACCATTTTTGACACATGGAGGCACATGAGCGTCTGTCATCAAGCCTTTTTCCTGAAGAACAACTGGCAAAAGGAAGTCAGACGTTGAAATGCAACTTCGCACCGACCGCACTCTTTCACATTGACCTCTCTAAGCTTCTAGAATGTCAACGGTCTATAAATGGTTCTAACACAGCATGAATGTCATTGATGTTGTATTTATGGAAATAAACAATTCGTTTTATTGTATTAAACATCTAGAATGCATTCAACTAGGACTGGATTTTTGAATTTGTATTTCTTTACTAGTGGTATAACAGACCATTGTGGATCCGTACAGATCACCCCTCACGGTTTGGCACGCATATTAATTACACAGTTTAATGTTAACCATCACAGTGTGAAATAAAGTTTTACTGTTAATCGTTATCCGCCGAAATTCAGTAAGATATGTGATCAGGACATCGGCATTTATGCTTTTACAGTCGCCGAACTCTGATAATGTTACATTGTGAACAACCAGTCCGTGTTTAAACTGACTGAGGAGAGCGAGTGATCGTGGCAGCAACCATGAGTTTTATGATGTGTTGCATCACTAATCTTTACGACAAACCTGGATTACAAGACACCTTTATGAATGGACCAGTCAACAACTGATGGAATCTAAATCCACAGCAAATCATTAAATAATTCCTCTGTGTCCAAAAACTGACTGAAAAGGGGGGGTCTTCAGGACTGGCTATTGCTTGATCGTGTTCTCACAAAGCCTGGACTACACATGAAACCGACAGAAACACGCTTCTTAATTTAGCTTCTGCACCCGTGTGGTTCAAGTGGCTCAACACCGATTGCTGTGTTTGTGTTCGATCCACTGTCATTGGTTGTAGTTCAAGGGAAAATAACAGCGGGCAAACCCGACAGAGTGGGTCACATGAGAGGTGAGGAGCTCTGTTCTGGGGCGCTGAAAAGGTCAAACGGAGCACTTAGGTATGTGAAGGCACTGAGTGGACAGAGAACATACCTCAAACCTCTCTTGTGAGGGTCTATGGCAGCACTTAGGGGCATTTGCTTTTCAGCACCTTGTGTGGCCTGTCCAAATATTTCAAGTGTGCGCGTGTGTGAGCCTGTGTGAGCCTGTGTGAGCCTGTGTGAGCGAGTGTGTGTGTGCATGGAAAGGGCTAATGGCTTACATTAAGGTACGGCATTGTTTAGAGGGAGGAGCAGTGAAGACCCACTTCAACATGAACCACTCGAATACAGAAAAATAACATAATTGTTATGTCCATCGCTGTATTATGTGATCATTTGAATAAGTGTCTAATGTTTTTTTTTTACTCTGTATCGAGAAACTGATCTTGAAACATTAATTGTATCTTAATGCGTGAGACAGTTGCCATGACTTCCACAGGGCTGTTATAAAGGGAGCATTGATGGGGGTGCAGCACCTACAGCACCGGAGTAACAGTAACTATCCTAAACACTAATCCTCCAAACAACAAAAGAAGAACTTTTTCTCCGTAGATGGTATTTAAGTTCACTGCACGTTACCAGATTGTGTGCTATAGGATGCGTCTGTGCTGCTTCTTTTACCAACAAGAGCTTTGCTGACTCGGCTCAGAGAGGTTATTCATTCCCAGCGGGTTTATTAAGTGCCGGATACACACACTCAGGGAGCCCTTCCACCGTGTTCATTCATGAACAATAAAAAAGCAATAAGCCTTCATCGGTGGAAGTCATGTCATGCATGTGCATTTGATATACTGTAATATTGTCTATTGCATTATTCCCCAGATGTGCAATTCCGACCACGGCCACTGTGCTAGAGGCTCAGCTCTGGTTGCTTTCTACCCATCGACTTATCTTCAGATTAGGTTTACATGGCATATGGGGAGTTAAACCTTAAATCTACCACGTGGATTATTCTTGTAAACAAACAACAGTTGTGTTTACCTTCTGTGTTTTTCACCAAAATGTGTGTATGAAGTTTCAGGGAGAGGGGCTGCAAAGAAACGCACCAATAGTCTCTGAACAGGTTAAGTCCCAACAAACAATGTCGCTCTGACATCTGACTTCCTGTCTCATCTCCTCATGTTTCCTTATTAATCTCTAAACCCTGATTTTCCTCCATCCTTTAATCTTTCTCGTTCCCTCTGCTTCCAGTGTCTCAGCTATGTCCCATATGTGCTGTATTTGCATTTTTATGAGACGACAATTGACTTGAACAACAAACACAATAAAACTACGACGTAATTATGCCCTCTACCAAAGCCCACACAGGGAGCAGATGGTTGCATTCATATGTCATGCTGTCATATGTCTGCATAACCTCAGCGAGAAGAGCTTTTCATTCAAAAATAACCCGCCCTCTGTCAATACAACTGCACTGGGTGGCTGGGAAACAGTGAAATTCCATCATCTTCCCAATTCAGTCTAATATAGAACCTATAAACTACAATCTGATCTATTCCAATGCAACGGCAGAAACTGGCTCGATATTGTGCCAATAGGAGGAATACACTCGTCACGTGGCTCTGGAGTGACACTTGCATACACTTAGATACCGGTATAAAAGTCCTAGCTTTTATTTGATGCACATCTTTATTTGATGCAGCACTGGTGCGCCATTGTTCTGGCCCTCGGAGGATTAGTTGGGAAAATCTAACTTTTGCTTTCATTTCTGTTTTCATGAGAGACAACAAAGACAGAAACCACCCAAGCGGATAAGAACCGAAGTTTGTCTGCTCCCATGTCTATTTACTTCTGCTGTTCTACATTTCAGAAAAACAGCCGAGCAGACTGAAGTGTGGCGCCGCTGCCGAATACTGCGGGGCTTCATCAGTAGCTGCAAATGTTGAATCTTTTGTTTATTCTTAGAAGTTTGAGCCGAGCAAACTTTAATCATCTGATTTAGTGCGACCAGGAATGAATTGCCAGTTGTGCCGGGTCGGGTATTTTCTTTAGATTGCTGGCCAGCCGTACACAGACATTTATGCGTCAACACAGGACAAACTAAGGCAGACAAACAGCAGCTCCAGCCCATCTAATAACAGTGGGGCTTATCAGCCGCCTCTGCCTCCTCTAATTTTCATCAGTTTTGACAAGCCCATTAAATGAATCTGGGACCGAAAATAAACATGTTTTTGTTGAGCTGAAGTGACAGGCAGTGATCACACCTCCCAATGTTGGAGGGAGAGATACGACGACTTTTAATTAAAAATGCATCGTCCGTGCACAGCGGCCCAGCCATGATAAGCAGGACTTTTGCCTCCAGCACACAAACTCTTGCGAAGACACTAAGAGAAGGTGTGATCCAAGACGCAGCACATTACTGGTGTTAATGATCATTAACACAGACGCTGGAATATTCTGGAAGATGAGTGTTGGTAGACGGATTACGGATTAATCCACCATCTAATCCTGACCTGATAGTAATGAGTTTTATTATCCGTCTTCTTGAGTGTATTAGTTGTGCGGTTACAAGGCCTGAATTCGTGATGAAAGGACAGTTGGCTTTTTAGATTTCCCGCATGCCGCACTCATCGTGGCAAATGAAGAGCAGAACTGTATCGCCTCGCCACAGCGTCACATCTCCGGCCTTGCAGTGTGCTATCTTTAAACAGGCCCTGTGGGAAGAAGCTCTTCAAATTCGAAAATAAAATAGAGACGCGCTATAAGAGCCTTTAGGACCCCCGGTGGACTGCCCGGGACAATGCAGCTTTGGCGGAGACAGTGTCAGCACTCGGGGCCTTTGACGGCCAACACCTATTTTCCACGGGGTGACATCTTTATCGGCAGGTATTGTCATCCAGTGGAAAAGCACAAAGGGCCCACCCGCCTATCGGCAGGACAAAAATCTGTTTCCATGACAACGCCAGTCTCTAAACTTCAAAGCCATTTCTGTCACAGAGGCTGACATGAGGTGAGCTATCATTACTTTTTTTTACCCCCCCCCCCCCCCCCCCCCACCACACACTCTCCCATCTTGCTTCTGCTGCTTGTAGTTCTCTTCTTCTTCTCTGCCTCCCGTCGAGTTGTCTTGTACTATTACTGCCCCGATCATTCACTCCAGCTTTGTATCATTTTCCTCTCTTTGATCGATGTTTAATTCCCAAAGCAGCGACCTCTGGGTTAAGACGGGAAAAATAATGACTTCAAGTTTAGTTTCTATTTTCCCAAAGGCCTGAAAGCAGGTTCACGGCTCGAGATTTTCCTTCTGCATTACCGAGCGGGTAATGAATACAGTGGTTGTTGTGCAAACATTTGTTTTTGCGCTACACTGGACTCGATCCGGACTCTGGATCCCCGAGATGTTTTGAAGAGGTCTATAAGATCACTTCTTTTCATCTGTTTGCCAGGGGTGCCTCCTACTCGTCGAAGATGCGTGGAAGAAACATAATACCTGAGAAGTAAAAAAAAAAAGAAAAAGAAAGTGTGTGCGTGAAAAGATAGGAAGAGGAAGAAGATGGGAGATGAAGGTCCCTGGGCAAATATTCCTTCATTTTTTTCTCTATCCTTATTTGCCCTGCTCTGAGTAAATGTCAGCCTGTGCTGGGAGCTGGCAGGAACAGCTTATTATAAAAATCTGAACCTGAAGCATCTTGCCCCCTCCACTCGATGCCAACATGCATCAATAGCAAAATATCGAGAATAAGCTGCAGCCGGATATGTATGCCGTGCCTTAAGTGCCTATTCCTGCAGTCACGTCTTTGCCATCAAAGTGCACATGACCATGAGCAGGACAGAGGCCGGTGCCCGGTACCAAACCTGCAATTACAGCAGTCACTCGCGTCTAGTACGATGAAATGAATCATTACCACTGCAGCATGAAAGAACATAATCTGGCCCGCTCCCAGCTATTCCCCTATGGGGACTGATTTGTGATCGCATCTGAAGATAGACTGTGCATTCAATCAACAATGCAGTATTCGGCTTTCAGGCCACCCCGCTGAAAGGCTTGAGGGATACAAGAGATCAATAGAGATAAATGAATTACTACGCTGCCAAATGGGAATGCTGCGTGGACAGAGTTACTATAGAAACGCAAAACTGCACAGCAGGCCACCAAAATGATATTGAAGCTAACATCTGCCCTGCTACAAACGGGGTCCAAGGAGGAGGTCTTTGAGTCGCCTGCAACACGCCGAGATCATTTGCTGCTCCGCTGACATTAAGAAGTACCCAGTGGCTGGAGGCAAAGCAGCAGCTGGCTGCAGAGAGCCATAAGTGAAGTGCTTCAACACTTGGATATTGAAGCCAATCCAGCAAAAAAACAATGCCGACTTGCCAGAGAGGCGTGCGGCTCATTTATGTGAGTGCAACTCATACAAATTCATGATATGAAAGCATTTAAGACAAGACGTAAGCGAGGTAAAAAAAAAAAAACAAGGGAAGAAAGGGCAGATATGATGAGCTGCTGTGTCACTTATCGCCGCCGTCCACTCCTCCTCAGCGTGTTCCACTGCGAGTCCACAGCAGGGCCGGGCTGCAAATCGCGCTTCCTCCCGACACGCTGGTCTGCATAGAGCGTGCCGGCTGCCCAGCCTGCCCGGGGGCTACATCTGCGACAACACTAATATCATACAGGCAACCAATGAATTCCTGAAGAGCACAATCAAGGGAGAAACAGCCCATCGCCCTGGCGCTTGCCTCCCTTCCTGCTACTTACACAAGCAATATTCCAAGTTGTTGTTTTGCTTCCATCAAATTTCCCATCAAACGTGGCATTTCATCTAAATCAAGCCCCCCGGGGTGACAATAACTAAAGGGAGGTGAGGAATGGGGGGGAATTCTTGCGTGCGGTTAGGGGCACGTGCACGGAGTCCGTGCACGCGGGCCTGTGCGCCCGCCTTCAGCACCTAACTGACGCCGTAATCATGGAGAGGGCCATTATTTGTAGCCATCAGAGCGACATCAAAGCAATTACATGTGTCTCTGCATTCAGTGTAGTTATTAAAGCAAACAGCACAGCCATTTATCTGAGATGTATAAACAACAGGTTCCTCTCCCTCTCCTCTCTTTTGCTGCCGGCGGTACACCACGCTGAAATCAAATTCACAACTATCCAAAAGCAAGGTGTGTGCGCGCGCGCGCGTGTGTGTGTGCAGGGGGTGTTGTGGGATGCAATGTGTGGTGGGCGTGCTGGGTGACTTCAGTGGGGCTCACAAGACATGTGAAATAGGCTCCATTCTGCACTCGCTGCATATGAATCATTGTTCACTTGTCACACCGCCACTAGAGCGAGAGACTGAGAGAGACACCAAAGAGGAGAGGAAATGAGTGCGCGCAAGGAGGTAGGGGAACAGAATGAGCAGCAGCTCTTGACCAGACACTCCTCTTTTAGGAGGACTGAGTCTGGGAAATATTCGTCCCCGCAGGCACCAAGCTCGCTAGGACTCTTCGAGGACCGGGGTCTTTAAACAGATGAGACCACGCGCGACTCCCCCGGAGACCTCCCTACTCTTTTACACCAGAAATGAAATACTAAGAAATAATATCAATACTGCACGGAGAGCCGCACACTTAAATAAAAAGTCAAAAAGCATTTTTTTTTGCCTTAAAGCCCAGCAGCTGCATGTACTGTAAGTGCCGGCTCCTGATCAATGTGCTCACGTTTGCCGAGTTCCTGTTATATCTGAACGATTGATGCCACAGTTGAGAAGAGTGGTCGACACACTCTCCTCAGAAAAAAACATGTCACCTCTTGACAAATGCAGAAAAAAAGGGAGCAAATATAACTAACAACAAGAAGAACAATAATAATAATAATAACAATCCTAATAATCATAATAATAAACATTATTTTTATTGATACATTTTTTGGGGGGCATTAATAGTTTGGATTATGTATTATAAGCTGCTTAGAGCTAAAGCTGTTGTTAAGAAATAGAAAAAGTCCTAATTCCCTCTATTATCTTCAAACAACTGGATTTACTCAAGATGACATGTAAATACATCCTGATAACATTATAATTTACCTTCGCCTCATTTTCACTGAACAGAGCTTGAACACACCATAATGTAACTCAATGGACCTCCGTACGTTAGCCGTTAGCCGTTAGCTCCGGTGCAGCCGATGTCACTATAGCTACATCCTGCCAATTTCAACACGGATTTGTTGTTGACATTGTAGCATTTTTAGGGATCCGTGAAATCTTTTAAAATCTTTTAAAATTGTGAATGTAATGATTAGTATATCTATTGTTGTCCGAGTTAACCTGTGTGGCCTAGCACTTGTTTTTTGAGACATTCAAGTAAAATCAATCCTGACGATATAGCGGCTCAAAATGTTTCTACTCAACATATGAAACGGATGGTATACTTTATATGTGTGAATGGTTGTGTTGTGCAATCATAGGTGACAGCGTTGTTTCATCCTCAGTGAACTCCTGATCCTGAACGCTCCCTCTCTGCAAAGTAACACAAAGTTCGGTTCCCGTCGTTGCAGTCAGCAGCGTGTAAATCAGCGGTGCGTCTTTGAAACCATATAGAGACAGTGTTAAGAACCAGTGAGGCATTCGCTTACACGTTGGCCATGACCTTTACCTTATACCTTAATGAGATTTCCATTGATTCACTTTCCTCCGGAAAATAAATCAATCGGAAACTCTATCAAAAATTGACACAACACCCCTGAATGCATCAACGGTTATGTCTCGGACGAGTCAATTGCAGGTATAATGAAACAGCCTATAAAACAGCCGGGTTATTATGCTCACTGAGCAGTGTGAGTGTGTGTCTCCGTGAGTGTTGGAGAGGCGAGAGGAAGACTTAACTCTTCATCTGCCATGGACCAATTAACCCTATCACCACATGTTTCATTACAGATTCAGTGGGTTACAGGTGCAGGGGGAGGAGGAGGAGGAGGATCAATAGGAGTTCAAATTCATTTGGGTTATCGTTATTTAAACATGTGTGACAAGGACGAACTCAAAGAACTTGATGGCACAAGAATGAAAAGAGGAAAACAAACTAGTTCCTACGCCAAGGTAAGGCAAAATAACAGTCGAATCTTATCTGACCAGGGATATCTAACGCCCAGGAAAAAAGTCAGAGGAAATGGAGGTTTAGAGTGAAGCGCGTCTCTGATGCCCCTTCGATAATTACAGGCTGCTTCAGCATATTCACAAATGACAGCGGCCATAAAACAAAATGCCCTTCGTCAGTTACTCCAGAGCAGATGTACACCGTTTCCTCTCCTTTTAATATTTTCCGCATTACGTCTCAGGCAGCGAACCGGTCATATGCAGGGATGTGCTTGTGTGTGTGTGTGGCATGTGGAAGAGCATCCACAAAGACGTCCTGGTGTACCACAGTATCCAACTGTGTGTGTGAGTGAGTCTGATTACACAAACAAAGGAATATCTTGGAAGGCAAACGAGTGGGAGCACGGCAATTAGGTGTTTCAATTCCACTGATTGGGAATGACAGGGGCAACACACTGTGTTGAGCCTGACACACACACACACACACACACACACACAGCAGAGAACTCTTTGCTTCATTTACTGCAAACCCCAAATTGGATCTGATAAGCAATTAATGGTGTAATGGGCCGTTGGAGAGGTTGTCTTCTCCCTGGAGTCTCGCTGGTTCCACTGGGCGGTAGCGTGGAGAGGGAAGGATGTGTCACTGATAGAGCTGGGTCAATAAGGGAAAAAAACAACAACTCTGCAACTTGTTTGTAAGCAGAGAAGAGTAATGACACAAGTCCATCACTAACCAAACGTACAGATCTTAATTGCAAATGGGAACAGATTTCCTTTTCTATTCTACTCTTAATGTCGCTCCGTTGGGCTCTTCGCATGGTGCGCGATGACGACCTGCAGAGCAGTTTTGCAGGCAATTTTTGTTGCCCTAGAAATGGTCAGAAAACCAAACTGGAGGCTGGGAAATGACCCGGTGCCAGTGTGTAATGAAGGCAATGCAGAGCACTTTGAAAGCAATTCTTAAGTGTAGCCCATTTACCATTTAAATGTGTCCACTTTGAAAATGTATTCAGTGCAAACACAGGAAACTACGCTAATACAATTTTCACATCGCCTATTAACAATGCACTATTTCTGTTCTGAAAATTCGTTGGAGTTCTACCAAGATGATTATATAAGATATGATAAGGAATAATACGTTAAAGAATCATCTTGTTTTGTCATCATCAGGCTTATCCAAATGGAAAATGGTTCAGCATAAAAACAAACAATGATGGTGCATTTAGAATCTGTTTCCACTGAATATTCTCTGCCAACAATTTAAAAAATAAAACCCAAGTGTTGTTTTTTTTCTCCCCAAAGCTGTCAGTCACAGAGGTCTTTCAGAGATATGGCCACAATCAACTCAGATCCCCTCTGCTTCCTGTGTCATGGCCGAAACATAAGAGCTGGTGATTGATGAAAGGCGAGCCCCAACATGCCCAGCAGCAATGGGCCATACATTCATCCTGAGGCATTCTTAATGGAATTGACCTTGTAATAACCCCACCCCCTCTTTCCTATTTATTTGTTTCTTTTCTTTTATTACTCAATCTGTCGAGAGAAAATAGGTTGCTTTTGGTTGTGCTTCGGCCCGTGCGGGTGATATTTCAGATGAATACGCGAGCTTGTGTCTTATTGCTCTGTTGGTGTCGTCATGTCAACAACAAACAGGGCCACAACAAATTGATCGGAGAGCTATTCATCCCGCTCAATTCAACAACCATAAGTTGCGGAACGCTCTCGTTGCTAAACTGCATCCCCGGCGGCGTTTCTCCACTTCCTGAAGCTTAAACAAGCAGAATGGCCACACTGCAGCAGATCGACGCTTTTGTCTGTTTCACATGTTCTGGAGGTGCCGTCCACAGAAACAGCAACACGATGCATATACTTGATGTGCAGAACAAATTCCCTTTAGCCCGCGGCTTGTCAACCGTATCTCCCTGGAGAGAAACGGAGAGGGAACGCCACAGTCTGGACTGGTGAACGGAGAGAAGAAACCAGGGGGCAAGTAAAGAAGAAAAAGAAAAGAGCGATAGAGAGAGAGAGATAGAGAGAGAGAGTTGCAAGGTACAAGTAGAGCTCTGCTTTCCAGCGGAGACATTTGACCACGTTGCTTTGATGTCCTCTATGCAGGCTTATTCTTTCTATAGAGCTCCCTGCTGCATTTTTTTTCTCTGTAAGCTGAAACACCCACAGGTGTGCTGCCTGCATGTAAAAACCATACACAATAGGATGGCTTCAAAGCTCGCCTGAATTTGCCTTTCACATTTACAAAAATGTAACAAAATATGTCCCCGGGAGAGACTCCGTGAGCTCGTATTGCATTATGAGCAACAGCAGAGAGGATGCTGAGCTAGGGAGGGGTAGAATGCATTTGGAAATGCGATGTTTAATGGATGAATATTCTGCTGTTTTGTGCTGTTTCAAAATCCCTCATATCCTGGGAGCCGGAAATGTGACGAAACGCACCAATTACACGAGAGAAATCTGAGAGGCAACGCAATCTTGTTTGGGGATGCTCTTGCCCCGAACACAACCTGTTAGGCAGCCCTCAGCTCTACCAATCTAACTTTTAGGTTTTGATATTAGTCTCAGTGGTTAAAGTTTAGCTGACTGAGAGACGTAACCCAAGGCAACAAGTGCACTTGCAGAGTTCTGCCTGCCTTGAACACCGTTTTTTCTCCAGCTTGGCAGTCGAACACAGAGCGACAACTATTTGACCTGTGATTGTCTCCTTCGATATTTGAATACGGTTCACCGTCACTCAGTTTGCGTTGACTAATTAAGTAGACAATATGAGTGTGCATGCATGATATCACTTTCAGTGCGCGTCGGAGCAAAACATCATCGTTCAGTCAACCATACAATCCACTAATAAGATGCCAGATTGATTTTAAGTGCAACTTTCTCAGAGTCACTTTCTAGAACGAGGCTGTACATGAAGTGAGTTTGCTCGCCAGCAGGTCTGATTTCCTAGTTTAGAGTTAGGAATTCGGGGGAAAAAATTGACAGGAAGGAGATTCAAAGCTCCGATGTCAGGAGTACACAGCAAGCACTTAATCCCTCTGAGCAACCTTCCTCCGCTCTCTGATAATAGTTAAATTTGAGGTAAGAATGCTGATGAGGTATCCCACTGAGGAGGATCTGAGGATGAGCCCGCCACAGACACCACCTGCTTACATGGCGCCGGCGCCCGGCTCCCCTTCTTTTTATCCTACATATTCCCTTCCCTCTCTCTGTTCTCTCTCGCTTTAAAGTCCTATCATAGATTTGCAGAAGCCTCGCACTTTTCCCCCCCATCCTTCTCTGCTCGCTCCCGCTTATCTTTGTTTCAGATATCTCGGTCTGCCTTGTCTCTTATAACATCCATCTGCCCTTCCCTGTATTTCTCTCTCCATCATCGCTTTTTCCTTGTTTACCAGCTCCCCCCCCCCCCCCACCCCCACCCTGCCGACAATCAATGCCATTTCATTCCGGTGTGGGAACAAATGGAATTCCAGCTGAGAGCATGGCAGCAGGCGGTGAACAAAGGCTGCCGACTGCTGCTGCCTTCCTCCTGCACCAGGTCCCTATCGCCTCCTCACACACATATGCACGGGCCCGTTTAACATGGAGGCACACTGTGACCCTGTAGTCATTTACAGACTTCAGAGCTGCGCGTGCTATGTTCCCTTGTAAAGCAATGATTTGGTAGATAAAGCATGTACTCTTTGTGTCGTCCATAATCTCTGCAACTGGTTATATATTCTCATCACTTGGTCACATCGCTTGTCTCTGGTGGTCACTTCATCTACTATGGTTTCATTCTTGTATGTTGCATAATGTCCTTGTAAAGCTCCTTGAGACTTACAAGGACAGGTGATCTGAGAAAAGCTCTACATAAATTAATTTTGCTCAATTTACTTTTTTCTCTCAGTTGTGACTTTGTCAACGTAACCGTCAGCCGTGAAGAAAAATGCAGTGTTTCCTGTGGCTGCTTCACGATAGCAGCCATGGCAACCTTCATGCGTTTTAGAGGGTAAGCAAATGTTGGGTTTGCATTAGCAGAAACGTAATGCAGCTGTGACTCATGGTAAAGAGTGTGAACAGTCAAAGAGATCCATTTTTTTACATGAATGCACCGTTTTCCAGTGAATCCTTTCCAGGAAATCTGCATCAGGAGCGGGAATGTTGGACGCCTCCACTACCAATAAAACCTGAGAGCCATGAATTGGGTTTATTTCATGAAAATTACAACATTAAGGAGTTTTGTCCATGTTGCCCTAAAAGCTGCGAAAGTTCTTTCTTGACCTTTATCAGCAGTTCCGTGACATCTCAATGAATCTTCATCTGCTGATGAGGGTCATGTGGTATGCTACAAGATGGACCCTGTGGTGACATGGTTTTCTTAACTGCTGTTTCTGTGGTCAAGACTGAACTTTAAACCTCAGCTTTGCGTTTGTGAAACACAAACTTCTTCAACATAAACTCTGAGCCAAAAAAAGCCTTTGGAGGTCTGGGAGAAAT